>NC_089838.1:133508980-134116934 GCF_035609145.1 Eleutherodactylus coqui | reverse complement strand
AAGTTTCTTCTACTTTTAGAATCTGTTTAGTAATATTTTTGTTTAATCATGCTGCCAGAATAAATTGCTATGTGTTAGCTGGTAACATCAAAAAGGTGAATTGTTTTAGTTGTACCTCTTTTTCAGCAGATGGCAGTATTAGAAGACTTTCTGCACTTATTAGCACAGTATAGAAATAAGTGCACGGATACTCATGTTCTGCAGCTGAAAATCAGTTTATGCAATGGGATTATGGGCAATGTCCATGTAATGTACCAACGTCCTGTCTGGCATTACTTTTGTATAACTAATAGGAAACATCCAGGAACACAAATGCAGTTGTATGTGCATAATATAACAGTGTAATAACTCCAGATTCCAGAAACCTTCAGATTTTATTATCTGTCACCAAACACATTTAGCAGCCCAATATCTAACAGAGTTTATTCAATTTTTGGGGGTGCTTGGCAAACAGCTTATTATGTGTCAAATTTAGCTTTACGTTTGGTAGATCTAACTATACAACTAATTGGGCCAGATAAGAAAATAAAACCATAAGAACTGCTAACCAGACTTACTGTCAAACTAAGATCACAGCCAGCTATGTAGTTTAAATTGTGCAAAGCATACATATAGTATGTCTACTATAATGGTCCTGAGTTTTCAGATAAAGTTTCACAAAAAGTTACCATGTGTATACATGAGGAATAACACTTTCTGGGCATTATATGACTAATATCCTGCAATCTTCCCCTGTGTAAATTGTACATTTGATTCTCCATCCTCACAGGACTGATCGGAGGAGCTGGAGCTGTGCTATGTTCCATGAACTGCACACAGAGAACTACAGAGATCTTGCTTTGTATCTGTTATATACACACACACAAATATATGACCCCATCATATAAGAGTGTACAGAAAAATTTTGCAATGTACGTGTGTGAAGAGCAGATCATCTCACCATTAGCTCTACTTGCAGCTCTCTCTCTCTCCCCCCTCCCTGCTTTCTCCATACAGTTCAATAAGCCTCATGACTTGTCCCCTGCTCTAGCGTCCCCTTGTTAATCAAGAGCTAACAGACAATGCACTGCAAGCTAGGGGGAAAGGAGACTGCAATGTAGAGGGATTTTTCGGCACAAAAACATTAGTAGTTTTGCTAATTAACACATTCGCAAGTACTTTATTTACCTGAAATGCCATCATTTAAGTTGTTTGAAAAGTTAGCGACCCTTCATAGCAACTTGCAATCTGTAATCTTCATGAAAAACAAAACTTTGACTGGGTATTACTAAATACGCAATGTTAGGTAAAGAAAGAATCCCTCCTAGGTAGATACCGTAAGTCTTCTACTTGTAGAGTAAAATCTATAAGCAGTGACATTACAATATTTTAATGCTGTGTCTCACAATCATTTAGAGCATTTTTGCTTTACTATACAAACACAAGGACACAAGGTTATACAATTTTTTACCATAAACGTGGTAGAAGAAAGTTGCAGAATCCTTTATTTCAACAGGAAAACGAATGAAGAGAATTGGGGTTGAAGTAGAGAGATGAAGCCACTAGATGGCGCCCATGATTCTAATTTGATGTTAACGAGCATTCTATTAGTCTAGGTGAAGAGGTTTACACTAGCCTCACCGCAGATGGTTGACTGTGATTGTACTAGATGAGCTACGCACCTATCATGACTCTGGAGTGATAATGTCTGTAGATTCCTTACAGGGAGGGCTCACAGTATATATTCTTGTGTCAGGCTCAGGAATGTACAGTAGCTTAAAGATCTACCAAGAAATATACAGCAAGCAGCTTGCTAAGATACTTATTGGTACTAGGTTTTTAATGTCCTAGAAAATAATTTTAGTGCTGCCTGGCCTTATGTCCTGCTGTGTAATAACAGCTATGGTGTAACCCGAAAATTCTGTTATTAGTATTTAGGCTGTATAAGTTATTGACTGACATCCACATCTGGTGTTGACCTCAAATCTCAGTTTTAGAACCATGAAAATATTTTCAGGCCTTTTTTTTTTTTTTTTCTTATTCTGGTTCTCTCTCCTGGTTGCATATGGCTGCAGACACATTGCTTGTATATTCTGTATTTGGAGCTGCGAGGTGAGGGTATTATTGATGGGACAGGATAGGTATACAGATTACCATGGATGAGAGTTACAATAACAAGCTCTGCTGCCACCTACCTGCAGCCAAGTACCAAAGACTAAATCTTCTCATGGGATCTGGTCTACAAGTTAGCACCGTGTTCGCTTTACACTGTTATTTTAATGTTGAAACAATAGAACATTTTTTAAGCTCCGAATATTGTAAAAGAGACAGATGTTTGTTTTTTGTTTTTCTTGTATGCACAAAACTTTGCAGTTATCAAGAAATAGGGCAAATGTGGCATACAGCTTTTACTATGCTTTTTTGGTAAAGAAAACAATGTTGAAGCAGATACGCACAGATTGGTTCAACGTAACCTGCTGGGTCGTGGCTTCTAAATGTTGGTGAAATAAAATGATTATTCATCATCAAGAGCAGTTAAAGGGGTTTTCCAGGCAGCTCCTGCTGTCTGTGCTGGCTACACCGGGGTCGAAGTGGAAGCCGCTGCTCTGCCCCCTGTGTAATGGCCAGTGCTCATAGTTGCAGGCACAGCTCTCACTGAAATCAATAGGATCTGTGCTGGCATTTTTGAGTGCAAAAGCCATTGATTTCAAGGAGAGCTGCACCTGCAATTAGGAGCATCGGTCATTATACAGAGGTTGGAGCAGTGGCTTCCAACTTTCAAGCAGAGTTAGCAAATTTAATGTCAGAATATGGGGGAGGGAAAACCCACCGCTCTCTGTGCAGCGCATGTGTGACTCCCACAAGGTGAATCTTTTGCGCTATAACTTGTAAAGTCTACGGCCCCTTCTTTTTCCAAGAGGAAATAAACAGAGATTTCGTACGTGGACGCTACAGATATGGCTTCTGCCGCAGCTGGAACAAGAAATCCCAGGTTTCATCTTCCAACAGGAAGGAGCACCCCTCAGCCTTCCTCCCCAATGTCACAATGAACTCAATAGGTGGCTACCAAACCGATGGATTGGCCGTGCAGATCATAACGATAGTCAACCTCTTCCTTGGCATCCACGTTCCCCCTGGATTTACACCTTGTGATTTTTTTGTTACTGTTAGTCTACATGCCCACCTTACCACCCGCCATGTATTGTAACCCAATATATTGGTTAGTAATTTGTATCTGTATTTTTTGGCCAAAAATAAGACTGGATCCAAAAGTTGGAAGGCATAAAAACCTTTACACTTTCCACTAAAGCTATTTCTGACTATGGCTTACAAATACTGATACCAAAATACTAGCATGTGAAAGCAGCATTAGGCCATTCTCACACGACCGGATTTGGATTGTGGAATGCGTGATCATCACCTGCACGGACGATCCGTAGTATTCTGCGTCCATTGACAAGAATAGAGCATGGGGATGTTTGCTCACATGAGCGGACTGCGATTCCGATTTCCGCTCACGGAAATTAATTCACTGCATGCTCTATTTTTGCTCAGATTTCGTGCAGACGGAAGTCAATGGAAGCCGTCCGGCCCGCATCCCTTTCGCAATAGACATTGTGGATTGGTCGCGGATTCCGAGTAATTTAAAAAAAATCAGTACTGTGCATGTCTGATGTTGCCCTTGGACAGATTTGAACCTACAACTCAGCACTGCAAAGCAGCATTGCTAACTGAGCCACCACACTTGTTGATTCTGCTTTAGGCCAGGATCACATGACCATATCATAATATGCTGCATAAAAATTGCATTTAACGGCATATGGAACTGTGCATCCCTGTGTATTGTCTCGTTTTTGCTCGCGTATGCCTGCGCATGTACAGCGTATTTTATGCACGCTGTCCTGCATTGGCTTCCTGGTTTCTTTTATTTTTTTAATTTCCTTCTCGTGTCTTCTAGCAACATGCATAAAAAAATGCAGCACATATGCAATGGAATTGCATATGCATGCAATGCACTATAGAGAATAATAGGGCTCTTATGTGTGTATTACAGTAAAATAGAACATGCTGCGTTCTTTTTCTTTTTTTACTCGTGTAATATATGCAAGTGTGAGTGGAGCAATGAAATCAATGTACTTTCATTGACGCCATTTACTGTGTATTATGCGTGCGTACATTGCGTGTGTAATACACAATGCAAATACGTTCATGTGAGCCCGACCTTAAAGGGGTTGTCCCGCGAAACAAAGTGTGGGTATACACTTCTGTATGGCCATATTAATGCACTTTGTAATGTACATTGTGCATTAATTATGAGCCATACTGAAGTTATTCACTTACCTGTTCCGTTGCTAGCGTCCTCGTCTCCATGGTGCCGTCTAATCCTCAGCGTCTAATCGCCCGATTAGACGCGCTTGCGCAGTCCGGTCTTCTCCTTTGCTGAATGGGGCCGCTCGTGCCAGAGAGCGGCTCCTCGTAGCTCCGCCCCGTCACGTGTGCCGATTCCAGCCAATCAGGAGGCTGGAATCGGCAATGGACCGCACAGAAGCCCTGCGGTCCACCGAGGGTGAAGATCCCGGCGGCCATCTTCACAAGGTAAGTATGAAGACGCCGGACCGCGGGGATTCGGGTAAGTACTATCCGGTTTGTTTTTTTTATCCCTGCATCGGGTTTGTCTCGCGCCGAACGGGGGGGCTATTGAAAAAAAAGGGGACAACCCCTTCAAAGGACGGGAAGAACAAGAAGATTAAACACAAATTGAATGTCAAAACAACATCTAGATGTTGGCCTTGCACTTCTTTAAACCTACAGCTCTAGCACCACAAGTCAGCAGTGCTAACAAGGGAGCCAGCACCCTTCTTCTTTCTTCTCCCTTCTCCGGAGGAGGAGAACACGGAAAAGAACAATAATGGTAATCACAAAGAGAACATACAAACTTCATGTAGATGTTGTTCCTAATCAGTTGTAAACTTTTAACCCCAGGGCTGCAAGGCAACAGTGCTAGCCACTGAGCCACCAAGCTTTTACCGGTATTAGTGTATCTTGACGCCACCAGGAACTCCTGGTGAAGTCAAGATTGACAGGGGGGTGACGCCCCCTGTACCTGATTGGCTGCACATGTGGTAGGTCTGTAGGTCTTGCAAGACCAGTACAGAATCCGAGGTGGCAGCAGTAAGCGCAAGGTGGAATTGGTAGTGGTGAGCGGCAGAGCCGGCTGGCAGTGGTGAGTGGAGGGAGCGCCGCTGAGCGAGCAGAGAGGCTGCGGGGTCGGCCGCCACAGAGCTGACAGGCGGCTGCTGGGAGACAGGGCTCCAGCATCGGGCAGCCAGCTCTCCCAGCCGCCAGAGCACAAGCCCGGCCTGTGTTACCATTGCGATTGGTGACCGGGAGAGCGGACGTCAGGGACGACAGAGTTGCGGCGCCCGACACAACGTTCAAAGACGGCTGCCTGGACACAGTGCTGAGCCGGCGAGCTGGAGCCGGGGATGTCTCTTTCGGTAACAGAAATGGATGCAGCCTGTGCATTGATGTGTGTGCCTTAGGGTAGGGGTGTATGGTCTTCTTAGGCATACATTATTACGTGTTAATGCTGCCATGTTACTGTGGTAACATGGCAGCATTTACGTCTCATAATGTATGCCTAAGAAGACCAGAAAAAGCCTCTGGGTGCACCGCTGGCACACATCATTGCACACTGTCCTGCTAGCACCTTCCAGTCTTGACCCAATCGGGAGCTGGGGGTGTGACAGGGGCATTCACCCTGTCAAACCCTTAGCTAACAGTGGCGTTAAGATACACTAATACTGCTTCTACCTTCTTACTCCTCCTGCTTCTTCTCGAGGAGGAGGTGATAAAGGAGAAGGAAAGAAGATCTAATTATTCTCCTTCATCTCTTTTTTCCCCTACGCCTCCTCCTTCTCTTTCTTATACTTTTTCCTCTCCTACTCATTCTTCTTCTTTTCCTTCTCTACTTGAGGAGGACGAAGAATGCAAGGAAGGAAGCACAAGCATGGTGCCTCAGTCTTTAGCACCGTTTCCTATGTTCAAAACTGTCCAACCATCTGCATGGAGTTTGTATGTTGTTTTTGTATTTCGCTGTCTGCTCCCCATCCTCCAGAGAAAGAAGACCAAGCATGGTGTCTCAGCTGCTGGTACTTCTGCCTTGCAATAGGTTCAAATCTGTCCAAGGACAACAGCTGGATGGTGTTTTTATGTTCCCGTTGTGATTATTCTTTCTGTTCTTGCCCTGCTCTGCAAAAGAAAGGCCAGCTGTGGTGGCTTAGTTGTTGGCGTTTTATACCGCTGGAGTTGTAGGTTCAAATCTGACCAAGGGCAACATCTGTATAGAGTATTTCAAAGTTCTTGCAGATATCATCCTTGATGGGATTTGAACCTAGGACCTCAGCACTGTAAGGTAATAGGGCTAACACACACATACACACACACACGATGAACAACACTTTTAATAATCTGACTTTTAAAGTGCTTCAGAATATGCTCGTGCTATATAAAAAATCGTAGTAGTATCTCATTGAACAACAGTTAAAAAAAAGTCACAGTTTACATCAGTTTTTGCAAATGATCTGTTGACCCATATGCCTCACCATATGCTTTGAGTGCATTTGGTCACAAGTTTCATTACCATAGAAATCCATTGTTCTTATAATAAAATATGCTTGTCAAAAACATGTAAAAGTACACTTGTGTCATTGAAAAAAAAAGCATAATGGGTATCAATATGCAAAATACATTTGGTTTGTGGTTGATTTCCTATTGCTGATCTACTTTGTGGACTTGCAAGTTCAGAGTTCAGTGGGTGTTCCATTTGCTAATGCTGTAGGCTTTATAACTGTTTTAGCCAATTCTCACACTGAATGAAGCTATGTAAACTGATTTTATGCTCAGCATTCTCCATAGGAGTGTGTAACATGTCTTTGCAAATATTTGTGGTCAGTCAAATTATTTTCACCAGTCCTCAGGAGTAGGTTAGCAAGCAGCAGCAGAGAAATACAAATATTTGTATTTATACTCCTAGAGCAGTAGCTGCAACAATCTGGTCCACATCAATTAAAGGGGTGGTCTCGCGAAACCAAGTGGGGTTATACACTTCCGTATGGCCATATTAATGCACTTTGTAATGTACATTGTGCATTAAATATGAGCCATACAGAAGTTATTCCACTTACCTGCTCCGTTGCTAGCGTCCTCGTCTCCATGGTTCCGTCTAAATTCGCTGGCAGCTTGCTTTTTTAGACGCGCTTGCGCAGTCCGGTCTTCTCCATTCAGCACGAGCCGCTTCAGTGTGCTCCCCGCTACAGCTCTTCTGCGCATGCGCAGACGAGCTGTCACTGCTCGGGAGCGCGCTGAAGCGGCCATTCTGCACCATCCTCTGTTAGAGGAAGGTGCAGAAACTGGAGCTGCCCAGCGGAGAAGACCAGCCCAGCCCAGCAGCCCCGAGAAGCCTCCCAGGTAAGTGATGGGTCGGGGGGGGGGCTGCCGCTGCGCCGGGCTGCGCCGGGCGGGGGGGCTGCCGCTGCGCCGGGGGGGCTGTCGCTGCGCCGGGGGAGCTAGCGGTGGGCCGGGGGGGGCTGTCGCTAGGCCGGGGGGGCTGTCGCTAGGCCGGGGGAGCTAGGCCGGGGGGGCTGTCGCTAGGCCGGGGGAGCTAGCGCTAGGCCGGGGGGGCTGTCGCTAGGCCGGGGGGGCTGTCGCTGCGCCGGGGGAGCTAGCGGTGGGCCGGGGGGGGGGCTGTCGCTAGGCCGGGGGGGCTGTCGCTAGGCCGGGGGAGCTAGCGCTAGGCCGGGGGGGCTGTCGCTGCGCCGGGGGAGCTAGCGCTAGGCCGGGGGGGCTGTCGCTGCGATGGGGGGGGCTGTCGCTGCGCCGGGGGAGCTAGCGCTGGGGAGCCGGGGGCTAGCGCCGGTTACCTGCTGTCTGGTCGGCGGCTGCGGGGCGTCTGGTCGGCGGCTGCGATGCGTCCGGTTGCCATGGAGACACAGCTGGCGGCGTCTCGGGAGCGCGCACGTCGGGCTGCAGCGAGCGACTGGGAAAGAGCCGGCGGCCATCTTGAGGAAACTTTTATAACTTGCTGAAACGCTGGAACGGTAAGTACGAACCAGCTAGAAATGTCATTTACAGGGGGGCTTAGTAATGTGTACTTAATGGGGGGGACTGGGCAAAAAAAAAAATTAACTGCTTCCTCGAGACATCTCCTTTAAGGCCCAATGCACATGGGCATATTTGCACTCCGGGATCTGGAGCGGACGTTCGCCTCTGGATCCCGCAGCAAATACTGTCCATAGACATGCTATGCAAAACGCTTTTCCATGCCCACGAGCAGAAATCAACTGCGATCTACATCATCCCCAGTGCAACAGCGCATCGTTCTCTGCACTGCGTATGTGCGAGGCGCGTCCGGAAGGCACATCGATAGCACAGAGAAGAAGACATCGCACAGGTACATGGGGGTCACCGCGGGGCATAGGGTCTGATTCCACTGCGAGATCTTGCAGTCGGAATTAGACCTGGCTGTGTGTATTTGGCCTAGGCCTCATGTCGATGGGCATAATTAATTTAGGAAATCTGCGCGTGTCTCCCACGCATAAAATCTGCAGATCAGTTTTCCCATAGCAAATCATTGACAATCTGTGGTTAATTTAACAGCTGCGGATGTGATTTATTTCGACTTGCGGATTTCACACACGGGAAAAAAAACGCAGCATGCTCCATTTTAACGCGACTGGCCCTTCATGGTCTATATGGGCGCGGGAGATCCGTAGTGCATCTGCAAATACATTTTCGGATGCACTGCAGATTTGAAGGTTAAATTCAATTAGGAAGGTGGGGAAAAGGCTGGGAGGTGGGGTTGTTTTTTTTTTTTTTCACGCACGAATGATCCGCAGTGCATCCACGCATGAAAAATCTGCGATCTCCTGAAGCCCCCAAAAATACAATTTAAAGATCATTCGCTGTGGAAATCCGCACGGGCCGTATTATGCTCGTGGACAGGAGGCCTTGGGCTACTTATAAAGCTGCATCACTTTATATACATGGGACCATAGGAAAGAAAAATTGTTGCAAAGGTAAGCAGTGTTTTAAAGCAACCTTCAGGTTTTGGGAAAAAGTTCTGTCCTGGGACTGGAGAGTAGAGGGTGGGGGGTGAGGGGGGGTACGTTACCTGCAATTAATTGTGACAGCCGTCCCTTTATCCAGCCGATTTCCAGTGCAGTTTTTGAGTGGTGAATATGGCCACCACCATCTTTAGACTACCTAATAGTCCATAGCGCATTGCAAGTGTTAGGACTACCTATTCTGTGATTCGCCGCCTATGATCACATGGTCATCACTGGCCAATCACAGAGAAGCGCATAGTGTAATTAGAAAATGTCAGCGGCTATCTTGGCCACCGAGAAACTGTATCGGGAATCGGTGGAACAGAGGAATGGCCAACACAATTGGCGGCAGGAAGTGCCCCCTCCACCCTCTAGTCCCCCCTCCACCCTCTAGTCCCGGGGCAGAATTTGGTCCTGAAACCAGATGGTTGCTTTAGGTGTCACTATTATTCTGAACTATCTGAATGTCGTACAAAGCTCCCATTAATTAGAATAACTCATGCACCAAACTCTTCTGGTGTCATACAGCTACCTCAGCAACTGCACGTCCAAGTGTGTACTGGCATGTCTGCAGCTCAGTGTGAGCGCATGTACTATAGTTACTTAAACCCTCCACCCCAAGCATGGTAATCTTTTTACATAGTCCTTCTTCAGTCTTGCATTCTAACTTATCCATGCCCTCTCATAATCTTCCTGTTTGTGTATGATATACAGCAGGGGTGGCAAACTCCGTTTCACTAAGGGCCACATCAGCCTTATGGTTGCCTTTAAATTGCAGATCGCTATTGTAAGACTGTATAGTAATGGTGAATAGGAATAGTGACCCTAGAAGTAATAGGCTCCCCTATAGTGGCCCCAGTAGTAAGTGACCCCCATACTTTCTCCAAAAGTGATAGCGCTCCCATGGTGGTCTCAGTGGTAATTGTGGCCCCAGTAGTAGGTATCCCCTGTATTAGTGGTCCCAGTAGGAAGTTTCCCCTACACTGACCCCAATAGTAATATATGACCCCCCCATAGTAGTCCCAGTAATAATAGTGATCCCCTTATTGGCCTCCCTACTACAGGCATTCCACTCACCAGGTCTGCGGCTCCGGTCCAAGGGCAGCAGCCACTACTGAGTCTGTGACCACTGACCTCTCACCTTGGCACCTGTGCTGTGTATATATACAGTGCTGTGTTATATACAGGTTAGCTGTATTTTACAGTGTCCTTATTGTGTATCACATTTGTGACAAATGGGCTGCATGGTCAAATGAGATTAAAAAAAGCCATGTTAAAATTATAGTGTTGCATAGCAGTGGGAAGGCCAATGTGGAGAACCCCATCAATTATTTTCTAATGAGATTGCTTTTTTTCTATTAATCTTCTGAAGAATCTTATTAAAAATCAAAAGGAAATTGTCTGCTTGTACACGGTGATGCTGAATTTTTAATCTTGCAAATGGAAATTGATTTGTTCCCTGCGAGCAAATCACGTGGATCGGTGGGGTAACAGCGCTGCACACTGCTCTGCAGAGGCTCTCTGCAACACACTCCATCTTTCTGTCATTCCCACTGGCTCTGTGATATTTGCTCTGCTTCTCACTAGAGGCTTGCTGATAAAAGCAATCACAGGCTGCTTTATAGATTTCATTTCAACCTGAACTCAGTCAGCCGGTAAAGGTTGAATGAAGAAATGAGCACCCACAATGAAAATAACACTGTGCAGGACACTGCAGGCTCTGACTTTACTTGGACGATCTATAAAGATTTCGAATTGCAGATAATACAAAATCACATTTTTCAAGGAGTTTAATTTACTCCAAACCCCCTATTAGTCCTCGATGTTGACCACGCAGTGATCTAGTACAAGTACCACTTTATTGGTGAGTGTAGTAAGTTCAAGTCCCAGTCTAATTATATGTTTCATCCAGCTACAGGTCGTCAAAGCCGGCTGCAAGTTTATGCAGGCCCTTGGACAGCAGAGTCTCGGGGGGCCCATTTGGAGTGTGTAGCGACACAAGCAGTAGTAAATCTGCAACGGTACATACAATGATCATATAAAGGTTACAGTACTGTTTTCTACCCAGTGATCACAGGGGAAGTCCTCTCTGGCTGGAGTCATTCAGTTTCCCCTTTCTTCTGTATCTAGCCCAGACCGCCATGAGAATTTCTCCCGACCACAACTTGTCTCGGCAGAATTTAACGCACAGACATCTTTGGCATTTTCAACACCCTCCATATAGTTTTTAGCACGTATTTTAGTTTGTTTTTACATTGAGCACTTTATATATATATACATTTGGTGTGTCTATTATGCTGTCCTGACTTAAATATATAAGGCAATAGCCTAATTTAGCATTTTGCACTTAGAAAAGCGGCCGGTGACACATAAAGCATTCCAGTATAGGAGCTAAGTGAGTGGATGGAACGCACATAGCGTTCCATCTATACGGTACCGCTCATTTTACTGCTGCGTCACCCTTTTTTCTGTACGATGGGGGCGTGGCGCCGTCACTAGTCACATGGTACGCTGTTCTAAATGTTCAATGGAACGCACCGTTGCGTTCCTCTTCATACTCTAGAGAGACGTAGTCATGGCTTGTGATGTTACCGTGTTTCCCCGAAAGTAAGACAGTGTCTTACTTTCTTTTTATCCCCAAAAGCCAGACTATGTCTTACTTTCGGGGTATGTCTTATAATAAAAAAAAATCATTACTCACCTCCCCCGGCGTTCTGTCGCGCTCCGGCAGGATGTCGCTCGCTCCTCGTCCCCGGCGCAGCATTGCTTTCTGAATGCGGGGCTTGAAATCCCCGCCTCCAGAAAGCTAATACACACGCCGTCAGCCAGTTACAGCCATTCAATGACAGCATTGAATGGCTGTGATTGGCTGAAGGCGCACATGGCTTCAGCCAATCACACTATTCAATGACATCATTGAATGGGTCTGATTGGCTGAAGCCACGTGCGCCTTCAGCCAATCACAGCCATTCAATGATGTCATTGAATAGTGTGATTGGCTGAAGCCATGTGCGCCTTCAGCCAATCACAGCCATTCTGTAACTGGCTGACGGCGTGTGTATTAGCTTTCTGGAGGCGGGGATTTCAAGCCCCCCGCATTCAGAAAGCAATGCTGCGCCGGGGACGAGGAGCGAGCGACATCCTGCCGGAGCGCGACAGAACGCCGGGGGAGGTGAGTAATGATTTTTTTTTTCTATGGTATGTCTTACTTTCGGGGTACGGCTTACATTGGCCGACCCCCCTGACACCCCCGATACGTCTTACTATCGGGGAAACACGGTAGCTACACATGAGGTTTTACGTTCAATGGAACGCATTGCCGCGCTCCCATCAACTTCCTAGGAGGGCGTGGCTCCAAACCACAAGTCACGTGCTATGGCTTCTGACGTCGGCCATACACGCTGTATCCAGGGCGCTGTATGGCGCGTCATAATGAGGGACCCGTCATCTCCTGTCGCCAAAATGGCGCTGCGCACGGAAACACACTCATTATCAGTGATGCATCATAATGGGTATGTAATTTACTTCAGCTCTATTTATATCATTGCTTGTCTATGTATCTATATGCTTGAGAAAGGCGTTTATTACGCCGAAACGCGTCGCAAGGATCCCGCAAGTACTTTGTCATTTTATGAGGCTGTGACCTCTATTCTTGATTTGTTTAAATAAATTTCTTTGTCTCTATCCCATGACTGGCTATTGAGACATCCATTATTGGTTATCTATACGCTAAGTAGTGCAGGTCTATAATTTTTTCTTGTATTTTCTCTCTGATTTTATCCGACCTCTAATGAGGAACGGAGTTTTGTTGTGACCTGCAGCTCTCCAGTGAGCTGGATCATTTTATCATAGATTTCGGTGTTTTCTTGATAAAGAAATCGTTATGAGCATACCAGGATGTTGGGTGCGGGCATGATCACCTTAGGGTGACATGTCAGGCACCAGGTGAGTTATCACACTATCATTATTGTGATCACTTTTTAAGGTGTTTGGCGCTCTCCTTGACTTCTATTTTTTAACACCCTCCATATGTTATCCACACCTTTACACAATTTACCTTTCTATAGTACCCAAGATAGTAGTAATGCCCCATGGTACCTCACACAATGGTACCGTCCCTGTTTTTGTTCACCCTGTAGACCACACACAGTAAGTGTTGCTTATAGTGACCCTCACACACCCCCCACACACACACACACACACTTAGCAGTAATGTCCTCTCTCAGTACTATCCCCTTCTGTCTCCATTTAGTAATACCACCCCTTCAGTCCCCATTTACTAATACCCCCTTTTTGAAATAATGTCCCACAGACTGCATTTAGTAGGAAGGGTGGGGGCTTCCTACAGACTGACAGATTTATCAGAATTTCAGACAGAAATTGGCATAGATTATGGTAGAAATTTACACTTCCTCATAGCTAGTATAGATTTGTTTCTCTGTGACAAGGACCACTAAAAGATGGACACCAGACTTCTTTTCTCCTTGATGACCACTAAAAGATGCGCCAAATTTATAAAGATGCTTTTAACCCTTTGCAATCCAATTTTGGATTCAGGGTTTCCTAAGGGGCTTTCTCTTTCTGCCATTATACAATGGCGCCATCTGCTGCCTGGAGCCAGTACTGCAGTACAAGATATGCTGGAGAGGCCAGTAATCTACAGTGAGAATAACCTGCCGGACGTCTGACAGTGGATTGAAAAGGGTTAATAAATACGGCACATTTAGCGCTTGTGTATTTTGGATTGTGACCAGTGTGTGAAACATTATTCTTCATCAATTTTCCCCATAATGTGTTACATTTCTCCATTTTCTCTTCTCGGTATTACTGTCCTGCTTTGATCTAGGTCCATTAGTAATACAATAGAGCGGTCAGCTGTCATCCAGTCTCTACTTTTAAACATTTAGGAAAATATATAATATTGGGACAGTGCAGGCCCTGTAATGGCTAGTTTCAGCTGCTGGAAGGCAATAGTATAGGAAAAGTATCAATAGAGAAGGGTTCTGTGATGTGGCGTAGCCTCTCTATGCCCAACCTCAGAGCCCTTCTTTGTAGTTGGTAGTTCAGCATTTGTAGTGTTGCTGTGATATTTCATTGCTTCATTCTGGAGCAGGGAGAGGACCCAGAGGAGACATGGAGGCAGATGGTCGAGGGGGCAGAGCCAGCATTCTGGCCTTATTTAGAGATCTTACTTTGGCACAGTCTGGTGACAATACCTGAGGAGGACAGAGAGAGGACACAGGATGGTGCCACCCCATTAATCTTCAATCGGACTGCTGGAGATGGCTAAATGCTTATGCGTAGGTGTTTCAATCATCCCCTTTTGAAATAAATGGAGCAGTGCTGTGTATACATGACCGCCACTCCATTCAATGTCCTCCTCACTGTGTGTGTGTTGGGGAGGGGTGCAGT
The DNA here is from genome assembly GCF_035609145.1 of Eleutherodactylus coqui. Taxonomy (NCBI): domain Eukaryota; kingdom Metazoa; phylum Chordata; class Amphibia; order Anura; family Eleutherodactylidae; genus Eleutherodactylus; species Eleutherodactylus coqui. The sequence goes on along the minus strand of NC_089838.1, from coordinate 134,102,436 downwards.
GAGGCCACAATGAGCAAGAGAAGGGGACACGGGACCCCTGTTCTTGGGATTGATGGGTGTCTCACCACAAAGACCCCCACTGATCAGGCTTCTATTAAGTGTCCTGTGATAAAAGTCAATCTTGGTACGAATTCTTTAACCTAGAATAGAGTGATTCGTGAGCCTCTAGTCCATACTCCAGTGAGCTCTGATTGTTCATCTAAATGACCTGATACATGTTCTCTGTACTTAGTTTTGTTAGCAGATCTGCTCCTTAGGCTGGGTTCACACGGGGCAGATTTGCTGCATTTTGCCTTTGCAGATCCGCAGGAGGGACAAACCACTGCATTTGTAGTGCAAGCTAAAGTCAATGTTCTTTGGCAAAGAGTTGTTCTCACAGAACAGAATTTTTCCGCACTGCCGCAGTGCGGAATTGTTGTTGCGTCGTGGTGTTTGAAGATGCAGCATGTCAATTCATTGGACGTCTCTGCGCATTTTTTTGTCCATAGGCCTCCATATAAGCAGCAAATCTGCACTAAAAAAATGCTGGAAATAGTGTAAAATGTGCTGAGGATTTAAACGCCTGTCATTACCTGCGGAAAGTTAATGCAGAAAAAACGCACATAATACGCTACAATAAACGCAAGAACAAATTAAGCTTGTCAGCGGTTTTGCCGCATAAGCAGAAATTTTGCGGAATTTCCGCAGAAAAACTGTGATGAATCTGCCCCGTGTGAACCCAGACAATGTTATGTTCTTGTAATTGTGCTAACAGTAATGTTTAGTACTTGCAAATCCAGAAGACACTTTGTAATACTATGGCTATGCAGGTAGCAGAAGCTCTATTTCCTATACAAGAAATGACATTGTTGCCTGGTACATACATGAAGGGTATCATGGTATTCTGAATGTACCATTTATCATGCTCCATAATGGTCACACTTGTACTGATCAGCATATATGGCAGACTCATTCACATCAGAACGGAGTGTCTAGCTGCAGATATAGGAAATCAAGGGAGTTTTCTTTTAATTTGCACTCCTCTCTACTGCTCATTAGTAATCTACATCATTTTTGTGCAGGAACATGCGTAATGCCAGAGATGTTGTCAGAATGAAAACAAAGGTTTGGTACGGTGTTAGCCAGTAGAGTCAAATGTGATTGTTCTCAGCAAGAGAAACCAAGTAATCTTGTAGATAGGATACCTTTTAATGGCTAACAAAAATACATGATAGCGAGCTTGCAAACCTCTCTGGTTCTTCTTCAGGCTAAAATGGAATAGATCCGAAGTGGCATGAATATTTATATACACTTAGGCACAGGCATGGATGTGATTGGTTTGCACTTAAAAATAATACTGCAACAGACAAACATTTTTAACTAGGCAAAGTTTTATGGTCCCTGAATTACTGTTGTTGGGGGGGGAATCGTCAGGCCAGGAATGCTGCAACAAGTACACAAACCTTTTTAACTAGACACTGATAAGGGGGCTGTCTGCACTTTTTGCAATAATTGTTCTATTTCAGTGTAATTGTATAATAAATGTGACTGTATTTTTTTCTAGTTCTTCTAACTTTACCTCTAATTCAATATACAGTACATGGAATTCTATATTTTAGCATATTTAAATATACTGTAGAAGTGCAGTTATTAAAATGGCCACTAGAGGGTGGAATTATAGAAGGCTGCAATGGTTTAGGTGTGAAACCCAGAGAAGAAAAGGTTTTAAGCTGTAGTTTGATTATGAGGGCTTAATATAAGAGAGGGTAGACTTCTCAGGGATGGCTTTGAGCTCACTTTATTCTGGCCTCCATACTGTCTGGAGAGAAGCGTTGGCTTCTTCTTGCTGGGCATAACAGGATGGACGCTCCCTGTGCTAACTCAGCATATATGGTAAATGGTTGTTAACCTGTGATGTTTGAAGTTTTGTTGCTGGGTCAGACGACCGGGTGTTATTTAGCTTCCTGCTGGCACAACTGTATTGTTACGTGCTGTGAATTAGCTGCAAAGGCGGGCCCTAAAGTTGGCTGATGCCAATGTAAAGAGAAAACGTGATTGTGGCCATGTGTTCCTAAGAGTGTGCTACCCATCTTATGATGAGAGATGGGGATCCTGAGATGTGACTAATCCGTGGGATACACCAGTCCGGGGCTAAATACTGTATACTAGTGTTTATAAATTGAAACCTCTGAGATCACCACCCAAAAGGGTATTCAAAAGTAGTCTTTTTAAAGAAGATAGACCGTGCATATTATATATGGAAGAGAATCTGTCGCTGGAAATCTGGTCTCAGAGAAGTGATCTTGTAGAGAGGTTTTATTATAACTTGGATATATTTTTATGCTTGTTTGTTGTTTTTTTTGCTGTACAATAAAAAAGGACAATGCCTTGTGCACCCTATGACTCATTTTGTTCTTTTGATTGTGGGGGTCTCAAGGTTGCACCCCAATGATTATACATTGATCAGTGAAGGTTTCTGGACCACAATATTTGATATCTAATGTGCATGATGAGAAAAAAAGATGCTGTTTTGGATATTTAAGCTTTTAACTATATTTTCTGTTACATTGTTAGCATGCCTTAGAAATGGGGGGAAAAGGGAGAGCATTGCATAGGCAATAACTATGGACAACGGATGGTTAAATAGGAAAAGCCAGGGGCTCACCTGATGATGTGTCTCTGCAGACAACCAGGTTGGGGGCTTACTGCATAAGCTGAGGATTGGAAGCTGCCACCGTGATAGCCACTTGGATCAGTTCTTGACGATAATCAGTAGGATGTAGAAAGGGCAAAAATGATCCACATAAGACGCTGCTGCTTCTCAGCAGAGGAACGAACACCAAGAGGCTTCAGACTTGGTATTATTTATTTGTGTAACGCATTTTGAAGCAAAGCCTGATTCTTCCTGAGACAAGAGCAGGACAGGTCGGAGAAGGGAGGGGGGTGGGGGGGGGCAGGACACCAAGGCAGGGGGGGTTCACTTTATTACATTGAATTAAAATTGTTAAAGGGGTTGTCTCGTGAAATCAAGTGGGGTTCAGCACTTCTGTATGGCCATATTAATGCACTTTGTAAGGCCTTCCTCATGCAGGCGTTTCTTTCAGCTTTTAATGCTGTGTTTTTAGCGCTGCGCTAAACGCTATACAACAATGCCATTCATTTCAATGGGGCTTCTCAGCTTTAACATGCAGCGTTTTTAACCCTGGGATTTTTGAAGTGATGTCTGTTCTATTTTTGACATATCGGCGTTTATAAATGCTGTGCATCGCCCATTGAAGTGAATGGACAGAGTTTTCAGTGCTGCTGAAAATGCAGCAAAACGTGATACCGAATTTTTGAGAGCGTTAAACTCCCTAGTTGCACTCACTACTTGGGAGAAAAAAGAGCAATACTCACCTAGCAGGCGCCATGCAGGTCCCTCCCGCTACTCTTTGGCATTCCGGCAGACTTCCGTGCATTTGTCAGCACCGATAACCGCATCTCTTGCCGGAGAGAAGGGGGAGGCACCCGGCCGATGCCTGCTAGGGGAGTATTGCTCTTTTTTTTTTTCCAGCTTCCTTGGCTGTGTTTTCAGCTGCGCAAAAACAATGGCAAAAGGCATGCCAGCGCTGCTGAAACCGCAGTGAACGCAGTATTAAAAAAAAGCAACATTTTTGCAAACGCCTGTGTGAGGGAGGCCTAAGGATGACATCCGTGAGTGCCATGTGCTTGGAACTTGGAACTATTCCTGTTTGGAGTTAGTTCTGTATCTGCCACAGTCATGTTTGATAAAGATCCGTACGGACTGAAACATCACATTGTTTGAACTGCCAACTCAATAGAAGTGACGCTACTTGAATTGCGTTTTGGAATGCAGTTCTTCATTTTGTATAAAATCATGAAAGTTATTACAAGAGATTTGTGTGATTGTTAATAAAAGTATTCATGTAACTGTAAAGAGGAGGCACTGTAGCACTGAAAGATAGAACTAGATAATCTAACGTGACAGCTGACTGATGTGAGGAGGAGAATGAGCGCTAGAACATTCATTTATTAGGAAAGCTGGGTTCGGGAGTGATGAAGTGTATAGAGCCTTAGGCCTTATGTCCACGGGGAAAATCAGGCCCGCCGCGGATGTAGAATCCGTAGCGGGTCCCTCCTGCCCCGCGAACATAAGGCCTAAAAATCAGAATAAACTCACCTGCTCCGGACGATGCGGTTCTTCCTTCCTTCGCGGCCGGATCTTCTTTCTTCGGCCAAACAGATGTGCTCGGCACGCCGGCGGCGTGCCACGCGCATGCGCCGGGCATATCTGCCGGGCTGAAGAGAGAAGATCCAGCCTCGGAGAAGAGAAGAACCGCATCGTCCGGAACAGGTGAGTTTAATTCTGGTACGGGTCTCCCGCTGATCTGGACGGCTTCCATAGGCTTCAATAGAAGCCTGTGGGAGCCGTCCCCACGGGAGACCCGCACTAAAATGGAGCATGTCCATTTTTTTTTCCCCACACGCGGATCCGCGCCTGACGGGAAAAATGACATCCGCAGGTACTTAACTACCTGCGGGTGTCCAATGCATCCCTATGGGGCGCGGATCCGTGTGCGGGAGAAACGCTGCGGATTTCAAGCCCGTGGACATGAGGCCTTGGGCCTCCTTTACACAGGCGACAGTCGCATAATTTTGTCATGTTGCTATAATGCTACAAATCACATGTATGTGAAGCCCATTGTTTCCTATGGGCTACTTCATACATGCGATGTTTTGTAGCATGCGACAACCCAACACAACCTCGCGGGTCCAGCGATATGCCTGTGACGCATGAGGTTTTGTAGCGCATATTTCCCTATGGAGCCTTCCTCTCTGTTGCATCGCACGAAAACGTGATTTTCGTGTGGTGCAATGCAACTTTGACAGCAGGAAATCCTACTTACTATCAAAGGCTAATCTAAGTCCTGGCTGCAAGAAAAAATTTTAAAAAACCACATACATCACCTCTCCGGCACTATTCTCCTTCATCATCATTTGGCCAGGGATTGAAAATCCCCGCCTCCTGGAAGCACTGGCTGTGATTGGCTGATGCTTAGCCGATCACAGCCAGTGCTCGATGAACCAATCACAGCCATTTATCGAGTGCTGGCTCTGATTTGGCTAAGCATCAGCCAATCACAGCTAGCACTTCCAAGGGGCAGGGAATTTCAATCCCCGGCCAGAAGAGATGAAGAAGACAAGTGTCGGGGACTGGGGAAAAGCTACAGCGGAGCCTCAGAGAGCACGTCTAGTTGATGTATGCTTTTTTTTTTTTTTTTTTAAATTCTGCAGTTAGGGTATATTTTCAGGGTAGGGCTTATATTTCAAGACCCCACCTGAAAAGCCTCGCATTTGGTGCTACAAAATAGCAGCATTGCTGCAAGAAGATACAGCGATATCGCTGCGATTTTTCTCGTCGCGATGCCGTGTCAGCCGTGTGAAGGAGGGCTTAAAAACAGGATCTCATTTGATGTTTCTCAATAAGTAAATGTCACCTATTGCAAATATTGGGTTGCATTTTCATGCCCGTTTTGTGCGTCTTGCAACAAGCGAGTGCAATATTAATCCAAGAAACTCGGACCAATATTGCACTCTTAAATTTGTGATTCGGGGTGCGAGCACAATGCGTTTTTTCTTTAAAAAAGAAAAATGCATCACACCTATGTACTTGTGATTTTCATGCGTGTGAAAAAAGTGCTACCAATAGTTTCATTGGTAAAAACTGCATTGCGCTTACATACAAATCACACAACATGCGAATGTGATGTGTTTTTTTTTTTTAAAGATCCCATAGGAAATAATAGACGATTCCTTGCGAGAAAAATCGCTTATGTATTATTATTCTGTCCATACCGCTATTGGACGGAACCTGTGCGTGCACTCGCTTGGGCGAGGTTCACACTTGAGTTCCGTCATGTGTATATTCACATGGGTGGGACTTGTCGATGTACTTACATGGCAGAGTTTCACGTGTGAGTTCCATCCAATAGCGATATAGATGGAGCTTGTGCATGAAAACAAGGCATTTAGTTTCAATGTGTTTATTCACGAGTGATTTTTTTTTTTCCTTTTTTTAATTTCCCTCGCAGAAATGCTGCAAGATTGAACGTTGCTGCATGTCCTGTTTTTGGCTGATGCCTCCATTTTTTTTTTTTTGCCACCTAAACTATTGAAAGCACTTACAATGCCCACTGGCGATTTTAATGGTGGTAAAAAAAAAAAAAATCACAAGTACATAAATGAATGCGTTTTTTTAAAGCAAAAATGCATCGTGCTCGCACCCAGGATTACAAGCTTAGGAGTGCGATATCGATTCAAGTATTTTGGGATCATCTCCACGACTGTTTTCTCACCGCGTATCACTTGTGTATTGCACAGACTCTTGATGCGCAGTGAATAGAATCCATGAAAGTCAGTGGACTTTCATCGATCCATGCATACCGGTGTGTGGACACTGCGTATCGATACACAAGAGAAATAAATCGCAGTAGGCTCTATTTCTTTGCGTTTGTATGCAGCGTGAGCCCTATACACTTGTATGGGCTGCGTATGATATGCTGTCCATACGCAATATCTTGTGGATGGGCAGCGTTTCCATATGCATCCCCGCTCTGAAAATACGCTCTCTGCCAGCAGAGCGTATGACTGCCTAACGTGTAAGTGAAACTGAATTGCAGTATCAGACATACAATAACCCATGGATAGGTTTTGCATTGTTTTTAGTAGAAAGGTTTTATATTTTTGTAGCCCTGAACAATCCCTTTAAGAGCATAGCCGTACATAGCAGATTTCTGGCAGGCATTTCTGCAACTGAAAATCTGTCTTTCCTACATGTGAATGTTTTTGGTTTTTTTTTGTTAAAATGTTGCATGTGCTGCAGAAACAACCCCATCTAGATGTGTGGAACTGAATTTCAGTACAGAAATATCAACAACAAACCTATTGTGTGTAAATCTACCCTAATGGAAGATGGAATAATATAACTGCAGCGCCACCTATTGGAAGGCAACATTGTTGCAGGGCAATGTCAGACTTTTTAAACAAGCCCTAAATCGTGCGATTTTTCTCGTGATGCGAGAGTGAGTAAAAACGCCTGATTATGAAACCAATAAATTTCAGTGGTTTCATTCTCATGTGTGATGTTTTCACTCCTGCGATGCTGCGTTTAAAAAAAATAAAACAAAAACGCAATTTTGCCTTTCTTTCTGCAATATCACACTGTCTTCAGTGGGGCTGGCGGCAGCAGCATCGGCCCCATTGAAAACAATGGGAGAAGATCGCAATCTCCTGCTGCGGCTGTGACAGCTGCAACAGGGGATTCCTTCAGCCTTGCATGGATGCAAGGCTGTTGACATCCAAGGGTTCCACATATTTTCAATTGGGCCGGCCCTATTGAAAACAATGGGAGAACACTGCGTTCTCCTGCCATGGCTGTGACGAAGGAAGCCCCCGTAGGGATGCAAGGCTGTCTCTATTTGAAAACTCCTTGCATCCAGGGGTTTTCAGAAGGATTGTGAGGGCGATATCTGGTTGTGAATCCCTGCCCGATATCGCCCTTGCCAGTCTGCAGGAGCCCTTATAACAATGACTGGGAATTGTGAGCTAAAGCCAGAATGACCATACACAGGCAGCTATTTCGGGGTGATTGCCCCTCATCAGTGTGCAGCAGGTCTCTGGCTTGGCTCATGAGAGGAGCCTTCCTACAATCCTACAGTACATAAGTGTTTAGTTTTTGCTTGGCATGCGATTTATTAGATATGTAATGTTGTGTTATGCCTCTAGATGTTTAATGCATTTTCTAGGATGCCATTAGGCCTTTCTATTATTTTCTTATTTAACTACCCTAATGTCCACTCACATCAAGAGCCTTTAGAATAACCGCAGATCTACAAGAAATAAAGCAGTTTTCAATCCCTTAAGCCTGTTTCCCTAACACCATACAATTGATACAGTATTACTGCATGTGTCACGGGAACAGTAGAGGAAATAAATATTATTTGTATCCACGCTTTTTCATAAATGGGATGTGTGAAATGAAATCTGCTGAAGCATTTAGAAACGGATAGTTCTTTTCTCTGTATGATCACTTGAGGGGGGTCACCGGCAGATATTGATTACATCCGTGGTAATTATCTCCATCACATTTCCCATATACAGTGGAGGTGTCGAGTGACCATTTTGCTCACACTGCCGTCTTTTTATTTCAGCCATTCATTACTATATGTGACATGCAGAATTCTTTAGTGTGGATACTCGGAGTAGTGGAGCAGAGCCTTCTGTGACCAATATACCCAGCTCAACACTTTAAACATTCTACATTTCTTTAAGCATTGTTAGCTGCTGAGCGGAACGTTTATCATGTTTACTATCTAGAACCAGGAGGCTTTCCAGCCATGATGTATGGAAGTAGTTTATCCCAACATAACATAAGCCTCCGCGCCGCCGATTACTCTTCTCTTGGTTAGGGCTTAAGACTAAAGTATTGAGGGTTTGACTGAGAAGTTTTACATTTGCATACTTTAATACGAATGGAAATATTTGTTCCCTAACTTTTTTGGCCTTTGGAAATCACCTGATGTCAATAGATTCATTGTAAGAATAATTTAAGTACTACAGGTTGTGTTGAATATCAACCCTTTCCAATCCACTGTCTGACGTCTAAAGACATTCTAATTGAAGGCTGCGCAGCTCCGATGTCGGAAGACGTCCGGCAGGGTATTCTTACTGTAAATTACTGGCCGCTCTGTTGTCGGGGGGGGGGGGGGGCTCTGTAGCATGTCCCATACCGCAGTACTGGCTCTAGCCAGCAGATGGCGCCATTGTATAATGGCAGAAAGAGAAAGCCCCCTAGGAAACCCTGAATCCAAAATTGGATTGCAAAGGGTTAATGGGGTCTCCAGGGTTATAGTGTCCTCTAGGGGTTGTCCAAAAGTGAGAAACCAAGAATCTTCTCTGTTAACCCAGCTTGTGTGCAATGCACAGTGAATAGAGCTTATTAATTTCAAAGGGTTCATTCAGATGCACATATTTTGCGTGTGCATTTCGGCCACGCAGAAAAAAAATAGAGCTTGTTCTATTTTTCTGTGTATTTGCGCACCAAAGGTCTCCATAGAAGTCAATGGGGGTATGCAAATGTGTGAGCAATGCGCAAGAAGATGCATGAAACTTTACATGCAACTTTTACAGTAGGAAGTCCTACTATTTATTCCTAAAATAAGCCCTGGCTACATTTTTAAAAAATGCCAAAAAACCCCCAATACATTACCTAACAGACACTGTCTGCTCCGCCCCCTTCTCATCCTGAAGCTCCAGCACACTTGTCTGTAGTCTTCAGCCAGCGTTTTCTGTTGAGGGGGTTTAAAAATCCTGCCCCAGGAAGCGCTGGCTCTGATTACTGCGGCTCAGCCAATCACTGCAGCGCTCGATGAACCAATCGCGGCCATTAAATGTGATGGTTAGGTAATGTATTGTTTTTTGTTTTCTTTTTTTAAATGCAGCCAGGGCTTATTTTTGGGGTAGGACTTCTATTTCAAGCGTTCCCACCCCTAAAAATCCCAGCAAAGTGCTACAAAGTCACGCGACTTGGTAGTGCCACAAAACTGCATAGAGCACAGCTGTGAAAATTGTGCAAGGAATACATGAGTAACATGTGAGCGAGCTCTAAGGGCGAGTTCATGGGTGGCAGAATAGTGGAAGAACACGCCCTGAAATTCCACAACAATGTAAGTGATTGGTGTTTCAACAAACCGCGTTCTCTCACAGCGGCAGGATTCCGCAGCAGAATCTTGTCATTCTGTGGATTTTCAAACCTGCCGCACGCTCTAGCGGCATGGGAGAGCAGCGGAATTTAATTCTCCTTCATTCATTGTAATGCAGTGAAAATCCCCAGTGAAGTCCTCTGTGGATTTTGGTGCTAACTTCCATGCAGAATATCCCCGCTATGTACGTTACATACCCTCAGGGATTCATTTACTACACGGTAGAACGTTTTGGGGGTATAGAAGTGATTTGACACTATAGAGGGAAATAAATCTAGAAATGTGTCCTTTCACTTATTTTCTTCAAGTGGTCCAAGAAGGTTGAACATTTCATTCTTGAATAGATTTAATTTCATACATTAAAATGGTAAAAATAAGAAAAATAGAAGACATATTAAAAAATGCTATTGATTCCTGTAATCATACATGGAAACGCATTTAATTGTGTAAGGGGTTAGAAGGGTTCAGCGCAGCGGCTTCATTATTGGTTTCTCAAGTGCTTTATGGAGGAATAAGGACATGCACTTTTTAAGGTGCAGTAAAGGCTTTATGTTACAAGCGAGAGAGATTGGTAATTGGTGTCCGAGTAGAGAGTTAGGGGAGACTGTTTCAAGGAGGAAGGGGGAGGATGTCTATCAGTAAAGGTTTGTGTAAGACCCTGTTCACATGTCAGAATCCATTTTTAAATCCCATTGGTTTTAATGGGAATCTGTGCTGTAGTTCATACTCTGCAGAGCTCTAATCCAAGTTGTGGGGGGGGGGGGGAGCCTAGTGATATGCAGATTCTGTGTCGGGCGATCCGCACACCGATCTGCATCATGTTGAATTTCTGATGTGAATTTCCAATCGTGTGAATGAGGGCTTAGAAGCTCTAGATGAATTTAGCACTCTGTAGCAGTGTTTCCTACCCTTTTCAGCTTTGGGGGGGAAATTTTTAACCACTGTGTACTCTTACCAAAAAGTGTGGTCAGGGGGTATGGCTTATCATAATGTATGATTTTACCTCTGATATTCTGGCCACCCAGTGGCCTCTAGTGAGGCAGCGCCGCTGGCCACTCCCACGTCATCTGACCAATGGCGCTGCGCTAACTAGAGTTTGCGAGGTGCCCAGTAAAAATGGCGCTGAGAGCGTAAAGGCTTTAGAGGTTGGAGAGAGTGCTGTGAGTATTTTGATTCTTTTGTCTTTTGCAGAAATGCTGTGGCTTCCACAGCATTTTCTGCTACTTGTAAACCTACCCTAAGGCCCAATGTCCACCGCAGGATTGTAATTATAAAATCCATGCGTGGGAGATCCGCAGATCTAGAAAAGCCCATAGGGATACATTAGCATCTGTAGGGCAATTTAATGCATGCGGATGTAATTTTTTGTTCCGATCGTGCGGATCACATGCGCGGGAAGGAATCGCAGCATGCTCCACTTTTCTGCAGATCCCGCAGGGACGGCTTCCATTGAAGTCAGTGGAAGCCGTCATATTCGCAGCTGCCACTGGACATGAGGCCTAAGGCGGGGTCCACACAGGACTCATTTGCTGTGGAATGCCTTTTGCAGCAGATCAACAGCAGAAAGTCTGCCTCAAAACCCGCACCATTTAGTGTGCGTGATGACGCGGGTGTTCTCAAGTATTTTTGTGCAGAATTCACCTCCTCATTGAGAAGAGGTGAATTCTGCCGTGAAAACAGCAATAAAATTTACAATAATTAAATTCTGCACCGCATTTCAATTTCCGCACAGGTTTTGTGCAGATTATTTCCGTAGTTTGTGGACAAGATTTTCAAAATCTCTTCCACTTAGCTGCTACTGTAAATGCCACAGAATTTCTGTGCGGAGATTCTGCATGTAAATTGCACGGCAAATACACCCCATATGGATTCAGCCTGAAGGAGTTTTCCAGGCGGTGCCTGCCAGAATACTACTACTGTGCAGTGGCCGATGCTTGTCATTGCAGGCGCAGCTGTCATTAAAATCAATGGGAGCTGTGCTTGTAATTGCAGGCACAGCTCCCACTGATTTTAACAAGAGCTGCCCATGCAATTACGAATGCCAGCCACTATACATGTAGGAGCAGTGCGGTATTAGTGCAGTATGTCTCCAGCGAAAGTATGGGTGGAGACATGGGTTGGCCAGGCTGACTTACCTGTCATGGGCAAAGCTGACGATTAGCTCCTGCAGACACACCTTCCCAACAGCCTCCATGCTCCTTCTCCTCCTCCTACTACTCCCTGTTCGACAAGCGGCAGCTGTGAAATGTGCATAGCGATGGCAGCAGTGCTGACCCGACGGTGTACAGCCTCCATCCTACTCCTGCTGCTTCTTCTACTGTCTGGTCGACTAGGCAAATCTAAAAAGCGGTGGCTGTGTGTGAGCTTCTGCTGTCTATGACCCAGTGGGGGTGCACGGGAACGGAGATGAAAGCGTGGCTCGCTGAGAAGGAGCCCAGCGGGGAGAGCAAACTACAGGGTGAAAGGAGGGGCGGCATGCACGGTGACAGTGGGGACGAAAGCGGACATGGGAGGTTGGCAGGGGTGATGTGTAAGCTGTAGCATGGCTCGCTGAGAAAGAGGCATGCACAGTGACAACGGGGCCAGCAGCGGGGGATGGAAGAGGACATCAAAAACCGGGGGGAACATGTGTGAGCGACTCACTGACATGGCCGGCCAGCAGGAACATGTATGAACTGTCACAGGAGATGCTGTGGGCGTAATCTGGGCGTTCCCTCTAACCCAGGCTGACTGACCCATACTTCCGGTGGCGACATACTGCAATAATACCGAGCAGCGCTTCCACTCTGTCATTCTATGATTCTATGAAATGGGTTTTCCAGACAGCACCCATGTGATACACTGAGGTCACAGTTGGAAGGGACCTCCAGGGTCATCGGGTCCAACTCCCTGCTTAGTGTAGGATTTACTAAATCATCCCAGACAGATATTTGTCCACCCTTTGTTTGAACACTTCCATTGAAGGAGAACTCCCATGGTAGTTCTCCTTCAATGGAAGTGTTCCACTCATTGATCACCCTCACTGTCAGAAAGTTTTTTCTAATATCTAATCTGTGTCTCCTCCCTTTCAGTTTCATCCCATTGCTTCTAGTCTTTCCTTGTGCAAATGAGAATAGGGCTAGATTTAATATCTGTCAAGTAATTTCCTGCCTGGGAGCCACCGTACCCCATTCAGAATCACTGCTCTATAGTATGATTTGTGGCTTCGTTTTCATCCTTTTGAATCAAATGGGTTTTCCCATCCAATAAATTGACCTATTCCTAGGATATGCCCTCACATTTTAGTTGCTGATGGCCTGACCACCAATTCAGATAGTCAACTCAAAAGCATAATTATACTACTGTACTTAGTGTTTACAAAATGGCTCAGTTGGAGGCTCCAGCTTATGACATTATACAGATGTTGTACAATGGCCAAGTTGATGGGGTTTTTACCACCTTATGTTATTTTGCAAATTTCATTCCTTGTTGATAACCTGGTTTCTGTATAATGATTGAAACCGACTTTATTCAGTACTTGAATTATATATCAAACGTTCAATTTTGAGATGGGTTATTTATAATTCTTCTCTCTAGTCTGCCATCGTGGCCCACTGGGTTGAGGTCTGATGAGCAGCTACTGGGGGCTACAGAGGGAGGCTTTGGTTTTTCTCCCAACATTTCAATATACACCAATCAGCCTTTACACTATAACCACCTACCTAATATTGTGTAGATCACTGTCTTGCTCTGACCCATCGAGGCATGGACGGACCATCCTCTTGCTCACTGATTTCTCCCACCACTTTTACAGGCGCCATTATAAGCAGATAATCGGTGTCATTCACCTGTCAGTGGTTTTAATGTTCTAGAATGATGTGGATTATACAATGGAACATCTGAAGAAAGCTCCCACGTCAGCTCCACGTGTAGCAAACCGTTTCCAAGAGACCGCAATGATGAACTTCCACTTCGCCCCCCTCCACTCTGCCTTCAAGAGTATAAAAAAAAAGTACTGCAGAGATAAACTGGAGCATACGGGAGGAGAGGGTTTAAAAGGCACCGTAGTAAAATAAGAAACACTTTCATATATCAGAATGACAGCATTATCTTGGCTTGTAAAGCCCATCAGTATTGCAGTAGCCGCAGAGCAAACCACTATAACGACACCCAGTCTGGGCATGTTACTGCAGAGATATACTGAGCCCACCACTTTACTGAATGCTTTATTTGTAGTCAAGTTCATTATTATCTCTTAGCCCTATATCGTCAATCTTCACAAGGCTGGGATAATCCATGGCAGCCAAGTTTTATATCCATGAAATATAAAAGTGCGTAGTTTACTAAAATAGCAGTAAAAACGACCCCCTATGGGACTTGCCTCACCTATTCTGGAATGTTCCCTTTGCACGGTCTATGTTTTTAGTTTGCTTGATTTTTATATAGATGTTCTAATGAAAGGTGTATTCACATCTGATCGCATCACAGCAAAGCAAAAGTTGGCTACAATGTATGCATATTGTACAAAGCTTTCTCCGAGCTGCATTCCCCATACATGTCCCAATACCAGCCCAAACACACTCAGCACCCAACCATGTCTTCTGCTCTACTCTTATCGCCTGTTCATCTTCTTCTGAGGAATTGCCTCTTGTATTGGAACCGGATTGTAATAAACCAATATGTGTATCAGATGTTCTGCTCCATTTTCACTACGTTAGAAACTATGCTTCTTGGTATGACGGCCATATCTTCCTATGTGACACTGCTCCCATCCATACTATGGACACGTATAACCAGAGATGTCACGCCACATCCTCCATTGTAGCACACCGCCTACTCTTAGTTTCTTGGACACCATGAATGACCATATTTTGGATGGGGGCAGGATGCAGCTGACATAAGATGTTGTGGCTCCTGAAGGAGCTTCTAATTTAGTAAGTTTATTAGCATCATGTTTCCTATGCATTCCTTCAGATTTTTCCAAAGCTGCCAACCCCTTTCAAGGGCCACTCCCGCAAAAACTAATTTATTTATACCTGATTGTCTGACACACTCTGGAGGTCTCGTTTGTATATTGCAGTCACTTCCATGCAGTGCAGCCTCCTGTTTGATGTTTATCAGGTACCATCTTGATGTTGAGATTTGTCTCTGCTTCTATTTTCACTATTGTGTGTCAACAGTTGAATGATGCATCAGCCTCGTATGCGAACTTAGAGATTGTCTAACAAAGTCTAAGAATACATTTTTCTATTACTTCTAAAAGATTATGTAGGATTAGATGAGTTTAGACCATGGGGTCCCAGGTAAATGTAAATGTTTTGTGGGTTCTATTAGCCCACTTTGTTAGCTCCTCAAGTCTCCTAATTTCATTAGCCACCCATTGGTTATATGTAGGTGCGTCTGTCTGCTTCCACATGGTAGGGATCAAGGATTTTGCAGCAGAGATTAAGTGGATTACAAGGTTAGACTTTGAGGGTCTATAATTTGAAGAGGGTTTAGATAATACCACATATTCTGGGGAGAGTCTGAAGGTATCATTTGATATGTTACATATGAGTTTTCAATTTGTTCCTGGAATGGACGTATGATTTGACAGTGCCACCAAATATGTATTAAAGACCCTCTTTGACTGCTGCATCGCCAGCATAGATGGGAATTAGCTCATTTGTAAGCATAAAGCCATTCTGGTGATTTATACAATCTGGTCAAAAGTTTATAATCGTTTTCTTGCAATCTAATACATTTGGAAAATCCTTGTGAATTCCCCAAAATGTACTTAATGTTTTTGTCCGACAGTTGAATATTTAGTTCTTTTTCACCAGAAGCGGATATATGCTCTATTGATTCATCAAAGTGTACCCCATAGTAGGACTTCTTCCTAAAAGTTCTAATCCTTTCTGTTCTCACCCTTGAACCCTTCCTATTCACTCCCACACCCTCACTTACCACTAAGAGCAATCTAGCATTTATTTAATAAATGGTTAATGGTTTGAACATGCATTGATCTATGTTATATTACTGTAAATTTCATAAAAACTGAATTTATAAGAATGATGCATCAGCTTCATCATTACACTTGTGCAGCTACAGACTGTACCATCTCAGCTGCAGGGAGAATAGTGCCCTTATATTGTGTAGTCATCTAAAATAACCACAGACTAGAAGTATGCAGCCAGAGGATGAGCTGTGATCTCCTCTATTATAACAGTTTGACAAGAGCCTTTTAGTTACCATCAGTAACTTTGATAGGAGTATTTATGTCCCCTTCTGAACAGCTTTTGTATTGCTCTCCATGTAATATCCTCACAGAGCAGTTATACTAACTGAGAAACTGACTAATTTGAGAATACGTTAATCTAAGTAAAGCCAGCTGCACAAGACCGGATTTACTTTGTGGAATCTAAAGCTGGCATCCGCCTACGGATTCCGCAGCAAATTCCTTCCATAACATGCTATGCAAAAGCGCTTCTTCCTGCACGTGACCGGAAGCCAATTGCAATTTTCCACTCACAGAGAAAAAAAGCGCAGCATGTTCTATTTTTGCGCAGGTGGCTTCCATTGAAGTCAGTGGAAGTCGTCCAACCCGCGTCCCGTCCACTGATTCCACGTCATTGCCTAGGGAAAAACAGAAGTTAAATAAAACATTTTTTTGCCTCGTTACCTGACAAGTTACAGCTGATGATTGGGGGATCCAGTGGAGGAATGCCATGCAATCAACTTATCACACGATCCTTCTAACAGAAAAGGATTGCCCAAAGTATACGACCCTAGAAGAACTTTTTATTCAAAACGCTATAGGTTGTACCATCTGACATCTGTGACCCCTTGTTCATGACATAAGGGCATAAATGGTAAACGTATCTGATGAGGAGTGTACCTTGTTGGGTATTCATACGCAAAGGGCTTATTCACACGACTGTGATTTTGGCACGTATTACGGTCACGTGGTGAATGGAATCAATGAGAGTAAATGGGCTTTCATTGATCTGTTCACATTAGCGCGTAAAACGCTGCATGTAGGTATGCGTTAGAAAAAGATCGTACCTGCTCTATCTCTCCTCGTACGGCACAGCATGAGCCCTATACTATGCAGCACTGTCCTTACACAATACACTGCATACGGGTGGTGATTCATACGCAACCCCGCTATGAAACAGAGTGGGGAATTAACCCTTTCCAATCCACTGTCTGACCTCTGAAGACATTATGATTTAAGGCTGTACAGCTCCGATGTTTGAAGACGTCCGTCAGGGTTCTCTTACTGTATATTGCCAGCCTCTCTGCTGTCGGAGCCTATCCAACGTGTCACCTCATGTAGTACTGGCTTTAGCCAGCAGATAGCGCCATTGTATATCATCAGAAAGAGAGTAACCCCCTAGGAAAACCAGGATACAAATTGGATTGGAAAGGGTTAAACAAAAAAAAAAAGACAGTCACACTGCGCATGACCTCCTGCATGAGATACACGGTCATGCGCAGTACACTCGTCATACGCAGTCACTGCCAGCTCAGAGAGACCGGTAAAATGCTGCGTAACTGTGCAAGAAAAATCGCAGCATGTTATAACTTGGCGTGTATTATGCTCACGTACACACCAAGATAAAGCATGGCGATTTGGCAGCACGCAGCAAATATGCAATGTCATTGCGCACTTACTGCGTTTCGCCTCGCGTGCGGCACACAGTCAATTATGGCCGTGTGAGCTCGGCCTTATGCCATAATTTGTCTGCAAGAGAATGGATTGAGTTAATTTATGTCTCCTGCCATGGATGCTCCTAATGGATGTATCTCTGTATAGATAGAATAGTATCAACTTGTTTCATGTTGTGACAATACTAGAATCTGCAGATCTCGCCAGTCCAAATACAAGTTTCATTCCAATTGGACCCGTGTATAATTGCTGGTCACAATTGATAGAATGGCATTATAAAATTGCTGTCTTTAAGACTATTTGTGTGGTTTACAATGGAAATGGCGAAGGAAAGTACATTCTTTTGTACTGCAAGAGTTAAAGCTTTCAGCAAAGGAACATCCCATTGATAGGAAGGAAGAGGAAAATGCAGTTTTGCAGCTGATGTTTCAGTGCTCAGCCCTCTACGAGACACTGCACTGAGCATGAATGAGAGGACCAAACGGGAGTAAGCGAGGGAGAAGGAGCTGGTTCCATCCAGCTTTCAGAATCGTCCCTTCCTCCGAGTGATGCCTGCAATAACGGAGGAGTTGTGCCCATCAGGCAATTGATCGGCTGCTGCAGGTTTCTTGCTCAAGTAGCAGTGTGAATCTGTATGACTGATAGTGTCATTAGATGACACAGAGCTGATCTCCGCATCAACCAGGAGGAATCAAACCGTGTCACTCCCCTCTGGGACTACCTTCTCCTGTAAAACGCGTTAGGAATTCGTATGCTTGTGCTGCCGCCGCCGTTCCATCTCTCCAAGAAGGACTGTGTATGAGCATTGCCTGTGGAAAGCAGCATAGAAGAATGATAGCTGTCTCTTTCAAATGTCGCTGTCAAATCCTGCGGAGGCTGGTGAAAGGTAAGGTGCATTTTCTTGTATGCTTTCAGCTAGTGTCGCTGCCTTTCCAAATGCGCTGGCTCATGCTTTTGACTTACAAATATGCCTGTCCTAACAATTTATAGTCAAGCGGCAGGGAGCAGGGGATTCACAGCTCAGGTCTTGTAGAAGCCATTCACATCAGGGCCTTTTATGCTACCTGCAGTTCTCTCCATATTTTATGCTGCTTCTTTTTACCCAATTCCTCATATGTCACATAGTGTCTTAATAATGGTGTATGGGAAAGACTTTATGGCTTTCTTATTATACCGTTGTGCAAATCAAGCCTTTTAGAAAAGATTTATAGGAAAAGTGGAACTTCCCAGGAAATAAGTTCTCCCAAATTACCTTTAAATTTGGATGCAGGCTTTTCTTCATGACTGTATAGAGATAGATACATATATATGTATATGTAGCAATAATGACTTTGATCTTGCATGTACTGTAGGATATTTAGGAAGTGCACTATAAAGCTGTTGTGCCTCCTCTTAGCTGCATTAGGAAACGTTGAACCTGTGACCTCATGATCTCATCGTAAATCCATATATTTGATTAAGTGATTTTTGTCGAATCGCATTAGTTTCCATGAAAGCAATCCTTATGCTTCAGGAATACAATAACGGAGACCTTGTGTTATACATCGGCGGCGGAGCTGCATTCATTATTTTCCTGGAAAAAAAGCCTCCATGACATCTGTAGTATTATAAATGGATCTCCATCGGCACACCTGTCATCCAGGTAATTCTAAGGAGCATTGCACGTTTGATTAGTCCCCAGTGCATTGCCTGCTCTCGCTGGTGAGGATGGGGTTAAGACTATAGACCATATGTATTATTTATGTCCTGTTACCTTTTGCAGACCGTACATGCCCGTCTTGATTGCACCATTAATACAGACATCACATTGTGATTTTACATGTGGATGTGCGTTCCCCTGGGCCGGTGACAGGAGCTTGCTGCAGTGACTTGATAATGATATTTTAATAAGATGGTTACAGAGCTGCTGGTCACAATGCAGCCAGCTGAGAATTGTCACTATTCATTTGTGCACTGATGTACTGTGAAAATGGCTCCGATCTTTTTTTGGTTGGTTGTGTAGAGTGATTTTTTTTTTTTTTCTTCTTGGGAATGACTTGTACATATGGAACCGAAGTATTGATTGGGCCGGAGGAGCATGCTCTGATTTATATTCATTTCCCAGCATTACCCAGGAAGGGGAAAGGAGAAGCAGGGCCGCCTTACTTTCCTAACACTGTTACATCTTTGATCTGCGGATACATGACACAGCTTAGATGAATTATTTAGGAAGGAAATTGGCTTGTGATTAATACAAGTTGATGATTTTGCCGTAATGTAGAACGCCAAATGATTTTACAGAAGAATGATTTTTTAATGAAATGAATGTAGCTGACATGTTTTCTAATTGTAACAGGATTGCACTGTGAAGAACAGAAATGTTTTTGGTCAGTTCTGCCTGAGAATATTTCAGCATCGGCGTACTTGTGCTGATACAGTATATCCGTATCTTACAGCTAACAGGTCCATATTTTTAAGTGTTTTATGTTACTGTTGGCAAAGAGTCAAAACTTCTAAACAAATCTGTCAGAACACGTGTTGCCTATCCAGCGTGCGCCTAGCAGAACCCGTCTCTGGGGTTTCCCTTCCCATTACTAAAGGAGAAACGAGGGACCAGCTCAAATTAAATTAACTCCGATTTCCCGGGAGCGTGGAAAGTCTCTTGCACAGCCAAACATTCCAAAAAGTAGTAATCTGGCTTTAGTCGGGAAATAATATAATCTGTGAACTTTTATTATGGCAACATGAAAAGTCACAAGTGGGGTACAAAGTTTCCAAAGCGGTTCAGATGTTTCAGTTGCACTTAGGGGAGTCTCACACAAACTTATTTTAAATGCGGAATTCGCGATTGCCATCCGCCAAGAGTTTCCACGGCGAAACGCAGGCATTGGAAGACATGTAGTTTCGCTTTTTCCTTCACACTCGCATATGAATTGCGTATTCTGTGAGTAGAAGAAAGTCGCATCGTGCTCTACTTTGCCGCGGATGGCCTCCGTTGAAGTCAATGGAGCCATCTGATCTGCAGCCCATACACCATTAACCTACATAGCGTATGAGCTGTGGGTACCCGTGTCATCACTAAGGGACGGGAAATGCAAACAAAAAAGAACACGTGTACTGTGCATGACCGCCTGTGAGCCTAGGCGGCCATACTCAATACAGGTTAGTGCTGTATGCAAGGTCACCAGCCGGGCTCACAGCTAGTATCCGCTGCAGGCCTACCGCATATGGAATCTGATCCGGTCAGGTGAGCTTGGCTTTAGTCATGGCTTAAAAACATGATAAAAGTGACCTCCATAAATATACATACATAACCAATACAAACTTAGTTACCGCATCATCTGATAATTGAGATACATGTAAAGCCTATAGGGGGAAGATTCCACATATTCCATGTGTGCGTCTGGTTCACAACAGGCGATTACTTGAATCCTTTGGAAACTCCTCAAGATATGTTACAATCCTCCAAATCCATATCCATAAATGCGTTGCGATAAGCATAACCAAGAGCTAATGCTTATTGCAATACTCAAGAATGCGCACATATTCTATCATCGTTCAAAAATGACACATGAATATCACATCCTAACCCAATGTTATCAAGAGGTTTTCCCATTCACGCAGCTCATACATTCTATCTCATAGAGTGTAGCCGTATGCAATTACCATAGTAACTGGTGTATAAAAAATGTACAATATTCTTGATTGGCTAATCTTATGTGTTTGTGCAATTATTGAAGAGGAGGAATACAATGTCAATCATTGAATACTAAAAGCTTCATAGTGGTTTCCTGCAAACCGGACACTCATCAACCTGATACACCAGATCCATATGCAACTGGATGACACAGAGGGAAGGCCGCTTCACAAGTTAATAAATTAGCATTAACTCTCGTTTTAAATTAGGTCTATTTGGATTAAGAGTATTTAGATTAAACATCCAGAATGCCTCTCTAATTAATCAATCTTCCTTTTTCTATTGCAAATGGTTTTAACGATGAAATATTTCACAATTATGGGCATCAATAAACTGTTTTGAAACCTTAGATACTTGGCATCCGGCATTCTTATGTGTAATATCGTTTGTGCTGCCCACATAGATTTTATCGCATAGGGTGCATAAAACCATATAAATTACCATCTCAGGGTTGCAGTTGATGAAATTTTTAATTGTAAAGTTACGAGTGTGATCTAAAACGGAAAAACATTTACACGGTGACATGGAAAAACATGTTTTTATTTCTTGTTTGTCCACATTTTATAAAGCCCTCGGTCTGTGATATGATACTAGGAGATATCATGTCTCTAATGGTAGGTGCCCTTCTGGATACAATTCTGTATCCTTGTTCTAGCACTGTAGCCAATCTCAGATCGCCATATAGAATTTTCAGTATCTGCACATTATTTGTTTAATTGGTGGAAATTGTTTGTCATATTGGAGTATCATGTTGGATTCTCCATGTTTATTCCCAATAGCCTTCTTTTCTTACAAAAAGAAAAAAAAATCACTTCTTGATTTTTGTGCAACTTGCTGTTGGGCCTTATTAATGAGCCAAGATGGATATTCCCATTTACTTAGACAAGAAGCTATTCTGCCACTCATCAAAATTATTGTCATTGATACAATTTCGTCTTACCTCCTCTGCAGACTGCCGCTGAAATACTGGGTGAAGGACCTGTGCTGGTCATGTGACTGTGAGGGTTCGCAGGTCCCTTACCCCTTCTAGCCTGCACTAAAAATATAGGGCTGATCTTGTCAGTGAAGTTTGTACTTTGAGGTTATAACTGGTCCAATGACTGGCCGACTCACCTGGAATCTGCCTGGCTGCACAGATTACCACCTGGGACTGCTCAGAAACATGCGCAGTAACCATTTCTTGCATTTGTTGACTGACAAGCAGGTCATGTCAACCTTCCCTGTGTGGTTGGTTGGTGGTGATAACTCAAGTATAAGGACGGGGTCTAGTGTTCCCATGGTATAGTCATCAAATCTTTTCATGGCTTGAGTTTCCTGCCAATATAGAGTGCACTGTATAGAGCTGATCTTGTTTTACAAGCTACCATTATGGATAAAGTACTTTTAAGAGAAACTTTTAAGTATGGCCTGCTTTATGAGCAGTACTGCTCTTGTCACCGATAAAGTCCTGCCTCACAGATTTGAGCTGTAGACTTATGCACTAAGCTTAACTCTTGTTAGTTATCATTTGCTTCCTGCAGCGTAACAGCATAGCTGTGCATTGTTTTTATTGAAAAGATTGTAATGTTTCATTTCACCTTCGGGGGTGCTGCAGGGAGATTTGGCATCCTTCACTCAGGGCCTTACATTTATGGACCAGAGAGGATGACCTCTTTTATTAGTTGAAATGCTGTTTGAACCATCCCATAACCTGTGTGATGGATATACCTGAGGGGAATTTGTATTCCAGAATTTTTTTTTTATCACGAAAGTCCTGAAAATGTAAAAAGTATTGAATGCATACCAATATAGTGCTCTGTGCCATACAATACTCTGTCAGGAGCCAGATGTAAAGAATGTTTGGCATGTTTACTATTACTGTCTATAGTTAGGCTGTGCAAACTTAGACTAGACCATCTTGAATGTGCTGGATTTACAATTGTTCTTGCTGGAGGATAAAACTGGCATATTGTTACTGTCTAAGTTTACACTACCTATTGATTAACTTAAGCCCCATTTACACGTAACAATTATCGCTCAAAATTCGTTCAAACGATGGCTTTTGAGCAATAATTGTTGCAAGTAAATGCTTCCATCCTCCACTCTTCAGCTGAACAATGAATTTTAGGTGAGTATAAAATCCATTGTTCAGCCAGAGAAAGATAGCAGGGACCGCACGCTGTGTTCTCTAGGGGAACAGCTGATTACATTTTATTGAGCTGTCACCCTGTGCAAAGTCCAAACCACATGCTGAGATTTGCAAACAGCTGCTGGAGGCTCATTTACATGCAAATGAAGGTAATAAACTGCTAATGGACATTAGTGTCCATTAGCAGTTTATGCACAACCATCACTAAAACTGTCAATCTTTCATTCATTTGAAAGCTTGTCTTTGCGTGTAAATGGGCCTTTAGCTTTATGCCAGGCTTTTGGTGCATTTTTTGGCACAGTAGGTTGCATTTAGGCCATGCCCCTTTCCCATGAATCGACACGCTTTTATCGAGGGTGGCGAAAAAAAGTGTCTAAAATTGTCTCCAACACATCATAAACACGGTGCAAACCACGTAAGACAGTTTTCTGGTGCAATTTGCATTAGGAAATGGCACATTTTCAATAGCAGATATACTCCAGTGTTTCTAGGGGAGGAACATCCTGGTTGTATGAGACACTTTTTTTTTTTTGTCCAATTCCAGAAATCTCAATATGCCTTCATACTGTATACATTTGGAAGTTACACAGTATATTAAGGGCTCAAACACTTGGGTATTGTTCCAGGTCATACACGGCCATGTACATGACGCCTAAGTGCAATAGTTAATGCTCGTCTGATGCTTCAAGAAACTTTTCAGAAAAAGCTGCCGTGGGTGTATATGAGGAGTAACAGTATTTTCGGCCATTATATGACTCGTGTCCTGCATTTATCACCAGTTTCCCTTCTGCAGGCTGCATCACTACTTCTCAATCTGGTCTCTGCAGGTAGTAGGAGGCTGCTGTTATGCTGTCTTCTATACACTGCAAATAGGAAAAAGCACTGTATCACTGAGCTCTGTGATTGGCTGCAGCAGCCTATGACATCTCATACACAGGCTGCTGCAGCCTGTAAGCAGAACGTCAAAGGGGAGACCCATGGCTGTCAGAGGTGGACTTACAGGGAGCTGGGAGAGGTGACTATTAGCAGCTCTAATATTTTTACACATAGAAATATGTTAAAAAAAATAATAAAAAATCGTAAAACTTTTTTATTTGTTTGTAGCACAGAAAAATCATGGAGGACAGTAAAGAAATACTGAGCACAAGTTGTCTGACACATCAGAGACCATTTAATGATTCGCCTGTGCATCGGAGGTAGTAGGGCACCTGGCAGGCTTATGATGTCGTGGTCTCTCCTGCTTCTTGCCAGTAAGGATGTGATTTGCATAGTTTGCTTATGCTTCGGAGAGCCGGCAGTTCTTATTTTCTCACTGTTTATAAAAACGCCCACGCTGCACTGTTTTCATTTTCGAGTGTATTAATGAACTTGTCAGTCTGTGAAAGGTGAGTTGCAAAGAAAATCTGGTTAAGTAATGTTGTAGTAGTTCAATATTGTGCCAGCCAAATCTGAAAGGCGGCGTCTTTTCACTAAAATACATTGCATGCCGACTGCCAGCCTAACAGGTGCATTGCCGCTATAAAGAAGCGTCCCTTAGGCCGCTGTTGCGCAGGCGTTGATGCATTTACACGCACATTTGTGCAATGGGTATTGTGTAATTGTGCGCACATGTGCATGTTTTTCTGTACTTTTTGCTTGCGCAAATTGTCCGCATAAAAACACACATCCATGCTCCCATTCATCGAAGTGGGCACTTGGAGTAATTGGTTCAATTATGTGAGGGAATAAAAGCATGCAGACTATCTGTAAGCAGAGAGATGGCGAGAGAACACTCAACTAACTTGAATGAATATAAGTCTCAAGGTACAGATGAATTACATCCTAGGATACTTAAGGAAGCAGCAGAGGTAATTGCTGAACCACTCACCATAATCTTTGAAAATCCTGGAGAACAGGAAAAGTCCCAGAAGATTGGAAAAGGGCAAATGTTGTCGCTATATTCAAAAAAGGGAAGAAGGTGGATCCAGGAAACTACAGGCCTGTGAGCCTGACTTCTATACCGGGAAAGATCTTTGAACAAATTATTAAACAGCAGGTATGCAAGTACTTGGATGAAAATGGAGTAATTAACCAGAGCCAGCATGGGTTTGTAACAAACAAGTCATACCAGACTAATCTAATTTCCTCCTATGATAATATCACTAACTGGGTTGATCAGGGAAATGCGGTGGATATAGTATATCTTGACTTTAGTAAAGCATTTGACAAAGTATCTCATACTATACTTATTGAAAAAATGACCAAATGAGAGATTGACAAGGCAACTGTTAGGTGGATTCAAAACTGGCTGAGTGATTGTACTCAAAGAGTGGTCATAAATGGCTGCACATCCAAGGGGAAGAATGTATCAAGTGGGGTACCACAAGGCTGTGTCCTAGGCCCAGTGTTCAACATTTTTATAAATGATCTAGAGGAGGGAATTGATGGGAAACTGATCAAATTTGCCAACGACACAAAGCTAGGAGGGATAGCTAACACTAGGGAAGAGCGAGAGAGTATTCAAAAATATCTAGAAAGGCTTGCACAGTGGAAAGTGACCAACAGAATAGTATTTTGACAAGAAATGCAAAGTCCTACATCTGGGCAAGAAAAATGAAGAAGGCACATACAGAATGGGAGGAATTGAGCTAAGCAGCAGCACATGTGAAAAAGACGGGTATACTAATAGATTATAGACTGAACATGAGTTAACAAGGTGATGCAGCAGCCAAAAAGGCAAACACAATTCTGGCATGTATTAGGAGTAGCATAAAGTCTAGATCACGTGAGGTAATTATCCCCCCTCTACTCTTCCTTAGTCAGACCTCATCTGGAATACTGTGGCCAGTTCTGGGCGCCCCACTTTAAAAAAGACATTGACAAACTGGAGCAAGTTCAGAGAAGAGTTACCAAGATGATGAGCGGTCTGCAAATTATGTCCTATGAGGAACGGTTAAAGGATCTGGAAATATTTAGCTTGCAAAAAAGAAGGCTGAGGGGAAACTTAATAGCTGTCTACAAATATCTGAAGGGCTGTCACAGTGCAGAGGGATCAGCCCTATTCTCATTTGTAGAAGGAAAGTCTAGAAGCAATGGAATGAAACTGAAAGGGAGGAGACACAGATTAGATATTAGAAAACACTTTCTGACAGTGAGGGTGATCAATGAGTGGAACAGGTTACCACGGGAGGAGGTGAGTTCTCCTTCAATGAAAATGTTCAAACAAAGGCTGGACAGACATCTGTCTGGGATGAATTAGTGATCCTGCACTGAGCAGGGGGTTGCACCCGATGACCATGGAGGTCCCTTCTAACTCTACCATTCTATGATTCTATGTGCTCTTACCCCGTGCAAATGAAAATAGAGCATGCTGCATTTTCTTTTTTGCGTGAACAAAATGTGTGTCAAATACGCTTATGTCAGCAAATCTATTGAAATCAGTTCTATTCACTGCGTGTTGCTCATGCAAAATGCTGCACAAATACTTACATGTGACACAAGCCTTAAAATTATAATTTATGGAAACCTTGAAAGGTCAACACACTTTGAGACTACTTGTGTATGATAACCAATGTGATAACTAGCATGAGTGCAAATTATTTTATTTACCTAAAACGATTGTGTGCTTAAAAATCACTCTAAGGCCTTAGTCAGACGGGCGTTGTTTCGCGCAAATTTCGGATCGCATGACATGACAGATGCGCATCCGCAAATCGCGTGACCAGTGCCCGAAAATCTGCTCCTAGCCGCGTTTCATTAGAAACGGGCCGGAACTGTCCAGCGCATTGCATTCAATGGAGCCAGCAATACAGCCGGCTCCATTGAAAGCAATGCGCTGCGGGCGAGTGTGGGATGAATTGTCGGGAAGGGCTTAAATATATAAGCCCTTCCCTGCAATTCATCCAGAAAAGTATTAAAATAAAAAAAATATACATACTCACCTGCTCCCGGCAGCCGGAGTTCCCCGCGGCCAGCCTGCAGTGGGTGTGAAGGGGGTGTGAGTCAGACCTGCCCCCTGATTGGCTCAGTGCTGAGCCAATCAGAGGCAGGTCTGACTCACAACCATTCATGAATTCATGAACTCTTAAATGGGTGTGAGTCAGACCTGCCTCTGATTGGCTCAGCGCTGAGCCAATCAGGGGGCAGGTCTGACTCACACCCCCTTCACACCCACTGCGGGCTGGCCGCGGGGGAACTCCAGCTCCCGGGAGCAGGTGAGTATATATATTTTTTTTATTTTAACACTTTTCTGGATGAATTGCAGGGAAGGGCTTATATATTTAAGCCCTTCCCGACAATTCATCCCGCGCACGCCGGCAGCCCATTGCTTTCAATGGAGTCGGCTGTATTGCCGGCTCCATTGAATTCAATGGGCAAACATCGTTCTTCTCTGCCACAGCTATAACAGCTGTGGCAGAGAAGAATGATTTGTCTTCTATATGTTCTCAATGGGATCGGCGCTGCTGCCGCCGGCCCCATTGAGCACATATAGAGAAGAGAACAGGAATCGCAGATCGCAGATAGGTGCGAGCTGCGATTTCTGTTCTATAATTTATCGCATAAAAAGCGCTCATGTGTCCGATACCATTGCAAAGCAATGGTTTTAAAAAATCGCCGGACGCATGCGCAAATCGCGCGAAAAAACGCCCGTCTGACTAAGGCCTAAAAGGCTGGTGATTAGGGGTCTTTCTTCCTTCTAATTCACTGCCCACTGCCAGTTGTCATGTGAAGTCTGTCTAGTAGCAGAGATAAAACTGAGAATAGGAAATGGAGGAAGACTGTGACTTGTTGTCCATAGATGTCTGTGGAGGCTAATGCAGGAGAGTAAGCGAGTCAGACAGACACACAGATATGGCTACTGCTAATACCAAGTGATTTTACAGCTACTGAAATTACATCTACACTGCTCAGTACTCATATATACTGTCCTCCGTGCTGAGGAGATTTAAAAGCTTTCTACAAATATCTGAAGGGCTGTCACAGTGCAAAGGGATCAGACCTATTCTCATTTGTACAAGGAAAGACTAGAAGCAATGAGATGCAACTGAAAGGGAGGAGACACAGATTAGATATTAGAAAAAACTTTCTGACGGTGAGGGTGATCAATGAGTGGAACAGGTTACCACAGGGGGTGGTGAGTTCTACTTCAATGGAAGTCTTCAAACAAAGGCTGGACAGACACCTGTCTGGGATGACTTGGTGAATCCTGCACTGAGCAGGGGGTTGCAGCAGATGACCCCGGAGGTCCCTTCCAACTCTACCAGTCTATGAGTCTGTTATGCTTTTGTCTGCTACAGAGAATTTGGGAGCAGAATCTGCTGTTTATTCTGCACATAGAGTAAACATATTCTGCTACTTATCTCTCAGTAGCACACACAGAGAAATAAAATCATAGAGAACAGTATACAATATTACTGAGCAATGTAGATGTGATTTTTTTAAATAGCTGTATATTACAGCACTCTACCACATCTACCTCTGCTCACCTGTTGTTGGCGCTGTGGTCGGTCACCTTCCTTGCTTACATGCTGCATGCCATAGTGTCTCTGTTACAGGCCTCTGGCTTCTATACCTTGATTTATAAGGCCACTGTGCACTTCCCTAAGATGTCCCCGTCCAATCAGCAGTCACCTCTGGCTATATTAGGCATCCTCTCTTATGAAGAACGCCTAAGCAATTTGGTCATCCATTTGTGTAAGCCTGCTGCAAGTGATTACTGTGATTTGTCCTGGTTCCTGGCTTGTATCTGACGATTCTGACTTCTGTATTCCTGACATTTAGATATTTTATTGGACCATTCTATTTGTCTGCTGCCTGCCCTGATCTGGACTTTATTATCCACAACTGACTGTCTGACACAGTAAGTAAAGTACTTACTATTAGTAGCAGCCCCATCTCTATGAGTCTTTCTCCCTCTGCAGAAGCTTGCCCCCTCCATTGCCATAGACTTCTATGTGCAGTATGAGACAACACCCTTCCCCACATCCCATGCTCCGTCTTATTATCTCTGTTACTAGAGAGAGACTTCACATAACAGGCAGTGGATAGCAAATAAGAAGAAAGGGTGACCCTAGTTTAGATAGAGTGGTTTGTACCTTTGCTGCTTATCACATTGGCCATTGAAAGTCTTATTCCAGTTTTCTTGGTTGTTTTTGTAGTTTTAGTTTGTATATGTTATAGGGACTCTTATACCTTTTGTAATATATATTTATTTACATTCCTGTTCACATTCCTTTATTATATTAGTAAATTAGCTTCTGTCTTAAATAAATAATGGAATTGTTCAAATTAGTCCTTTTGTAATGCATCCTTAGGATACCTGAATTTGGACCACACATTTTGTCAGTCCTATAAACCCTAGCATTCGGTTATCACTGTCCAGGTACCCTGGAGGTGAATCGCTTATTAATGGGCAGAACTTAAAGGATTTTTCTCACAATATAAATGCATAGTTAGGTAGTAAATGTCTGATCGCTGGGACTCCACTGATCACAAGAATAGGGGAATCGAGCACCCCATTTCTCCTCACTGCATGGCTGCAGTTGAGCATGCACCCTACTACCCCTTAATTCAGTGTATATGGTCCTAATGGACACAACGAAGTGCAGCACTGACCAATATAAGAATTTTTAAGTGCAGCACTGAGATGTTTGACGGTAAGCCCTGCAGAACTCCATAATGGTAGGTTGTCCTATTAGAGGACTATTACCACTTCCAGCAATAAGAATTAATGCTAGGTTATACAATTTCCAGCAGGAATGGTTCATAGTCTCTCCAGAAGATTCAAAGAAGGGATGTTGACAGCTGAGGAGGCTGATGCATAAGGAGAAGTAGAAATTTGGATCTGAGTAGTAGATGCTTAGCACCAGGGTGCAAGATACTTTATTGTTGGTGTATTATGGAAAAGTTATTTTCCGAATGGAGATCATGTTAGATCTTCTTTGAGTGATACTTGGTTATTTGGAAACGGCCAACTGTTTACTTCCTTGGTCTTTAATTTTGCAGATGTCATCTGTGTCCCCTGGTTATTTGAAAGTCTCTGTAGATAAACTGTTTATGTATGAGTTCTGGATTATAAATCCTTTGCTGGCATTTTTAAATTACATCTGTCCACATTACTCTGGACTCTGGTCACCAATAAATCAGTATATATTCCATTTTTTGACACCATGGAATATGATCATCAAAATCCCTTGATATATATTCTGTATTTTCTTAGAATGCGTCTACAAGCTGTACATGCAAAATCCAGTAATTGATGATTAGTCAGAGACTGGAAAGCCTGCAGGATGCAAGAACTTGAAATCTGTCTATATACCAAAGGAACAGGCTGTGCAGGTGCTAATCTTCTAAATCACATCTCTGACAGTTTGATGGCTAATAACTTTCTTGCAGAGAGCAAGTTTTCAATGATCTTGATATTGATGGATGGCCTGCTGAAATCTTGAATATCTAGCAACTGTAGGATTGCCATTAGAGGGCAAAGAGACAATAAAACCTGCTTCATGCTCTATAGCAAAGATGTCAAAAACTGTTACAAATGTAAGAATAAACAGTTCACAAGTGCTTCCTCAAATGACCATGTTCTGCTGCCTTCTGTCAATGAGTGAACGCCACCCCAAAGCATTTTATGATTTATGTTGATAAATGTGTATTGACCGGCTTTGAATCACAAAGGTGTTTCATTGACTAGCATACACCACAAGCATATCGTTGGCCATCTCCTTCTATGACACCAGTCTAGTCAATGGACTTTTCAAGCATGAGCTGTTCTTCTGACAGCTTGTAGATCCATACTAGGGACATAGCTTTTTGTGAGCTCATTGTGAACTCTACTGAAAATCTTAATAGTGTCTCTAGTATCAATGACCCAGGGAAATGTTTGTGGATGTTCTCAAAAATGAAGCAATGTGAGATGAATTAATGATCATGAGCACTGACATATTTTCACAGTTTATTGTTCGTAATCAGAGGCATAATTTGAAGCTCCTGGGACCCAATGCAAAATCTGTAAGGTATTATTGTGTCTTGACACCACCGGAAGCTAGGGGTTTGACAGCAGGAACGCTTCCGTCACACCCCTAGCTTCCGATTGGCTCAAGACTTGAAGGTCTAGCAGAATAGGGATTTAGTTAATGCTGGGATGGAGGGTTACGCTTACGGGTGGTTTCAGTATTAACCCCAACACTGAAACCAACCCTAACCCTCCATGCCAGCTGCACCATCACCCAGCGCTGTCCCCGGGTTTTTTTTGCAGTGTCCCTGTTGCCCTCCAGCCTTTGCGTCCCCCTCCCTCCATGACTTACTGTCAGCCAGCGCTGTGCTGGCGTCGCTGCAGTGTCCACCACCGTAGGGAGCCGCTCTGCCTCCGCTTCCTGAGTGTACGGCGCCGCTGCAGAGTGCAGGGAGCTGCTGGGGAAGTCGCTCTGCTGCCGCCACTCCCTCAGTGTCCTGCACCACTGCAGAGTGTAGGGAGGCCGTGGGGGAAACCGCTATGTCGCTGCTCTGTCACTGTGCCCCGCCGCTAGCCAGTGCAGGCAGGCCACCGGGGACCTCACTGTCCGGGGCCGCAGTCCAGCAGGGAGTCTGGCCCAGAAAAGCCACTGGAGTGCCGGGTAAGGCGCTGTTACTGAGTGGCAGGACCTGAGAAGGGGGAGTGGCCAGCCTGTCAAACAGGCTGTATTTTGTCACCACCCACACTTCCGGGGGCGACAAAATACAAGAATACCAACAGGGCCCGCAATTGTAATGCTTTATTAATAGTACTGGGCTCCCTAAATGGAGAAGAGAGGCCTTATGAGCCCCCTAAGGCTCCTGGGCCCGGGTGCAACCGCATCCCCTGCATCGCCTATAGTTATGCTCCTGTTAGTAATTATATATATTCAAAACCTTCTATGAACCCGGTGTCCCCAATCTGAAATGTTTGCTTGCAGTGAACGATAGATTACCTTCAGTCATATTGCAGATGAAGATAAGATTTTTGTATCTTTTTAATCTTTGATCCAAATTATTATTGTTCCTGCACACGGCACATTGTTCTGAAATATCTATTAGAGAAACCATATCCTAATATTGATTTGTGGCTTAGTGATGCTGCACTGGTTTTCAGAGAATTGATAAAATATATTCTGCTGAGTATCGCTGTAGTCAGTAGAATGTTGATGCGCAGGTAACACTTGTTCTCTTCCTCATGGCACTTTTTGAGAAGTTTACTAACTACTACCATGATAAACTTTTGGAGTTTGCTCTGTTTCAGAGGGGGAAAAACTGTCTCTTACAACTTATAGGTAGCTACTCTGTAAGTCAACATCTGATCCTTTATAGACCCTTGATATAGTGTATGATTAAGAATAAAAGCCTAAACAGGGGAGCTATGATGCACACTTTTTCCAAGGAACATTGCACCTTACAAAAGTAATCAAATATTTTTTATTTTGAGATTTTTTATGTTGTCAATTTTAGGATTCTGGGTATGCTTATAGGCATGAGGTACATGTAATAGTCAGTTGCCTATAGCGCCTTTGGGAGAAAAGTACAATTTATGTATTTTTGTTATTTTAAACTATGTACTGCATCTACATTTTTTTACCAGTCAGTGTTTTCCTGTATAAATAAGAACTTTAGGGATTGTTAAGGAAATGTGCAATAGGGTACAATGAAATAAATGAGTGTCGCTCCAGCAGTCCTGCTGAAATTCAGGTATAATGAGGTAGGACAGAGTAGTATTTGGAAGCCTCCGCCATTAGTACCAACACAGCTTATCCCTTCAATGATGATTTTTGTTGTTGCACATTATAATTTTTTGTTTTCATGTGTATTGCTGTAATTTATTATGATTGTTTATAGGTGTTATTTTAAATGTTTAGCTTGCTGTGAACTTGTACATTATACTGTTTTATCTTTCTATAATCGATAGCATTATTTTTTTTAATTCTATATTGGTGAGCCTTGGAGAAACCTTTTGACGTACGGCTCTGTTCACACATGTATCGGAGACTCTCTTCAGGGCCTCTGCGCACATCTGTCCAAAAATCCCAGATAAAACCACAATGCTGCGCTATTTCATCTGACAAAATGCTGGACAGAATTCATTATGGTCAATGGAGTCCAATTGGTGCCACCGTAGGATGGATCCGTTCAGGCAGGGATTCCTTTTTCATGCTCCCATAATGGAGACCCAAATGGAGTCATCAATACTGGTGTGAAGACAGAGTAAATCTACTTCCATCAGTCAATTTGCGTATAGAACATTGCAGATACTTAACGTTCATAGTGTTTAACCTCTTCCAGTTTGTCATATGCTGCTTGTAGATGAGGATGTTGATACATCTATGCCTAAATACGTGATAACTGTAACCTTTTGTATCAGTTATGATACGAAAACATGATTAAATTACTGCACAAAAGTGTAGATTGAAAAAACCCTCTGTTCTACGATGAGTTTGTTTAGCAGACAAGTGGGCAAAATGACACTATGAGCAGCTGTATCCGAAAGATTCCCAAATTCATGATAAAAACTAAAGAGCATTTTTAGTTTTTAGAAAGATCCATGGTTAACCTGTATCTGTGATTACTTGAAATGAGCTCAACATGGCATCACTTGTTTCAGATGAAGAAATGGTTCATTTTATACCTCTAAGTTGTATACAAGCTACCTTGACATATTTTGACACTTGTAATCATCTCCTGCAAAGTTTATTGGATTCCATACAGCACAGGTAACCAGATATTGATTAAAATGTAACACATACAGAGGTAAACAAAATTCTATCCAACGACTCCAGCACTCGAGGCTATGAACAGCGTTTGATGCTCTGAAAGCTTCTCTAGTCTGTGAATCAAAGAGTGAAGAACTGCTGGAAAGGTTTCCTGACTTCATATCTGTAACCTCACTGACTTCTCAATAAATTGGCAAACTGGTGATTCTAAAACCTAGAGCAAAACATATTAACAATGGGTCTCTGATAACCCTAGTTACAAGAAACCCCATCCTCTTGGAAATGTGGAATGGGTGAATAAAAAGGTCACCAATGTGACTAAAAATACAGGGCGAGTGAAGGCTCTATACAAACTGCATGCATATTTATTCTTGAACTTTTGAATCGGTTTTGCAACACAGTTAAGTGTAACTTGTGTGGTGTGTGTCGCATTGAATATCTGGGCCACGTTACATGTTGACCCCACGCTGATCTGTTCCTACTTTGTCAGTAAATAAGGGAGATTGAATATTACCTCCAAAGTGCCACCTATTGGAAGGCAGCATTCTTTCAAGCCAAAGTCAGACTCTTTATATAAGCCTTGTAACAATGACCGGGAAATAAAAGCAAAGCCAGACTCCATGTACAGACAGCTGTTTCAGAGTATTCGCCCTTCATCAGTGTACAGTAGGAGTCTGGCTTTGCTACATTCATTGTTACAAGGCTTGTATAAAGAGTCTGACTTTGGCTTGAAGGAATGCTGCCTTCCAATAGGTGGCACTGTGGAGGTATTATTCCATCTCCCTTATTTGCATATTACCCAGAGGAGCATAAATGGCCTTTTGAGTCTCCTCACTCACCGTCTAGGTGCTCTCCCTAAGGCCGCCTGCAGGCGGGCGGAAATTGCGCGGCGGAATTTCCGCCCGTGGAAGCTGTCATAGGATTGAAACGTCACTCCCCAGCCGCCGGCTCCGCTCTGCACATGCGCCGGCAGCCAGCACATGAAAGAGCCGGGGCCGCGGGAGCAGGTGAGTGACGTGCTGCTCTCTGCAGATGCTCTGGTTGGGTCCCGCTGCGAGAATTCTCATAGCTGGATCCGACCCGGCCGTCTGCAGGCGGCTTAAGGAGAAAACATACTTTGTCAGTGGCATCGCTTATGCAGACCTGCAAAAGCCCCCTATATAGAGACTTGTCACTCACCCTGTATCATTCTGCTCTTAAATTTTAGACTTAGGAGCCAAAGGCACTTAGCTGATTTTTCTAGTCTAGAGCTCTGCCACATGAATATACATGTAAAACACAATATGCTAGCTGCCAAAACTAGAGGGCGATATACAGTATTATTGAGTTCAATGTATAACAGTACGCAGCAAGCTCTAAAGCTCCCTCTAGTGGTGGCAGCAGGTAGCCAGAATGTGAAGACTGTAAACAGTCTGGTCAGGCAGTCCACTCTAAATGCTGTCATCAGTTGATGCACAATCTAGTGTAAACACTTTATTTATTTTACATGTGTTTATATTTTTTGATTGTCAAATCAAAAACAAAGAATATTTGGCATCTTCATTTATAGACTTTAAAAACGCAGAGCTTCACTTGGATGCCATTGGCTCTAAAGCACAAGGTCATCATGTAGGGGCCAATAGCTATAAAACACAGAAATCTACCATCTCATGATGTATTTTACTTGCCAACTTTGCTTCCTTAGTCCTCTTTCACCCCTGGTGTATTTGTTACTAGAGTACATGTTTATGATGTTACCCAATGGAAGCTGACCACACAAACTTTCCTTTACGGGATATTCCACAAGTATATAGAATGTTGCTTCAGAGGCCCCATCTTTCTATCTGCTTCACTTGCTCTTCTCTTTCCATAACCAGCATAGATTTGAATGAAGAGAGCCACACATGCACAACCTCCTCTTCATTCATTCTGTGACTGCCTTTTCATGTAGAACACGATAGCTTGGGGTCCCAGAAGTGGATATACCTTAAATGTCTAAGCTGGAAAAACGTGTTTATGGAATGTCCCCCTATAACAGTCACTCTTACTGGTAACCATAACATCTATAGTGGATGAAGAAATGCTGGATGGGTTATTCCAGAGGCAAGCGATAAAAATGTTGTATTGACTTGATATCCAATAGGGCTAGGGTCACACTGCCGCTGTTTTACAGGACCTTTCTTGCTGTCAAAATGGCAGAAACCCATATAAACCTCGCAAGTCAGTGGGGTTCATTGTACATACAGCAATATGGATTCTTTGATTTTTATTAATGTATGCCACAACATATATGTGAACAGAGTCTATCTCTGCTGTAGGGTGCATTTTAGTTTCTCATGGTAAGTATGGGTGAGCCTCTGGGTTAAGTTTGTTGTTTTTTTTAATGTTTTTATGTTCTCTGTGATTCTAAGTGCATTTTTAGAGCCTATTGCTCTGCATTTTGTAATCGGTGGGTTAAGATTTATTGGGAAATTAAATACAGTATGTAGGTTAACTGGGTAAGAATGGAGAACAGAATCGCTATTAGGATTGTAACCCAGGTAACAGAGCCGTAAGGTTGATTAGATATATCCTATGAAATCTCAGCACTACTTCCAAGGCTTTGACTGGAACGATGAGTTCGCAACAGGGATTTTATGCTTATTGCAGTAATGATATGGGTAGGTAGATGCATTATGATTCTATTACTGGCTGTACAACACCTATGTGTTTTAAATATTCCAAAATATTATTGAATAGTGTCGTATGGGCGAATTCACATTCATTCTGAATGTAAATTGAATTAAAATTTAGACCATTCAGATTTTAAGTCCTAAAAGATATGCATCAGTGCCTGAATTGCATTACTTAGTACTGATACTGAGTTACTAGGTACCATTTTTAATGCAGTGCTGGAATCTCCCAGCATTTTTGCTGGCTTCATGTCGGCTTGTGTGATGATTTTCATTCATGGCAGGTAGGTGTTCATATGTGACACTAGTGTAGTGTAGTATACGGAAACTAACTGGTCTAGTTCACTATTGGATCTTAGTAAAATAATGAACTTTTCAGTGAGCCTACTTCTAGGCATTTTGTACAGAGACATACAGGGGACAATACAGGGATCTCTCCCATAATCTGTTTATACCCAGGACTGTGACTGTAACAAGGGGGAACCCTTTACGTCTAGAGGTAAGAAGGTTTCTATGCCGACATAGAAGGCATAGGCGTAGCGTCAGGGGGTGCTGGGGTCGCCATGGCGACCCGGCCCGTGAGCTCAGGGGGCCCCGGGGCTGCCCTCCCCATACCCCCATGCACATTCAGTGCATTAATGGCTGACCGTTCTTTCCCCCGCATGATGCGGCAGTCAGAACAGCCAGCCTGAGAGGAAAAGCAGGGAGGTACTTACATGGGCCGGCAGGGGAGGAGGGAGGAGGTCACATGGGACGGCAGGGGAGGAAGTCACATGAGACGGCAGGGCACAGGGATCATGTACTGCCCCCCCTGCTTCCTGCTGAACGGGGAAGCTTCTGAGTTTACCTCTCCTGCTGCTGCTGTCACATGGAGGAGAAGTGGACCGAGCCCTGGGGTAAGTGTATATATGTGTGTGTATCTGTCTGTCTCCCTCCTCTATCTATCTATTTATCTATCTCATATCTGCTATCTATCTATCTATCTATCTATCTATCTATCTATCTATCTATCTATCTATCTATCTATCTATCTATCTATCTATCTATCTATCTCCTATCTATCTACCTATCTATCTATCTGCTATCTATCTATCTATCTATCTCATATCTATCTATCCCATATCTATCTATCTTCTATCTATCCCATATCTATCTATCTTCTATCTATCTCCTATCTATCTATCTATCTATCTCCTATCTATCTATCTATCTATCTAATATCTATCCCACATCTATCTATCTTCTATCTATCTTCTATCTATCTTCTATCTATCTCCTATCTATCTTCTATCTATCTCCTATCTATCTATCTCCTATCTATCTCTCATATCTATCTATCTATCTATCTATCTATCTATCTATCTATCTATCTATCTATCTATCTATCTCTCATATCTATCTATCTATCTCTCATATCTATCTATCTCTCATATCTATCTATCTCTCTCATATCTATCTATCTATCTATCTCTCATATCTATCTATCTATCTCTCTATCTATCTATCTCTCATATCTATCTATCTATCTATCTATCTATCTATCTCTCATATCTATCTATCTCTCATATCTATCTATCTCTCATATCTATCTATCTCTCATATCTATCTATCTCTCATATCTATCTATCTCGCTCATATCTATCTATCTATCTCATATCTATCTATCTATCTATCTATCTATCTATCTATCTATCTATCTCTCATATCTTTCTATCTATCTATCTATCTCTCATATCTTTCTATCTATCTATCTATCTCTCATATCTATCTATCTATCTATCTCTCTCTCATATCTATCTATCTATCTCTCTCTCATATCTATCTATCTCTCATATCTATCTATCTCTCTCATATCTATCTATCTATCTCTCATATCTATCTATCTATCTCATATCTATCTATCTATCTATCTATCTCTCATATCTATCTATCTATCTATCTATCTATCTATCTCATATCTATCTTTCTCATATCTATCTTTCTCATATCTATCTCATATCTATCTATCTCATATCTATCTATCTGTCTGTCTGTCTGTCTATCTACCTATCTCATATCTATCTATCTATCTATCTGTCTGTCTGTCTGTCTGTCTGTCTATCTACCTATCTCATATCTATCTATCTATCTATCTATCTATCTATCTATCTATCTAGCTCTCTTTCTCTCTGGTATAAGTTATACATCTCCCTGGATTTACTGTATTTATTTGCACCCTTTACACGGAATTAAAAAACGCATCAAAACCGCATGCTGTTACTAATAGTGTCTGCAGCTCCTTTAGGGTGACTACCCACTACATTTTTTTTCACGGCGAAATTTGCAGCGTTTTTTTTTTCTGTAGGGATCTATGGGACTTGTAATGCTAAAATAGCGATCGCGCAAAATCGCAATTTACCGCGAAATCGCGTTTTTGCGCGATCGTGATTTTAACATTACAAGTCCCATAGACCCCTACAGAAAAAAAAAACGCTGCGAATTTCGCCGTGAAAAAAACCTCTAGTGGGTAGTCACCCTAATACCGTACGCGGTCTTTAAATACTGCATGCAGGTTTTTTATGTGTCTTAATTGTGGTTCTAAAGTGCAACATAAACACGACCCCCCTGAGGCCGCTCTCACACGTGTTCAGAAAACGCAGCTCAAAATCGTGGCATTTTTACCGTAATTTCGAGCTGCGTTTTCGAACACAGATTACAGCGTTTGACAGCACTCTTCAATGCACCCCATCATTGTGATGGGTGATGAGATGTGTTAAAAACCACAAAAATGCAGGAACAGAACAGACAGCTCTCGAAAATCACAGTGTTAGAAACACCGTGTTCGAGCACAAATTTAAGTAACTTCATTAAAATCTCTGGGAGTGTTGTACCGCGGTTAGTACGGCACTCGGGGCGCTGTGCTAATAGCGGTAAAAAGCAGTGTGTGAGAGTGGCCTGCGGGGCTACAAACAAATCTTCATGTAGTGCAGGAAATGCATCATGTTTGGAAAGATTACGCCAGGGACAGATCATGTATGCAGCACGATCTAGGTATGGGTACGGGGGCGTGTGGGGTGGAGGCCCGGGGTGGGGGGGCCCCGAGCTGAACTTTTGCACCCGGGCCCCTGAGCCTTTAGGTACGCCCCTGATAGAAGGGGTTCTCTACTGTAAGAGCAGTGAGACTATGGAACTCTCTGCCTGAGGACGTGGTGATAGCAAATTCAATAAAAGAGTTCAAGAGGGTCCTGGATGTCTTTTGAGCGATACAATGTTGTATGTTATAATCATTAATAACTTCAGAAGGGTCGGTGATCCAGGGATTATTCCGATTACCAGATTGGAGCTAGGAAGGAATTTTTTCCCTTAAATGGGGAAAATTGGTTCTACCTCATTGATTTTTTTTTATCGCCTTCCTCTGCATCAACATTGGGGGATAATAGACTGAACTGGATGGACATATATGTCTTTTTTCAGCCTAACATGTTACTATATTGTAATAGGGCTCTCGTTCAAGTGCTTGGGGCCTCTACTGTATACCTTCAATTGTATACGTTTATGGCTATTTTGTTCTGTCTGATTCCATACAAATCCATGCAAAATGAACGTACGTCTCTTTTTTTTTGCAACCGTGCTATGTATCTATGCGGCTTCTTCCTATGGAAGCATTCCTATGGAAAGCGCCGGCACCTATCCACGAGCGTAGAATCATTGTGATTCTCCGCTCGCGACAGGCAATTCGCAGCATGCTGCGAATTTCCCCCAATTCTCCGCGGTCAGCCTATCTATTAGATAGGGCTGACCGGCGGAGATTCAACGGAGGCTCCTTCTCCCAGGTGGCGGCTCCCGCGACGGAGCTTCGCCGCGGGACACCGCATCGCCCCTGGACAGCCAGCCTAAGGAACCATACGGCCTCTAAACTGTTTTAGAAACTTTGTGCATGTGTATAAGAGTTCCTCACTATTCTCTTGCTGTCGCTGGTCTGCTGCTGCATCTGGTCTGCATAATGACCCTCTCATGATCAAGCCAAACAGTCAGGGGTTGCTGTAAATCACACCACCACCATAGTCATGTCTCCATAGTGGCCCAAGACTGGCTGGCCTACTGATGTGATGGCACAACGTTCATACAGACATGTGGACCTGAAAAATGGCAGCGGGAGAACAGTGAGGATTTCTAAAAGAAAATTCATGAAGTTTATTATTTTAGGCAGAATTATTATTTTCATTTTTTGTTTTATTTTTAATCACCGCAAAAACCTCTGAATTAGAATTTATACAATATAAAGGGTGCTTCTTAAAGTCGCAGCTGCCTCATAAGTATTCATAATCTATTCGCATGTTCCACATTTCATGGTGTAATAACTTGCCTGTGATAAGTGCCTGCACTGAAGATGGACTACCTTCGTACGGCCTGGGCATAACGACCACACGGGGAGGGAGTCCTTTGGGGCCACAATCTGGGATTCAGAGCAAAATTCAATGGCTTGAATAGGTGCGGTGTAATACTACATTCTCCCTGCAGTGGAGATGCCAGTAGCTGCATGAAGCTTTCCCTGGCTTTCAGGCTCACTTACACAAGCTTTCTTTGGCTGCGTATCACGCGGCACATAAACCTCATCGAATTGTATTGGGGGGGGGGGGGAGTGTTCAAACCTGTATTTTTCATGCTTGTGAAAAAATGGCACCATGTCCTATTTTGGTGCATATTACGCACAAAAGAGCTTATAGGTGAGTAAAAATCCATACACAGGAATAACATAGTTTATTATACTCATGTGAGCCCTTAAACTGAGAATCGATTGTCCAGCCTGAAATGTATTTGGCAAAATCTGCTTGATTTTTATTTAGTCTTTTCTTCAACAGGAGATGAACTTAAAATTTGCTATAAATGAGGGTGGGTTCACAGGAGCGTAATTTGCTGTATGCCGCCGGTCGCAATGCACTACTTTGGCGTGTATGCATGTGTAATACATGCAAGATAAAACCTGCTGCAATCTTTATTGCTAGCGTATTGGGTGCAATAGGTCGGCAACCTGGGAGCCTATGGCAGATTGGTACAGCATATTTCGCGCGTGTAATACGCTGTAAGAATTTGTTCAGTCATTATAGCAGTTTTAGGGCTCCTTCACCCGTTTTCCGACCTTGAGTGCACCCCCCTTGTGCTAGTATTGGGTAGGGGGATGTGGACAGTTTCCTTTGGTACTGAATAAAAGTAAAGCAAAACAGAATGTGCCCCTTCATGTATTGTAATTCTTGAAATATTCATGATTTAGCTGCTAAGAAGAGGATCCTGTCATGAAGCTGTAAGTAGCACTAGACTGCTTGATGAACATAACATATGAATTTCAAATGACAGCATAATACCGAGTTAAATAATTCATTTCTTGCTGACACAGTTGGAGATCTGAGATGAATAAAGAGTTCAAGGTTTTTGCATGTAAGATAAATGCAAAAAAAAGTGTTTATT
Organism: Eleutherodactylus coqui; assembly: GCF_035609145.1. Taxonomy (NCBI): domain Eukaryota; kingdom Metazoa; phylum Chordata; class Amphibia; order Anura; family Eleutherodactylidae; genus Eleutherodactylus; species Eleutherodactylus coqui. The sequence continues at coordinate 134,060,469 of NC_089838.1, read as the reverse complement.
TCAACCTCAGCCCTGTACTTTTCTTGATGGCATCCTCTCATGGATAATACAAGTTCACTTTACTCTTGGATATTATCAAAATGAAGGATGGCATGAAAGGACAAGATGGTGGCGTTCAGTATGGTGTGATAGCTTTACAACTTCATCAATGGCTTCTGTATCCTTTTTTTCCCCATTTGGGCCAGTGAGCCTACCATCCGTGACACTAGAGCATACACAGTTGGATCAGGTCGGTGTGTTGTCCTCAAGTAGATCATGCTAATATCCCTAGAAGAGAATTGGGGTGGTTTCCCATCTGCGCTCGGAGTTCCGCTTCCTGCTTCGTTTGGAGAGCAGTAAAGGGGATTCACTGCGGCTGAACCGTTCTCTATGGACAGAACCAAACAGCGTCAAACAGACCCCTTTGACTATATTGGGGTCCTTCCGCTTTTTGGATGGAAGAAAATCCTTGCATGTAGCTTTGCAGATGTGAAACCGGCCTTATTGCTACGTGGCATTTGTAAGGAAAGGATGGGTATACATACAGTTAGGGGCAGAAATATTTGGACAGTAACACAATTTTCGCGAGTTGGGCTCTGCATGCCACCGCATTGGATTTGAAATGAAGCCTCTACAACAGAATTCAAGTGCAGATTGTAACGTTTAATTTAAAGGATTGAACAAAAATATCTGATAGAAAATGTAGGAATTGTACACATTTCTTTACAAACACTCCACATTTTAGGAGCTCAAAAGTAATTGGACAAATAAACATAACCCAAACAAAATATATTTTTTTCAATATTTTGTTGCGAATCCTTTGGAGGCAATCACTGCCTTAAGTCTGGAACCCATGGACATCACCAAACGCTGGGTTTCCTCCTTCTTAATGCTTTGCCAGGCCTTTACAGCCGCAGCCTTCAGGTGTTGCTTGTTTGTGGGTCTTTCCGTCTGAAGTCTGGATTTGAGCAAGTGAAATGCATGCTCAATTGGGTTAAGATCTGGTGATTGACTTGGCCATTGCAGAATGTTCCACTTTTTTGCACTCATGAACTCCTGGGTAGCTTTGGCTGTATGCTTGGGGTCATTGTCCATCTGTACTGTGAAGCGCCGTCCGATCAACTTTGCAGCATTTGGCTGAATCTGGGCTGAAAGTATATCCCGGTACACTTCAGAATTCATCCGGCTACTCTTGTCTGCTGTTATGTCATCAATAAACACAAGTGACCCAGTGCCATTGAAAGCCATGCATGCCCATGCCATCACGTTGCCTCCACCATGTTTTACAGAGGATGTGGTGTGCCTTGGATCATGTGCCGTTCCCTTTCTTCTCCAAACTTTTTTCTTCCCATCATTCTGGTACAGGTTGATCTTTGTCTCATCTGTCCATAGAATACTTTTCCAGAACTGGACTGGCTTCTTGAGGTGTTTTTCGGCAAATTTAACTCTGGCCTGTCTATTTTTGGAATTGATGAATGGTTTGCATCTAGATGTGAACCCTTTGTATTTACTTTCATGGAGTCTTCTCTTTACTGTTGACTTAGAGACAGATACACCTACTTCCCTGAGAGTGTTCTGGACTTCAGTTGATGTTGTGAACGGATTCTTCTTCACCAAAGAAAGTATGCGTCGATCATCCACCACCGTTGTCTTCCGTGGACGCCCAGGCCTTTTTGAGTTCCCAAGCTCAACAGTGAATTCCTTTTTTCTCAGAATGTACCCGACTGTTGATTTTGCTACTCCAAGCATGTCTGCTATCTCTCTGATGGATTTTTCTTTTTTTTCAGCCTCAGGATGTTCTGCTTCACCTCAATTGAGAGTTCCTTTGACCGCATGTTGTCTGGTCACAGCAACAGCTTCCAAATCCAAAACCACACACCTGGAATCAACCCCAGACCTTTTAACTACTTAATTGATTACAGGTTAACGAGGGAGACGCCTTCTGAGTTAATTGCAGCCCTTAGAGTCCATTGTCCAATTACTTTTGGTCCCTTGAAAAAGAGGAGGCTATGCATTACAGAGCTATGATTCCTAAACCCTTTCTCCGATTTGGATGTGGAAACTCTCATATTGCAGCTGGGAGTGTGCACTTTCAGCCCATATTATATATATAATTGTATTTCTGAACATGTTTTTGTAAACAGCTAAAATAACAAAACTTGTGTCACTGTCCAAATATTTCTGGCCCTAACTGTACACACGTCTCAAACTGGCCATACGCATTAGCCAAGAACTGGCAGAATAAGCAGACGCTATAAGGTGTATGTGGGAGTCTAACGCTCTCTGGTAACGTTTGTGGGCTCCAATACTCTAATCCTGTGTTACAGCGGGAGATGGGCTGTCGTCAGGGATGCCTGGCAGTAGCGAAATTCCCCTTTGTATGGGCCAGTAAGTGGGCACAAGTGTCTGTCTGAAAGTTTGTTTATCTGATCTTGTGTGAAGGTGCCAGAAATTGGCGAACAAACGAGCAAATACCTGGTTGTCCGGTGCACGCATTTTTTGTGCCGCACCAAAAGTCATTGGTTGTCATCAACAAGTGTCCTGTGTAAACAGCGATAGAATGTCGACGATAATGGAATTATATCTGCCCTAATGATCATTTGGGCACATACAGCAACTCTGATTGCACCAAGTAAATGGAGCCAAATGAGCACCAGTTGATGCTAAAATGTCAGTCTCTACTTGTACCTGACAGAAAACCTGCCACAGTAAAAGGACCTTTATTCACTTATCTGTGGTAAAATAAATATGCGCACTCAGCTTTTCTGGGCCTCCAGATTGGTCTGTTCCAACTTATGATTTTTTTTTTTTTTTTAAATGCTGCAAAATAAAAACTATTCGCCTAGAAATACCATGTTACACCTCTCACATATAAGTGCACAGGGCTGTTACTCACGTATCTATGGTTCAAAAGTTTTTTATTTTGTCTGTTATGCAGATATGAAAATTACAAAATTGTGGTGTCATTTTCATCAAACATTCTTACATTAACCTCAATTGTCTTCCTTTGTCTAGTTTTCTGTCTTATTCTTTGATTACTCACGTATCTAAACAAAGTAACTCTATGGATATCCGTGAAAAGAATACCCCAGCTATGTATTGAGAGAGTCCTCCAAGCAAACTTATTATGGCTGTGTACAACCTCTGAGCTTTACAGAGCCATAATATGGCTCTAATAGACTTCTAGGGGCACCTACTATACTTCTGTATACCTCTGGTTTAGGGCTTATTCCAGTTCTATCTGTTCAGTCAGGTCCAACTCTTAGATACTTTCCATGCTTCTCTATTCTTTCCGGCTGCTTTCAGTTGCCCGATGTCCATTCCCGTGTTCTCCTTGATGGTGTCCGGCCAACGTGTCTTTTGTCTTCTCTGTCTCCATTTACCACTGACTATTCCAAGTAGGATCTCTCTTTCCAGCGAATTTGCCTTTATCATGTGTCCAAAGGAAGGACTTATTCACATGGGTGTAATTCTTGTTCTTATGCTGTCCTTATTTATAACAGACTGCTCACGGACCCATAACAGTCAATAAGGCTATTCGGAAGTACAAGTGGTTGGTGTGGAAAATTAAAAATGACAGCATGTCTGATTCTGGTCCGATTTATTAGTTCAATGGATGTGCCAACAAGCAGCTCGGTTTTCCATAGACCATTGCTGAAAAAACGATTCTAAAAAAAATAAGAATTGGTCTGTCTTTGGTCTAAAAAAATAAGAATTGGTCTGTTTTTTTTTTCTTTTGCATGGAAGAAAAATGGATTACATGCAGAAGTAAAACAAATCTACACACGGCTCATGTGATATGGACATGGATGAAAATTGGTCAGTTATTCCTTGACCAAAGTTGGACACGCTCATATGAATGAAGTCTTAATTTAAAAGTGTACGATGTTTTGTCTTTTTCTGTCAAGTTCATCTAAAATCTAACAAATATACAGCTTATTTCATTACACGCTATATTATGAAGCTTTTCTCTATATATGGTGCCAGCTGGGACACCCTACAGTGGCGCACAAGACCCTGTATAGAAATGTGGAGAGACTCCATGGACCTCCATTCTGCCTTGTTGCATAGTGCACTGCCCTAAGGGGTGGTTCCTTTAATATTGCAAACGTGTGCTAATAGGGCTGTCCAAGGCCTATATGTGCTATTAATTAAATTATTACACTGACCAATAATATTTCTCGTTCCACACAAAGTTGAATTATTAACACATATGGGTCTCAGACAAATCCTTTAAGAATTGTAATGTGGACTTATATTTCCAAAAGCTTTTTCTATATAGAATTGCCAGGAACAGCTTCAGAGTTCTTCCCAGAGTAATAACCTGGATCACCTCATATGACTTCATGAGTATTTCTGTCAATTTCCTCCAGAAGCAATTGAATGGCAGAGTGGGAAAATTTAAATAGAGAGTTAATAAAATGATCTTATAAGTTATTTAAATGCGCCTTCAATACCAGTGACTGGTCTTTGCTAGATGTAGAACAATTTATTAAAATGACATGGTAGACATGACAATTGGCTGCACAATGCCTGAATACATGATAGACCACAGAATAAGGGGACTGTCTGTCTTACACCTTATTATATAGAAAATTGGTTTAGAAGTAGAGAATTGAATTTGCCTGGTGGACTTGTAGTTGTTATTATATGCAGCAGATTGAAGTCCAGGAGGAAATTGGCAGAAGGAAATGGTCAGACGCAGAATACAATTCAAAGTCCTAGTCAACGGAGCTTTCGGTAATGCCTCACTACCCTTCCATCGCCTCCTTTATCTCTAAGTATACGCCAGCTTTGACCTCCATTGATTGAGGGGCAGGCCAGAGCATATAGAAAAATGAGCTACAATTGGAATGGAGTGTTTGGGACATTTCAAGAAAGAAATGCCACTTTCTTCTTTGATTATGCTTTCTCAGTTATCTATATCGCGGTTTTGGTGCTTGTGTAATTGTCGGGCTGCCCCTGAAACAACAGCAAGTCTTTGTGAAGCCAGGCAATTAATGGTAAATCATGAATGTTATATGCAACAGTTAACACTCATTTATTAGCACCCATTGGGTGCTATTACACTGAGCATTTCACCCATGCAAAATGTGGGTGAAGCTACGCTGATTGTGGACTACACCAGGACTTATCAATTCAGTCATTATGACAAGTCCAGATGCCAACCGCAATAGGTATTTCTCTGCAGGTAATATTACCTGAGCAAACCGCCACTTACACCAAATTGTGGGAAGTACAATTGCTAAAAATTCCAAGGGATCCTTACAAAGTAGTGTGGATCCTATACTACAGCTTCACCAACATACATTAAGACGAAGGAAAAGTAATGTCAAGTTTAAAAAGTAATCTTAAGATATGGATATAATATTTGATGCCTCTAAAAAACACAAAAAAATTGTCAAAATCCAGCTTGCTAAGAAAGCACACTGACAACTGTCGTGTAACACAATGATGTTTTTTTCAGACTCTTTATCCAGATATGAATCATGTAAAAGAGTAGTCCTATCCTGATCTAGGGCTCTGTGATATGCTTGTTATAAAATATGGTCAGGATGGCCCTGATCAGGAAAACGTGGTCGCATTTCCACTGCCTTTTTAATTAAATCCTTCCTGTCTAAGTTCTTCTTAGTCTGCGTAAGGGCGCCCACCCACTGGCGTTTTTTTTCACTGCGAAATTCGCAGGTTTTTTTTTTCTGCAGGGGGTCTATGGGACTTGTAATGTAAAAATCGCGATCGCGCAAAATCGCGATTTACCGCGATATCGCGATTTTGCGCGATCGCGATTTTAGCTTTGCATGTCCCATAGCCCAAAGACCCCTGCAGAAAAAAAAAAAAGCTGCGAATTTCGCAGTAAAAAAACGCTAGTGGGTGGGCACCCTTATTGGCCACATGGTATCTCTTTCCTCATAGAAGCAGAATGACAACTGCTCAAGTGAAGGAGGGAGTTAGTGGCTGTGGGTTTACAGTGAATGGTGGTACCAAGTTCGCCATTTGGTGATTTAGATATGCAAACATCCAAAAAAGGAAGCCTGTCAATATGGATCTCACAGGTAAACCTACCTGTAAGACCCACCTCATTTCAATTAGGTCTGTTGATAATTTCCAAAAACACACTCTTGTCCCCAAGTAAAACCACAAAAATCTCATGTATATAACAAAGCCATAGACTAATAGATTCAGTGCCCTCTATAACTGGATCACCAAAGACCAGTGTCACCTCCCATCAGCTCAAGAGCAGGTTGGCATACTATGGAGCATTGGAACTCCCCATCGTAGTGCTCCTGAGCTGGAGAAAGACACACTCATTAAACAAGAAGATATTTCTGGTAAGGTTGAATTCAAGCAGTTGTAGTACAAACGGACTATGTGCCCTTTACTGGCACCCCTTGGCAGCTAGAACATGAGCCATTGCACATAGTCCCGATTCATGGGGAATAGAGGAGTAAAGTGCTTCAGTGTTGATGGAAGCCAAACAAGTACATGAGTCAATAGAAATGCCCTCAGTGCATCTCAATAGATATTAACATAGGAGTAACATAGTATGTAAGGCCAAAAAAGATATATGTCCATCCAGTTCAGCCTATTAAGCCCCAATGTTGATCCAGAAGATTAAAAAAACAATGAGGTAGAAGTCAATTTTTCATATTTAAGGAAAAAATTCCTTCCTGACTCCAAGTCTGGCAATTGGAATAATCCCTGGATCAACAACCCTTTTGAAGTTATTAATGATTATAACCTATTGTATCGCTCAGGAAAGGCGTCCAGGCCCCTCTTGAACTCTTATCAACTTTGCCATCACCACGTCCTCAGGCAGACAGAGAGTTCCACAGTAAAGAACCTCCTTCTATGTTGGTGTAGAAACCTTCTTTCCTCTAAAAATAGAGGATGCCTCCTTGTTACTGTCAGTCCTTGGTACAAATAGATGATGGGAGAGATCTCTGTATTCCCCCTAATATATTTATACATAGTTCTTAGGTCGCCCCTCAGACATTTTTTTTTCACAATTAAATAATCCCAATTTTGATAACCTCTCTGGGTATTGTAGTCCGCCTATTTCATTTATAACTTTAGTTGCCTGCCTTTTGAGCCTGCTCAAGCTCTGATATGTCCTTCTTGAGTACCGGTGCCCAAAATTGTCCACAATATTCCATGTGTGGTCTGACCAGTGACTTGTAAAGAGGAAGAACAATGTTCTCATCATGTGCCCCTAGACCTCTTTTGATGCACCCCATGATCCTATTTGCCTTGGAAGCAGCTGCCTGACACTGGTTGCTCCAGCTAAGCTTACAATTAACTAAAATCCCCAAGTCCTTTTCCATGTCAGCGTTACCCAGTGGTTTCCCATTTAGTGTGTAATGGTGACATGTATTTCCTCTGCCATGCTTTTTGGCATACTTGATTATGACAAAATTATTGTATATTATTGAGGCATATATTTTAGTCATATCCTAATATTGTTAGACAGTTAAAGGGGTTGTCTCGCGAAAGCAAGTGGGGTTATACACTTCTGTATGGCCATATTAATGCACTTTGTAATGTACATTGTGCATTAAATATGAGCCATACAGAAGTTATTCACTTATCCACTCCGTTGCTGGCGTCCCCGTCGCCATGGCTCCGTCTAATTTCGGTGTCTTCAGGCGTTTTTAGATGCGCTTGCGCTGTGCGGTCTTCTGCCTGGTGAATGGGGCCGCTCGTGCCGGAGAGCTGGTCACCGCGTCGTCATCGTAGCTCCGCCTCCGTCACGTGGTGCCGATCAGCCAATGTGATGGCTGTATCGGCAGTGGAACGCGGAAGACAGAAGAAGAAACTCCACGGTGCACCATGGGAAGGCCCGCGGTGCACCGTGGGAGAAGACCAGCGGCGCCATCTTTAAAAGAAGAAATGAAGAAGCTGCAGAACGCTGATGCAGGTAAGCGCAATGTGCTTGTTAAAAACTAACAAATGCTTTCTTTTTCACAGGGCAGAATGCAGAGGTCCATTTAAAAAAAAACAAAAAAACCCTTTCGCCGCGAGACAACCCCTTTAAGGTGCACTTACTGCATTTCTATTCACTAATGAGTTGTACCCTGTCCTAGTTTCTGAGTATCTGAAGGGATTATCTGGTTTGAAAAATCCATATTCATGTACCCTGTTAAAGTCCTTTTTACACGGTACGAATATCATTCTGGTTGTTCAAAACCAAGCGCTCCCATGGGGTTTTGGACGATGATCGTCCCATGTAAAAGCATGCAGAAACTGAATTTAATAAAACAAATAAAATAAAATAATTTATATATATTTATATATGTGTGTGTATATATATATATATATATATATATACACACATACACAATGTATTGTATAATATTTTGTGATGCTTAAAAAAGTACTGCTAGAAATTTTGATAAATAGGTGACGAGCCGTTGAGTAAGTGTGGGTTTAATGAAGAAAATGGTAGCACAAGTAGCATGTCCTACTTACATATTATCATATGTATTCATAGCCTAAAGGCACTCAAGATGCCTTGCAGAAGGCATATGAAAAAGTGTACTTTGTTTTATTTCTATGGCACTTACATGTTCCACAGAGTATGATCACTTGGTCAGTCCCTGCTTCCAGTAGGGCTCACTATTCTATTTCCCTATCTCATGGGTAAATTAAACTGGAAATACAATGACATATCATTATGTCTTCTAAGGATATGAAGAAGCTGGAGTATCTGCCGGATGACATGAGAAGTGCTTCAGACATCTTACAGTATAATCTCGCCTCGCTCTGGAGTATGTCACCTTATTTGGTGGCACTAGATCACAATATGTAATACAGATATCAAGTACTGAAAAAGGCCTTTGTCATGTCAAATGATCTAAAATTGTTTTACTTAGTGGCCACTTGAGCACACTGTCAGGGTAATTCGGAGGACGTGGCACCATTTAGGATGTCATAAGGATTTACGGGAGAATCAGGTTTTTGTACTGGCTCTGCTCCTGTCATATGCCGGCAGGGGTGTCACAAGGCCGGTGATATGTCTTCCTCAACATCTTTACGTGAAAGAGTAAGGAAAGACTTGTGTGTGTGTTCAACAGACTGCATCACTGAAGCTTAGAAATGGTATTCAGTGATGTGTATTTTAGCACTAGTTATGCTACCTGACATGAAGACCTCTTTCTTATGGCGTATATTTGAAGGAAAGATCTAATAGAGCAGCTTATGGTTCCTATTATTGAGCCTTCAATAGAACGGTTCTTGTGAATGTGCAGATTGTAATGCCCAGGTTATGGGATCGAATACAGGGAAATCTTGTAAGATGATTCTGTTATGCTGGGGTTATTGATACTGCAGCAAGTAGAGTATTTCACATGAATTGTTGGACTTGTAATTACACTATGGCATTCTGTCTTGAAGAAGGTTATATTTCCCTGGGCTCCTTCAATTTTCCTATTGATCAGGAAATCTATGAACTAAAGCTGACCATTGTGGAAACTGCTAGAATATGAGCATTCTTATGTATATTTCTTGTTAGGAGTTGGATATTTTGGTTTAATTTGCTTTTTTTTGTTGTTGTTGTTACTTGGATAGTATTTTCCATAGTATTGTAAAGAGATTGCCACCTTTCACATCATTCCCTGTCCCCAATAGGCACACAATACATTCAGGTTATCTGACTGCCATGTCATCCAAGCTAGCACAAAGAAATCGGTCAAACTCTATGCAGATGCCATCCTTGGTCAGAATTGAAACCCAGCACCTCAGTGGTACAAGTCTACAGTGCTAAGCATTGAGCCACCATGCTGACCCTAGCTTATGCTTCTACCAATGGAGGATGAGAGGTTTCTTTAACACTTTCCAATCCACTGTCGGACGTCTAAAGACATTCTGATTGAAGGCTGTACAGCTCCGATGTCGTAAGACGTCCAGCAGGGTATTCTTACTGTATATTACTGGCCGCTCTGTTGTCGGGAGCTTCTCTAGCATGTCCCATAGCACTGCACTGGCTCTAGCCAGCAGATGGCGCCTTTGTAAAATGGTGGAAAGAGAAAGTCCCCTAGGAAACCATGAATCCAAAATTGGATTGCAAAGGGTTAAAGCACTATTACAGAATCATTGTTTGACACCAGAGTGCTCTAAGTCTGACTAATTTCAAGATTACTTGATTGTATTTGTCGTGAAATAGAGTACGTTAAAAAAAAAGAAATTATGGCTCCAGTGCAAAATTTATAACAGAGCCCCACTCCTTCCATGTGTATGCTGGTGTCATTTTACCAGACAGAAGGACATTTGGGCCCCTACAAATACCAGGACTTCAGTGTGACTATGACCAATATACTCTTTTGCCCCGGTGTTGTCTTTTTAAAAGTATTTTCCCAAGAATATCTTTTTATCATCTATCCGTAGGTTAGGTGATAAAAGCCTGATCAGTGGGGGCCTCGTCACTGAGACCTCCACTGATCTCGAAAACGGGGGCTTCGTGACCCCGTATTCCCCCTCACTGCAATCTCACTTCACTCCCACAGGGAGGAGGAGATTGTTTGTCAAGCATGTGTGGCGCCACTCCTTTCATCTTCAATGGGACTGCTTGGAGATAGTTGATTGCATGCACTTGGTTATTTCTGTCAATCCCATTGAAATGAATGGAGTAGCACCATGCATGCTTGACCAACACTCTATTCAGTCTACTCCTCACTTTTGCAGTGAATTTGTGTGTGGAGAAGAGGAGGACACGTTCGTTTTTGGGATTAGTGTGGGTGTCAGTAGTGAGACCCCCACTTGTCAGACTATTATCACCAATGCTGTGGATAGGTAAAAAAAAATGTCTAATTTGGGATAGCCATTTAACAATGCACACTGCATATTTGCTTGGAAACATCTTGCCTGGTGTTAAAGGGGTTTCCAGGGTTAGAAAAACATGGCTGCTTTCTTCCAAACACCACGCCAACCTCATCCATAGGGTTGAAGTGATTGAAAGCTGAGCTGCAATACCAGACACAACTCACAGACAATGAGTAGAAAAAAGGAGCCATGTTTATCTAATCCTGGACAACTTCTTTAATGTCGCTTTTCACAAGTCAGAACTGACTAAAATCTTCCATTATTTAGTCATTATAATAATTTACGATATTTCCTTATCTTCTCCTTCTTATTGCACTTTCTCAATGATCCGTTAGAGCAAAAATTTTTAGAATTGACATATCAAATACAATATTAATCAGAAAAATTGCAAGTCTATTACTTCTGATCTCCCTTCTTACCTTGGCAGGAGCTCTGCTTCTTGTGCATTAACCATGTGTTTTGGTTTGTTTTTGATGATCCCTTTTAATGTCTTTTTGCTTGATAGAACTTGATCTGGCCTTAGCTCCCTCCTTTTTGTAAATAAAGGCAGTTTAACTTTAAGATGTAGCGTATCTATTTCTGAGCTTCATCTAATCGAAGCACTTGTGATAATGACAGTGAGGATGACTTGTGCTTTTTCAACAAATCAGGAGATTTGAGGTCTATAAAGGGCTTCCAAATGACTTTTTCAGAGCTAAATATATGCAAAATGTTTCTAAAATATGTCTCGTAATAATCATCGTCTTTGTACAGTGGCTAGAGATCTGAAATGGAAATGTACTTTTTTTTTCTGGTTTGCATCTCTTGAAAGGCTTGTTAACAAAGCTGATTTTCGACTTGCTTGCTGATCAAAGATTTGTTTATTTAGAAGGTCCTTTTAGCAAAAACTTTAGTTTTTTTTTATCCAAGTTACAGATTAAAACATTTTCTAAAGTGACGATCAAAAGTGGCGTGTTTAACCATGTGTGACGGTGGCTCTCCTTATAAATGATACCTTTTTAGTTGTGATCTCCCAGACGATCGTACATTCGGCGTGGAGACTAGAGATGAGCGAGCGTACTCGCTAAGGCAAACTACTCGAGCGAGTAGTGCCTTATGCGAGTACCTGCCCGCTCGTCTCTAAAGATTCGGGTGCCGGCGGGGGAGAACGGTAAGATGCGGGAGTGAGCAGGGAGGAGCGGGGGGGGGGGGGGGGGAGAGTGAGAGAGAGAGATCTCCCCCCCCCCCCTCACTTCCCTGTTCCTACCCTCTCTCCCCCGCCGCCCCCCGCCGGCACCTGAATCTTTAGAGACGAGCGGGCATGTACTCGCATAAGGCACTACTCACTCGAGTAGTTTGCCTTAGCGAGTATGCTCGCTCATCTCTAGTGGAGACATATAGCATGCTAGGAAGTAAGTTGCTGGGGGAATTGAATAATATCTGCTGAGTCTCTTGCATGAGTCCTGTTCCAAGAAGCTGCTGCATGGTCCTATTAATTAGAAGTGTTACAAAGGCATAATGTAATGGAACCATATTCTGCAGTTCACTCTACAAGTGTTACTAGTTTGGGTTTATAATAGTTGTCCTAGATGAGCACATCCTTCACAGACAAATTGCATCTATCCGACTGTTTACTCTTTACATTGTTGCAGTGTTACATATCAACTTTTGCTCTTAGAAGCAAACCGGGATTTTACTTTACATTCTGAATCAAACGAATAAGAAAATTTGTATTACTTGGTACAGGCAGATTTTAGCGTGTTAGATCAGTTAAAGCTTCCTACATACAATCCTGGTAAATAGGTAGAATTCTCTTGTGACAAAATTGTTGGTTGTCGTCAAGGAGTAGATATTGTAAGAGATTTGACCCTCGCTGTCTACAGAGAGATACAAAGTAACCGTGTGTCCCAGAGGAGCAACACTATACCCTTCGTGCTGTGAAAATCTTTATAAGAGAAGAAAACGATAGCATCCAAAAGACATATCCCTAAAGGCAGTATTTGGCTTCTTAGCACATGGTAGATTTTGTACTGAAGTTCAAGAAGTCTTTATATTTGTGTGCCGTTTTCTAAGCCAATTTTCAGCTGGGAATACTCTTCAAACACTCAGTAGGCTGGAACACGATAAAGAAAATGGAGGATTCTTGTCCTGCCAAATGAGAATGCCCTTAGGCATTGTTGAGGATGAATTTGCATTGCAGAAGAAATAAATGCACTGTTACGAACCTTAAACGCATTTCGTTCTGAAGTATGAAGATGTATCGAAGTACGCATACAGAGTGCAAGTTCTTAGTCTAAGGCTGTGTATTGAGTTTGATTAAATATCCTTTTTTGTATGTCTGTTTGGTCTTCTGTATGTGCACAAGACTCTTAATAGTCTATGACCAGAATGGTTGGGCATATACACAGCATTAAATACCATACATAAAGGAGTTCTGCATAACAACATTCAAAAAGGCTCCCGCCTTGTGTTGGTTCATGCTACCAGTTCACAGTGGGGGGCGAGTATCAATATGCATGAGCTTCATTGGATTCCTCTCCAGTCCAGCCTTGCAAAGCTTCAGAAGTAAGATTTGCAAAACCACATAATTGGTCGATTCTTATAACAGACTTCTGAAACCAGCTGTCTGTCACTGAGATTCACTCTATATCTTCATTTTAGAAATGTTATCACAAATGTAAGGGTATTTCTACTATGTTTTACTATAATAATACGGTAATAATGTAGCTATCATTGTAGTATATGTGTCGGTTAGTGTTAAGGGTTGGTTAGTTATTCCTTTCTATCTGAAACTCCTGGCCTCTTTCTCTTCCGATGGTCATGTGATCTCAGTTCTGACAGCTCAGATCTACTTGGGTTTATGTGCTCAGTATTTAGTCAGTTTCACAGTTTATGTGATGCTGGTACACGGAACCTACCATAGACTATGCCTAAAGGGGGGATACAGTCACTCCTATCACAGTTACTGATGATGATCACACAGCTTCTTTCACATGGTGATAATAGAGGGGATCACAGCTCATCCTCCTGACTGTATACTTGACTGAGTCTGTAGCTTATTTGGGTGAATATAGAATGATAATTGAGCTGTCCACCCAGCAGGCAGAAATCGTATAGCCTCTAGCTAGTGCTGTGCTGATGGATCATAGGATTGGTGTAAAAGCAAAAATCTCACCGTCAAATTGGTATCAGACGGTGGCTGCATGGAAATGACTACAATACACAGAGGAAACATCCAGAGTGTGACAGGCAGTTGGGTGAGGGGGGCAGGAATGGGAAAATGTTTTTCACTGGCAGTGGCCCTTTTAATAATGAGCTGATCTACAGTGTTATGGCTTCATTATAAGAACATCTAATTCTATGAAGCTCGCCCTTAGAAGACTAGAATGGCACTTGATACGATTCTCAATAGAACAAATATTAGCAGGTGTCTGAGACTTAATCATTTACTAGATAATTTCTCATTTTGTAGAACTATCCCTTATTTTTAAGTGGAAACTGAAGTATAGAGAATGGCCTTTTTTGTATAAGTATCCTATATTGTGGACTATGAAGGGGTTATCTAGGAATATGAAAACTGAAATCAAGCTTGGTAATGCAAAGTAGTCATGTAATAAAGATATATAACTCAGATTTGGGATATTTTGTCATTTTACAGACCCACTGCATTACTTTTCAGCCTTACAAATAGTGAGACTGTCAGAGGTCCAGCACTGAGCTTCAATCCACATGACCTGCAGCTACTCTCCATGTCTGTGTTGTAGCCGCCTATATATGATGTATATGTGCAGCGCAGGTATCTGCTCTATTTCACAAGCATACTCTGTGCAGCTGGGCGGTGTACATGACTTCATTATTGATAGCTGTATAATGGGCTGTAGTCAGGAAAGGATGGATCACATGAATGGCACTATGAATGGTACAATCTACTTTGTAAAAGGAAGCCAGAAGACCGGGCCAAGTGATGGGCACCAGAATTGTCACATTAGTAGGAAGTTTGTAAAGGGAGTATAGACAGATGCCTATCTTTGCATAAAGGTATTAATGGAACATAGTAATCTGGACTACAGCTGCTAAGAGGCCGGCACATACAGATAATGTATATGGAGTTGGTATTTTGTTGAATTGGACTGAAGATATAGAAACTAGTCTTGGACACTGTAGAACATCACTATAAGTCAGATATATTATGCTGTATATGCTATTTGGGATTAGTGGCTAGACATTGGATGTAACATTTAATCACCAGGAAAGAGGTATAGCACATTGACTGTCCTGGAAGGCAATTCTCTAGCACAGTGACGTAGATCTACTCCACAGCTCAATTTCACAATTGTCCCTCATTTAAGCTACAAATTGAGCAAAAAGTATACCCCAGACAGTCCAGGCACCAAGTAACACCACTACTGCCACTATTAATCCAATATGAATGGTAAGTCCCAACACCATACACTACATGGTAATATTATCCACACCGTATACTCTACATAGATGCTGAGGTTCTTTTAGGGCAACCGGTCAAAATTTTTGGTTTTACTATAAGAAGGCACAGTGCTTACTAGTTACAAACTTAAATAAATTGAAAGAGACATAAAATGAGCAGAAACTATTGTAAAAAGGATTTTTAAAAAGTCCTCACTTGGTGCATTGTATTTACACAAACCCAATTGTTTTAGGTCCCCAAATTGTGGCATCAAATGTGGATTAGTCTAGCATTTTTAGGCACTTCCAGCATTGATGTGAGTTCGGAGCATGGTCCGCCTTTTTTTGGCTTAGCCTATGGGGGGCTACTTCAGTATTTATTGCACAATGCAATCTACCTCAGCAGTTATGTAATATTTTTTAAAACTATACCTTCAATCGCATGTGGAAGGCTCTGATAATACAGCCATAGATCTGAAGAAGATGATTAAAAAAAATAAATAAATAAAACCAAACCTCTTACCAGTTCCATCTAATAACCAGACTTCCTTACATAACAGACTTCCTTACATGATTTACATGCAAGAGTATGTTGGATGCGTTGGGTCTAGTGTTGAGCGAGCATACTCGCTAAGGGCAATTGCTCGAGCGAGTATTGCCCTTAGCGAGTACCTGCCCGCTCGAGAGAAAAGGTTCGGGTGCCGGCGGCAAGCAGGGAGGAACGGAGGGGAGATCTCTCTCCCTCTCTCCCTCCTGCTGACTGCCGCAACTCACCTCTCCCCCACGCCGGCACCCGAACCTTTTCTCTTGAGCGGGCAGGTACTCGCTGAGGGCAATACTCACTCGAGCAATTGCCCTTAGCGAGTATGCTCACTCATCTCTAGTTGGGTCATTTGCATTGCACACAGTGAGATGTTAATTGCATTAATAAAGGTGAGATCTGGGGGAATGTTTACACATAAGTGCAGGAGACAGATCAAAGATGGCGAGAGTAAAGCTGGTCTCATATGAGCGTATCGGTATAGCATATTCAGTGCAAAAATGCTGTAGCAATCTGCCTTAGGTAGCCATGTTCCCGCTCACACGACTTGCGCGAAATATGCGCACAAGATAAATTGCAGCCTGTTCTATCTTGTCGAATATTATATACACATACATGCCAAGATAGTACATGTCTAAGGGCGTCACTCGTATATCTCGCAGCCTGCTCACTTGCCAGAATACGCTTCTGTGAACCTGACCTTAAGGTACTTTCACAAGGGCAGAAATTAGCCCACAGGACGCACCGCATGCCATGTTAAATTCTGCAGGTAACTTGTGGATTTTGATGCGGAATTGAAAATGGCTTAAATCTGCCTGCCGTTCCACATCAGAATCTGCAATTTGACCTATGGATTTTTGGGGTAGAATCTGCAGCTGCGGATTTGGGTGCATTCTCCAGGCTAATTCTGCGAAAGCACCCTAATAGGTGTTTGTGAATAGAATAGAAAATGATATCCCATACGTCTTGGGTTCATTACAGCCACCAATCAGATCCAGGAAATGTATGTATAGCTAGCAGTGATGCCTATATAATACATAAGGGCATGAGTGCGGCATTTACTGTTACAAAGCACTGTATATCTTAGATTATTTTGCCGCTGGCTCCCGAGCAGCGATAAGTAAATTCTGTAATAATGCACCTCGGTTCATCCACTTCGCTTACTAACTGCTCCCCATTGTTATACCCCCCCAATGTGGCTTCTGCTATGTCTCTGCCACCTGTATTTTCTGCTATGTCTTGCGTGGCATTGTTTGCAGGCATGTTAAATTCAGTTAATATCTAGAATTTAGATCTGTGCCAAAATCTATATGGCCATGCTTTGTTTTAGGAGGAGCCTACTGCAGAAGGGAAAAGTCGACTTTCCATAAAGATGACACTAATATTGCAGCAGCCTAGGAGATTTGTGGCGTTCAGTCATTGACTGTCGCAGCAGCTAATGCCTCGATTTTATTGCCCCCTTAAAGCTGTTCTTTGTGCCGCTCTGTTGCCGTAGCAAAACGACAGCATTAAGACATATTCTTGATGGAATTGCTGGCCAATAAAAGCCTCTGCGACTCGGATGTAGTTATCAGGAATTTTACGGGGTCACAGATTTGAGTTCTTGTATCCTGTTAGTTTAGGTTAATGAAACCCCCTCCTGCACTTAAAGGGAAGAGGAAGAAACACATAATAGTAAACTTAGTATGCATTGTATACCTTCACATCTATTCCGTTTTGTCAGCTTGCAAGTATTAATCTGCTGTGAGATGAGAGGGGGAGGAGAAATATCAATGCAGCAATGGATCTATATTACAGCTGCCAAGTATCTGCATGCTGAGACCAGGAGCTAAATTAAAACTAGTTTGTACAGCCCAGGCTCCGAGCGGGGTTACAGCCAGACATAAAGCCTTCTCCGGCTCTGCTGATTTCTAAGGGGACCCACAACCCAACGCTATAATTCAACTTGACACACATTCCCTCAAAGTCACTATGGACTTCCCAGGCTGCGGATCAGCATATGCAAAAATGGAGCAGAGGCATAAATGGTGGAAGAAGGCCAGAACAGGAAGTTTCTGAGGCGATAGAACAGTTCAACAGTTTGGGTTGTGTAGCATAGGGGTAGTAATGGCCCTGCTCTGTGGCTTTAATCAGAGTATGCAGCTGGAGAAGGGTAAGTGCACTACTTGGGGGATATCGCAGGGTTTACATTTATTACTCTTGTTGGATGGATGGCGCATTGTTACCGCCAAGGCAAAGAATACATTAATGTTACATTTACTTCTGGCTTCTAATGATCGCTTGTAGAAGTGCCCACTTGTTTAGTGTCTTGGCTCAAACGTTTAGAACTGTTACTATTGCTTCATGCACTTACTTTTTTTTTCCAGCAGTGCTCTCTTGTATGTTTGTTGGCTAATACTAGAGTGTCAATACATGTAGTGTTAGTGTCACAAATGGTGAGAATCTGCATTATTCAATCGACTGGCAGGGCTGACAACCATCCAGGCATTCCTGGACAGTCTGTAAAATGAAGGGACCTTTACCAGTGTCCATGAAAAATTATGGGTGCATCCGTGAATTTGTTAGGGGCTGCTGGTGCTGGAGCAGGTTATTAAGACTGTAATGATCATTATTAAATAGCTCACAGTAAATGCTGGTAATGAGATTATAGCAGTATTTGACCTATTCAATCTATTCTTTTAAATATTCACATACACTATTTTTTTCCATCAGTGATGCTGCGAAGATTAAAAATTGCAGCTTGTCCTATTCTTTTGGCGTTCTCTCGGAACACCTCACCCATTGTTTTCAATGGGACCTTTAAAGGCATTGCATGCTGTGCGATGTGATGTTTCCCATTAGAACACACTAGCCATCCTCTGGTGCATGTGAAAAACATGCCCGGGTATTGCAATTTCACAGAAATGATGCGAGGCGTTTTTGAATGAAAAATGCCTAACATCTTTGTGTGAAAAGCATGTTGGCAAGTGTGATAACGGTCCGAGTTTCTCGGCCCGATATCGCGCTCGCCTGTGTGAATGTAGCCTTACAGCATGGTTTTCCAGTGTATCCAAAACTAATGATGGCTGTGCATGATTTTTGAATACCTTATCCAGGAAAATGAAAAATTGAGGTTGGCAACCCAGACAGGCACCCACAGGAATGTTTTTTATTTCTTTGTAAGTTTGTGCTCACATCCGTGTCGGAGGTTACACTGTTGCAGATCTAGTACAGAATCTCAGACAAAATAGTGCATCATGTCATGCACCATGACGAAAACCCAGCAGACCCCATCATAGAATCCTATATATTATCAGATTTATTTTTTTCTTGCCCGGGAACATATTTCTCAAAAAAAGGCCCTGTAAACGCACCTTTAGGCTAATGTCACACGAGTATATTACAACTGCATTTACAGGTCAGTTGACCCGAAATCAGAGCATCATAGGAGGATATTATGCATCCAGGTCTGTAGACCTGCAGTTGGGCCTGGACATTCGTCTGAATTACGGGTACATAAATCCACCCATTATATTCTTGTGTGAAACTGGCCTTAGACCCTGTTCACACTAGTGCCATGGCTTTGGTTGATTATGGAGCCATGATGGCTATGATGGATTTGTGAATTCCACTCGCTGAAATCCATCGGGTTTCTATGAGCATTTACAATGCAATAATAACTGTTCTAGCTGTCAAAGATTCCAGCAACTCTGATGGAAAAATAAAAATGCCATTTTGAACAAAGCATAAAATAGTATGATAATGATATACTAGATTAATACTGCTAGGCACAGCAATAAATTTAAGGAGGATCAATTTTGGGCATACATTGTGCTGGTAAGTTTCACTTAGAGGTCAACTGTTGTCATCTGTCAAAAAGATGAATGCCGTTGATTTTGATCAGATTAATAGAAGGTTTCCTTTTTATTCCACTGCAGCTAATGGCCTAGTGTCACTGTAGATATCCTTGTGCCTATCTGATGTCCTCTGATAAGTAGAAAGCCTGGATTTAGTCTATGCTGTGCTAACTTTGGATAGTCACATAGAGAACTAAAAGCTAGTTTCCTGATATGGATGACCTGGTTTACCCATTGTGGTTTTCGAGTGGATTCATGAAGTGACTCATGAACAACCCAAACAAAAGTAACATCAAAGGTGCCTGTGCCAGCTTCCGTCATAGACCTAAAGAAAGCCGCTAACCCATAGCTGTAGTCAGGATTGGGAAAGGGTGGAAGAATTAAGTTTTACAGTTGTTGGTGTTTGTGATATCAACTTTTTCGTGATGTTTAAAAGTGAGTTGCTTAAGGTGGATTTACTGTATGATTTCTGTATGTTCTATGAGCTTTTTACCAGTGCTTCCTTTGCACGGGACTTACTCATGCTGTTCAGCCATTGCAATGGGGTCAGTGAACAAAGTGGCAGTGGTGGCGGGTTACTTTTTTAACATCCATATGTTACAGGCAACTCATAAAGCAGCAGACTTATCAGTCTGGATGGTTTGGCGCTATGTTGAAACGGTTAATATGAGCAATGTCTGTGATAAATGTAAAAAACTTTAAAGGCTAGAAGCAAGACATGGGGAGGCGAACAATGGGTGTAAAAAAAAATGCTGGAAAATGTTTTATATACTAAAGAACACTCGAAAAATGATCACCATCTTTACTCCCGCTATAGTTTTCAGGAGCCTCTTATCGCACTTTTCACATATTGATAAATTGTTTGCATCTCCACTTCTCTAGAGTACAGAGGATAAACGCTGGGACCTTCACCGATCACACTTTGATAGCCTGTTCTAAGACTATGCCAAATCCTAAAGGTGTAAAGCAAACTGCAGTTTGCAGTTTATCATTTACAGCAAATGTAGGCTCTAAACAGCCGAAGGTCTCAGAAATGTTGGGGGATATTTTGGGATAGTACAAGTGGAGTTAGAGGTATCAATGACAGCCAGTTTGTAATGGAACTTTGCAACTCTTATTTCCTCTCATTTTCTTTCAGCTGGTATCCTCCTTGAGTCCTAGATGTCTCCACACACGTTTTGGGTGCTCTCCTTAAGGAGAGACACCCCTCCTGACCCACATAACAGGCCTCTTATCAGCCAAGCCAGAAACCTCCTGAGGGGCAAACACCCTGAAACAGCTGTCTGTGTATGGTTTTCTGGCTTGGTTTCCTATTACCAATCATTGTTTTACAGACTTGTTAAAAAGTCGTACATTGATTTGAAGGAATACTGCCATCCAATAGGTGGCGCTGCAGAGGTATTGTTCCATCTTCCTTATTTGCATAAATTACCCAGAGGAGCGTGCATGGCCTTATAAGTCTCCTCACTCACTTTTCAGGTGTCGTCTTACACCCCTTCTGGGTGCTCTCCCTGGAAAAAGACCATGCCATCCCTGGACCCACTCACCCCCTAGGTGTCACCACACACTTTTTGGGTGCTCTCCTTAAGGAGAGACAACACCCCTCTTGAACCTTGAGTCCCCATTCATTCCAAATGTCAAAATACTGATTGGTATGCTCTTGTACTCTTCAGTGATTGGAATTAGAAAAAGGGACTTTTTGTTTTCTTTCCAGAAACTTCTCCCTTATTGTCCATAGACTTTGCATGAAGTGCACTTTCTCCGCTGTGATTTTGCCACTGTAATTTAGCTAAAATTCTCCATTAATATGATTGCACCTCTTTATTGGGCTTGTTTTTTTTAAATCATGGTATAATAGATTTCTTGGAGCATCTTGCTCTAGAGGACTGAACAGATCAGAGGGCAGTCCTCTAAAAGTATAAGCTGAGTTCAAAGGAATGCCAGGTCTGAGCTGGTTTCAGATCTCAGTGGAGGGAAATACTGCAGCACTTGCAAACCTCAGCTGGGAATGTCTCTAAAAATCTCCCCACATCTTCCTATTCCTTAGAATACATATTTCTTTAATCTTCATATAATCTGCTATTTGAGTTATTTTGTCCACGTATATTTTGCGTATCTATGCAAACCCATTTCCAGTCCACAAAAAAGTGTATCCTCTTTTACTCCCCCACCTTCCCCCCTTTTTCTCTGTTTATACATTTAATGTAGATGTTATTGCGGTATATTGTTTCCCAGTTAAATAAAACATTGCTGATCGTTCTGTTCATCGGCCTGTGTAAAAGGACGCTAAGACTGGAATGCTAAAGACAACACAGTTATACTACCACGCTTTTTTAGTCTTTCCTAACCTTTACCCTCATGTCCATGGGAAAAATATGGCTCGCGCGGATTTCTGCTGCAGATTTCCGCAGAGGGTGTACTTTAAATTGTCTTTTTTTTTTTTTTGCATGCAGGAGATCCATTGAGATAGAGGACAATTGAGCCCATCCGCGCGTGATCCACATTAAAATGGAGCATGGCGCTTTTTTTTCCCTGCACGTGAAATCCGCAAATCAATTAAAATACCATCCACGGCTATTTAATTAAAAGCGAGTGGTCAATGCTTTCCTATGAGATGCGAATATGTGGATTTCATGCCATACACCTTTTAGTCCATATTATAGTCGTTCAGTATGACTATACATTTTTTGTGACACCAGGTAAGGGACAGACTGTTTTTCTTGGAACATTCTTTCAAGAGAGAACTGTGGACTAGCAACTGTCAAACAAAAAGTTTTTAACACAACCTGACAACCAATCGTATTAATTTAAACCTTCTTCATTGATCAACATTAGACTAATGTGTATGGCTATCTTTATGCTCAATACTGACTGGACTGTGTTCTTCCTAGTTACACATACTTATGTCCAATAATGCCTTTTGGGGTTTTTTTTAATCTTACTTTGTTTAATGCGATTTTCATTATTTCCTTTTTTTCTAGTATTTTTTATATATATTAAAGTTATCTGGTTAAAATTAACTTTTTAAATATAGAACTAAATGGGCTAAAACAAAATAAATGGTACTTATCTGTCCTCAGAGTGATGATCCAGCGCTGTAGCCTCGTGATTCATTCAGTCTCTGTTAACGTCATCTGACTGCTCCCTGCCTATCAGAAGCTGCAGCATCACTGCCCATTTTCCTGGCATCCGTGCTCCCATCTAGGGCGGCATGAGCTTCAAACGGTGATGCTGCAGCAGCCTGACTTTCGCGGTCAGAGACTGGGTGAATCATAGCACTGGATTGCTGATGCTGAGGACAGGTAAGTACAGTTTTATATTGATGTTTTAGCCATTTAACTGTATATTTAAAAAGTTCATTTCTAACCGGACAATCCCTTTTAAAACATTGGTTTTAGGCAAACACAAAATCATTTGCAGGGCAGTGGATTTCTTTGAGGCCACTCTCACAGATGTGTTCAGAAAACACTGCTCGAAATCGCTGCATTTTTTACTGTGATTTTGAGCGGCGTTTTCGAATGTATGTCATAGCGTTTGACAGCACTTTTTAACACACCCTATCGTTGTGATGAAGTTTGTTATAACGCGTGAAAATAGAGCAGATGGCGCTTGAAAATCTAACGCCGCGTTCAAGCGCAGGTCTTTGAGGTTTCATTGAAGTCAATGACTGCGTTGTACCACGGCACTCGGGACGGGAGATAAAAAGCAGCATCTGTAAGAGTGGCCTAAGGCTTTAGCGGGTGCTCCACAGCACCCTACCCTAAATATAGTGTTCCTCTCATATCCTTTATCTTTCATGTACACCTAGACTTGGACTGGCTCACCATTGGGTCCAGATTCTTACAAAATATTTGAGCTCATTATGTCTACCCATATGAATCCAACTTTTGAGAACAGCCCTGCTACGGTTGGAGTGTACAATTAGGTGGCCATGTCTGTATAGCGGGCAGGAGATATCCTCCCGGCAGCTAATTTTGGGCGGGCCCAAGGTATTTAATTTTGCCGGTGTCTGCCCTCTAGTATATGCTACATTCTGAAAAAGTAAGCCGTAAAGAAGAGCTTTCACAAACCTAGTTGTTTAGTAGATCATTTTGATTCCTGTCACATTATATATGCTTTATGTTCTATTATTCACACACAATTTAAGAAGAATGAAGCTGCCTCAATTACACGCCATTTAGCGGGATGCGCTCACTGTGCTTTGCCAGACAAGACTATTACACGTTGGTGTACAGATGTCAAAATAAATGCAGCAATTCAGATAGCGATGTGCATTTCTTTTATCCGTTGCAACCAAGTCAACGTTTGATTCTGTCTTGTTCGCAGATGAAGGTCCTTATACAAAGTCTGCTTCCCAGTCGAAAGCACCAGATGGTTCATTGGCGGTTAGGAGACAGAGCATCACCGGTAGGTACACACCTATTGAACTATGTGATAATTACAGCATAATGGTGTCTACACTCCACTATAAAAAGAACGTCGGTTTCTATGGACAACTCTTCGCCTCGTTGTTTTTGCTAGTTTGTATAACCGAAGCCTGCGCTACGGGAAATAAGATTTACAGATGCTCTTGCCGGAGACTCGCAGGTGGGGGTGATCACGGATCTTGGTGTGAAGCAAGGAATTTTTTTTATATATATTTACAGTTTCTTCTGCGAGACACACTTAGTGAAATAGCTGTTCTGGGTTTAAATCTGTCTGCTCTAATGAGTGTGAAAAAGCAGAAGAAGATTAAAGCAGCAGCGCGTGATAGACTCTGCCTCTAATTGACTGTACTGCCGCTGAGAGATGGCCTCTAAAGATTCGCCGTAAAATGGTGCCGCTGAAATATAGTCTTAAAAATATTTTTTCGGCGCTAGATGTAAACTTACACCCAGCTGGTATTCCTCGCCGTCAGTCTGTCACTATGTTGCTGCGATAAGTGAGTGGTGTAAAACTGTACTGTACATTCCGGGAGTAAATACAGAAGAATTCTCATTTCCTGATGGACACCCTGCTGGTAAGCAGCCATATCTCAGTAGGCAGCGGCAGCACCATCTAGGATGAACAGTCTCTGTTATAATGATTCAATTGTAGCTCTAATTAAAGTGCAGCCAGTATATATAAATATATTATCATTTTCTTTGAGATTGACAGTCGTATCTTCATGGTGACAACCAGCAGTATGTAGCATGATTCGTCTGCGCTCTCTACATTATTGAAAATACATGAAAAGCTTAGGATAATGTTCACTTCTGCATTGTAACCATGTAAGCTGTTAGGGGTGTGTCTGACGGCAGGACTGTTGACTTGTCCTAATAACAGCCAGCAGAATTATGAGTGCAGCTCTTGAGTTATATGTGTTGTCACTCATGAGCACCCACCGCATGTAAGGCCCCATTCAAACCTGTGATATGCTTTAGTGTGATTTCCATTGTTCAGCTCCGTCCTCAGAGCCGAAAAATTAAAAATCCTGAAACCGAATGTGCTAGACCTGAACTGTTGCCGACAGACCCCATTGACTGTAATGGGTCTATCCACCTTCCGGCATATGGGAGAATATTTTAACCTGTGACAAAATGCAACTGCAAGTCCTAGTTGAGTGCTGGACTTTTCTGCCTCCATTGTAACTACACCTGTCACTGCTGCAAGGTTTCTCCAATGCAACACTTGGTTTTGGACTACAGGTCATGTGAATTTAGTGTGAGCTGAATTTCTGTTTTTTGGATGTTCATCACTACCATGCATGCATTATGAAAATTCCTCTGCAGTTGCATGAGTTCTGATGGTAACTGCTGCTGCTAATGTAAGTATTCGGTTATCTTGTTACCAAGTTTTCATCTATGCTTGCATCGGTCCTGGACATTCAAGAAAGTAGCATATATGCCGTTTTTTTTGTTTTTTTTCAATGAGGGTTGTTGACGGAGATTTCTGTTTTATATGTCCCTCCATCAGCGGCAATTCTCAGGATAGGAGTGCCATGTGTTCCACTTGGAAGGTTTGCTAACCAGAGGGCATGGCTTTGCTGAGTGAGAAATTGGCACAAAATCTTGTCCATGCTCGTATTTCCAACACATTGTACATGGAGCAACAAAGCCCTTTAATTGTACTCCACATCTCCCCTCCTCCTCTTTCAAAGGCAGCTTAAGGAGATCAAAGACCCAGGGGTGTACACACATTTGGGCCCCCCACCCTCACCCCCTGGTATATTATTGTATTATGTTAGGGTACGTCACACGTGGCAGACTTCGGTGCGGATGCACAGCAGATTTTACCATTTCAATTGAAGTAAAGCCTGCTGTGGATCCGGGTCAAAATCTGCATCAAATGGGGTGGATTTCCAGCAATTGAAAATCCATATCAAATCTGCACCCTACGGCCACTCTGTGAATGCACTCCAAAGGGTATTTTCACACTCTGGAGGTCTTCTATGTATATTGCAGTCACTTCCATGCCAGGACCAATCCGTTCTCCCTCCTCTTCTGTGCCACAGCCCTTGCGTCCCACACAGGCTTGAGTCTCTCCTCAGGTGCCATACTGAGCAGACGCCTGCACTCCCCCTTGCGCGTGTGCTCTCCAGCACTGTGGCAGAAGAATGTCTGTGCCTGCTCGTCCTACACCACAGTTAGTGACTGCCCATCAATCTCATGGGGCTGAGCGAAGCGGTTGGCAGGCACCATTACAGTAGTGCTGCAGCCCTGTGCAGTGAAGAGCGGTTCTGGCGAATTATTAATAGGGGCAGTTTGGACAGCTGTGGGCTCCTCTGGAGCCTTGGACCTGAGGTGCCCAATTTTAATCCTTATTATAATCCACCATTGCTCTCCTTCCATTCCAGAATACTCACTCTAATCTACAAAGCCTTGTTCGATTCTGCTTCTTCATACAGGGTTTAGTTTCTGTAATATTTGGAGTATAGAATAACATTTAACTACTTTTATTCTATACGTCAAATACACTCATTGTCAAAAATAATCAAGCCTCTAGAAGAAGTTGTAATTTTCCTGCAATACTCGGCATGCAGTTACATCTCGGGCAGATATGCAAATTATTAGAGTTGTGGGTGATTAGATAAACAGTCTTGACATCTGAGGCCCTAAAGTGGTTCTACCCTTGGCCTATAAAAACTCTTATCATAGGCCACTTGTATTTAGCGTGTCTCTTTTTTTTGACTTGTGTAGAACTTGTTAGCCACTAGACAGGCCCCTGTGACACAATCGGACAGATTTCACCAAGTTGATGGCGTTTGAGAGAGATCACATTATTGGTATGTGAGAAGCTGGATGGTTGTATGGATGAACTACCCGCCACCTGGGTTGTTCTCACCAGACTGTTAGGTGGTGTTGGCATGCACACAAGACAATCGGACTCAGGACTTTCTTGACAGACCACCATTAGAGAAGATCCGTTTGTAGTTCTGTCACAAACCACGAAATTGGACTGCTACACAGTGGAATCTAGGTTTAGTTTGGGCACTGACAATGGCCATGTCCGTGTCTGATGAACATGGCGGCTTTCAAGAGGCATTTTCCAGCAAGATAGTGCTCTGTCGCACACAGAAGTCTTCAGTTTTCCGCAATGCATTACCCTTTTGCGCTGATATTATAAACTACTTATTTCAACGTTACAAACACACAATAGAAAGTTTCATTCCATTTCGTCAACTCCTTCCAAGTGCTTGTTTTTTTTTTCTGGAGAACAGTGAATGTATAATAGAAATTTTATCAAACTGACAACAAAGTGCTATCTGTTTCACCAATGATAACGAATGGTTCTTTTAATGCCGTTTTCGGCACCTGTGATGTAACTACAGATGGACTCCTAGTGAAAAATGCTGTGGGAAAGCTCCTTAACTCACAGATAGTTCTTCATATGCAAACTCTGCACCCTAATCACAAATCATTCTAATTACTATTTGCTCATATGAGCAGGAATCTTGCCTGATGAATCTTGTAAAATATTGTTTCAGTTGTCTCTACCACACTGTTTTAGGTGTTGCAATGTGGTACTTCTGGTTTATGCTATGTAAAACACTATACAAGTTGATGATGTAATCATAACATTTGCTCCTTTATAACCTGAAGCAATCTCCCAGAAACTGCAGTTTCATGGAATCTTTCTCTTCCGAACGAAGCTGTTCTACAAGACACCATGAAGGCTGCTATGGACAACAGCCTCTATGCAGTTGGCCAGTTTAGTGGAGAATTTTAATTCCCACTGTAGTCCTTTGTTTTGTAATACTCTACAGTATCTTGTAAAGGGAGCAATTAGAATAGTAGTATTGTACAAGGGGTGACTGAAAAGTTCTCAGCCCACACAATAAAGGTTGTCAGTAGTCCAAATGTTTATGGCTACTTTTCAACATAGTCCCCTTTTATGGCCACACACTTTTGCCACCGGTGCTGCAGGCCCATTATACCCTCCTTGTAGAACGCTTCTTCCTGCATGGCAAAAAAAGTCCTCCACCGCAGCCATGACGTCATCATCTGATCAAAAATGGGTTCCAGCTAGATGTTTCTTGAGCTTGACCATAATTGGGGTCCATTTGAATTCCATCCAGCAGTCCGGCATTTCTCCAGAATTTACAGGACGAAATAGCATTGCTAGCTGCACTGTTTCGTCCTGTTTCTAGTGGAAATCAGCGATGGAGGTTCAGAACAGAACCTCAGACATTATTGTGAACAAGCCCCAAGTCAGAAATAGCAGAGATTTCTTTTAGTCTAGGATAAATTATTTACTTTCAAAGGTTTTTAACAATTTAATAATTCTCTAATTTTTAGTGTTCTTTTTCATTCTCTCTCTTCCTTCTTCATCCCAGCGGTGAGTGATGCTGGTATGAGGCATTAATTGTGCTTTTTTCTTTTTGTGTATTGAAATTGATTGATAATGGGTTATATTAGGAAAAGAAAATTTTCAATTATATCCTCAGATTCTCCTTAGCAACTGGCTGCAAGACTGCTCGTATATCAGCATGTGCCGTTACTAGGCAGCAGGTTGCAGTCTTATTGGAGCAACTGAGAAAACACTACTGGATACATGGCCTTTAAGATGCAAGAATGAGCCTTTCTGTGGCAAAGGAAGGACTCCAGAATACTATTCCGAAAGATGCTGTGCGCACTGGCCAAATCCTAAAGCAAAGTTATGCTAATGGGGTCAGCAAACATTTCCATATATCCGCACAGCAATACAAATTGGCATTGAGGGACTGAATTGTAACTAGTAAAATTATAGCCTGGCGGTTTTGTGACACTAATATTTATGTGATCTTATCGAGAACCTTTCATCTCTCCTGACATGTCTGTTTTAGTAAAACTTGTATTCCCCATAATGTAACAGTCCTAGAACATCTTGTCTTATAACTCTGCGTTATCATTCCTGTTATTCTTCCTGGATATAAGTAAATTGATAGCTGGCTGTTACCAGTTGGGGGCAGTCATTTAAACAGCAGTAGTTCACTTCTTTGGCATAATTTGCCCAACAACTCGTCTCGTGTAAAAGGACCATAACTACCACTGTTTTAAGCATGTCCTGAAAACTTTTCTTTAAAAAGTCTTACCACATCACCTAATCTACCGCATTTTTTGCCCTATAAGACGCACTTGGGTTTTAGAGGAGGAAAAGAGGAAAAAAATGTATTTTGAACTGCCCCAGGCCCGGCAATGAGGGAGGTATTACAGGAGGAATAAAGAGCAGTAGTACATGGGCAGATCATTGATTCCAATTGGAACTGTGTAATGCAGACAATCGTGAGAGTTTCTTAAAAGTGAACATCCCAGCTTATGTTAGAGAACATAAGTTAGACAATCGATAGCAAGTGTCTAGGCACATTGGGTATCAATCTTCTAGATTAGAGCAAACATGATGAAATTCGGACCTGGCCAACAGCTGTGTGATAAGGATCACATGTCCTTATCACACAGCTGCCGGCCGAGTCCGCTCCATAGCAGGGAAGGAGAGCTGCCCGTACGTACAGCTAATTGTTGAGTGCCGGTGGGGACTGCCTCCACCAATCAGCTCTACGTACAGGCAGCTCTCCTCTCCTGGTAGTGGACTTGGCCAGCAACTGTGTGATAAGGACGTGCGATCGAATTTCAGCACATTCACTCTATAAGATGCACTGCCTTTTTTCCCGCACTTTGTAGAGCGAAAAATACGATGGGTCTTCATTTATTCCTCTTCTACATTTCCCCTCAGAATTCAACCCCTTTCCTCCCACTGTATCCCATACATCCTAATGCACTTGATATCTGTATGTACACAGATACCGGATAGTGACCGACTCTTGCAACTTTATGTATGGTGCCCTATCTATATATATAGAATTGAATGTATGTCTGTCTGTGTGTCTGCGTGTCTGTCTGTCTGTTTGTCCTTTATGCGCTACTACACCATTCATCCGATCGCCATGAAACTTTGGGAAGTTGTTGAGTACACTCCTGGGAAGATTATAGGCATAGTACATTTATGCTACGATAAATGGCGCGCGTGCGAGCATCATCGACAGTTACGACCCCCCCACGTAGATCGTTCGATTTCCATCATTGCCACTAATTCTCTCACTTCCCGATGTTGTAGAAACATGAAATTTGGCACAAGCATTGATTATGTCATAAATAGGAAAAGCTAATGGGTCCCAACTCGATTATTCAATTCTAAGCACAAAAGAATTAGCGTCCAAATTTTACGTACGGAATCTAATTTTCTCGCTTCCCAATGTCATAGAAACTTGAAATTTGGCACGAGCATTGATTATGTCATAAATAGGAAAAGCTAATGGGTCCCAACTCGATTATTCAATTCTATGCGCCAAAGAATTAGCGTCCAAATTTTACGTACGGAATGTAATTTTCTCACATAGAAACATGAAATTTGGCACGGGCATTGATTATGTCATAAATAGGAAACGCTAATGGGTCCCAACTCGATTATTCAATTCTATGCGCAAAAGAATTAGCGTCCAAATTTTACGTATGGAATGTAATTTTCTCACATACAAACTTGAAATTTGGCACGGGCATTGAATATGTCATAAATAGGAAAAGCTAATGGGTCCCAACTCGATTATTCAATTCTATGCGCAAAAGAATTAGCGTCCAAATTTTACGTACGGAATCTAATTTTCTCACATAGAAACTTGAAATTTGGCACGGGCATTGATTATGTCAGAGGTAACATGAAAGCTGCGCTGTGATTGGTTGCTATTTTTTATATTGCTGAGGCAGAATAAAAGTTGCGCTGTGATTGGTTGTTATTTCTCTTACTGCTCAGGTAACATGAAAGCTGCGCTGTGATTGGTTGTTATATTTTATACTGCTGAGGTAACATGAAAGCTGCGCTGTGATTGGTTGTTATATTTTATACTGCTAAGGTAACATGAAAGCTGCGCTGTGATTGGTTGTTATATATTATACCACTGAGGTAACATGAAAGCTGCGCTGTGATTGGTTGTTATCTAGATATATAAAAACGAATTAATGTATGTCTGTCTGTCTTCGCAGCAACGCGCGACGGGTAAGCTAGTATATTATAAAAGATGCATTGACTGTTTTACATAACAAGCATAGTTACCTCTTGTGACGTCCTATTTCTTCATAGATTGTAAGCTCATGCAAGCAAAGCTCTAACTCTTGATTTTGCCTGTACATGCATCCTTTGTAAAGTGCTGCGAAATATGTTGGCGCTATATTTAAAAAAATTACTATTTACTAAAAGAGGCATGTCAGGAGAGCAAACAAACCTTTCTGGTATTGATTTTAATGCTTAATCCCTTAACACTTAAGTTTATGCCTTGTCAGCGTGGTACTTAAGGCACCAGGGCGTAAGCTTATGTTAGGCTGCCTGTCCACGGGCGTTGCGCAATACCGCGGCAGATCTCCGCTGCGGGATCCGCCGTGCAGGAGCTGGCAGACGGATCTCCGCTGTCAGCCTATCTGACAGATAGGCTTACCGCGGAAAGTCGCGGCAATTCGCAGCATGCTGTGATTTGCCGGCCGAGAGCCGAGAATCGCTATGATTCTCCGCTCATGGACAGGGGAGCTGCACTTTCCATAGCAACGCTATGAAAAGCATGCACTGCGTTCCCCGCAGCCGGATTATCGCCACAGGGAATGCAGTGAAAATTTGCCCATGAAATTGAGCAGACAACGCTCAAAAAACGCGGCATTGGAAAGTGCAGTGTTCGAGCGCATGTCTGCGAAGACCCATTAAAAACAGTGGGAGAATTTTGCTGCAGTGTTCAAAACAGAGCAGTAATCGCAGTAAAAGCGCTTGTGTGAGAGCAGCCTAAAACATGCTAATAAAGTTCCCCAGTGGGACAAAAATAACAAATTATGAAAATAAAAACCTTTCCCTCCGATATTATGTACAACAAAATAAAAATTACATATATGGTATTGTTACATTTGTAATGATCCAGAGAAGAAAGTTAGTACTTTATTTCACCCGCAAAGTGCACGTCGTGAAACAAAAAATACAAAAAATATTGTGAAAATAGTTAATTTTTCCTTATCTCATCTTACAAAAAATGAACAGTGTGTGATCAAAATGTTGCATGGATCAACAAATGGTACTATTAAAAACTCCTTTCACAGCACGTTTACAAAAAAAGAAAAATGTTAGGGATCTTTGAATACAGTGATAAACAAAAAATATATTTAAAAAAAAATGTATAAATTTGGTATTGGTGTAATCATGCAGGCCTACAGAATTAATAACATATAATTTATACTGCATGCTGAACGCCGTTAAAAATAAAAATTAAAAATACCAGAATTGCAGATTTAATTAATCTTGCCTCTAGAAAAAAAATGTCATAAAAAGCAATCAAAATGTTATACGTTCCTAAAAAGTTGGACAAATGAAGACTAGAGTACACCTGGCAAAAACAAGAGCCCAGAGCTCCGGCGATGGAAAAATAAAAATGCTATGGCTCTTAGAATACGGCAACAATAAAGCAAATCTTATAAAATTAAGTGTTTTTTGTGTACAAAAATGGCAAAACCTAAAAAAAACTGTATAAACTTGGTGTCGCTTGAATTGCGCTGGCCCAGAGAATAATGTTCTCACTGAATGCTATAAAAATGAAATCTAAAAAGCAAATATCAGAATTTCTCCCCCCCCCCCCCCCCCGCAAAAATTAAGAAAACTTATACAACACATTATATACTCCCAAAATCATGCCAAATAAAATATACAACTTGCGCCACAAAAAACAAGCCCTCATGTGGCTATGTCGACTGAAAAATTTAGAAGTTATGTCCCCTGAAATGCGACGATGAAAAAACTTAAAAAATTAGTTGGTTTAAGGCCTCATGTCCACGGGGACAGAGCCACAGCTGGTCACCTGCACACGTAATCCGCGCCCCATAGGGATGCATTGGACACTCGCAGGTAATTAAATACCTGCGGATGTTATTTTCCCTTGAGGCACGGATTGCGTGTGCGGGAAATCACCCGCAGCATGCTCCATTTTAGTGCGGGGCTCCCGCAGGCTTCTATTGAAGCCTATGGAAGCCGTCCAGATCCGCGGTACACTCGCAGCTGAATTCCTGCTCTCCGGCACGGGAGAGCAGGAGTTAAAAAAAAGAGTGCACGGCGCATGTGCGCGGCACACTGCTGGCGTGCCGGGCACATCTGCCGGGCCGAAGAGAGAAGATCCAGCCACGACGGAGGGCAGCACTGCAGCGTCCGGACAGGTAAGTAAATTCTTCTTTTTAGGCCTCTTCCGCGGTAAAGGAGGGGCCAGCTGCGGGATTCTGCATGATTTTCCCTATGGACATGGGACCTTAGGAGTAAACAGGCTTCGTCACTAAGGGGTTAAGGCTTGCTGGTTCCTTACGTCTCCTATTGACTGTAATATTAAAAACGAATATATATGTAAAGAATGCAATCTTTTGAAGGTCAGAAAAGCATTGTATGCTATGCTAGGTTATCCCACAAATTATCATACCCAAATGTAAGGGCGGTCAAACGTACGCAAAAGTATTCGCTATTGAACTGTATTTAACCAGTTGTAGCCTGAGTAAATCGTATATGCTCAGCAGATGGCTAAAATGTGATGTGACCAGCCCCATAACTAGATGACTTTAATATTAGCCGAGATCACAAAGCTGGCATGTTTGATCCCAGTGTCGGCCTATTAGGGGATGCATACACACTTGGCTGGGACTGAATGCTCTCATTATTTCTACTTGCCTTCTCTAAAAGAACTGCGATGCTATTTTGGAAGGAATCTGATCACGTCTTACTACACTACACACCAAGAGGAAAACCAAGCGTGATCTTACTGTGGCTTTTAAATAGAACAGAAACATGAAGTGACAAAAGCAGAATGACAGATGTTCTAGTTCAAATATTAGTTTTGAGCTGTGTCCAGAACACAAGATCTTTAAAAAAAAGAAGCTCTAGCTGCAGCCTTCTGTTCTGGCTATCTAGCTCAAGATGTCTGGAGAAGGACCAATGACCTAAGGCAAACTTGAAGATATTTTTGGGAGTCTGCAACGCCAGTTAAAGGGATATTCCCGAGTCAATAAATAAAATGTTCCTTACTCAAATAATAAAATGTATGTAAGGAGCTGCCTGAAAAGGGTTAACTGTCGTAACTCAGTCTGTTGCCATGGCAATTTGTGTGACAAATAGGTTCGTGCAACAATTTGAATTGTGTATGCCCAGAGGAACATGGGCTAATTGGCTGCTGCCTGGACTGTAGAAAGAATTGTTTGCTAAGACACAGGAGAGTACAGAGAGCGTGGCTGTTAGCTAGAAGTGCTAGAGGAGCCATCCAAGAGACTCTATAGTCTGCAAGGCCCTGATTCCCAGTGGAGGCAGATACATGCGGATATAGATACAGGAGTCTGAGGAGTCCGACATTTTTGAAAGAAAGAGACATTTGGATGGTGCATTGAGTCTGCTGGTGGTGCAATGCAGAGAAGGTGGAATGGTCTGCAGAGAGGGCAGAGGCTGCACGTCCTGTTACAGGAAGACCTTGTGCAACTTCACTGAGCAATCAGAGATCGGCCAAGGGAAGTATCTGGACGGCAATGGTTTCCCCTTCCAAGTGACAGACTGTAAGTGAGGTCGATCTCAACATAAATAACAGGTGTACACATTTAAAGGAACTAGATTTTTTTTTTTAGAAATTTTTTATTTAAGGATTTTCAATTTTCCCCAAACAAGTCCCTCTAGGCGGACAGTACATTCAACAATGCCTCAAAACAACTTAAAGAATGCCGTCCATGGTGTGCCCCATTCTCGAAGTAAAAGGAAGGCATGCTACACTAGACAAGCCGTCCTAGTTTGGGGCTGAGACATTCGGTTGCAGGGACTAGATTAACCACACAAAAAGCCATTCTTCAGCCGTTATTCATTAAAGGAACATTGCTCACAGGATACAGACTGAGATACATAACCTTGAGCTTTTGAAATAGAGATTCTGTGTTCCACTATATGCTATGTTCGGTTATGTCGCATCAATAGTTGTGAAGTGACAGTCTTTCTCAGAGGGGCTGCATATTGTTATACGTGAACTGTATGCCAGTATAGAAAGACTAGCCTTCACCAGGTATTGCTAATATTATTCCTGAGGTATTGCTGTTATCTTGTATCTTGCATTGAGTATCATTCCTAGGATTTCGCTGCTTTAGATAACCTTGAGTAATCCAACAGTAGAAGCTGGATTGCTCACTTATTTATATATTATTCTTTACCAACATTTTCATGTTCCTAAATAAACATTGTATATTTTTAGTAACTTCATCGTATCCTGAAACCCGCGTCTCACATCACTTTGCGCGACATTTATGTTCTACATTTATAAATCTCGCTTTCTATCGTACAAGGAAGTGTTATTGTTTACGCCCACGGTGCAATTAGTGCTCTATCATGCTTTCAGAGAATTCTTAAATTCTAAACCCCCTGCACACCTACATTTGTCTTTTGCTGCCTCCTAAACCTAAAACCGTGGCAATTAACAAAAATTGTCTATTCAACAGTCATGACCAAAAGTGTTGAGACTGACACAAATTTGGGTTTTATGAAGTCAGAAGTTTCTATGGTTACTGAAGTTCAGTTCTAAGCATTTCATAAGTTTTTAAACTTTTATTGACAAATGCATCAAGTTTAGGCAAAGAGCTAAGGCCCATTTACATGGGACGAATGTAGGCAAGCGATGCCAAACACTCGTTCCTGCACATACTCGCTCCCCTGCTGCTGCACAGGAGCAAGTATAACTGTCTCTCTGACAGAGCGGCCAGCAGGGGGCCGCGGCGGCTGGAGGAGATTTCACACCTCGTTCTCCCCCGCCCCTCTCCATTCACTTAACATAGCGGCCGATCAGTACTGAACGACTGCTGTTTACACTGAAGATCATCGTTCAGCTCATTGCTCATCGCTTAGGATGCATAAACGATGAAAGGTGAGCTGAATGATGATTATTCAGTGTAAATAGCAGTACAGAACGTCCGCTTTAAGTGAATGTAGAGGAGGAGAGCAAGGAGTGAAATCTCCTCCAGCTGCCCCACTGTGAGCCAACGATACTCACTCCTGTGCAACAGCATGTGAGCTAGTACATGTGGGGACGAGTGTCGGGCATTGTTTGCCCGGCATTCGTCCCGTGTACATGGGGCTTTAATACTTAGTGTTGACCCTTATTTTCAAGGTTTCTAAAATTTGCCCTGGCCTGTTGGATATCTGCTTCTTTGCCAAATCCTGACTGATTGCAGCCCATTCTTGCCTAATCAGTGCTTGGAGTTTATCACAATTTCAGATGAAAGTAATTATCAGAGAAAATAACTTTGCCCAGTCCTCTGCAGTCCAATCACTGCACTTCCTGCAGAATATCAGTCTGTCCTTGTTGTGGCTTTTTTGCTCTCCTTCTTGACACCAATCCAGCTTCCAAAAGCCTTCTCCTCACTGTGTGCAGATGCACGGACATCTGTCTGCTGCCATTACTGAGCACGCCCTGCACTAGTGTTGAAGCTACCTCATAGCTGAATCCTCTTTAGGAGACGGTCCTGGCACTTGCTGGACATCACTGAAATGATGTTAGCAGGCCATTTGTTGCAGGGCTGAAATTCAGTGGAAATTGGGTTTTTGTGATTAAGTTAATTTTCATGGCAAGGAATGACTTTGCAATTTATTGCAATTCATCTGATCACTCTTCATAACAATCTAGAGCTAATGCAAATTGCCACTCTAAAAACTTTGTGAAAACCAAAATTTGTATCAGTCTCAAAACGTTTGGCCACGACTGTAGTCATTTCAGCCTTTGGATACAATTAGTGGAAATGTACTCCAGCATCACCTATTTCATAGATCGTTGATAGAGATGAGCGAGCGTACTCGGAAAAGCACTACTCGCTCGAGTAATTTGCTTTATCCGAGTATCACTGTACTCGTCCCTGAAGATTCGGGTGCCGCTGCGGCTGACAGGTGAGTCGCAGCGGGGAGCAGGGGAGAGCGGGCGGGAGAGAGGGAGAGAAAGATCTTACCTCCGTTCCTCCCCGCTCTCCCCTGCAGCTCCCCGCTCCGTGCCGGCACCCGAATCTTCAGGGACGAGCACAGCGACACTCGGATAAAGCAAATTACTCGAGCGAGTAGTGCTTTTCCGAGTACGCTCGCTCATCTCTAATCGTTGATGATTGTACTAAGCAGAAGAAACATTTTGTAAACAAGAAAGAAGGACCAAGCATAAGCTACTATCATTTTTGACAGTCAGCATGGAGGAGCTGTGATTACTTTTGAGCATTAGGTAAATCCAGAGTGACTCAGGAAATAGACAAGATTTCTATCTGACTGCTAAAACAAGATGGGACCGGCAGAATTATCTGTGTCTACGACCACCTGTGTCCAAGACCACCGCCTTCTTTACAATGGCCACATACTAAAACTACTTATTGGATTAATTATACCAGATCTCACCAGAATCTCAAGTGGAATTGATTTCTTGACATTGAAAGGATCCTTGTCAGTTTTTTTGAGTGTGGCCATTGACACTAGCTTTCAATCTCACTCAAAGATGGTGCACTATGAAGCTAAAGCAAGTTTCCTCTATCCGCGACAACCAGCATGATGGTTACAAACAGTACTTTACAGTCCCAGACAGGCACACAGCATGGTGAGTGTCAGTGGTAACAGGAAAAGTCTATACATAGGCACACTGCATAGTGGGTGCAAGCTTTAATGGGCATAGGGCATGGCGGTTGGCAGGAGTACCACAGAACAGGAACAGTTAATATTAGGTACACAGTACAGCAGTTCAGAGTTACTCACAATAGATGGTATGCCGAACCTAGTTGGCTGGCAAGGTCTCAGTCACTGGTCACACAAATCGGTGAAGATGGCAAGGCAGGGATGTAGCTAAAGGCTCAGGGGCCTGGGTGCAAAGTTTAGCTCCCTTCCCCCCCATCTATATCTGTACCCATATCCATACCTAAACCATACTGGGTACAGCTGCAAAACACATTTATATACATGTATACAGTATTACTTCTATACATGTATACAGTATTATACCAGCTGTACATATATAGTGGTGTGTCGTGCATTGCATAACCAAAGCACCCATTCACTTTGCATCATAGTGGCCAAGTAACACAAATTGTGTATGAAGGTTTGTCACACTAAATGGTCCGATGAGGGTTTTTTAACAAATGTTACATCTGTAACTTCATATAGAGAGAATATGATGATAGGCAAACACTGGTACCTTGTAGTAGAGCAGGAGTAATGTGACGAGAATAAAAAGAAACAACTTCTATTGGAGAGTTTTTCTAGGCATGCTCTGTGACCTGCAGGGAGGAAGAGGAGGTGGGCTGTAGCCATCACTTTTGGTCAGTGGTAGATTCTGTGTCCAGCTTTATATGAGAGATATTATTGTAATCCTGCCCTCTGATAAGAGGCTACTTGCCCCAGTGTACAGCGCACAGGCTGAAAAGTAATAAGGAGTCAGCCTATTATGAAGGCCCAGTGGCCATTATGAAAACTGCAGTATTTCAGGATTTTTGCTATATGGATAGTGACATGAACAAAAACATTAAGGCCTCCTTCCCACGAACGGATTTCCGCCGCGTAATTCGCGGCGAAAATCCGCTGCGTTGCCCGCTGCTATTAGGTTCTATTGAACCTAATAGCACAATGCTCACGATGCGTAATTCCACCGCGGAATTACGCACCGCGATTTCTCCCGTCCTCACCCGCAGCATGCTCTATTTTCTGCGGGTGAGGACGGGCTGTACGCACTGACGGCTTCCATTGCAGTCAATGGAAGCCGTCCGTTCACGCTATCTCCCGCTGTAACCAGCGGGAGATAGCGTGAAAAAACGCTTTCCCGCCCACCGCCGCGCGTCATCTGACGCCAAATGACGCGGCCGGCCGCGTCACGTGACGCGGCCGGCCGCGTCACGTGACACGCTCGGTGACGCGGCGGTGACGGGCGGTGACGCGCGGCGGTGGGCGGGGAAGCGATTTCACGCTATCTCCCGCAGGTAAGTATAGGGGCTCTGGGGGGCGCCGTGACGGGCTTCACAGCGGAATATTACGCTGCGGAGCCCGTCACGCTCGTGGGAAGGAGGCCTAAGCATTAAAAAAAGGCTAAACATGAAAGTGGATATTATCCATATTTATTTTGTTGCCACATTCATGTTAATACAAAAATGCATTTTCTCAAGTGGAGAAAAGTTAGTTCAAAGAAAGTCAACATTAAAAACATTAGGATCTTGGGGGGAAAAAAGTTAAATTAGTAGCTGCAAGGTTTCAGATGTTTCTTTTACATGTTTTTTCCATTTTTCAGTATTTATTCTTCTGTCAGTTGCTATAAAGTCAATCTTTTCTCCACATTGTTGGCAACTTACCTTCTATAGAAGCAGCTGTGGAACATTACCTCCTGTTCTAAAATCTAATTTAGAGCAAGGAGTTACATTTGAAACGTGATGAGTAGGATGAAGGTATCTTCAGATTGCAGATTTTACTTTTTTTTTATTATTTATGTAGTTTCTGACATAGGTGTAGTTGTAATTTAGAATGTATGGTAAGGGCGATGTAATGTTTGTCAAGCTGTACTTTCGCTCTCAAAAAGCCAACCTTTATTGGGGATGTTCTGTGGGCTCCGGCATTTGTGCCAGTTTTTTTTTCTTTTCAGTGGCAATATTCCATCTGTCTTGTAAGAGTGAGTTATACTAGGGCAGTGTAGCAGAGCGGATGTGTAGCATGTTGCCCCAAGAGATTGCAATCGGCACATAAGCATGTGCATGGAAGTGTGGAACGTGACCTATTTTACTAGATTTTCCAGAAATGGCTCCTCCACGGATTACATACAGCCTTCCATAAGAGAATTTCTAATGCTGGCAATATAACATAGTGCGTTCTTAGAGTTTCCTTCTTAAATATTTGTAAGAAAATATCCAGTAACATCTTCTATGTGGGTAAATGTGAAACCCCGCCAGTAATATTGCTCTAAATTTTGTGCTTGATGACGGAGGCGAAAGGTTGACTAGTTGCGCTGTGTAATTATATGAAAATTTAATATGCTGTGGGAATTACGCAGCAGATTTCAGTTACTGGGCCAGCCACGAATAAATCAACTATCTTCTTCAAATTCTTGGGCTTTTTGGCAAACCTTCCTTTTGGAATCTCGAAGCTTTGATATGCTGTTACTTTAGTCTGAAGATGTAATGATTGACTTTCGTAGCACTCAGAAAGCTTTCCAACATGGATATCATTTATCAAGCTTTGATATTTAACATCTGTGTTTACTATATGTTTCACCAGAATTATATATTACGGCATGTTGATAAACTTTTTAGGTTATTGCAGTGCTTTAAGACCCTTTCACACAGGCAAACTTTTTCTGCATTCAATGCAGCAGCAATTTCTGCACCGCAATCTGCCCAGCTCCATGCTGATTTTGATGCAGAATAGAAGTGACTTAGTTCTGATGGCAATTCCGCATCCAAATCAACAATAAGACTTGCGGATTTTGGTGCAGAGCGCTGAAAGATTCTGTCTTGGTGAAAAGGCCCCTATAATTTATAAATGTGTTCTTGGTGGAATCTTAGCAGTTAGTGATGGAGGGGGCTACAATTACAGATCCAAGCCTGTAGAATTGAAAAATTCTATATATGTATAAAAGTGTATTCTAGCATATTATCCTTTGCTTGTTAAGTAAAATGTTTCTGATATCCTTGCTATATGAAAACTAGCTACTAAATATCATCAGAACCTGGAGGAAACCAACAAGAATATATGGATTACTGAGTCGGGAGGGGTAATATCACTCGCAAAGTGAACACCACCTAGAAGTGAGTGAGGGGACTTGTAAGGCCGTGCATGCTCTTCTGGGAAATATATGCAAATATGGAAGATGGAACAATACCTCTGCAGAGCCACCTATTTGATGTCAGCATTCCTGCAAATCGACTGTTTTGTGTATGGATTCTGGCTTGGTTTTCAATTTTCAATCATTGCTCTACAGACCTGTATAAAGGGTCAGGCATTAATTTGCAGGAATGCTGCCATCCAATAGGTGGCGCTGCAGAGGTATTGTTCCATCTTCCTTATTTGCATATTACCCAGAGGAGCATGAATGACCTTATAGGTCTCCTCACTCACCTTCTAGGTGCTCTCCTTAGGAAGTGATGTTAGCCCTCCAACCCACATCACAGGCCTCTCACTAGTCAAGCCAGGATCCCACTGCACGCTGATGAGGGGCAAAAATTCTGAAACAGCTGTCTGTGTATGGATTCTGGCTTGGTTTTCAATTCCCAATCATTGATCTAAAGACCTGTAAAAAGGGTCAAGCATTGATTTGCAGGAATGCTGCCATCCAATAGGTGGTGCTGCCGAGGTATTGCTCCATCTTCCTTATTTGCATATATAGATAACTTGCATGTCAAGACTGATCTCAAAAACCTCGGCTTACAAGAAGTATCGCAAACATTATGGAAATATAAAGAATATATCCCCTGTTAAAGGAGATGTCCCGCGCCGAAACGGGTTTTTTTTTTTTTAAACCCCCCCCCCGTTCGGCGCGAGACAACCCCGATGCAGGGGTTAAAAAAACCACCCGCACAGCGCTTACCTGAATCCCGGCGGTCCGGTGACTTCAATACTTACCGCTGAAGATGGCCGCCGGGATCCTCTATCTTCGTGGACCGCAGCTCTTCTGTGCGGTCCACTGCCGATTCCAGCCTCCTGATTGGCTGGAATCGGCACGTGACGGGGCGGAGCTACACGGAGCTACACGGAGCCCCATAGAGAACAGCAGAAGACCCGGACTGCGCAAGCGCGGCTAATTTGGCCATCGGAGGCCAAAAATTAGTCGGCACCATGGAGACGAGGACGCCAGCAACGGAGCAGGTAAGTAAAAAACTTTTTATAACTTCTGTATGGCT
Source organism: Eleutherodactylus coqui (assembly GCF_035609145.1). Taxonomy (NCBI): domain Eukaryota; kingdom Metazoa; phylum Chordata; class Amphibia; order Anura; family Eleutherodactylidae; genus Eleutherodactylus; species Eleutherodactylus coqui. Next base: position 134,018,536 of record NC_089838.1, on the reverse strand, counting down.
CATAATTAATGCACAATGTATATTACAAAGTGCATTATTATGGCCATACAGAAGTGTATAACCCCACTTGCTGCCTCGGGACATCTCCTTTAAAATGCTGAGAATATATATAAATTAGCAGTTTGATGTAAGATAACTTGCACATCACAGTGCCTCGGCTGACAATAGTGGACATAATTATCTCACATGGTGTTCTGCGGAGAGTCTATTTCCTGATTCACTGCACTGATAGGTTCAGATTAGGGCTAAACAAATCCCGGGAGCCGGTGCAGCTAGAAATTTGCTGTTAGCTTTTAATGTTTTGTATTACTTGCTATTGATGTCTATGGAAGTTCTCCCTACTCCTGGAGTGTTCTGGTGTGTGTGTGTGCGTGTGTGTGTGTATATGTATGTATGTATGTGTATGTATATATATATGTATATATATGTGTGTGTGTATATATATATATATATATATATATATATATATATATATATAAATAATTATTAACTATAATATGTGTGTATGTATATGATGTCTATGTATTGTACAGACCTTTCAGTTTTCTGCATCTGCATTGTTTGAGAGTATAGCACTTTGTTTCACTAAAAGATCTAATTGATAGGTAATAAGCTGCTTCTTATTACTGTGCACAATAAAAGTTTCCAGGTACAGCTTCCTTTTATACAGCACATAATTCAGTCATCTAGGTTAAACAAGAAGTTCGCTCATGCAAATGAAAGCATCCATCTTCTGTCTCCTTTTGCCTTTTGGATCATTATGCATGCAATTTTCTTCAGGGACTGAGAAATGAGATTGATTAGTGAAACAGACTATAAGTTTATATGGGGAATCTACTGAATTGCATTTTTCTCCCTCTGTACTTGGATGCTGAGCATTGATTGGCAGATAATGTATGGCCAGTCTCAGCAGGATGTGCTATACACAAGGAGTAATGCAGCCCCTCAACCGTTGAGAGTGGTCAAGTTTTTCTTTTTGCCATCTTGTACTGTGTTTTGCTTTGTATATATATCTTTATTTTGCAGATGGAGATCGGTGAATGTCTTCTAGTTTTAGCTAGCATATTCCTTCTGTCCAAGTGTTATACAACAGGGTCCTACGTTATGTTGTGACATGTCATGATTCTCAGGAGTGTAGGTAGCAGTGATTGATCGCTAACCCGATGGTAGATAGTCACAGCGTGGTAAAGGCATGAACACACAATCATGTTGTTCACGTGGATATGTGTCAAAGCTATATTTACGGGTGCTGGTCTAGAGCATGTAAAGCTGATGGAGACTGTGAAATTTGCGACAGGAGTCTGATGCAGTAAACTCAGGAGGATTTGCTGATGCTGGAGCCATCATTGAACGAGTGGTGCAGTAAGGCTGTCTGTCCACGGGCGTTGCGGTATCCGCCGCGGGAGCTGCCGACCAGGAGCAGGAACCAGCAGACAAAAATCAGCGGTGAGCCTATCTGACGGATAGGCTCATCGCGGAGAATCGCGGCAATTCGCAGCATGCTACGATTTGCTGGCCGCACACAGAGAATCGCTATGGTTCTCCGCTCGTCGACAGAGGGCTGCAACGCTATGGAAAGCATGCACTGCGTTCCCCACGGCTAGATTATTGCAACAGGGAACGCAATGCAGAAACGCCCATGGACAGACAGCCTAAAGTAGGATTTACTGATGCTGGAGCCATCATGGGACAAGTAGTGCAGTAGAGTAGGATTTACTGATGCTGAAGCCATCATTGGACAAGTAGTACAGCAGAGTAGAATTTGCTGATGCTGGAGCCATCATTGGACGGGTGGGGAAGTAGAAGAGTAGAATTTGCTGATGCTGGAGCCATCATTGGACGGGTGGGGAAGTAGAAGAGTAGAATTTGCTGATGCTGAAGCCATCATTGGACAAGTAGTACAGCAGAGTAGAATTTGCTGATGCTGGAGCCATCATGGGACGAGTAGTGCAGTAGAGTAGGATTTACTAATGCTGAAGCCATCATTGGACAAGTAGTACAGCAGAGTAGAATATGCTGATGCTGGAGCCATCATGGGACGAGTAGTGCAGTAGAGTAGGATTTACTAATGCTGAAGCCATCATTGGACAAGTAGTACAGCAGAGTAGAATTTGCTGTTGCTGGAGCCATCATTGGACGATTAGTGCAGTAGAGTTGGATTTGCTGATGCTGGAGCCATCATTGGACGACTAGTGCAGTAGAGTTGGATTTGCTGATGCTGGAGCCATCATTGGCCGAGTGGTGCAGTAGAGTAGGATTTATGATGTTGGAGCCATCATTGGACGAGTAGTGCAGTAGAGTTGGATTTGCTGATGCTGAAGCCATCATTGGACGAGTAGTGCAGTAGAGTAGGATTTGCTGATGTTGGAGCGATCATTGGACGGGTGGTGCAGTAGAGTAGGATTTATGATGTTGGAGCGATCACTGGATTGGTAGTGCAGTAAAGTAGTGTGAATATATTATGACCGAAAGTCTGTCTGCAGTAGTGGAGAGGCCAGATTTCTTTGGTTCGGGCTGCGCGCAACGTGTCTAGGGCCAGAGACAGGCCACCGACTGAGCACCAAGTAACTGGGTGGAGTGGAAAATTATATAGTATAGTGGTCCTCAAAGTGACTATTCAACACAGCCTGTTGTAATGCAAAAAGTGTGCCTCTCGCGCTAGAGAAGACCAACATTTTGTTTGCATTGAATATTGTTTGCATCGAAAGACTGCCCGTAACTGGATGAAATAAGCCTTAGACTGTTGGCTGGTTTATTCTTTTTCAGTAAAACGTTGGGGAAAAAACTGTCCCTCATTCTCTGCAACTATCCATAAGTACCTGCTTTCTGTCCTGGCTAGACTTTACATGTACAAAACTGTTAAAGTAGGGAATACATTGCTTCTTTCTCATGTGTCTACCTTATAAATGTCTAACAAAATTTACCCGCAGTCAATCACAAGTAGTAGGTAGCCAAGAACATAAATGCCACAGAGGACAGAGGTAGCCCCTGTGGAGGGTGTGTGTTGTATTTGACTTATTAAAGATATTTCATTTTCTTACCAATTATCTATAGACATATAGTACATGCTATGGGCATGGCTTCTCTCTTTGCTTACAGAATGTGAATTCAGAGACCAGATAACTGTATATAAGAAATAAAAAAAACAATACTCCCCTTTTAAATGTCCTTCTGCGCCAGTGCCATTGTACCTGTTCGGGAAGCTCCTACAGCAGTGATGTCACGTTTATCGTTCCTGTGACCACGGCAGCTATTCACTATCCTCACGGATCGTGTGTTCATGTGCGCATGACTTCTGATTACAGTGATTGGCTGCAGTAGTTACGTTAGTGATTAAGAGCATGTGACCGCTGCAGAAGCTTCTGGAAGCAGAGTATTGATGCTAGAGTGGTGGGACGTTTAAAAGATTAGTCATCCTTTCTTTCCTTTAAATGATTATTTGCTCTTCATAGAGACAATTAATTGTCTCAGGTTGTGAAAGGTTTTAATAAAAGATGGAACGCCATAAATTCTAGAGCAAATGTCTTTTTCTTAAAAAGCAAAGTAAGGGCCAGTTCACATCTGTCCAGCTGATCGGTCATGGGAGCAACTAAAGTGAAAGAAAACTTTCAGTCTTTGTTCTCACAGAGGTCAATTGAAACTGAAGACCTCCAGTTTCAATCCATTTGCATGTTTTTGTGTTTCTGTTTCGCTTTTTTAAACTGGAACAAAAGCGCAAATTGCTGCTCGTTAGCTCCATCTTTAAAAAAGGAACCAAAATGAAACGGTTTCTTTCCATTTTATTTTTAACATTGTGGTCAATGGAGGATGGAGGCAAATGGAAAGGTGTCCATTTATTTCCGTTTTTTCCTTTCTGTTTTTCTGTCCACAATAGGCTAAATAATGGAAATTTTTTAATGGGATCTCTTCAAATTAAAATCGAAAATCTAAAGTAAATTAACTCAAAACATTCTTTCCATTTTGTTGTTGGGTTTTGCATATGTATCCATCCAAAAATGGAAACCATGCTTTTCATTTGTTTGCATTTGATTTCTATTTTGTATTGATGCATATATATCATTTTCATTTATGTAGTTTTAAACCGGATCCGTCTAAGCCTACAGTAAAATGCGGATGTGAACCTGTCCTAAGGTGAATGGTGCGTGATTCCAGTTTTCTGTATAGGAGGGATTCTATAGGAATAGATTTCTATTGTCTAGAAACCTCAGTTCTCTGTTAGATTTCATTCTAAAAGGAAAGGTTTAAATTATGCATATGTATATTTAATACAGTAGGAATGATTTCTAGAACATTAACCCTTTCCCAGAACCTAGTGCCAGGGGAAATATGAGGCACCGGCTAGTCTTGAATCTTGCAGAATCTGCATGACTATATGAGGAGTTCAGTTGGCAGAAAGAAATGCTGCAGCACCTCTGAGCACTGCACCAAACTGTAAATGTTGCAGGTGACGTATCCGAGCAGCAATGTCTAGAACTGGGACATAACTGTGAGATTCCTATGTGCTTTTCAATGTATTTATTTACATTACAGTCTGGGGCAGCCTGGATTTTGTGCAAGCTCTACCGATATACAAGCAGTGCAGTAAGTAGTGATCCTAAGGGCTTATTCACACGGCCGAGAATCTCGCACGTTGTGAGACGCACAAAACTCACACCAATATGAAGTTCATTTTTTTGAATGGAGTTATCCACATGAATGATTTTATATTTCACTTCCAACGATGCTGCGAGGATGGAAATCACAGCGTGTTCTGTCTTTTAGCTTTCACTCAAAACCACTTGCCCATTGTTTTTAGTAGGACCTTAAAAGACACTGCATGGCATTTGCATGCCATGCGATGTGATGTTTCCCATTAAAATCAATGGGAAATGTTTGTGAACCTCTGAAATGCACCTTTCTAAAGAGGCTCTCCAGGCTTCTAAAAAAGTCCTCCTGTTTTCCCAAGAAACAGTGCTGCTCTCTACATCAACTGTATTTTTGGTATTGCCACTCAGCCCTATTTATTGAATGCGGATATGCTGTAAATACCACACACAGTTCATGGATAACAGTGGTGCTGCTCCTGGGTAACCTCTTTAAATGATAGAATGTGCCATCACTTTCTGATCGGTTGGGGTGCTAAACCCCCATTGCTGCACCTCCTTACTCAAACCTGTTGGGGATCATGGCAGTCAGACCAGCACTGATGGGAAAGTAATAACATATCATAGTGATATATACTATAACTTTCTGTAATGGGAAAATGTAAGATAAGTTTTCCAGTTCTTATATCGAATGCCAGTTTTGCTTTGTGGGGGGGCGGCATTAAAAAATATGATGTTTTACATCTATTTTTGGACAGACTCGGAGCCTGCTCTTCTTCTTTACCAGGATAGGGGGAGAAGTTTCAAGTCCTCACAGTTCCTGTTAATAATTTGGACAAAATTTGTAAAATACGATACTTTGTCTAATTTTCTACTCTTGTCGCCGCCATCTGTGTAGAGGGACCACACATGGCTTTGAACATACTGTACAGAAGAGATGGGTAAACACTGACACTATGAAACAGCACTTCATCAGAGGACACACTGTGCTTAGTGCTGCATGGATTGAAAGTGATCAGATACTTTTAGGGCTACTTCACAAATATGTTTCTTGATCAGTGTTTAAGCTGCACAGAATTTACCAAAAATGGGAATACATCCCAATAGAGGGTAATAGGAGAAATATCCCATTGGAAAGCTTTTCCTACCTTCCTCTCTTGGCATCCATTTCTGAGAAATGAATTTTCTTGTGCGAATGTATAGAATATTCCAACTTAGACTACATGCAAACAGACAATTTTTTCATCAAAAAATTGGACAGGAGTGGAACCTACTCATTTAAATGGGTGTGTGTGTATGTGTGTGTATGTATATGTGTATATATATATATATATATATATATATATATATATATATATAGTCCTTTTAGTCCTTTTTAACTCGAATGAATAGTTTGAGTAAAAAAAAAAAGCAGCGTGTCGTATTCTTGTTCAATTCCTAGGTGAGAATAGTACATGCAAATGTGCGGTGTCCCACAGATCGGACAGCACATGGTCGGGGCGTCTAGATGGTCTAGGGCGCAACTTTTAAATCATCTCTATGCATATAGCCTACAATAATGAGAAAAATACAGATTCAGCTATGGATCAACATTGCAAGACTAAACAAGAATAGTGTATCCATATGGCATTCTATATATCGACCAGTAGAGGAATGTGGTAACTTTCAAGACTACTTGTTTATATTGGCTGCATTTAGTGGTAATTTCTCAGTAGCTGAGAATGACTTTATCATAGTCTACTGATTAAGTCGTAAATGTATAAAATATTATAAATTACCCTTGTAAGGATAGGTCTTGTCTGCAAGTATATATCCTATGAGATATCTGTAGACTATTCTATCTTTTATACTGGTAGCACACCATTAATGCTCCTTCACAAGTCCGTTCTTGCTGTTCCTTATGGGATACATGTAATAGTTCATCGATTTCAGAATATTGATTAATATGACATGTTATGGAAAACTTGTTTTAGACCAATGTCTTGTTCATGAGCCATTGACTAGTGCAGAAAGTGGTACATTGTAATATCCATGCAGGTTACTTGGCTTTTTTCTAGCACTACTCCTATATTACCTTGCTTTTAGCTAGATCTTTTTTTTTTTCTTCTTTTTTTTAATTCTACCTTCTTGTATTAGAGTTTACTGGTTATTTGATATGATTTCCTCTAAATTAATGCACTTCCTAAAATCCATAAGTCTTCTATTTTTTATGTATTGTAATAACTCTTAATGTACTTGAGGCATTGATCTTCTAAATGAAGTCCATTATTTCAAGTAAATATTTCTGCATGATGAAGTAGTAATTTTACCGAGGTATTAAACAAATAAATAGAGTCAGGACTTTTGTGTTTATCTGGAAAGTAGCTAATCTGGAGCTGAGTAGAAGATAATTGGCTTTGAACTCTAAGGTTACTGCTGCTGACTGTTCTGCCGTGGATCACACCAGTCTTTTTACATGTGCTGCAGCTAGAGGACACCCATGTCTTCATCTAGCCAGAGTATAATATAATCAAAATATGTATCTACACAATTTCATTGGCTCCAATGACCTCCTGTCTTGAGAGAGAGAACGAGCTGAAGATGATGTATGACTGCGAAGCCGAGGAATAAAGCATCTTCCATTTAGAGAAAGTAAAGGCAAACAACATAATTAAGGCCTTCAGTAAATTGTAATCATAAAAGTGACTGTTCACCCTTCATGGTCTCTCAACCACTTACTGGCATTATGTGTTGCTTATTAGTGTGTGAACGTAGGAAACTTTGCTCTCTGTTATTTAGTGCTATGCTTTTTAGAACGACTTTCTCTTTCTATATGGACTTTGGCATTGTTTTCTGAAGACCTGATGAATAGAATTAAGTAAAATGGGGCTGCGTAATTTATCACTCTGTGGTAATAAAGAAAACCACGACTCTCTCGTTTACGCTTTCATAAATGCAAATCAGGTTGTGTGGAAACATTTCTGAGATCCCACTTTAATGATATCCATAATTTTCCTTTTAACAGAAGAGTTCAAGGGCTCAACAATAGTTGAATTAATGAAGAAAGAAGGCACCACGCTAGGGCTTACAGTGTCAGGTGGAATTGACAAGGATGGCAAGCCAAGAGTATCAAACCTGCGTCAAGGAGGAATCGCTGCTAGGTAATCTCATATATACTCCAGCCCAAAGACATAGAAAGTTAGAATGTAATAGGACACAACCAGATGGTTCATTTAGGGTACTGATCCATACGCTTCTTACTGGGAGGCTGCAAATGAGATATTAATATGTTATATCGACCAACATAATTGGCACCATATTTTTCACAGATGATGGGGCTTTGAAATAACAAAGTACTTGTACACACATAATGTTGCTAATGGTATAATTTTTCCCAAAAATATAATGAAGTGCATTGAATGAAGGGCACAGGTCAAGTTATAGAAGTCCTTCCATAGCTGTGTCTTCAGTTTCTTTGAGCTATTTAGTCATTAAAGGCTATGGACACTTTTGACATGGAAAAAAGTTATTTTTACTTTACACTAAGTTTTAGGCTGCATTCTTCATTCCTTTATTCATTTTCAGATCCCCAATATGCTGTTTGCAACCTACTAGTTTCACATGTGGGCATGCTAAATGTGAGGTCTGGGTGTTAAGGATGCTGCTGTCTTCACTACCTCCCATGCACAGCTTCAATCCTAGACTGATTTATACTTGTACAGCCCATGAGGGATCTGTTCTCCCTTGTGCTGACAGACCCCGATGATGAGGAGAATGTGATTCCTTCTCCTGCAGAGTTTGACATGGGTGCTCCGTTATCGCTCTACACCTATACACAGCCTATGTAATTCACCTTTTTCCTGCGAACTATTTTGTGTGTATTCCTTCCTATATACAGCTTGTATATTGCCATTCCTGCTAACTTGGATGCCTTTCCCACTTCCCCACACTCTCATCTGCCATGTACAACATCTTCCCCTTCCCTATTGCTATCTATAACACTGAGCTAAGGGGGAGAACTGATTCAGCAGGACAGTCAGCTAGATGAAGGACTTACATACACTCTGCTGCAGCAAACTGGTAGGAATTTTTAATGAAAAGTAGAAAGTTACTGAACTTTCAATTAATTAAGTCAATTAACATTTTAAAAAAGTCAGTGCGGGGGTGTCCTTAGCCTTTAAGTCTAAAAAAGAAAAAAATTGACATAAGCCTTATTAGTATTGTGCACCACTTTCCCAGTTCTCTGGATGCAGAGAACAATATACAGATGTATTAGTGTATAACTTGAGTGGCGCAGCGTGCTGTGTCATTGTTGCAGTGCCGAGGATTTGCATACCCAGCAGTCAGTAGAAGACAATAGGTTGTGCAAATAGTGTAAGGCACCGAATTAACATTCAGCACGTTGGATGCTATTTTGGTTACCATTTCTACATACATATATGTATAAATCTGTACATATCCAGAATGAATGCATTCATTGTATACAATTCTAGCTGCTGTCAGCGAACTGGAAAACTATTGGCTAAAACGAAGGTTTATAATACAAAGTGACTGTTATTAATTGACCTAATGTGAAACTCCACCATGTCGTTTTTAGGTCCAACATTCTGGACTTTATAAGATTATGACATTAGCTCCATTTTCCTGATAAGAGTTATAAATACCTAGCAGAGACATATAGTTAAGTGTTAAAGAGGTTGGCCAGTCGTAAACCGTTGATGGCCTTATCCGTAGGATAGGCTATTAGGTCGGCAGAAGTTTTGCCAATCAGCTGTTCATTGGATAGGTATGCTCATGCACTGAGCTGATTTCTACAGAAAGCAGACAGCTCCGTTTTCTCTGCAGTGGCCAGGACTGGTATTGCTGGCCTAGTTTTACATTCAGTTCAATGGGAACTTTGCCTTCAATACCAAGCCTGGCTACTGCAGTGGGAACAGAGCTGTCTGTTTCCTGCAGAAATCAGCTCAGCCCATGAGCACGCTGACCTGTAAAACAGCTGATCAGCAGGGATCCCAAGTGGCAGACCCTTTGCAAATCTACTATTGATGACCTATCCTGAAGATGGGCCATCAATAGTTTACAACTAGACTACACCTTTAAAGATTTAAAGTCACTAGAAAATGATTCGGAGTCAGGATCGTAATGCATACCATGTTATTTAATTTAAAGGGAACCTGTCAGCTTCTTCATGCTGCTCTCTCTGAGCTCAGTCACGCTGATCTGTGCAGAATCCGTTATGCATGATTACTGTGTGGTTTGACTAAACTTAGTTTTTTAGGTGCAGCATGATGCCAGCTCTGCAAGCCAGTATTCCTATATATTCATGATATACACGTTCTTCCCTCCACCAGCTACTCATTAACAGCTTTCTCTATGCAGAAGGAGAAAACTCTTCAGGAACGGGTGGGTGGGTGGAGCTGATATTTCATAAATGCATCAGACTCCTGGTTCACAGAACGGACATTGCATTGCCTGTAATAAACTGCAATACTTTTTTCACATAACATTTTTACAATCCAGCAATGGTGTCTTCCTCCATACAGAAAACTGCATGGGGACGAAAACCAGGATGAAACCTGGACGGCAGCCATATGGAAGAATATGTGAGAAGGAGGCCTCTTTGGTCTAAGTTTGCGTCCCAGACAGTCTTTTATACTGCGGGGAAAAGTACTATCCTAAAAAACTAACCGGGATAGGAACTATGTGGGACGGAGTCCAAAGAGGTCTCATATATTTTCTCCTATGGCTCCGTCCTGGTTTCCATCCTAATGCAGTTTTCTGCATGGACAATGAAACCCAGACGAAACTAATAGTGGATAGTGAAAACTGTAGGTAAAACAGCCTTCATCTAACCAAACCACGCAATAATCTGTGTTGAGATCAGAGTAGATGTCACTGCTGGCAGAGAGGGCAGCCTTAATTATCTGGTTGATCCCATTTAATGTATACACAGTATGTGAGATCCTATTCTTCATCTAGCGCCTATACTGCCTGACAAGGGATTTCTGACCACTATGTATGTCAAAATACAGTGGAAAGAAATCAATCAGCACAAAATCACTTAGATAAAAAATGATATTTACCTTAACAGCGTTTTAAACCTGCCAGGTGAATCCCAGAATGTAATGAGTTTAGCTCTGTTAGCCCAAAAGCAATAATCACAACTATGAGACTGTCAATTACTCTATAAAAACTCGTTATATCAGGTCATCCAATCTTTTTTTTTTTTTTTTTTCAAATTGAGCAGCGTTTTTCCAAAATGAGTCAAGTCCATTTTTACAGATTTGGCTCCTTATGATACAGTACAAATCCCTTCGCTTCTGTTTACAGGTCTACAGCGTGATATTTAAGCAGAGGGAGTTATTTCCTGGGGTCTAACCATTTTATTTAATGCTATCACAGCAAAAGACTTTTATGGAAAAGAGATTTTAAACCTGAAAAGCTATTCTGGGGAATTTGCAATACAAGGAACTTTTGTACAACAGCTCAACGATTGGGAAGCTTCCAACTTTAAAGAGTTGTGTGACTCCTATATGAAGCCTATGGCATCTATTGTATTAAGTTAACTCTTTGGCAATATCATATATTTTCATTTTTTTAGATTTCCTTGTAACTTGACTCGTTTTGGAAAAACACTCCTCAATTCCTTATGTCAATGCATTTATTGTCTTATCCCATTGAAGGTATGAAATCCATACACAAGGATAAAATGCCATTGATTACATCGCCGTTCTCTTAGCTTTGACTTGCAGTTGTAAAGATTGACTATTGGAATTAAACTTGGAAAAGCTTCTATTTGCTGGCCTTTTCCACCCCTGTCAGTAATGTTCAAATACCTGAATGCGGTTTGTACAGCAGCGGTGGGTCTTCTGCTGATGATGTAGAGCTTCGAAACACATTATTTAGCTGTGGGTTATGATTATATGTTTCCAACAGTACTTAGCAGTCATGCTTGACTTCCTAATAATGCTATAGTATAAATGCATGTTACTCCTGATTGAACATAGTTTTCTGCCTTTACAAAGTCTTCGGCTTTTTTTAGCAACAAGTATAACCCATATATTAGCCAAATGATATTGTTACTATAGTTGCAGTTTATTTTCAAAAGGGAAAAGGTTTAGGGCTTGAAGAATGCTATCTCGGCTTATTACCATATTAAATAATAGCAAAAGGTACTAACATGATGTCCTTCCAATGTGCTCTGATGAGTAAGTATACTCGCTAAGGCACATTACTCGAGCGAGTAGTGCCTTAGCCGAGTATCTCCCAGCTCGTCTCTAAAGATTCAGGGGCCGGCAGGGAGCGGGGAGCGGCGGGGGAGAGCGGGGAGGAACGGAGGGGAGATCTCCCCCCCCCCCCCTCCCCCCCCCCCGCAACTCACCTGTCACCGGTGCCGGCCCCCGAATCTTTAGGGACGAGTGGGGAGATACTCGGCTAAGGCACTACTCGCTCAAGTAATGTGCCTTAGTAAGTATACTCACTCATCTCTAGCTCTAGCCATAAATGGGTTAAATTTATTTTTTTTACTTTAAAAACATTGCTGATTTAGGGTTCTTATAGAATTACTGGAAAATATCAAACCATGTTTTATTGATAATTGTATACAATGTTAGAGCCCTTTAGATAACTGTTAAGTTGACCTTGCGTGGTCACTTGCCTTGTGTGTGACATTGCTATATAAAAGGCTGGTTGCACACAATGGGTTATTTTGGGGGAAAAGGCCAGTGTTTTGTAGCAGATTTCATGCAGGATTTTTAGGCAAAGCCAGAAATTGATCCAGTAGGAGGAAGAAGTATAAAACCTTCCTTTTATATTTCCGATATCTATGAATCCACTTCTGGCATTGGCTCAAATTGTGTCAAGAAATTCAGCTTTTTAAAGAAAAAAGACCCTTCTGTGAAACCACTCATACTGTACTTTTTTGAAATTTACGTAATACATGCTTTATGAGTAAGATTTGTATAGTATAGCATAAACTACGCCATTCTGACTAGTATTCTTTACAGAAGTGACCAACTGAATGTGGGAGACTATATCAAATGCGTGAATGGCATCAACCTTACGAAATTTCGTCATGATGAGATCATCAGCCTGCTGAAGAATGTTGGAGAACGAGTGGTTCTTGAAGTGGAGTATGAGCTTCCTCCTGTGTGTAAGTAATAGAAGTTCTACTTAATGATGTGGCCACTTTAAACATCACATGGGAAGTATGATTAGTCCAATTATTACCAATATATCTATTACAGATATATCCTAGTATAACGGTGGATCATTGTATTTAACTATCAGTTGGTTGTCTGAGATATATGTTGCATTTGATTATAAAATACTGTGGATACAGGCTGCAAGTGTGAACTAGTCTGAGGGTGCTTACGTCATGGAAAGCCGTTTATATCTGTGGTTATATTAGCACAGGACATTATACAAGGAGGTCAGTGCATAGGTATATAGTAAGCCATTGACGAGCATTTTCTACTCCAGTTTAGATGTTTTTTTCCTTGCAATTGGACCAAAAAGGAGAGAGCATTGCCTGAAGTGGAGCAGAGAGGACCCAGCTTTACCAGTATTATGTAGAGGGAATATACATGGGGTGGTTGAATAGGAATTTAGTGCAATAAAGTTTCAGCCAATAGCTGCAGAGCAGGAAGTCTTCCAGGTAAATTGTCAGCCACTAGCTGCAGAGCACAGATATCTGTGAAGGGCATGTTGCTTTAAAAACTACTCAAATGCAGTCCTATAGTATGTAGCCATTTTTCTATTACATGTGATGTTAAGGACCTTTAGTTCATACATTGTAGCACTTGAGAAACCAGAGTGGTCAAATTAATGGCCCTATGAGTTAATTGAACCTAGTATGTCCGTTTTACTAATTTAGGAAAAGTGGCCTGGCGTTTCACTTTTTAATTAATCTTCATGCTGAGCATGGCCACTGGGAATTAAGGGAATAAGTACTTTAATTAAACATGTATGTCCCCTAAAATGGTGCATGTAGATACTACAACTTGTGTTTTAAATAGCAAGACCCCATATTGCTGTGTTGTATTCAGTTCCAGAATGGGGAGATGAAAATTCCCAAACTTTGTTTGGTTCTGAAGGGAATGAAAAAATTTGCACTCCAAAAGGTAGCCAGAATGCAAAGAGACAAAAGTAGATAAGGGCCTAAATTGGCTTCATCCCTTCGGGATTAAATACTTTAACTTTAAGGGCTAGTCCAACATAATAATTGTTCCCTAACATAATAAACAGTCATATACTTACCTATCGCATGTCCCCACATTTCTGGTGCAGGCAGCTTCAGTCTCACCTGTGATGTCATGTTTACAGGCTGCAGCAGCCTGTGTACGTGATGTCACAAGCTGCTGCAGCCAATCACAGGCCTCCGCTTTCGAGGGCCGAGGTCTGTGATTGTCTCTAGCAGCTTATAAACATATACCGGACATGAAGGAAAGAGCTATATTGCAGGAGATATGGGGACCCAGGAGAGGTGAGTATATGACTGTTATTATTTTATGGCACAGGAAACATATTTTTAAGGAAAAACTTGGTCAGACAAGCGCTTTAACTTTTTTTTTCACCCTGCGATGTACCTAATTCAAACTGTTAGAGTGCAGGAGTTGTCTAATCGTCACATGTGGGTGCTGTCTGTATTACACTGCCGACACCTCACTCTACTGACCACGATCAGAGATGATCAGGAACAAAGCTAGAACAATAATATGCATCACTCTTGAGTCTCTGTATTTCAGGAGCCCAAGATGTCTATAAAGGACCTAGCCATATAGTTCGGCTGTGGTATAGAATATCTATCTAATAGCTGTAACCTATTTCTCTTTGCATCGTCAGGGTTGTTCTTGCGATCTGACACATATGCTAATCTAAGGATTCAGTGGTGCGCTGCCCTACAGGGTGTTTATGCTAAGTGCCTTTGTGAAGCGTTAATGATAATTCTTCAGGCACTGTACCTGTCTATAAATGGATATGTTGGTGCTTATTTCCAAATTTGAGAATTTGTCTTCCTTCCTCCTGTTCTCCTGTGCTGCTTTTTATGCAGAACAAGTGACCTCAGCCCACATCTCCCGCTCGGCTTCTGTTCCTATGTGTGTTTTCTTTAATTATTTAGAGGCAAGGGCTGAGCTGTGCAAGCTTTTCCGCCATTTGATGTTTTCATTTCACCAGCCGCAGGAAGCAAAGCCAGTGTTTCGTCTTGTAAATGAAGCATGAAAATCTAAATACTATATGCTTCAAGCTCTTATTTATTGCATGTCTGCATAGGCTTAACACGGACTTCTTTCTCCGGGTATTTTCCTTCTTTCACTACCAATAAAGCCCATGGTGCTGGCTAATAAGTTGCTTTATTGTTCTCTATCAAAGTGCTCTAAACATTTTATATACCTGTCTTACGATGCACTAGATCTTCGTTGTTACCTTATCTGAATGGCTTCATATATTTAAAGTGATCTTCTAGTATCTGGACAACATTTTGTCCTGGGACGGGAGGCAGCCGTTTTATTACCTGCTGTTGGTTTTCTGTGCTAATACCCTTCTGACCTGCCGGTTCCGGGTCCTATTTTTGGCCAACGCAATCTTCAGGCTACCTAATCTCCACAGTGCATTGGTAGTGTTAGCTGCTATACTTCATTAGTAATCTGTCTAATTGGTCAGCTTGGGTAATGTGCTCATTCCTGGCCAATCGGAGAGCAGTGCACATTATGCATGCGGAATCCGGCTCTGCCAGCAGTGGCGTCCGTGTGTACATGCTTGCTTTCTATTTCTTCTGTACTGCGGATGGTTCGCACGGCGAGCCATCGGACAAGCACAGTGCAGATTATTTTTTAAACTCCTGCTTTTCCCGCGTCATCGCTGGGAATCGACGACCTTTCCGCAATGAAAGCTGTCAGTGTGAAATCCACACAAAAATGGAGCATGCGTGATTTTTCCTCCGCTTGCGGAAACCGCAATTGGTCTCTGCAAGTGTGCAGGAAGAGTCGATTTTCCGATAGCATGCTATGGGCGCTATTTGCTGCAGATCCGCGGTGCAGACGCCTGCCGTGGATTCCGTGTTTATTGAGGTGGCCATCTTGGCTATAGAGCTGCTCATCTGTGAACAGCAGTTCAGAGACTTGCTTTACAGCAGCCATAGGGCACCTGCACACAAGTGGAAATTACGTGGCGGGATTTCCGCCGCTGGAAGCCTGCATAGGATTGCGTTAACAAACGCAATCCTATGCAGACGGCCGCGGTTTGGCCGCACGAAATTTCGTGCGGCAAACAAACCACTGCATGTTCTATTTCTATGCGGGGCTCGCAGACGCGGGTGAGTACGTGCTGGTTTCTGCAGGCGCTCGGGTCGGGTCTCGCCGCGGGATCCGACCCGCCCGTCTGCAGGCGGCCATATGGCCATAAAAACAGCAATGTGTGTTTGTGGACATGCTCTGTGACCTATGCAGGAAGAAGAGCTGTCCCTATCACACATTGTCAATGGTGGATTCTGTGCTCTCTGCCTCCAGCTTTAGAATACAGCGGTTACTTTTAATCGCACTTGTAATGCAATATAGTGAACATGGAAATTAAAAAAAAAAAACTTTAAAAATAAACCTCTGAACAATAGATCACTTTCTGATGATTTGATGATTTGCTGACCAGCGTGTACATGATTCATGATGTCAATTGGTCAAATTCAAAGTTTAATTTTAGTAGTGAGCAGTCAGCACAGTGACTGAAGTGTTCAATGTATTGAGTTATAGAAAATGTAGTGTAGAGTAGCAGGTAAGTCAGTTACCACATTCAATAGGGGTATGAGGACAGTAGACACTGGTTTTGCTTTTTTCCCTTTGCTGAGAGTTAATTTGTATTTTTGTTAAAAGAATTACAAAAATCTACTTGTTTTACTCATATAGCTATGAAACAACTATCTGTCTTACCTGAAATCTGCCTGTATGGAGCTAGCTCTGGTGATTAGCAGTCTGGGAAGTATTGTAAAGTACAACAGGAAAAATTATATTTTCCCACTCCAAAATAAGCGCTGATATCGGCCGGTGGTGAATACGACGTGGCCTAAATTTTTAAGAATGACAAGGTTTTTGTGCCCAAGGAGCTATCGTATTTCAAATTGTCCCTTTACTAAAATGGAATTTTAAAATATCACTTTAGTAAGTTTATAAATTGTTATTTTGTAGAAATCCGTTTATTTTCCATAAGTGTAATTGGATTATTATAAACAGCAATTATAGAATGGCTAGATGTTTTGCTCCCGTTAGTAAAGTAGCACGGCTGCAGGGAATTTCTAATTTGTCCTAACAGTCGGCTGAATTTGAGCAATTTTGCCTGCTGATGGGTTGGCAGGGAAGGTGCAGGGAGTCGGATTTCCCTGAAAATGATGAATTCACTTCCAGCCCTAAAATGACTGATTACATTGTAACAACTATATTAGGGAATCGCTCCACCCCAGTCAGGAACTGTCATATTACCGGCACTCCTCTATCCTTAGTCAGACTGTTAGGAATGGAAATATTACACATGCTTCAGAGATTTTCTCTTTTGGTATCCTCTCAATAAATTCATCTTGAACAGTTTTATATTACATACTCATGTTTTTCTCTGGGGTGTTTCCAGAAGAAGCAGCTGAAATAACTAACATTCTTATCATGAACTATATTCTATCAAGTGAAACGGCAGGAAAAGCTGCAGAATAATGCTCTCGAGATTCAAAGATATTACTATTCTAGTCAGGGTGTTCTCATCTCAATTATTGTCATTCCCGATGCATTAAAAGTGTTCATCTATAAATCACAAGTTTAATTTAGTCCCTAGTTTGCCGTAACCCACCATTAGCTGATTTAGCCGTGCGTGTATATTCTGGGCTTATATACTGCTGGAATGTGTGCAAACAGGTGTCTTTGGTGGCCAGTTCCAGAACGGAGATGTCTGCGTCATTCCCCTTCACACAAGTGTTCCAGCAACCTAAGACGAATTACAGAGTTTGAAGGGAACTGCCATAAACTATAAGCACCATAAACTAAGTGCTGGTTCTTATCGGTTAGGTGGCGTGGAGTCCGGGTAGCTGTCTCATTCTTACCTATTTCCCCATTCTGGCGGTGTGCCCAGGCAAATCAGCACACACAGCCGGCGTGACTCTTTTCGGAAGGCTGTGCACACGCATTCACTTATAGATGATTGGGAATGAATGTGCGCAGCCTTCTGTAGAGCTGGTGAATGTAGACAATGAAAGTCTATGGACTTCGTTTAGCCTGTGAGTGGACACTGCGTATAATATGCAGGAGAAATAAATCGCAGCATGCTCTATTTCTCGGCGTATCATATGCAGCCTTTGAAGGCCTGCGTACTAAACGCTGTCCATTTGCAGGCATTTTAAAATAGCAGAGTTTCAATACGTAGCCCTGCTCTTCACATAGTGGGGAATTTGAAGAAAGAAAGATGTCAGAGTCTCGGGCATGCCAATCGTGGGTCCGTATGCGATCTCTACCGGCAGAGCATATGAGCTGCGTTGCATACAATGCTGCGGGATGCTTGCAGCATTGTACGCATATACCCGTGTGAATGAGCCCTAAGAGACACAGCACCCCGGACTCCTTGTCACGTAAACTATAAGCACCATAGTATATGCTACTTATAGTTGATGACAGATTCCCTTTAAGATGACTATGTATTATACGTAAGAGTCCTAGAGATGGTCAGAAGAGGAATGACATGGAGTAATTATCCCGCAATTGATAACCCACTTTAAGCTCTAATGGCCAACCAATTTTTCAGTTTTTCTAATTGTCACATTCTGTTGATACGGTTATATAAGGCTTTATTGTTTTGTGAGATAAGTTATGGTTTTTTTTGTGTGGGTGGGGGGGTTAGAGTGGAAACCTTGAATAATGGTAATATTCTCCAATTCATTGCCAGGGATTAGTGCCACCACCAGGTCAAAGTGGACCCTCCTGTCAGTGCAGACTAGCAGGGACAATACGGATTCTTCACATTGGAACTCTCTGCCAGAATAAGGTGTCGTGCTGAATTAACTAAGAGTTCAAAAGGTTCCTAGACGTCTTTCCTGAGAGCATTGATGCAAGATTTCTGGAAATGATTTTTTGACCCAGAGATTTTCTCCGGTTGCCAGATTTGGAGTCGGGAAGGAGTTTTTCCCTGGTGTCTATGCTTATAAGCTTGACCATCATTTACTTTCTTCTAGCTCATATTCAAACAAGACCTTGTGCTGCAGTTTTCTGTAGCACTTTCTATATTCACAAATTCTATTTGAAAACAATGTATTTGACTTTTTAGAGCTGCTGCACTCACTCCTCTATCAATTGTGGTGTTGCAGAATTAGGCTGAACACACGGCAGAAACACTGCAGAATTTCCACTGCAGGATTCACTTTGGAAATTCTGCAGCATTTAAAGTACAAGCCATGAGGAGGAGATTTCTACAATTTCCTTCACATGCAGGAGAAAATTTCCACCAGGAATCTGCAGCATTTTTTTTATTACACACACACTGTGCTGTACATTAGAGCATCATGTAGGAGATTTCTAAAATCTGCTGATTCAGGGTAATAAATATTGAGATTTGTTTCTCTGATAACTCCGGCTCTCGTGAAGAAAAAACTAGTTTCAAATTTGAAAGTCTGCATCTAAATTTCACCTCCACTCTGCTTTAATTCCTGTGGAACACCTAAAGGGTTAACAAACCTCCTAAATGTGGTTTGGAATACTTTTGAAGGGTGCAGTTTTAATGATGGGGTGAATTATAGAGGCTTTCTAATATACAGGTCCATCAAACCCACTTCAAAACTATACGGGTTCCTGAAAAACAGAGTTTAGGAATGTTCTTCCAAATTAGAAAAATTCCTGCTATACTTAAGCCTTGTAAAATCCAGAAAGAATAAAAAGGAGAGTTAAGAAATTATGCTGACATAACGTGGAGAAATGATAAACGTAGGAAGCTGAAATTGTCAAAATGATAATTTTTCCAAATTTTCTATAATTGGCTTCCTATAGAAATTGGAGAAACTTTCATGTTATCTGTAGCAGCACATGTACAGGAGTAGTACTGGATATTCATGACTGCAGGCTAGCCACACCCACACCGCACGCAAGTCATTGATCATTTGTTCTCTGGGCTGGTGTGCTGGTGCTGTGAGCTGATTTCTGCAATGGGAAGTTTGCCTGCAATACCAAGTTGAGCCACTGCAGTGACAGTGGAGCCGTTTGCTTCTTGCAGAAATTAGCTCACTGCACCAGCCCGGAAAACAACTGATTGGTGGAGGTCCCTGGAGATGGATCCCCGCCAATTAACTATTGATGAGGTGCCCTGCAAATAGGACATTAATAGTTTACAGTTTACAGCATTGTTTTATGTTTCTTCTAACTCTTCAACAATTGTAGAATTTTTTTTATTATAATGCATTTAAATACTTAATATTTAACAAGTCCATAACATGATTATCGCAATACCTCCCTGCGGGCCTTTATTAGTTTTGGGGCTATACCTTAAAACCAGAGCCCTGTGAGAGCTGATGATCAGGGTACAAAGTGAATCATTGCTGCCGGATGATGCTCTGGGTCACAGACACCCCCCACCCCTTTCCCCCAATCATTGACTATTGAAGATTAGTGGGCATCCTAAGGTCACATCCTGAAAAATCCATACTTACCTTACTTTTGATGCATCAGATTAACCACCATGTTCAACGATTGTTGACTCTTAATGGAACTTCATCCATAAAGGGGAGACATAAAATTGATTTACAACCACTCTGCCCTTACTGATTGCTGCTGACCAGGATCTGTTACTGCTCCAGCTAATCACTGGCCACAGCAATAGCTATCTATAACCAGTGATTGGCTGTAGCAGTCACATGGCCTGGTCAGCAGCAACCAGAAAGAACAGAGTGGTTATGAGGCAATTTTAAGTCTTCAGAATACCCCTTGGATTCCATGTTTCTGGGGCAGATTATTGCAATGAGATAATACTTAATTCTTTAGGCCCCTTGAATATGTTTAGTGTCTATTCTAAGTAGTCTTGTGCTTTAATTCCTTTCTGCCTAGGTTACAAGGAGGACTGCATAGGCATCATTTTTCTTTGTTTCTTTCCATTAACATAGCTTAGATGCATCATATGAAATCTAAAGAATATGAATGTGGCAGCCTCTGACAGGCGGCCGCAGGAACAATTCTAAATACAGTATAAATCTCTCCAAAACCATCCCTTCTTTTATGAGCAGCCATATTACCTGGAACCCTCTGCCCCTTCAAACGGGGAAGCTGTGCATACTTATTTTGTGTGATACGAGAGCAGATAAAATTATACATACATTGTTTTTACTCTGCTGCTTCAAAACGAGCAAAGAATTTGTCATGGCCAGAGGGGCTAGTGTGTTGCTGCATATTAATGTCCATCAGGGAGCATGCTCAGATAGTACTAGCTAATGTTTAGCTGTGCCTGGATAGAGTAAAAGGCAGGCAAATAATTACTACCACATGGGAATTAAAGCTGAGTACTATTGCAACAGTCTCTACGTAGTAAGGGCTTATTCAGACGACCGTATATCGTCCTCCGCTCTCGTCCCGCCTCTCCCCATTGCAAATAGTGCCGAGGGGTGGAGAGGAGGCAGAGAGGGGGGCGGGAGCTCAGAGCACTGCTCCAGGCTCTTCCAGCCTCCTCCCCCTGCAAAGAGGGATGCCGTATATCGGCCGGCGTGAATACATGGCCGATATATGGTCGTCTAAATAAGTCCTAACATAGTATATAAGGCTTGAAAAGACATATAGCTTAAAATAGACATCTAGTTCAGCATATTATCCTGCCCCCTCCCCCCCAATGTTGAGCCAAAGGAAGGGACAAAAACCCCAATGGGGTGGAATTCAATTTTCCTCATTTAAAAGATAAAATTCCTTCCTAACGACAATCTTGCAATCCAATAATCCCCGGATCAACAACTCTACTCAAGTAAAGGCCCATTTAGACACCATGAATATTGTTCAAAATTGCGATAATAGTTTTGTGTATTTACACGGCAAGATGATCGCTCAAAATTCGCTCACACAGCAGTTTGAGTGACGGTTTTGAGCATTCACTTTGCATAAGCTCGTAAGTAGCTAATTGAGAGTTTATTAGTGTGTAAATGATGGCTCCCGCTGTATGAAAAAGACAGCCGGAGCACTGTCTTCTGTATACAACTGCTGTGTTCTCAGAGCGCTTAGCTGGTATACAGCTGAGCGCTCCGAGTGGGGTATGCAGAAGAAAGCTGGAGCACTGTCTTCTGTATACAGCTGCTGTATCCAGCTGAATGCTCTGAGCGGGGTATGCAGAAGACAGCTGGAGCACTGTCTTCTGTATCCAGCTGCTGTATCCAGCTGAGTGCTCTGAGCAGGGTATGCAGAAGACAGCTGGATTGCTGTCTTCTTGATACAGCTCCTTTTTTCTTCGTGCTTTCAGCTGGTGTCCTGCTGAGACCTGCCAGCGGGATACCAGCTGAGAAAATCTTATGAGCCCTGTTGGCTGGAATATCAGCCTGCACCGCTGATAAGAGTCATCGCTCATTTCTAGAAAACTAGAAGTGAGCGCTGAACGAACACTGCATGATGGCCGCGTGTTTAGGCGCAACGGCTATCTCTTTGGCTTTTGAGCGAATTTTGAGAGATAATTGTTGTCTAAATGGGCCCTAATAAGTGACTATAACATGTGATATTGTAACGCTCAAAGGCATCCAGGCTCCTCTTAAACTCTTTATCGAATTTGCCATCACCATGTCGTCAGGGAGAGAGACCCACATTCTCACTGCTCTTACAGTAAAGAACCCCCTTCTATGTTGGTGCAGAAACCTTCTTTCCTGTAGACATAGAGAATTCCTCCTTCTTTCAGTCCCGGTCCTGTCTGATAATGACCAAACACTTGGTCGAAACATTGCTGACTTTTTTAGGAGATTATGGAGTAATAAAGTTTTTTTTTATCTAAAAATCTGCATCTTCCTGCTGTCACACAATCTTTATTTAGGATGACTGTTGCTGGGTTTATAGTCCAGACCCTTTTAGTGTGGCGAGCACCCTGGTCTAGAGACCTCCTCACCTTGGTGGTTTTTTTCACTTCCAAGTGCTGCTTACTAGTCCTGGGTATAATAAGATGATGGGAGAGATCCCTGTATCATCCCCTGATGTATTTATATATAGTTATTATGTCGCCCCTCAGCCGTGTTTTTTTAAAAAATCTAAATTAAATAACCCCAATTTTGATAACCTCTCTGGGTATTGTAGTCCTTCCATTCCGTTTGTTACTTTAGTTGCATGTACAGTAATAGGCAGCCATATGAGGGGTATGCATCAAACGCGTTTTATGGTTTTATATTATGCTGACAGGACTCTTAGTTTTCAAATGACGTCCATTATGCAGATGAAAATTTACTATATAATCAGCAAGATGAGAGAGACAGATAAAATGCATTTGCAAAGAGCTTCGTCTCTGCTGCCAGGGATGGGGTCTTGTTAAGTATATATAGAATAGAGGGTTTGAAGTTATAATTTTGTACTTGTCATCATTCCAAGGTCTATATCCAGCTGAAGTTCTGCATCTCATCCTCTAGAAGTAGAGCACAAGTGAGAGATAGAGTAGAATTCACTTACGTGTTCTAACAACTTTGTTTGCTAAATGCCAAAATATGTCTGGTCAATATCACCCGAGTCATTATAGCATGATTCATAAATGGGAGGTTATTGTGTTTGATTACATTTTAGACCTAGTCAAGCCAAAACATAAATCCATTTTAGACAGATTCTTTTAAAGGACCACTCTGGTGATTTTTTTTTTCATTCATCATGTAGTTTTCCCCTTAGGATATATAAATCAAGCTAGTATTACCTTGGTTAGTCATTCCTTTTTATCTGAAACGCCTGGCCTCTTTCTCCTCAGGTGGTCAAGTGATCTAAAATGTGACCAGCTCAGATTTACTCGGGTTTATGTATTCTCAAACTAGTCAGTTAGCATAACTCCTCTGTGATGCTTTTACATGGAGTGTAACACACTTGCTCTTCAGAGGGGGGGCACAGACACTCCTATCACAGTTATTGCTGATAATCACAAAGCTCCTGCCACACAGGTATAATAGAGGAGATCACCACTCATCCTCCGGTGTGATGATGCATCATGGGAGTAATCGCAAAGAGCAGTGAAAGTGAAAGCATAAATCTCAGTATCACGATGGTGCCTGTTAAGCATCAGTCAGGTGGCTGCACTGTATGCAATTGATTGCAATGTACATCGGAGACATCCAGAGTGTGACAGACAAGCAGGTAAAGGATGTAGGGATAGAAAATGTGTTTTTGCTGGAGTGGCCCTTGAAATTAAAAGGTTTGTACAGGACAGGAAAATGAGTAGGTAGAATGGTCAAATACATTGGGTACTGTTGCATCTACTTCTTGCACAGTAAGACTGTAAATCATGCAAACAGTTGTCCCTTCTCTCTTTCCTCCACTGGTCATATAGTTCAGTGCAGGTATAGTAAGTTACAAGTGAACTTCCTCAGAGACCAAGAGAAGTGTGGAATGTGGGGCAAGCAAGTTGTTACTGTGGTTGGTACTTAAGGGGTACTGTGGTGAGCACTGAAGGTAGCATTGACCTAATACTCATAGGAGCGCTCTGTATGAAACCACTGGGTACCGTAAAGGACATTGATGGAGACATTGTGACTGACACTCATAAGGGGCATTGTGGCAAGGCACTGATGTGGGAACACTTTGGCTGTCTTGTATTGGTTTGAACACACTTAAACATGGCACTGATATGGAGGCACTATGGCCAAGTGGTTTATGGGGGCACTTCCTAACATTTTTAAGCATGCACTGTATTGTCATTGAGCCATTGTGTCTGGCACCGTTATAGTACATTGTATCTAAAACTCTGATGAAAGAACTGTGTCTAAAGTTGGACATACACATCAGAACGCCTTGGCAATCTCCAACTGCCCCATTTGCAGGCACTTTTGGATTAGCAGAGCATGCACAGTTATTTCAGTAGGGAGAGAGAGAGATAAGCCAGACACCTTAGGCAATGCTCATCGCCCAGAAATGTTGAAATCCAACATGCCTGATTTTTCTTTTCCTCATGGCAAATATTAATGGACAGTCAAGCTGCCCCCTCAGTGGGTTCTAATAGAATGTCTCTAATATGTATTATTATATAACACTGGAGGGTTTACTCTGTAGAATAACTGCCATTTCCAATATTGCTGACATAGTAGGGGCAATGCATTATACCAGGTTTGCCTTGGGCACCACAAAATCTTGTCCTAAGCTCCAAAGAGAATTTTGATACAGCATCAAATATATTTGCCATTTTCGGAAGTGTTTCCAAGCTGGTAGCCCTCTATCTGAACTTGGAGAACGTTGTTAGTGGCTGATACGGTCATTGAAAAGATTTTGCGCTTATTACGTGTTAGTCTACTGTAAAAGATATGGAAATGGTCTAAATAATTGTCTAGCTAGAAATGAAAGTAAACTATGCCCAAATAGTAAGTAAAACACTTTCTTCACGTGACACCACACAGTTTGTATCAGGCTAGTTTTGTGGCTACAGCCACATCTCCAGGTACTAGACACTGGTGGTCAATAAGAAGTCTATTGCTGTATTTCACATTGCGGATGCAAAAGGCTATTCACTGCTTTGCCAGATCCTGCCAATGGCAGTCTGTATTTCAGGATGTTACTATGTATTGGCGATACATTCAGTTGGTCTGTGGTTATCCCTTGGACACATTTTCTAACGTGTACAATAATAATACTCTAAGGCTATACTGATTAATAATCACATTTGGCTAATTAGTAAATTTAACCATTATGCACTATTGAGTATTGTGCCAATAAAAGTGATTTATGCAATTATCATTCATCAATCTTATTGTCATGTATGGAGTTCTGAACATTCCGCTACCTAACATAATTATTATGTCCAAGCTCCGCAGGCAGCCAAGCTTGTTAGAGCACCGTATAATGCCAAATATATTAGTGCCTTGTCTGACACAAGGTGTAATTGTACTGGTTTTAAATCCAATAGGGATGGTGCCAGAGGCGTAACGTGAAGCTTCTGTGCCCAATTGCAAAACCTGTAATAGGGCCCCCAACTATAATGCTTTTTCTCATAGTACTGGGCTCCCTATATGGAGAAGAGAGGCCTTATGGGCCCCCTAAGGCTCCTGGGCCCGGATGCAACTGCATCCTCTGCATTCCCTATGGTTACACTGGTGGATGGTGCCAAATAAAATAGCATTGGTAAGAATGGTCAGGTACTTACCAAATTGTATTCTTGTTCTGTACAGAAATTAGCCTTAATGATACACAATGAGTTAATGTCATTAAATTAATGCGGCACACATCTTTCCACATTTAGGCACTTGGTATACTAGGTTCCCTGCAGAAAGGGAGTTAGGCTGGATTAACACGAGCGTTAGCGTCTTTACGCACACATTTGCAAAGCATTTTTGTGGAATGTTTATTGCATTTTTGCACGTATTTCTGCGTATTTTGCTAAATGTTTTGCGCGTGCAAGTCGAGTGCCAAAAAATACATCCGGATGCCCCCAGCCATTGAAATGGCGAATTAATTTAATGAGCGCAGATGTGTTTTTTTCCTGCGCAAATGCAGGAGCATGCTGCTTAATATTTTATGTGGGCCAAAAACGCACTTGTAAAGTAACCTATTGAAACCAATGGGTTCTGTTTTCTGAGTATTGTGCGCGCAAGATTTTCATGCGCAAAATAGGTCGTGTGAATCCGGCCGTACTCAAGCTTTGATTAAAAGAAGGCATGGAATAAGAAACCATTCTTAATTCTTCCAGCCAATTCGATCTATGGTCCTTCTGGTCTGAATCAAGTGCATTCAGAGCATTGTCATGCTAATTGTGACTCATTGCCGGATCCATCACTGTGACAAAGCAATGAAGTGACAGCAGATGAGTCGATTACTTCATCTACCTCCAAAGACGTTAACTTACCTCCTGAAACATACTGCTGACTGTGTGGAAGCCAATAGTAATGGGCTTTGTGGGTGTGTTAAACCTCGCTTTTGTTCTTCCAACAGTCAATCACATAATCATGCACATACTTACGACTTTGCGCATTTCTGCACCCACCTGAGCAATTAATCATTGAATCTAAACCATGCCAAACGAGCAAGCGAAATGATGAGAGATCTAAACGATTATACGTGTAAACAGTCATCATTTGAAAGTTGTTCACTCGGGCAAACGATAGATCGCTCCCGTGTAAGAGAAACTCTGACTTGTCTTAAAAATGTGTAGAAATCACAGTGGGCCATGTCTCCCAACTGACTCCGCAAGACGTGGCCTTGTTGTCCATAGCAATGAGAATCTGCGTATAAATTGAGAGTGAAGGCTAGATGATTAACTCTGGTGACTATGGCCAGGAGTTTACTGATGACGCTTTATAGGATAAGGCCCAATGTGTCATGCTCTGTATATTGTATACCGTGCTTTAGTAGGACTGAACACCTCATAGTATATACCTAAACCAGCAACTAAGAATAATTATGCAAATTTTGGATCATTATGCTGATAGATTACAAGCATCGTTTTTTAATTGGGTTAAGCAGGGGTTTTTTTGGAGTAGTAAAAAGGTCAACTAGAATTATCTTGCTACTGATGGAAAGGTCACTGAATAATGTATCACTGCACAGTCAGTCCACTTCTCTTCTTTATTAAAAAATGACAAAAACTCCCTGCTTCCCTCGACAAATGTATTCAGTTCTACACACAGTACAGTACGATGCACAGTTATGGTGGAAGATATCTTTGGGCAGTGTAATGATATCCTAGCAGAATTTTGAGTTAAATCCTGCTGGTTTCCCACATCACCATGATTGAGCCTTCCTTATTGGCATAACCACTAAATGTTATCAAAGCCCACAATAATGGCTCATTAGCTGCTGTCAATGTACAGTCTGGAATATAGGGCAACAAACTGAAATCATTTAGGGTGGAAAAATTAAAAATAAATAATGTGGTGGCATAAATATGAACACACTTAAACTACTACTCTGTTAATTTATCCTTTGACTACACATCTCGTGTGTAGCGCCCTCTTCAGGTCAAATGTTAGATCTTCAATGGGATTCAGGTCTGGATTCTGGCTGGGCCATTCCAAAACTTTGCTCTCCTTTTGATGTGGCTGTTCTTTTGCTGGTTTGGAGGGATGCTTTGGGTCATGCTGAAAGGTGAAATTCCTCCTCATCTTCAGCTTTTTAGCAGAGGCCTGAAGGTTTTGTGCCAAAATCGACAGATATTTGGAACTGTTCATATTTCCCTCCACCTTGACTAAAGCCCCAGCAGCAGAAAACCAGCCCCAAAGCATAATGCTGCCTCCACCATCCTCACTGCGGGTCTGGTGATCCTTTGGTGATGCGCAGTGTTGGCTTTGTGCCAAACATTGCTTTTGAAATTATGGCCAAAAAGTTCCCCTCAGTCTCATCAGACCAGAACATGTTCTCCATTGTACTTTTAGCAGACTTTATGTAGGTTTTGGCAATACATATTCAGGCTTGAATGTTTTTCTTTGTTAGAAAAGGCTTATGTCTGCCCACCCTACCCCACAGCCCAGATATATGAAGAATATGGGAGATGGTTGTCCTATGCACGACACAACCAGGAATTGCCAGAAATTTCTGCAGCTCCTTTAATGTTGCTGTAAGCCTCTTATGAGCCTCCCATGTTAATTTTCTTGTGACCTTTCCATCGCTTTTTGAGTGATGTCCAGTTCTCGGTAATGTCACTGTTGTGCCAAATTTAATTTACTTCTTGATGACGTCTTCGCTGTGTTCCATGGTACATGTAATGCTTAGGAAATGTATTGGCACCCTTCTCCTGCCTGATACCTTTCAGCAATCAGATTCCTTTGATGTGCTGTAAGCTCTTTATGGCTTTTCCTGAAAAATGCAACAAAAAGGAAAATCCTACTAGAAGAGCTGAACTCTATATGGGGTAACCAGAATCCCTGTAAATAATGGCAGCAGAGTGCTGACTACTTTTTACCATGAGCTTAAATGTGATTGGACAACCACAACCCCAAGTATGTAAGCACATTATTTTAGTTTTGTTCTTATTTTCCCATCCTAAAATATTTCAGCTTGTTTTTACCGTAATTGGAATTGTACTGATAGTTATGGGTCACGTTGAAGGTGGAAATAAATCTGAAATGATTCATCTTTGTCAGATTTTTAACATGACAAAAACCTGGCATTTTAAGAAGGATGTGTAGACTTTTTTTATATCCACTGTCTAGTCTGTAATGTGTAAAGACTTATTCTCGTTCAATATTGTTTTGAATCCTGTGTAGGTTGTATATGTGTAGAAGGAATAATGTGTAGAAGGAATAATTAAAATCATGTCTTCTATTTAGTGAGTTTGTAAGGTCATCTTCTGTATCCTAGTACATTCCGTCAACATCCTATTGCTTGGAACTCTGTGAGAAGTCAATGTCAAATTCAGATGTTCACACTCCAGTACAAGTACATTTTTCCATTCCTGCCCCCTCACCTGATTGCCTGTCACACTCTGCAGGTCTCCTGTATTTATTGCAGTCACTTCCTAGAAGTGCAGCCTCCTGTCTGGTACTTATCTAAAAATCAAGATGGTGTTTGATTTCTCCTTGATTTTTCTTTCCCTGTACAGTTAGTCCCCGACTTGCGAACAGGTTCCGTTCCAGGAGCCCGTTCGCAAGTCCGTTTTGTTCGCAAGTCGAACAAATGGTTGTATGGAGGGGATCGCGGGTGGATCCCGCTCCATACAACGTCGGGTGTCGGCTGTTCTTACAGCGGGCACCCGGCGGCAGCAGTTACGACGAGCCGTGGCGCTTGTCGGAACTGTTAACACTTTAAATACCGCTCTGACAGCGGTATTTAAAGTGTTAACAGTTCCGCCGAGCGGCGCAGCTCATCGGAACTGCTGCCGCCGGGTGCCCGCTGTAAGAAACAGCCTGCACCCGACGTTCAGGGGGCCCGTACAGCATCCCATGATGAGATCGCGGGACGCTGTGTGGTTGCTAGGCAGCCGGGGACCTCCTGAAAGGGCCCAGGGCTGCCTATGCAGAGTGCTCATCAAGCGCACGGCTTGATAGGCGCTCTGCATAGACAGCCCTAGGGCCTTTCAGAAGGCCCCCGGCTGCCTAGCAACAGCGATGTGACCGGACAGGCTTCTATCAGGCTTGATAGAAGCCTGTCCGGTCCCTGCACAGTATGATGTAATGCCATAGCATTACATCATACTGTGCTGTACAGATAGTTCGTATCTAGCGAAATTCGTAAGTCGAATGTTCGCAAGTCGGGGACTATCTGTATTGTCCTAGCAATACCATGATGTGTCAATACAGCATCACGTAATCATCTAGAGCCTGTACAATCTCTGCCTGCTGGGAGGACAGTGTAATTATCCTTACATTCTGTCTGCACCTAAATAAGCTAAAGACCATAGGTTTACGGTTCAGAATTACCTGTGATTCACTTCACTATAACTGTGGGACAAGAGCCTTCAGTCAGTACCTGTGATAGGAATTTCTACCACCCCCTGTGTTACAGTCCGTGAAATTTTATCATACAGGAAGTTTAGTAATGTAGTGACTTTTTGAGAGAAAAGAAAACCAAGGAATTCCCAGGTGGTCGCAGTGAGATCACATGACTACCTATGGAAAGGGACTCCAGCAAGTTTCAGATAGAAAGCAATAACTGAGGAAAATAATACGTTATACTGTGGAACTAGTTACATAATGAATGAAAAAAATGTCACTGGAGTGTCTTCTGAACTTTTTATTGAAAATCAATGTTGCACTATTCTAAATATTAAAGTAAATGATTTATTTTTTTGTGTGAACCCATTTTTTACTGTATAGACCTATATCAGTGATGGCAAACCTTTGTGACTGAGTGCTCAAGCTGCAACCCAAAAACCACTTATTTATTGCAAAGTGCCAACACATCAGGGGTCGGGGCTTATCACGATGTATGATTCTACCTCTGCCAGTCTCAAAAGGACAGGGTCATTTCAAAATAGACAGGGGGGAAAGCTTTTTTTTTTTATCCTAGCTAACGTGATTGTTCTCAGTGAGAGAAAGCAGGTAATCTTGTAGATATGATACATTTTAATGGCCAACGAAAAATACATGATGTTATAGGGAGCTTTCGGGAATATCTCGCCCCCTTCATCAGGCTAATGAATGAAACTAGTTTGGATGGCACCTAATTATAACATACAGATGCAGAGGGGAGGAGAACACATTACTCTTGATCTAAATAAATGTTCACACACAGAAATTTGAGACTGTTTTGCACTCAAAACCTAAAAAGACAGATAAACTAAGCCGAGACATAAATCGTAAATTAGTCCACTGAGCTCAGGACAGTTTTATGATGTGTTTCCTAGTTGAAGCACTTGAATACCATTGGTGCAGATTTTGACTGGAAATAAGCTGCATATCTACAGCTGATTTTATACTATGCAGTGCTCCCCCTCATCTCCTCCGTAGGCTTCTTGCTGTCAGTGCTCCCCGGCTTCTGGTTTCCAGCGGTTTGTGATGGCCTCACCTGTCCAGCATCACCTGACCAGCAGCACCACTCCTGACTTAGGCTGCTGGGAAACCAGATGCCGTTGAGCGCTGACAGCGGGAAAGAGGTGAGGGGGAGCACCGCACAGTATGAAATCATATACAGATACACGGCAGATTTTCAGTCAAAATCCGCACCAATGCAGACATTCCGCAGCATTTCTGCCACATGTAAACATGCTCTAAGTTAGTTTGAGGTACACTGCCACATGCACAATGGCCTCAGTAATAATAGCGCTCCCTATTTTAGCACCAGTAGTAATACTAAAAACCCATATACTTACTTTCTCCTTGTTGTCGAAGTGCTGTTCCTACTCTTCTCGGGGCTTCTGTTGGCAGAAGTGTGTGTGCCCGGATGCCCCTTTCCTTCTCCTTTCCTCCTGCGAAACTAAAGAGGAGTGGTCATTGGAGGAAGATCCCGAGCGCAAACACTGACATCAGAGTGTGTACCTGGGATCAGTGCCACTACAGCTCTGCTGAGTGATTACTGGCCAGGGAGCCGCGGCACCTCAGCTGGTAATCACTATTGTGGTGAGCAGCCATCGGGGCACACACCAACAGAGATGTCTCTGTGTGCCCTCTCTGGCATGTGTGCTATAGGTTTGCCACCCCGGACCTATATTATATGGCTGCCTGTGCATGTTTAATATGTTCAAGTATAAATTATCTCAATCTATTAATTTCTTTTCAAATTCTTGCAATTACAAATTACACTGTTATTAAGTTACCACCGTGGGTCAGGAAGGGTATTATTTTTTACTTAGAGAGCGTACCTAGAAAGTGTAAGGAGACTTAAGGCCCATTTAGAGACAACGGTTATCACTCAAAAGCCATCTTTTGAGCGATAATCGTTGTGACTAAATGCGTGGCCATCGTGCACTGTTCATGCACTATTCATTCATCACTGATTTCTAGCAAGCTAAAAATCAGCGATGACCCTTATCATCGCCGCGCGTTAAGTTCTCAGCGGAATACCAACTGATAGCATTCTTTTTTTTTAGATACTGTAAATTTTTATTTGAAGATTTCAAGTTTTACAATATTGTGGTAAACATTTAATTGAAATACAACACAGTCTCATTATTATTTCACAGAAGCTGTTTGTAATAGTGTGGCTCGGGAGAACGAGGCCTGTTTGAGCGATCTGCCTCCCGGTATCCCGGCCCAATCTGGAAAATAGACTGTTAGTTAACATTAACAGAGTACTAACGGCCTGGCCAGGGCCTAACCTGAGTTTTGGGGGATTAGGGAGGAAGTAGGGGAAGGTGGGGGGGGGGGGGTGACTTCTGAGACAGAAGGAGTTTTTGTTCCCATGGGGTGGATGTTGTAGAGGGCGGTTTCGGGCTGTAACAGGGTGAAGTGACAGAGGTTGATCTTTGTTGTTCTAGTTCCCTTATGTGTTTACAGGGAAGTTAGGAATCTATTGTTTTGCGATGGGTAGGAATAATCTAGCCATGGGGACCATATATTTAAAAATTTCTCGTGTCTGTCGGCTAGAATAGAGGTCAGTTTTTCATTTATTAGGTACCAGTCCACCCTACGCTTAACCTCAGTGAAGTCCAAGGAAGCTTTGCGCCATGAATAGGCAATAACTTGTTTTGTGGCCAGGAATAGAAAGGATTTTAATTTTCTTGAGTCAGGAGGGATATTGTTTATGCGTTTATTTAACAGTGCTTCCCAAGGGTCTTTGCGGATGTTGTAGCCTGTGACTGAATATATTAGGGAGTAAACTCGAATCCATAGTCTCTTAACCCGGGAACAGGACCACCATATGTGGAGCATATCACCCGTATCTAGACATCCGCGAAAGCAGTTGGGAGAGCGTCCGGGTATTGCATGGGCTACTCTATCTGGGGTTAAATACCAGCGGAATAAAATTTTAAATGAAGTTTCTAACATTAATATATTTCTGGCGCTACTGTTGGTAGATTCCCATATTTGAGTCCAATCCTCATCAGATAGGGTTTTGCCTAGGTCTCTCTCCCAACGCGTTATGTACGGCACGGATAGCATTCTTTCACCTGGTATCCAGCACAGAGCTCTCAGCAATAGCTCCGAAAACAAAGCAGCTTCTGCTGTTCTCAACACTATCAGCTGAACGGTATACCAGCTGAGAGCTCTGAGAACAAAGCAGCTGTTTGCAAACAGTGAGAGCAAACAGTTCAAACAGTGCTAGCCTTCATCTACACACTAATAAGCTCTTAAGTAGCTAATTAGCTACTTAAGTGCTTATGCAAAGCGATCGCTCAAAACTGTCACTCAAACTGCCCTTTCAGCAAATTTTGAGCAATAATCTTGCCGTGTAAATGCACCTTTTATAAGGTCATCCATGCTCTTCCTAGGAAATATGCAAATGGAAAGATGGAACAATACCTCTACAGCTTTTAACAGGTCTGGCATTGACTTGCAGGAATGCTGCCTTCCAATAGGTGGCACTGTAGAGGCATTGTTCCATTTTTCCATTGCATATTACAACCATAGCTTACTTAGATTCAAATTAGGAATCACATGAACACGTTCCTGAATTGTATTAGTTTTGATATAACATTCTTAATTTTTGGTACTTAATTTACTTTGATAAACAACTTTAGTTTGTTGCGATCTCTATATTGTACTGACACTTTCCTACATCACTGATTCGTTCCATGTCTTTGGACCACATTTAATTTCTGTTTATACAATCAGAAGGTGTGTCGACCAAGATTCAAACACATAGACTATCCTTGTTGAGTGACACGATCTGGACACTATCCAATGGCCATAGAAAAGTATGATATTCCAAAAATAAAAATGTGTCCAGCACTCTAAATGAGATAACAAATGTGCCGAAAATAACCCAAAACAAATGCAATATCCTCAATTCACAAAGTTCCAGATATGCAGAGAATCTCTAATGTTGAAACATTTGATCAAGTTTATTATTTTTGTTTTTCATTCAGGTCACACTTGTCTATAAAACAAGCCATTCCCAGCCTGCACTGCGCACTGTTGTTCATTGACGTGTCTGGAGCTAGTGTTCTTGGAACTTTGCGTTCTTTCTCGCCGCTAGTGCTGGCCTTTGTTCCATTTTTTTACGTTTAATTCTTTACTGCTCTGACCTTTGCAGTGATATTGAATGTTGTATTTTAGCAGTGGAAAAGTATTCCTTAATTGTTGTGGGTTACCTGCTTGCAATTTTTATACATCGCAGTAGAAAAAGCTAGAATGGTATAAACTAGAAACAAGAACATGATAAAACCCTAGACAGATTCCAACATCTTATTGTGTAATGCTACTACCCTGTTTCCCTGAAAATAAGACATAGCATGATTTTCCAGAATTTTTGAGGATGCGAAATGATTTTTAAAGCTTTTTGAGGATGCTTGAAATATAAGCCCTACTCCAAAATTAAGCCCTGCTAACAGTTAATTAAAAAAGTCAATTTAAATAGTGTCCAGGCAGTTATACATGTAAAAACGTTAAACCTTTTTGAACAAAAATTAATATATGACACTGTCTTATTTTCGGGGAAACACGGTATTGTAGTCTAGCAATACTCACAATACATTTTCTGTATATATATAGCGGAAGGTAGATACATAGGTATGGAAGTAGATAGATAAGAACCATATCTGCTTGCCGTTTATAGGTTTCCGGGTCTCTGGTTTCCTTCCACAAAAAAATCTACTCATGGGTTAATTGGAGACCTGACAGCAGCATATTTAGTTTTGATCATTTATGTTTATTATTTTTTTGAAAAAATGTCTACAATGAGACAATTCTTATATTTTAGTCTGTTTGTAGATAAATATGGATGTGTCATATGTAGGGCATAATAAGAAGCACTATTTCTTTCTCTGTTTCCCTTCAGCAATACAAGGATCAGGGGTGATTTTTCGAACCGTAGAAGTGACTCTTCACAAAGAAGGTAACACATTTGGATTTGTAATACGAGGTAAGCTACATTTCGGAAATCAGTAGTGTATTGATCCTTATATTGTATAGCTGTATGGATTTCCGTTTCGAAGAATATTTTCAAGAAGTGGTGATAGCAATGCAGTGTTAGTAGGGGAGCTCTAATATTTACCTGTAGCTCGGCACACTATGCCGTTAACAGCCACTGTGCACATCAAAAGTGTAGAGACTTGGGAGAAAATGTATTACATGCATTTGTCAATTTTTTTTCAATGCATTTTCCCCTCTAGCCTTTCCAGAGGTCTCTAACATGATGGCAAATTACATTTTTCTGTATTATTTTGCTACACATGATGAAAGCTGCAATATTC
Source organism: Eleutherodactylus coqui (assembly GCF_035609145.1). Taxonomy (NCBI): domain Eukaryota; kingdom Metazoa; phylum Chordata; class Amphibia; order Anura; family Eleutherodactylidae; genus Eleutherodactylus; species Eleutherodactylus coqui. The sequence goes on along the minus strand of NC_089838.1, from coordinate 133,983,107 downwards.
TTTGAATCCTCTAAGCTTGTTTTCTATGGTCTGTTTTGCAGCCTTTCATCACTGTTACTAGATTGCTAAATCCATATCCATAAGATCCTTTGCTGAATGCTTAAAACAATATTCTTTTTAGTTAATTCACTATGCAGAAGAAATATCCTTAGATTTTCATTAAATGATAAGAAACTAATTTTGCAGAGCATTTGAAAACACTTCAGCTATCTTTTACCAATTTCTAGGAGCAAGAAAATGTAGCACACTGTATGCATCCTCACAATGTGATCATTCAGAACAGCTTGCAACAGAAAGCGGCGTTAAAGGAGAACTCCAACAATGCTCTTTTCAAGATGTGTAGAAGCCCTAAAATGTGTTTTCCTTTTCTTCAGTACTGTACTTCCCATCATGAGCAATTGCACAATTGCTTGCTCTCTATGGATAGTCAATCTCCCTACGACATCACATCTTTCTCTGTGTGATTGTTATCAGCAAGAGAAACCATAATCTTGTAGATATGATACCTTTTAGTTGCTAACAAAAATACATGATGTTACAGCGAGCTTTCAGACCTCATAGGGTCCTTCATCAAAGCATAGTGACATGGATCCAAAGAGGCATATATATATATATATATATATATATATATATATATATACACACTTATGAGAAAGCACAGACATGATGGGATTAATTGGCACTTAAAGGAGATGTCTCGAGGAAGCAGTGAATTTTTTTTTTTGCCCAGTCCCCCCCATTAAGTACACATTACTAAGCCCCCCTGTAAATGACATTTCTAGCTGGTTCGTACTTACCGTTCCAGCGTTTCAGCAACTTATAAAAGTTTCCCCAAGATGGCCGCCAGCTCTTTTCCCGTCGCTCGCTGCAGCCCGACGTGCGCGCTCCCGAGACGCTGCCAGCTGTGTCTCCATGGCAACCAGACGCCCCGCAGCCGCCGACCGGACCCACCGCAGCCGCCGACCAGTCACCCACCGCCAGGCAGCAGGTAACCGGCCCAGCGACAGCCCCCCCCCGGCCCAGCGCTAGTTCCCCCGGCGCAGCGACAGCCCCCCCCCCGGCCCAGCGACAGCCCCCCCCCCCCCCCCGGCCCAGCGCTAGTTCCCCCGGTGCAGCGACAGCCCCCCCCCCATCGCAGCGGCAGCCCCCCCCCCCCCCGGCGCAGCCCGGCGCAGCAGCAGCCCCCCCGGCCCATGACTTACCAGGACAGCTGGACGGCGGGACAGCTGGGCGGCTTCTCCGGACAGCTCGGCAGCTCTGCACCTTCCTCTAACAGAGGAAGGTACAGAATGGCCGCTCCAGCGCGCTCCCGAGCAGTGACAGCTCGTCTGCGCATGCGCAGAAGAGCTGTAGCGGGGAGCACACTGAAGCGGCTCGTGCTGAATGGAGAAGACCGGACTGCGCAAGCGCGTCTAAAAAAGCAAGCTGCCGGCGAATTTAGACGGAACCATGGAGACGAGGACGCTAGCAACGGAGCAGGTAAGTGGAATAACTTCTGTATGGCTCATATTTAATGCACGATGTATATTACAAAGTGCATTAATATGGCCATACGGAAGTGTATAACCCCACTTGGTTTCGCGAGACCACCCCTTTAAACGAATACTACAACAGAAATTCAAACATAGGTGTGAAGGTTTTATGGACCCTGAATTAGTGTTAAGAGATCATCAGGTCAGCAGTGTTATCTGTGTTATAGATGTCTCATACTTACCAGTTACACATGAATCCTCTTGAAGAATTTAACCCTCTGTAAAAAGTGTCAAAAGTTGTTATAAATTTGTATTCCCGAATTCTTCTGTGATTTTGTGATCTGAAATTGCCTTTCAGTGTAATAACTTTCATGTCTTCAAAGTTGTGTCCGTGACTAGAAAAGTGCTTCGCCTCAGGGAATTCTGTCTTTCTCTGTTTAATTGTGTGGCGATGAGACCTCATCCTCATCTTTCTTGGTTTATACTTTTGTGTGGCTCCATGTAAGACGCAGCATTAAATGGTTGTATGTATGATAATAGGGTTGTGTACACACTTCAGCTTTTTAGATGCAGTTTTTGAATCCTAAGCTTAGAATGGACTTCTAAAGAGAACGCTCAGTTCTTCCTCTATACAGAGCGTGTCCTCTGCTTATGACCGTGTTTGTTATTGTAATCTGTACTTCCTATCAGTCTTTAAAGGTTGTGAGACTTGTGCATTTTCTCATTTCTTTCTACTGACCTTTAGAATGTTTTATTTTATTTTTTTTTTTGCAGAACACGTCCTAACAGTCTAATCTTTCATTTTTTATGTTCAGAAGCTAGAAAGGACTGAATATGATCTCTGTGTGGAATGGCTGAGACTGATAATCTTCAGGCTAGGCAGTGAGAGGAGTGTGTATGTGCTTTGAGCAATAAATGTATTCTGTTTCCTTGTTTCCAGGAGGAGCACATGAGGACAGAAATAAATCTCGTCCTGTTGTAATAACTTGCGTTAGACCTGGAGGACCAGCTGACAGGTACAATACATCTTTCTGTGGCAATACAGATGAATCTGGGTTGCTCTGGCACACAAGTAGATAAGCTATGCATCAAATGCTATAAGCAAAATGTAATGAATGTAAAAGTTCTTACTATGTATTAAAAGCAGCAGCGACAAAAAGATATGCAGAGGACACTTATTTCTTGCCTTGTACATCTGTTTTGAGCTATTACCGCTAGATTCTACAATGCCAGAGCAATGTTAACCACAATGCAATAGAATGACTTATGATGGCAACACTCAACATAATTCACAAATCCTGAGACAACCTGTCTGATGAAATAAGGAAATAAATTGAAACTTTCTGTCAAACACAGTATTATGTGATAAACTACAAGTTTGTTGCCTGTTTCCTCACTAGAGATCAAGGGAATTTTGGAATATGTGTGATTTTTTTTTTTTTTTGTAAGTGTGTTTTCAGGTCTATTCAGGACTCTTAAAGGGCCATTATGTAGCTACCCCCCCCCCCTCCCTAGTATATCTATGTATATCTATCTATCTATCTATCTATCTATCTATCTATCTGCTACAGTTGCCTTGGTTAGTCATTCTTTTCTATCTTAAACTCCTGGCCTATGTTTTCTCAGATGGTCATGTGATCTCAGTTTTGACCAGCTCAGACCTACTTGGGGTTATGTCTTCAGTTTCTAGTCAGTTTTTCAGTCTGTGGGATACTGTTACATGAACCTTATCACAGAAACTGCTTCGAGGGTAACACAAGCACTCTTGTCAGTTACCGATGATGATCACACAGTTCTTCTCACACAGTTATAATAGAGGAGATCACAGCTCATCCTCCAGACTGTATACTTATGGTCTGTAGCCTATTTAGGTGAATATAAAATACAGATGGTAATGGCAGTGTTGTAGAGATGGTACAGGCTGCTCATGTAATGCTGTACTCATGCATCAAGATGGTGCCTAACAAGCATCAGACAGAGGACTGCACTACATGGAAGTCACCGCAATACACAGAAAAGTTCTCCAGAATATGACAGACCATCAGATGAGAGGGGTAGGGTTTGAAAAATGTATTTTTATGGGAGTGGTCCTTTTTGGTTTAATTTTTTTTCTGGTGTGATAGTGGTATAACAACATATACTGTATGTACCAGAAGAAAAGGGTGTTTTTAAATCTTATTCCTCATGATTTGATATCCTCGTCTGAGAGATTAACAATAATTGGCCAGTGTAAATAAAGAAGAAGATCACTGATATGTGATGAAACTGCACCGAGAGACCAGTCATTTATACTGTAGTAATCTGGGTGAGACAAGTTGAAGGAGAGCTATCCAGTGAAAACTTCACCAAAACCTGAAAAATAACGCCGGTCGCATTCTCTCTAAAACGCGGCAGTGCTTTATAGTTAAACATAGCTGATCGTAATCATGGACCAGTATGATCTTGGTAACAGCTTCTCTTTAATCCAAAGTTTGCAAAATCTAATAAAGCTCTGAAAGTGGTAGCTTTGGAGATTTTCAACAGATTGCTACAAGTATCCAGTGACTTGTCATAAAGTATGTTTGTGCTGGCAGCGTAAGGGCTCATGTGAACACATCTTGTACTATGGGTCTTCACCACAATAAGATAATCTGATGTGACCGTACTGTGCAAGTCATAACTAGAGTGCAATATTCTAGAAGGACTGGACCCCTCACAATGCAGAGGCTTCAGTATGGAGAAATGTTGACCTTTTTATTAGTTTTCTTTAATCCAGTGTAGCTAAAGCTTACTGCAGCACCGGTGTACTTGCTCTTCATTAGATAGTAATAAGCACTTATTTTCTCATCACTGATTTTCAGATTAAAGTAATTTCTTTTCCTCAGTGACCTAGAGCTTGATAACTGTCAAGGTAAATGTTAAGAGTGTGGACAAGGAGGATTGATGTCATGAACACTGAGAATGAATCATTTTATGTGAGTGGCTATTATCTCTAAACCACATTACATCAAATTAATAAGGATTGTTTTTTCCTCCTGTTCTAGAGAGGGCACAATCAAGCCAGGGGACAGATTGCTGAGCGTGGATGGAATTCGTCTACATGGAGCAACACATGCTGAAGCCATGAGTATTCTTAAGCAGTGCGGCCAAGAAGCAACCTTACTTGTAGAATATGATGTCTCGGTCATGGGTAAGCACGAGTCTCACCATTAGCTATGCATTGATCTTTACAGTCCACAGATATCAAAATAATGTATGTATAAATACAGGGACTTTACAATTAAAGACTTGTGTCTAGTATTGTAGCTCATAGTTGTCCAGAATGCAAATGAAGCCCATGTGTTGCAACCCTTTATATAATAAAGCTCTTATTTCTTATATGTAAGACCACCATAAAGGAAAGGGCCACATAAAAAACAAAGGCCAATGCACTGATGCAGTCTCATAGGTGAGGTATATTCACCTGTAATATATGCATATGCCTCAGCGTCTACACTTAAAAGGATTGTAGAGTTGTAAACTATTGATGGCGTATCTTTAGGACACACCATCAATAGTAGATCCGTGGGTTCCGCCACTTTGAACATCTGATAATCAATGGTTAGCTTAGCTGGTGTGCTCATGCACTGAGTTGATTTCTGCAGGAAGCCGACAGCTCTGTTCCCACTGCAGTGGACAGGCTTGGTATTGCAGACGATGTACTTCAATGAGAAGTTTGCCTGTAATACCAAGACTGGCCACTTCAGTGAGAGTGGAGCTATCTGCTTCCTACATAAATTAGTGCAGTGCACAAGCCCACTGGCTCAGCCGTGGGGTTCCTGAGTGGTAGATGCCTATTAATCTACTATTGATGGCCTATCCTTTAATTGGTCGAGTGGATACAGAACTGATTATGCTGCATTTGTTGATTTGGTACAAGGCTACCTGATGAGAACTGCTTCCATTGTCCATGTCGTTTGGCAGTCTTTTAGCATTTGTTATTGGCTAGTATCTTGCTGTGAAGTGGGATGCTATCAGATCTCTGGTGAAACTTGTTAGGGGATCTACCTTGTATTTTTATTAGTAGGTAACTTTATTGTAAGGCTATTTAGTAAAGATACTTTTTATTCAATGGATAACGGCTTTTGCTTGCTTATATTACTGCGATATGTAATATGAAACATACAGACAGCTTTTGGTTATATTATACCCAGAGCTTATGTAGCAGGAATCAAATACTTTTGGTCAACGCTATAGGCAGAGTTTGCATTGGTCCTGTGTTTTTAATGTGGCATTTTCCTCTATGGTGGTCTTAAATATGAGAAATGAAAGCTATGTTTTAATACGGGATGCATCGAGTGAGCTTCATGTGTCATTTGGGCAACTTTGGTTTGTTGTAGTTATACTGCTTGGTGCTATCCTTTGGGTCTATTTTTCTTTTGTTGGTATTGCAGCTCTTCTCCATTGAAGTCAATGGAGTTAAGTTACAATTCCACATATAAACTATTGACAGGTATGGTGCTGCTTTTGAAGAAAGCCATACTGTTTTCTAGTCCTGTACAACCCCTTTTAATGCTGTTTAAATGGTCTCAGATTGGGTTTAATTCAGACCAATTTATCAAATTCAGACGTCTCCAAGATGGATGGCCTATGAGCATATGAGAAGGGAAGCAGCATGACAATCCCTAAAAGCTGATAAATTTGACCGTTTATAGAGTAATTATGTCTTAGCTTAATATGTAATGCCTTTTAATGTATACTAAACATGTGAAATGTTTCTAATAGAGTATGTTATTTCTGTGCTGAGATATGGTGCCTTGAAATTGCAGCCCCGAACTGTGAAAGCACACCCCGCTCTTATGTCTGTCAGCTGCAATGTTGACGAGGATCTTGATCACTGACTCTATCAAATCCAGCCTGCAAGTTCAAATAGTTGATATTGGCTTTGGACTCGCGCAAGGTCTCCATAACATCACTACACCTGACAGAAATAAACATTTCACAGAACTTCAGCCTCCGACTGCGAACAAATTTTATTTTAATCTTGAGATTTTTCCATGTAAAAAAGTGACTTTTTTAGTTTTCTTTTAGTTGGTCTTTTTTACAAAGTGCAATGTGGGTTACTAACATTTCACCTGATATTGCACTTTACCTGCATACTAACCCCACCTGCAGGAACTATTAATATAAAACAAATATGCTCTAGGAGATGTGATTTCTGTTAATCCCATAAAATGTAAATTAAACCTTGTAATAAAGATAATGGCCTTCACCGCTTCACCCAGGAAGTATAATTCATGGGTGACATTTTATTAATTTTATGGGCAGGATTAATTGTAACATTGTGTAGTAATCTATAACCATGCGCAATGTACTGTCTCTATTTAGTTTAACTACATCTCCAATGGAGCATGTGAATTGTGCTATAAAATACAAGTAGGCTGTTGTGGTGTGATTGCCTTACAGGATCTGGTCTCCGAAGCTGATTGCTCGGCTGCAATAGTGCTGTTTATTCTTTACAATTTCCCCCAATCGTTCAGCATTACAGGTAAAAGCCCTGTAATGTGCCAGATCTAGCATGGACGTGATTGTCTTTCCTTTAGGTATCTGCCAAATACCATCTATTCTATTATAGCTTTCATATTCTTGACGTTGCTTTGTCCAGTCTTCTTTAGGACTCGGTTGCACCACTGTATATTCAGCCCTTGTAGGTCTGTGTGTTTCTTGACAAAAATGTGAGCATTTTTTCAAGGAGATATATAAACCCCAAATGAGCCAAAACATAAATGTTTGAATGCACCCTTGGGTTTCACACACTCAATTATATATGTAAGAGCTCTGTACATCCCCTAAGTTATAAGGAGCCAAAATAACACACCTATAGACTTTTACGAACCCCTACTGTATCTCTCCACACCCTTCAGTTTATCTGTCGACTTCTATATAACATATCCAACTGAAAAAATATTGGATGTCCTATTATGAAGGTTTTCTTTCCGAGAAGCATAGCTTCTAGGCAGGAATATCTCCATCATTCTGTATAGCCCCTTTGTACAGATTTTCAAGGACTCCTTGTGCCTCTGTCACATGTCCCTTTGCCAAATCCATGAGGCCTTTGTCTGAAAACTGTCTCCACGTGATATCCCTTACAATAATTAAGATTTATCTTTACTACTTTACTTTGGGATGTTAACTCATGTTTACTGGACAAGTGCTTGTGGCTGTCTAAGCCTATGTTGAGAAGAAAACTATACATGGGCTGTATAGACACGAGCAATGTTTTCATGGGTTTTAGGGATTATTCGATTTATTTATTTTAACAAGCAATTTCTACCTGTTTTAAGTCTGTTTTTCACAAGCTTAAAAAAACGCATAGGTTCTGCACTTCCTGGTTCTCTTTATTTATCTTTTTATGGTCCCTATAGCTACAGCCTTTAATATGGATTTCATTCATATCATGTAAATGTGATCTGTTTAGTTATTTTTAATGTCCCCATGGACTTGAATAAATTGCGCAAAAATAGGACATGCAACTTTTTTTGTTTATAGTTGAACTGTTTTTTCAAGAAACACACATGTAACATAGTATGTTCGGCTGAAAAAAGACAAATGTCCATCCAGTTCAGCCTGCTTCCACCCCTCTATTTTGATCCAGAGGAAGGCAGAAAAAAACCCCAATAAGGCAGAAGCCAATTTACCCAATTTTGGGGGAAAAAATTTCTTCCCGACTCCATAATGGCAGTCAGAATATTCCCTGGATCAACATTTGAAAAGATCCTACCTGGCTCCAAGTCCGGCCGTCGGAAGAAATCCATTGATCAATGGCAATACTATTTACCCTACAGCTGAAAAAGGCTGAGTACAGTAAAGCAACACAGCTTTAATTAATGCCTTATTTTGTATTGTACTTAGATAAGAAAATAAAAGGATATGTGAAATGGACAAAAGACTGGGCACAGATAACATAGATGCTCATGTTCTACATCATTAATGGGGTAGCCTTGTGTAGACTACTTTTTAGATTGGTGCCGCTGAGCTTCACAGGTACGGCTTCTCACATCCCTGACAATGTGATAAGGGTTGACAATCATCCAGAAATTGCTTGAGCACCTGTAAAAAAAGGGACACTTTTTTTCTAATATCCATGAAAAATATCACATGTATCTGTGTTTTTGTTTTTTTTGGGGGTGGGGGGGTGTCTGCTGTTACTTGAACAGGTTGTTAGGACTGCCACTGAGTTCATATCATTATCTTACCTATACACATGTATTACTTATCTTTATCATTCAATATGGTTTTCCAATGTGTTTGTAAAAAATGTTGGCTACCTCTGCTTTCTGAATTAGTTGTCCTGGAAAGCAAAAAAGTCAGGTTGGCAACCCTGATTCCTGACACACCTCTGATTGTAATAAGGGACATTGCTGATGGCTACATATTTGCCTTGCAGGAATTGCTGCAGGGGAAATTTAGTATTACATATGTCTATTTAAATGAGTAAAGCCCATCATATAGAGCAGCTGATAGCCGTTCCAGCACTCTGTGATGATAATATTCCCAAATACGGCATGTAGACAGGAGTTGTCTTTGTAAAATAATCTTGTTACGTAATGATTAATGACAAGTTCTGTACCACAGAACTGGTGTGAACCATGGGACCATTAGAGAACTTCCTGTTGTCACACCTGCAATAATAGCAACATTTTTGTAATTAAACAAATTTCTAAAATCACCAAATGTCTTTTTAAGCAGAAAAATTACAAGCTATGTGTTTATGGCGATTTGAGAAAAACAAGAAAAAAAATGGTTTGGTACCGTGTTAGCCAGTAGAGCAAAATGTGATTGTTCTCAGTAAGAGAAACCAAGTAATCTTGTAGATCTGACACCTTTTAATGGTATACAAAAATACATGATGTTATAGCGAGCTTTCTGACCTCTCAGGGTCCTTCCTCAGCCTTAATGGAACAATCTAAAGACGTATTTACTATAACACATGATCACATGGGAGGGCACAAACATGGTGAACTTAAAGGGGTTGTCCCGCAGCAGCAAGTGGGTCTATACACTTCTGTATGGCCATATTAATGCACTTTGTAATGTACATTGTGCATTAATTATGAGCCATACAGAAGTTATCAAAAGTTATTCACTTACCTGTTCCGTTGCTGGCGTCCTCGTCTCAATGGTTGCCGTCTAATTTTCGCCGTATAATGGCCAAATTAGACGCGCTTGCGCAGTCCGGGTCTTCTGCTTTCCTCAATGGGGCTCCGTGTAGCTCCGTGTAGCTCCGCCCCGTCACGTGCCGATTCCAGCCAATCAGGAGGCTGGAATCGGCAATGGACCGCACAGAAGCCCTGAGGTCCACCGAGGGAGAAGATGCCGGCGGCCATCTTCACCGGGTAAGTAAGAAGTCACCGGAGCGCGGGGATTCAGGTAAGCGCTGTCCGGTGTTCTTTTTTAACCCCTGCATCGGGGTTGTCTCGCGCCGAACGGGGGGGGGGTTTGAAAAAAAACCAAAAACGTTTCGGCGCGGGACAACCCCTTTAATTTGCACTAGATGAATACCAGAAACAGAGGGTAAGAGGTCATAGACAGGTTGGGATCAATAGCATTTAGATAAATACCAGGGAGGGATGACCATAACCATAAATAATTATTTTTATTATAATTAGTCCAGTGACAAGAAATGTGAAATTTCTCCTCCAGATCTGCAAACAAGGAAGATAGAACAATACCTCTGCATTGCCAACTATTGGATGGCAGTATTCCTTCAAATCAATGTATGACTTTTTACCATGTCTGTAAAACAATGATTGGGAATAGCACCCACCCCTGCTGGGTGCTGTGTTTGGGGAAAGATGATGCCATCCCCTGACCCCCTGTTGTCTGCACACACACTCTGGGTGCTTTCCTTAAGGACACCGCTCTTGATCTCCTTCAGACCTTTCATATTTTCCACTGATGCAATAACCCAGTTCCGAGTTTGATTCCATCCTGGAGGGTATCAAAAATGTCCATAAATTTATACTCCCAAATTCTTCTGTGACGCTGACGTTAAAGTTGATCCAAGAATTTATTCTGATTGCCATATTTGGACTCGGGAGTACTTTGCTTTCCCTAAAATGTAAAAATTGCATCTTTTGTATTTTTGTGGAACAGCACTAGATAATAGTATAACAAAGTACACTATTTTAAGTTCTTTTATTAAATCACTTTATGTACTAAACATGTTCAAGAAAATAAATAGTTTATATTGCACCCCGAATACCGCTGCTGCCCAATTCGGTTTCCATGTTTCTCTCATTGGAATTACACACTGGCTTTGATAAACAATGTCAAGTGTATAAGAGAAGCTGGTATAATGAGAAAATTACAAAATTCTAGTTTCTTTTTTTTTGTTTTTCCTAAGCGTAAATCGTATAAACATGAATTTCAATGGAATCCTAATCACTGTTTCATCTATTTGCAGCAAGAAATACTTTGTGGCTGCCTGAGGCTGTGTTCAAGCATAAATATGATTATATGAAATCATAATGATGAGTTCCTGCTATAAGTATATCCTTGAAATTAGAAATGCATTTTCATAAAACAGCCCTACCTGGCAGGCCGTACATTAACCGCTAACAACCACTGTAGCCAATTAGATGTGGAGGTTTAACTCGGTTTGTAAAAAAATAAAAGACCAGTTAAAAGAAAGAAAAACCGAGAACAGGGCCTGTACACAGGGCAGAGAGATAATGTATTAAAATATGATAAATACACTCAACGGGTGCAGATAAGGACCCTAATTAGGCTCACTCCAACAGCGAGAGTCTAAGAGCACTTCAGCAGAAATCCAAGAACTGTCTCGAGGGTGGCCCCCTCATTGTATTTCTGGTCCTATCCTGGACATCCAAAATACAAGGGTGATTCGATCCCAAAGGCCACAGGGGGATAGTGATACATACATTTTGTGAAAAGGAAAACGCCAATATAAGCAAGAACTTACTCATTTGAGGGGGCATTGAACCACATTGTTTACAAAGTATGTATGCAAAACTTTACACAATGTGGTCTGCATATATGTACAATACTGGATTTGATAGCGCTAGCTGGAAGGATTAGGCTGATCTCACACGACCAAATCCTAATTGCGGATTCCGCGAGTATTTGATTTGTGGTACTACGCGGTTCAATCAAATGCATTAAATCACACAATTCCACTCACATTAGTGTGTCGGAATTTCATAATTTGCTTGCGTAAAATAGAATGTTCTATTTTATCGTGGATATCTGCGACAAAGTCCATTGTTCTCTATGGTTGGGGATATACCCGCAGCCCATATACAATTACAGTGTGAATGGGCTGCAAGTAATCCAGTATGCCTTGGAAGCTATCACCTAATCAACCAGCCACCTGTTGTATCATGGTGTAATTGTATTGGATAGAATTTGTGATTTCCGTTTCAGTTTCTAGCTGCACTGGATATAAAAAGTCTACACACCCCTGTGAAAATGTCATCTTTTTGTAATGTCTAAAACTTTGATAATAATGAATCATTTCATCATTTCCGCTATATTTCCACCTTCAGTGTGACCCGTTATCTGTACAATTCCCTTAAAAAACAAACTGCAGTCATTTAGGGTAGAAAAATAAGAATAGCAAAACTAAAATAATGTGGTTCCATAATTATGAACACCCTCTTATATTTGGGGATGTGCTTGTGTTCAGAATCAAAGGAAAACGTTCATATACTTGCTGCGGTGGCTGCTTCCCACATGAATGTCTGCTCCTGCACAATCCTTTAACTTCAGCCAGGTGAGAGACCGACTTCACCGCCCAAACCCAAGCGGCAACATAGTAGTAACATAAAGTATCTCCAAAAGGAAAACGGAGCCGGTAGTTCTCTATAAAGCATATGCTTTTCTTTATTAAATGAACTCTGCCATTATATATCTCACATAGAAGAAAAGTCTGGAGGATGCGTTTCAGCTCGTAGCGCCGAGCCTTGGTCACCTGTTCAGAATTAGCCAATCACATTCAAGCTAATGATAAATAGTAGTCAGCACTCCTCTGCCATAATTTATAGGGATTCTGGTTTACCCCATATGACATTCAGCTCTAGTAGGATTTTAGTGATGTCTTCTTTGCCAAATCCATGGTCTGTAAAGAGCTTATAACACCGATGCAGTACATATACTATGGAGTACAGTAAAGTATTAGTTTTTTTTTTTTTTTAATTCGTTTTATTTATTAGTAATATGCAGTTTGCGCAATACACAGTAAGATAAACTTTGCATTGCACAAGGTGATATAAACAGAGATAGTCACATACATTGGATTAACCTCGACTTGGTTGCTGTGTATCTCAATCTATCTATTCGTATATTGTAACGTTGAACTTTTAAATTTGTAAAAGAAGGAAAAAAAAAAAGGGAACAGAAAAATAACATCCAGCTCTGCTCTTCCTTTTTTCTTTTTAGAGTTAGGGAATTCAGGGTTGTGGATCTTCCAGGCGCTTGTCCATGGGGGGGAGGGGCGGGGGTATTAAGGACTGGAAAAAAGAGGGGGGGAGGGGATTAGCGCGGGATAGGTTTAAGTTTTAGTCTGTGGTCAAAGTGGAGTGAGATTCTAGCCAGGCTCCCCATACTTTTTGGAATTTGGTCGGGCATTCTCTTTTTTGGTAAATAATTTTTTCATATGAGGTTACTGTATTTACGGACTGGACCCATTGTGGGACCGAGGGGGGCTCTGTTGCCATCCATTTCAAGGCTATTTCTTTGCGAGCTAAGAATAGTGTCTTTTCTAGAAAAACGCGGGTATGATGTGGCCATACTTCCTCTTCCAGCAAGCTGAATAGCGCCACCTTGGGGTCTAGTTCTATGGATAGTGGGGGTCGTAGAAGTGAGTTCACAAGGTTTATCACCTTTGACCAAAACTCCCTAACGAAGTGACATTCCCATATCAGATGCCAAAAGTCCACCCTAGGTTGGCGGCATCTCTAGCATGAGTCTGAGGTGGTGCTACGCATTTTGTGTAATCGGTTGGGAGTAAGGTAGGCTTGATGAATGATGTACAGTTGAATTAGCTTATTATTTACAGCTGGTGACACTGATAGGTGAGATTCAGAGATATCCTGCCACTCCTCAGGTGTGAGGGAGGTGATGGCGAGTTTCCATCTATCATATGCTGGGGGAGGATTGGGATTTATCTTAGCTGATAGGAGATGTGTATATAGGGCTGATATTAGGCCTTTGGGTCCTTGGGATCTGAGGATGCCTATTGTGGGGAACTTGGATATCTGGGCCAAGGGGGGATGGAATTGGGAGTTTAGTGCATGTCTTAGTTGAAAAAACCTGAATAGCTGGAGGTGTGGGGCCTGCAGCTTATCGCGCAGTTGTGTGAATGTGGGGAGTGTTCCATCTATGTATATATCATTTAGTGTGTGTGCCCCTTGGGCGATCCAATATTGTGGGTCTGGAACTGACTGTAGTGCAGTGAGGCCCGGGTTGTTCCAGAGGGGAAGTTCTGGTAACACCCCCTGGTAGTTCTGCAGTGCCTTTACTTCTTTCCATACGTTGAGAGCCAGTTTGTGAAGTGGGGTTAGTTCAGTGGTTTTGGTGCGTTCCGGGAATTCTAAGAAGTTCAGGAGATTGTGTCCAGTTACTTGTTTCGCCAGTTGTTTGTCTGCTATAGGCAGTTCTTTTCCCAAAACCCAGGGTCTGATGTTTCGTAGTTGTCCTGCTAGGTAATAAAGCCGGAGGTCCGGAAGGGCCATTCCGGCTTGGTCTTTGGGCCTTTGTAGGATCGATAGGCTCAGCTTGGAGCGCGAGGAATTCCAAATAAATGTTGTAATTAGGGAGTTTAAAGTCTTGAAAAGGCGTTTGGGGACACTTACTGGCATGTGTTGCAATATATATAGGGATTTGGGCTGGATGACCATTTTAATAAGATTTATACGCCCGGCTACGGATAGTGGCAGTTTAGCCCATCGTTTCAGTTTGTTTTGTGTTTTCTAAAAGTGGATTTATATTGTCTGTAATTGCATTGTTGTGGTCATGCGACATGATCATTCCCAGGTATTTGAATTTAGAGACTGGTTTTAGTCCATATTTCTCGACGTGGGGGTCATTTTTTGGGTTAGCCTCTGTATAAAGGATTGTTGATTTGGTCCAATTGACATGTAGTCCGGAGAAGTGGGAGAATCTGTCTGTGTGTCATGGCTTGGGCGAAGGAGTTTGATGGGTTTGATAAGAATAGGATTGTGTCGTCTGCGTATAGTCCTGGTTTGCTTTCATGGTCTGCCCATTTAATACCTGTCACACTGGGGGAGTTTCTTAATCGAATTGCCAGTGCCTCAATGGCTATGGCGAACAAGGTCGGGGATAGAGGGCATCCTTGTCGGGTGCCTCTTGTCAGTTGGAATTCTGCCGATGGGATACCGTTGACTATAACGTTTGCGCTTGGGGATTTATATATAGTTTTGACCCATTGTCGGAAATTAGGTCCGAATCCAAAGCGGATCAAGCAAGCTTCCAGAAAAGCCCATTCCACCGAGTCAAAAGCTTTTGCCATGTCAAGTGATACTAGGGCCCAGGGCATGTTGTGTTGTGTACCTAGTTGAATGGCTGTCTGGACTCTGCGGATATTTATAGTTGTGGATTTTCCTGGCATAAAGCCCGTCTGATCAGGGTGTATGATGGAGAGGATCACCTGATTCAGTCTGGTGGCCAGAATTTTGGTTAGGATCTTGTAGTCTGCATTCACCAAAGATATCGGTCGATAGGAGCCGCAGTCTGCAGGGTCTTTTCCGGGTTTTAGAATCACTACTATTGAGGCTTTGTAAAATGAGGTTGGAAGTGTTTTGTCTAGTTGCGCTTGGTTTAGTACTTCGAGGAGTTGCGGGCCTAGTTGTTCAAAGTATTTGCGATATGTCTCTATTGGGAGACCATCGGGGCCTGGTGATTTGTTGAGGGCCATTTCTTGAGTTATTAGTTGGATCTCCTCCAAAGTGAAGGGCGCCTCTAAGAGATCGACCTGCTCTTCGGAAAGGGTTGGAAAATTTAGGTCGCTTAGATAGTTCAGAGTGTCTGTCGTCGTGTTATGGGAGGAGGAAGTGTATAGGTTAGCGTAGAAATCTTTAAAGCTATTTGTAATGGATGGGGCGTCGGTGACCTCTGTTCCATGTTGATTTTTAATCTTGAGGATCGTGTTCGTATGGTTTTCTCGTTTTATGAGGTTGGCGAGTAGGTGGCTAGATTGGTTTCCTAGTTCAAAGTAGTGCTGTTTGGCGAAGAATAATTGGCGTTTGGCTTTGATGTGTATTTGTTGTTTATAGAGTCGGGATAAATTAAGCCAAGCTGCCTTATTGGCTTCGGTGGGGGTTGAAATGTATGTTTTTTCGGCTTCTAGGGTCTGATTTTCTATCTCTTTATCGGCTTGAGACGTTGTTTTTTTAATGTATGTGATGGCAGATTTGAGGAATCCTCTAATATAGGCCTTGAGGGTGTCCCATTTCAGTGCTGGGTGAGTGTTATCTTGGTGGGCATCCATAAATAGGGAAATGTGGAATGGCATCTGGTCTTCCGTTCCGATAAGTTTGAGCCAGAATGGGTGTAGCTTCCAGGTGGGCCTTATTTTCATTTGGGGAAATTTTAGGGTTAATAGAATGGGGCTGTGGTCTGAGATGCCTCTCGGGCAGTGTGTTATGTTCGTGAGGTATATCGCCAATTCTGTGGAGCTGAATATATAGTCAATTCTAGTCAGCGCGTTGTGACCCGGTGAGTGGCAGGTGTATTCTCGTTTTTCGGGGTGGTGGTGTCGCCAGAGGTCAACCCATCCGACACTCTCAATTAGTTGTTTTAGAGGGGAGTTTGAAGTAGGGGTGGGGTTAGAGGGTGTGTGAAATTTGTCTTTCATAGGATCCATTATCATATTGAAGTCACCTAGGCAGATTACCTCCGCCAATGGATAGTGGTGTGCGAACGCAATAGCAGTTTGCAGGAGGTGGAGATTATTATGAGGTGGGTTGTATATAGATAGGATTATGTATGGTTTGGAGTCTATTTCTCCGTATATGAAAATAAACCTTCCTTCAGGGTCTCTGCGGGTGACGATTGGGTTCCAGCGCACCGACTTATGGATTAATACGGAGACGCCCCTAGAGGAAGAGGTATGAAAGGAGTGGGAGGCCCATTGGACCCATGGTTTTGAAAGGGTGTCGGCTTTTTCTCTGATGAGATGAGTCTCCTGCAGGCTAATGACGTGTGGATTCAGTTGTTTGATATATGAAAATACTATTCTGCGTTTGAGTGCTGTGCCGAGTCCTCGGACATTCCAGCTAAGACATTTTAGAGACATCTTTGTTTGCATGGGTGTAGATTTTAGCTCCCATATCCATGGTTTTGGGATCGGGGAGGTTGTTGGTGGATGTAAGGAGAGGGGTTGTGCGGACGCCTGTTTGTGAAGAGTTCTGGTGAAGAGCAGAGCATAACAACTCAACTCTATAAACATTGACATCTTGCTAAAATTATACCGCAGATATCAAAAATACAACAAAAGTAGAGAAGTTGTGGAAAGAGGAGGAAGAGGAGGGAAGACAGGGGGAGAGACAGGGAAATATTAGGGAAAAGGAAAACCGGAATGAAAAAACAATTTAGCTACACTCTGGTTAGAAGTAGCAGTTGTTGTGTTGTTAGGGGGGGGATTCTGGATGGCCTTTAAAGGCTTAAGAATGACCGTTGGGCTCCAATAGTAACTTTAGAGGTGTCACGGTCATGTTGCGCATCGTCTATGCATAAAGGGATGTTGAGAGTCCAGATCACGACAAAGCTTAGAGTCTTTCCAGCGAGTGTGGGGGAGGGGGTTGGTCATCCCTTAGAAGTTTCGGCATGCATCTCCAGCCACTCCATGGCTTCCGTGGGGGATTGGAGGAAGACCACCTTTCCCTGGGCCATTATTCGTAGGCGTGCAGGGTATGCCATTGAGTAGGGGATCTGTCTTTCTTTAAGTTTCTTTTTCGCCTCTATGAAGGTGGCTCTTTGTTTTTGTAACTCGGCCGAGAAATCGGGAAATATGGAGACCGTTGTGTTGTTATACTTTAACGGGCCTTTTAGTCTGGCCTGACGTAGTGCTGCATCCCGATCCCTGCAATTTAGAATCCTTACTAGGAAGGGGCGCGGGGGGGGGGGCTCCCGGCTGCGGTGGTTTTGCGGGGACTCGGTGGGCTCTTTCTACTGTGAAGTGGGTAGAAAAGGTGTCTTCTCCCAGTAGCGTTTTGAGCCAGGTTTCTGCAAATGTTTCTAGGTGCGAGCCTTCTGATTTTTCGGGCAGGCCTATTATGCGCAGGTTGTTACGGCGTGAGCGATTTTCCAAATCGTCTGTTTTTGATTGACAGAATTCTATTGCTCTTGTTGCTTTTTTGACCGCTGTGGTTAACGGGCGCAGTGAGTCTTCTGTGTTAGAGACGCGGTCCTCCATTTCCCGCATTCTGTCACGCATGTTGTGTAGGTCTTGTCTTAAGAGGGAGACGTCGGATTTAATTTAGTCTAGGAGCTGACGCATAGTGGGTTCTGGGTTTTGCCCCGTTTCGCTTTCGAACTCTTTCGCTTGTGTGGGTCGTGTTGCATGCGGGGTGTGATCAGGGGTTTCAGAGCGAGAAAAATCTTTTAATCTTTCGGCGGCGGAGCCGCCTTTCGCCCGTGTGCTCATGTTAGAAGTCGTTGAGTTGGTATGGCGGGTTATTGTTGTAGTATAGACGGTGTCAATGCTTGCTTGTAGAAGTCAGAAGTTTATATCTTGTATTATTGTGGGCTGTAGCGGTGTGCGGGTTGCGCGGGGAATAACAGTCCGCTTCCGTCACTGCGGTTCAGAGACGTTGACGTTGTTTGCTACGGGGACTTTTATTTGTGGTCCCGATGCAGTAAAGTCCGTTCACAGGAGAGCAGTAGGGTGGTCGGTCCCTTGGTTGTCCCCTGGGGGGGGGGCAGGGTGGTCTTGTTGTGTCGTGTGCCCCCTATTCAGGGTCTGTGACTGTGAGGGGTTTGTACAGTCCTGCGTGTTGTCCCCTGGCCCCCCGCAGAAAACTTACGGTTTCAACGTCGCCGGCTCCGCAGGGCCGGTTTCGAGGGATGGTCTTTTCCAAGATAGTGCCTCGTGTAGTGTGGTCCGGCAGCGGTAAGGTGGTCCGGAGCTGGAGCGGGTCGCCACGAGAGCCTCGTCAGGGGTAGCCGGGTCCGCCGCAGGCGGCGGTGGATGCTGGCAGAATGGCTTTGTCGCCCGCTAAAACAGGAGCGGGTCAGCACGCAGGTCCGCGCACGGTGCGCCCCGGGGTGTAAGGTGTTCCGCTATATAGCGGTAGTAAAGTTCTCGTGCGGTGGGTCTTGCGGAGTGTAGTCCCCGGCGGGTCCTGCGGCAATCACGCCGGTCCGGAGGTGCTCTGCGCCTCCCCCTCAGGAGCCAGGAACCCGGTGGCAGCGCTCCGGAGCAGAGGCAGCGGCTCCGGCTCGGGTGTGCAGGGAGCGAGCTGCCCCCACCTCACGTGCAGGCAGTTTCGGCAGGGGGGGTCGCCCCTACCTGGCTCGGAGTCAGCGTCGGCCCCCGCAGCACGGAGACAGCGCAGCGGGACGTCGGTGTGGGTGAGGCGGCGGAGCCGGTCCCGATCGTCAGGGGGGTCCTCCGCTAGGTGGTGGGTGGGAGAATGTGGGTCACCAGGACTTCACCGCAGCCGGGCGACAGGTCAGGATGGAAAGGTAGTCCGTGTGCGAGGCGCGGGAAAATGGCGGGCGTTGGCGCCCTTTCTCTCCCGTGGCTCCGTTAGCGGGATCAGAGGTCCGCACCCGTCTTCAGTCGCGGTCCAAACCGTCTCTGGGGGTTTAGGAGCCCGTTGGTCTTGGTTGAGTCGTTCTGGTGTCGGTTAGGCCAGGATTTTAAAGGATTTTATTGTTCCCCCTGGGAAGCACCTCTTATGTGTGACTGCTCATGCTGGTCGCAGGCCACGCCCCGTAAAGTATTAGTTTTAGGGTGTGCATATTTATGCATCAACATTATTTTAGTTTTGTGGTTTTTTTCAACCCTAAAAGATTTGCAGCTTGTTTTCCAATGGAATTTTACAGATAATGGGTCACATTGAAGATGAAAACAAATCTGAAATGATTCACCTGTCTCAATTTTCTTAACATAACAAAAACATGGGATTTTAACATGAGGTGTGTAAACCTTTTATATCTACTACTGTGGTTCCCGCAAATAAGCCCTACCCTGATTTGGGGGGATTTGGGGGGGGGGGGCGGACACTTGAAATATAAGCCCTACTCTGAAAATGAGCCCCAGCTGAATTACAAAAAAAACCCCAAAACAATACATTACCTAGAAGCTGTGGTCTGTGTCCTCCCTCTGTGTCCTCTCCGGAGCTCCGGCATTCTTGCTTGTAGTCCTCAGCCACCAACAGAAGATCAACTCCTGGTTCCTGAATTCATAAATCCCACCTCCAGGAAGCGATGTCTCTAATTGGTTCTTGAGTGCTGCATTGATTGACTGCATTGAGTGCTGCTGAGCAGCGCACAAAAAAACAGTCACAGCCATCGCGTTGTATATGCGAGATTTATGAATTGGCTGAGCTGCATTCATCTTTGCCTCTCTGGCGGCGATAGCGATGTCTGCTGCTGCGGAGTGAGGAGAAGTCGCCGCTGGGGATGCAGAGACTCCACTGAGATGAATTACACTCAGCCAATTCAAAAATCCCACCTCCACAACGCGATAGCTGTTGATTGGCTGAACAGCACTCTAAGAATCAATAATGTAGCAAGAGATCCCACTGATGTATTACTCTTTCAGCATAGATTTGATATTTTAGTTTAAATTGTTGCAAGGAGAGAAGCTTTGTGACATAGACTAAAAATAAAATTCCATTGGTGGCTCTGGAACGTGGCACCCAGATCATTCTCTCCTCTAATAACAAGTATAAAATCGTGAGGAGAGAGGTCATCCTGCAGGTTACTTATTGCACTGGGAAAGGCCTTTAATGATCTTTCCAAAGGTTGAAGATGGCTAGTCTAGGGAAGCAGGGAAGTGTTTGAGTCACAGATATTTAAAGAACTCTTTGTGGGAAAGGTTTGATTTCTTGCAATCTGCTCAAATGATTTGAGTGGTTTGCCAGGGCAAACTTCTTTTATACAAGATTGTATCCTTTTCTATCCAAGAAGAGAATTAAGAATCTTGTGTTGAATTAGTGATAAAGGTATATTATTTAAGCAAATAGGCCGCATAGACTGTGACCCAACCAGTTCTTGCCATATTTTAAGATCAGTAGTAATCACAGGGAAGGTTATAAAGTTAGGGGAAGGGAGTTGGGTGGAGAAGCATAGGAGGGGTACTAAATTGTTTGATCCTGTAATATCTAATTCAATGGATACCCATAGTTTGGACATGTTGTTAAGCTACCGGTCCCTTCTCCATTCTAATAAGGACACTTTGCAATAACAAGCTAAACACAGGCACACCGAGCCACCCTTCCTAATTGGGGCAGTGGTTTGGCTGCTAGTCTAGGCTAATAATTCAAACACATGAATGATGTACAGGTGGGAACTGAATTAGGTTTTTTCTAAAGTGATGTATAATTTTTTGGGGAGGAGCATCTTTTTAGCTGTCACAATGTGAAGTAGCTAAGAGGTGGAGACATTAACAAAAATACTGAGGTCTTTTTTTAGTTGTTTTGGGCAAAACTAGTGGTGTACAGATTAACTAAAGGGAATGTAAGGCTGATTTTAAGGTAAGAGAAATTATCATTCATTCAGGCAAATAGAGAGAAAGCCTGAAAGATGTTTTTTACTTCTGGAGAGATTCACATATTTTAAGATCAATGATTCCGAGTAGTGTTTCCCAAACTCCCAGCCTCACAACCTCCCAACAGGTCATGATCTGTGGATATCTTATAGAGAGAAGACCTGTGGCAATGTCTGAGACCCTGACAATACTATGGAAATCCTGAAAAGCTGACCTGTTGGAGGGTTGTGAGGACTGGAGTTTTGGAAATGCTGACATTGACTCTGTAGTAAGATATCTCACCAAAGGTTTTTTATCTTATTTAAAGTGTGACTGACATTTTTAAAAACGTCTGACTAATCACAGAAATATGTTACAAGTTTTGATCAATTGGGGTCAGGAGTCTGTCTTCAGCTAGCGCATTTCTGCTGTTTCATTTTAGCATTTGAATGGAGATTATTGAGCTTCTCAATCTCTACCTGCAGCGTCCCATAGGGTGACCCCGGGCACAGGGCGTACGTTGAGGAGCTGGGGGG
The DNA here is from genome assembly GCF_035609145.1 of Eleutherodactylus coqui. Classification (NCBI taxonomy): domain Eukaryota; kingdom Metazoa; phylum Chordata; class Amphibia; order Anura; family Eleutherodactylidae; genus Eleutherodactylus; species Eleutherodactylus coqui. The sequence goes on along the minus strand of NC_089838.1, from coordinate 133,961,403 downwards.
GCAAGATGCTGGCTTGTCATGGCGGCACTTACAACGCTCCCTCCCGGAGCGTCACACATAGCCTCGGCCAGGGCTCGCCCTAGGATAGGGATGCCCAGTAAACTGGAGAACAGAGACAGCAGATGTCATCGGTATGACCCTCGGTGGTAAATAAATGGAGCCACAGACAGAAGTAACGTACCTCAGGTCCCTGGGAATGATCAGGACCTGGCAAAACTTTACTGGAATAACTTCTTGCATACAAGGCACAAATGACAATGATTTGCAGTGCAGGTATTAGACAGACTTGAGAGTACCTCTACCTGGTGATCCCAGACTTCAGGACAACTGGGTGTAAAAACAAATAGGTGTACCTCTACTCGGTGATCCACTAGATCCGGTCGGCCACATAGGAAAAATGAATAAAGAGTACCTCTGCACTAGGCCTTGGAAGTGGTACCTGCTTCTTGCTCACACTCTCTTTCTTCAATTGGGGCTTACTCCTCTCTCATCTCTGGAACATACACTCTCAGGGAACATCTCTTCTTCCTCCATTCTTCACCACATGAGGGTTGAAAGTACCCCATGTGGCTGGCACTCTGAAGCCTCAGGAATCCAGAAGAATCTCCGAAGAATGGACTCTTTCCCACTCTTACACACTCACATTTATAGCCTAACTCATACCACGTGACAGGACATAAATTGATACATGTACAGGCAATTCCCAGGCTTTTGTAAACACTTAACCCATCACACCCTGCAGCTGTGCAATACATATAACACAATAACTAGACAGGTTTGCACAGCACAGCAACACAAGATATGATGTGTATGACATTATGGAGGGGTCCAGGAATGTATGTACTGGGCCACTACACACCTGTACCATAGAACTGAAAGGAGCAGCAGTCTAGCATGTGTTCCATTGCTCTATTAATAGGGGCATTCAAGGTCGCAGTTCTTGGATTTGCTGGACTCCTAGCAGTTGGCCCCCAGCGCTCAGTCATTTGTCTCCTAACCTGTGGAAGGGTATGAATGTGTTTTGTGGTAAAGCTCTTTTAATGTCCAGCATTGCACATTTGTACAATGTTCTGATAGAGTAGCATATTCTCCCACACTTTTGTATTTCAGCATGAGCATAGTTTAAAAACCATTACATTTTACTGTTTCTTAAAAAAAAAAAAGCTAAAAGCTTCTAGGAGAGAGTGAGATATATATTTTTTTAAGTAGTGGTTCCACTAACAAGTAAAATAGCTGCATTTTTACTCTACTGAATGAAGATAGATCATTACTTAAATCCGGACTCTTCAAACCACTACTCTGTAATCTAATAACAAGAAAATACCTTCTGCTCTGCTGCCAGACATTTACTATTCAAATCCTACCTTCTTTATGATGACATAAGTTCCTTCTCCCCATTTATTAATATCAGTGACCACACTGTCTATACATGTAATATGAGGCTTAGAGGTCCTGTGGGCGGTCCTATCAGTGATTGACAGCTATTTCTGTATGTGCACTCCTACAGGGAAGACTGTCAATCACTAATAGGACCGCCCACTGGACCTCTAAGCTCGGAATCAGCAGAAAATTAACTATAAAATACAAGTTCTACTGAATCTTTCCCCATAAAACTATCTATCAATCTGCTCAGCTCCTCCTCCTGTATAACATGATGACTGTAGATAGACTGCATTTTCAATGTGGCAGACTTCCCATCAAGGATTGAAGGCAATAGAATAAAGCTCACCAATCACAACCTGCTCTGGTAAAGATACCTTTTTGTTTACAATGCATCCCATTTTGTTCATTCTACATTTTTGTTAGTATGAAATTCTGATAAAAAAGTGTAAAAGATGCGCAGAAATATTATTTTGGCAACTGCAAGAGGATTGAAAAATGGGTACATAAGAATCCATCTATCAACCCCATGTGAGTTAATCAGGCCGTAGTAGCCATTACAGATGCCTGCTCATCTCTTCAGCAAATTTGTAATGTTGGTAATTCTAAAACTGTCTAAGTGAATGAAATTACACTGCGGATATCTGAGGACGTGGTCACTATGAAATATATGAGAGCCACTAGAAGTTCATCTAACTCTTTAATAAGGTCTAATTCATTTCCAGTTCGTCGGCTTGCTGCATTTAATGTGGTGACCCGATGGTAATAATATGTTGGAGCTAATAAATCTTGTTCGATGCATCAATAAAATAACAATCTCTAAAGAGAAAGGCAATGTCCTATCATTATTACAAGCTGATTATTTTTCGGGCAGGTCATAAATAAGACATTCATCTGTGGAAGTTTATGTGCAATGCAATTTGTAGAGGGCAATATTCCGCTTTATTCAGTACTTAGCTGTGATGTTCTGCTGAACGGTCTCACATTCTACTTAGTCATTCATATTTAACATCTGTTATTGGGAAAGTTGGGGGACAACTATGTGGGAATCCATCATTTGTCATACTCCTGAAAAGTAAATTATTCTAGTAAGGGCGTGGGGAGTGCATGAATAGACAGATTTGCTATTCAGGAGTGTAGGAAAGCGTGAACGGTCATTGTAGACTATTGGTTGTCACACAGATTTGTCACACATGTATAACTATATGTAGTTGAATTGCATTTTTCTTCTTCTTAAAGAAAACTAGTTGAAATTTTTGTTTTTTCATTGCCGGGAATGCCTAATAAAATAACACAGTATGAAGATTGGAAGTCAGTGTAAATCTGCTGGTGATGCTGTATTACGGAGTGTGTAGATTGGTAGAGAAATGGCTGATTAATTATGGCTCTTGACATAGTGTGGCGGCGTTTTGCTCCTGGGCAAACAAATTATTACTTGGTTACTTGGTATCTAGGTCACTTGAGATGTTATTGAAATATGAAAGGACAATGAATTTTTTATGTATGTCTTCAGCTTATGAAGCAATCATCTCAAGCCTTACTTTTTCTGCTTCCTGTCAATGAGCTTTGTTTGACCTCTATTTCCCCGTGAGTTCACTAGGCACCATCAGTGGTCTATCTTCACAATGACTCTTCTATTACAGGACAGACAGACCTACAATTCAGAAGACCTTTCTCTTATGTTTCAAAAAGTTTCCTTGGGGCCTCATGCACATTTCCAGATTCAGGATCAATATTGTGTGAATCCCAAACACTGCGCCCAGTATTAGCTATGGGTATGTCTGTTGGCATACAGGGTCACTGTACTGGTCTGATACTTGATTGTGCTTAAATCACAAAGATTTGACTCCGAAAATAGAGAAAATACTTTACTCAGAAATTGACGGATGGAGCAGAACAGTGGCAGGCTGAATGGTTTGGGGATTGGCAGTGCCCGAGGCTATATTTACACTCATCACAATACAACATGATCCTGTGTAGATCCCTGCCAAAGCGGGAAGAATTCCAACCCTGGGGCAATATCAGCCCTTCCCATCCCATATTTCACGTTGAAATATTTGAAGATGGCAAATGTTCCGTTGAAAAATAGTAAATATTCTAACATTTGGTCCACATGAACCGTCTCTGAGGACCACACAAAGTTTTTAGTTGTTTTTTTCAGTTTCTTAGGGCTTACTCACATGAGCGTATTTGCGTTGCATATTCCACATATAATACGCAGTAGTAAAACCGCATTCATTTCCATTCGCCCATTCGGACCTGCATTTTTCTTTTGCATGCAAAAAAAAAATTGGTGCATATTACGCATCAAAATAGTTCATTGAAATCAATGGGAATGCACAAATACGTAGCGAATACGCTTGATACATGCATATTCACTGCATATTTGCACATGGAATCGATGGACCATTCTTGCACTTGTTTTAGCGAGCCTAAGTACTTGCACAAAAAAAGCAACACACAGGGAATATGCATAGTTCGGTCACGTAAATACGCTGCGCATTTATGCTACCGAAATACGCAACACGCCTGTGAGAGTGAGCCCTTAGAGTATTCACATAGTGAAAGAACAAACAAACTGGTAATCACAGAAATTTGCATCCATTCTGAGGTTACGTTTACAATGGTAGGGGCAATATGGGCCACAGACTCAAAATCTGGGATTTACAATGGGCTGGTAGATACAAATACGTAAAATGCGTCCATGTTTAGCTATTTCAAAAACCATCATTTCTGTAGTCATCTTTTTTCATGTGTATATCCAGATCAATATGGAATTGCCTTTGAAGGACGATTAAATTCCATACATATTGACATATTTCTGTCAACTATTTTCTTTAGATAACTGAAACATAGCTTTTCCATTATCCGATCAATGGTAATGTTACTAGTCCATACCTATCCCCATGGCATCTGTTACTGAATTCATTTCTTGACTGGCCATACATTGGGAGATTCTAATGGAACAAATGATGAAAAGAGATGTGAGGGCCGTCTCTCTAACCTCCACGACAGTAAAATGATGCTTGGCCGTTTCCAAGGGAAAATGTGGTCTTTATATTTTGTCTTCAAAGTTAATAAATCAGGTTGATGTGTCTGGGTGGTCAGCGGAGAATACGTTCAGGTGCTCATCATAAATCTATTTCACTTCTGCTTATCCCTGAGTTGTCTTGTTCAGTGGTCCACTCTCTGTTTGTTTCCCTGAAGGTTAGTTGAGACGTTCTGTATCGCACTTCAATCAGTATAAATCACGGACAGATTAGCTTTCTTGTGCCTTCCTGCCATAAATCTTATCGCTTCAGGCAGACGCTATGTAATGGGTCTTCCTACAAGCATCATAATGAAAGTTCAACAAATGGAAGGTGATGTCCTATCTCATCGGCACAATGATAGTTGTAGCAAAGAATTGGACAGGACGGCACGCCACGCGTCTCTATGGGAAAGCAAACGTACTCCCTCTCATGCAGGCTATGCACATGACAAAAGCTTACACCATACTGTAGAGTTCATAACCGGACATACTGCAGCATTTTATGCAATAAGGCTCTATTAAGATTATCATCATGTCTAACTTTCATAATGGAGCCATCGGAGATGGAAAAAGATAATTTTTTTCAAAAATCCCGGTGAATCTTGAAGGACCTCATGGACGTTAAATGGGGTCAAGTTAGGGCTCTGCATAGATTGTGCTGTTTTTGCCAGCAGAAATACTAAAGAGGATGACTGAAATGCAAAGAGAAGCTCTGAAGACAAATATGAGCTGAGCCTAAGGGCAGGCTCACACGAGTGTCATTTCATCATGTATTACGGCGCATAATATGTGGTGAGTGGAGTCGATGTACTTTCATTGACTCCATTCACCGCATATTATGTGCCGTAATACACGATGAAATGATGCAGAGTAGAGATGAGCGAGTATACTCGCTAAAGGCAATTGCTCGAGCAAGCATTGCCTTAAGCGAGTACCTGCCTGCTCGAGACCAAAGGTTCGGGTGCCGGCGCAGGGGAGCGGTGAGTAGCGGCAGTCAGCAGCAGTCAGCGGGGGGGGGGGGGGGGGGAGAGGGAGAGAGAGATCTCCCCTCCGTTCCGCCCCACTCTCCCCCGCAGCTCCCTGCCCGCCGCCGGCACCTGAACCTTTGGTCTCGAGCGGACAGGTACTCGCTAAGGGCAATGCTCGCTCGAGCAATTGCCTTTAGCGAGTATACTCGCTCATCTCTAATGCAGAGCGATACGCCTGCTCACCACCGGCTCACACAGAGGTAAAATGCTGCATTATACGTGCAACGTTTTATGCCCACACTCGTGTGAGACGGCCCCAACGGTTCATTACAAAGCCACAATCATTACATCTGGTTTGATATGTGAAGAATACCCTGATTGATTCTGCATACAACACATGGATTTGAATAAATGAGTAGTGGTAGTTATAGGATGGCACATTAAATATGACTCCTGCCAAAACGGGCCAAAGAAATCTCGAGAACTTTTCTGGTTTCTCAGCAATAAAAAGCTGCTTTAGTTTTCTCATAATTATGTGGTACCATTAAGATAACATTTAGAAATACTTTTTAATTAGTATCCTATTATAAGGGCGTCACTAGTACCTATCCAGGATAGGTAATCAATGGTAGATCAACGGGGTTCCATTGGCAGGGTTTCCTGGCCAAATCAGCTGTTCTCTGGGCCTGTGTGCTTGTGCACTAAGGTCATTACTGCAGGAAGCAGACAGCTCCATTCCCACTGCAGTGGCAAAACTTGGGATTGCAGATCCAGCTTGCATTGAAGTGAATGAGAACTTGGCCTGCAATACCAAGTCTGGCTACTGCAGGGGAAACAGAGCTGATCAATGAAAATCTATGTACTTTTATTCATCGTGTATTTTATGCACGTAATACACAATGAAATTACGCGTGTGTGAGCCTGCCCTAAAGAGAAAAAAGATTTTATTTATATTAAGGACACAAACATGGAAGTGAACATGTCTTACTGTATGTTTAATAAATTCACTAAATGTAGATTAAAAACATGTAAAAAGTTGTATAAACAGTCCCTTGCTGTTGCATGTTGTGTCGGTGTATAGGGAAAGTCTTCTTTATATATCTACTAGTAATTATTAGGAAATTATAGTACCAGTGTTTCTGGTGGCGCAATGTGCCACACAGCTGTGCTACACGGTACATCCATTATGATCCCCACACATGATACACACAGCTCTAGTACATCCATCCTGATTCACACACACACAGCTGTGGTACATCCATGCTGATTTCCAGACATCACCAGCTCAGCAGATTGCTGGATGCAGTGATCAGACCCTGGTGATCCCAGACTCCACGCACGCAGGTGATCACATGACGTTGACGTCATCACAGGTCCTGGTGGCTGCTGTTGGCTTATCCGGTATACATTACTTTCTACCAAACTGCACAATGGCTCCTCCCACATCAGTGATGTCACCATAGGTCCTTCAGCCCACCGGATCTCTCTTACCAAACTGCAGAATGGCACCTCCCACAGCAATGACATAATCGCAGGTCCTTCTGCCCACCGGATCTCTGTGGTGGCAGTAGGTCAGTGTCTTCTGTCAGGACTGCTGAGTTGTGTCTGAGATAATAACGGCTTAGTTGTATTCTCATTTTGTTATTTTTGTCCTCCCCTTCCAAGAGCCCTAACTTTGTTGTTCTTCTGTTGGTCAGGTTCTGTGTTTTATATATGTTGCAGAACCTGTGATGACGTCACCATGGGCAGAGCATGAGAAGCACTCACACACAAACATACATACTCACGGTCGAATGGTCCTTAGTAGTTTGATATAACATTGTGTTGGTCATTTTACACAACGTGCAGCAGCAAGGGACTGTTTATACAACTTGTTACAGGTGTACTTTAGTGAAGCTCTACTTATCAGTGCTTGTGCCAGTGTGTTTTTTTCTGGGATTCTGCGTTGTAGTGCATATTTCTTGTGTCTCATGATGTGAGCCTCCCTTAAGATATAAGGTTATTTGAATTGCATGAGTGAAAATGTTAATAGCATTCTTAAATGTTCCTATAATTCATCCTTCGTAGGGAGAACGGCTCTGTTTAAAAGAAATCCTAAACGCACACCAGTCTGATATTACTCTGCAATGATAACAGTGTCTCCAGACTTTGTTTTTTTTAAACATAATGGGGACCTCAGTGTACTAAAAATAACCCAGTAGAACTAATGAAGAAGGAAGGCGATTTCAAACCTAAATTTAAGATGCCTTGAATCTTTATGGTGAACTTTTTTAGTACTCCGTAGGATAAATAAAGGGTTGGAAAATGTATAGATTTCTTTTGTTTTGCCTTTTACTATTCATTTTCTTTCTTTTTTCCTTTTATAATATAATTGTCTCTAGGTATCTCTACTACAGAGATGTAGTTCAGTGCAATAGTCATACATTTATATTTGAACTATTTTGCATGTGTTCTAGTTCCAGCACTTTTTGTTGGAAAGCATACTACATGTGAGGCCGGTTTCACATCTGCGTTGGGATCTCCGGTCGGAGGTTCCATCGCAGATCCGGCTGAAAAATACCAAGAAAAAACGTTGCATGCAGTGCTTTCTCTGCCATCCATAAGCTGGGTGGAAAGTGAGCAGACCCCATTATAGTCAATGGGGTCCGCCCGGCGCTGTTCAGTTCCATCCATAGATGGAACCTTTCGACCGCAGGCATTCCATCTTTCTGCTCCCAAAGTGGAATCCCTGCCACAAATTAAAAACAACTCTGAGTCTCACATTCTGGAACTGTTCACTAGAGAGGTTATCGAAAAAGAGAGGCCTTATGGGTCCTTTAAGGCTCCTGGGCCCGAGTGCAACCACATCCTCTGCATCCCCTATAGTTACGCCCTTGGGTGGGGTATCACTCATTCACATTTTTCTTAGGCCCATGTAGGCCACATTGGATAACAACCATGTATATAAGTATAAATGTCCTAAAAGGACAAATATAGAGACTAATACAAATACATTTCTTGTTTTTACTAGAAATGGCAAAATAGCTTGTCTTTTGTCATTTTCTTGGTTTCCATCTGGGGTTGGCCAACTCTGTTTGGTCACTTCTTCCCTCCACAGAAGTTGATATAGAGATTAGCATAGTTGGACATTTTAAGCATTGTTGTTAATCTGTCCCCATACCTCCTTTCTGTGAAGGGATTTCCTAATGAACTTCTGACCATTTACCTTATGGACTATGAGAATTTGCATGAACAGTTACATGGGTTGTATTTATGGATTGTGCTATGAAGGTACTTTCAGATTATGCATTTTAGATTTAACTTGCTTTATAAAGACTGTATCTCCGCTTTATGTGAGCGGATCATTTTACTGCGTCCAAATTTAGTGGCTTTTGATATCCTGGGGCCTCCTAATAAACCAATAACACTTACCACTTATTAGGTGTAGTTGTACACACTAAACGGACAAAGTGCTGATTGGGAAACTGGAAAATCGCACTCCACATATGTTATCCCCTTCTCAACAATAAGCATAGATTGAAACTATCACACTTACTCACTCTTGGAACTTTTGTTTGAAACCAATGAACTTTTGGGGAAAAAATTAAGAGGCTGTGCTCACCTCCCGGCCATCAGACTCTAGACCCGCCCATACTACACACTTAGCGCTAAAGTTCTCAGACTACATTGCTAGATGCTCATATTTTGGAAAGGGAAGTACTTACATGACAAGCCTCCTTTAAACCCATACTTTGGTGTTTACCAAACAACTGGACATTTACCTGGAACCTGATGTTTTTCCTTTTAGAACTAAGTCCTTTGTCATTCTTCATTGACTAGAAGAACACTGAGAGAAAATGAATCTAAAGAGAAAAAATATTAGTTAGGAACACAAGGAACTGCATACGTTACTGTAGACTAATGGAAAAACCAATCTGCTTTACTACATTCAGCGTGTCTGTGATGTTCCCATAATGCATTAACCGTTACTTTGCAACGTCCGTGCGATGCGCTACCTGTAGTTCTGCTTCACTGGTTTCCTTGGTAATGAAGATGTTAATAAATTAAAAGATTAGTGTATCGCAAGCAATTAAGCATCCAATAAATCAACTCAGCGTGTAAGTGCTTGAGTCATGGTGTAAAGATTTTAATGACTAAACAAGTCCATGTGCATGAATAATTAATATGTGATTCATTTTTATATCCATGCTTCGTCTTGGTGCAATCAGCTAATCGTTTTCTGTCATAGAAATTGTACTGCTGTGTCTTTTCAACTCCTTGAATATGCCTTCATAACATTTCTTTCTGTCATACACTTGTACAAATATGATTACGGATAGCATAAGGCTTAAAACAGATATAACAGCATCCTTGAATATTATGAATACAAAGTAATCCTATGCGATGGAGCCCTCAGTTAACTTATACAGCACTTAGTTTAGTAACTGATTCCAATTATTACAGCTATGAATCCAGAAGATAATGTGGTATCAACTCAATATAATATACTGCAACCTTTAAAACTATTCCATTAATGCTTCCAATAACTAGGATTGCAGCTGCATGGGGCTCTTCTTCAGAAGATAAGATGCATAACGCTACAGTAGCTATGCTCTTCTGTCTGGCACAAATGTTGGAAAGGGACAGAAATCTGTTCGAAGGGACACCAGAGTGGTCTCCATTTGGCTAATGAAAGCCTATGGTTTCATCCAGAGTTCCATCTGGATGCTGTTTTTGGCATTTGAGATGAAACCCCTAGGCGGAAACACAGAGCAGAGACAAAATCCAGTGTGAGAGAAGCCAAAGTTGCTTTAAACATGTTGCTCTGTATTTTAGAACATTGAAAGGCTTTTGTAAGTTGAGCAAAAAAATTAAAAAGACCAATGGTTACAGGATCTGAAGTTTGGCCATTCTGCACAGTTTGTGGACACACTTGCCAAATTTATGAATGCTCAGATCCAAATGAGGCCCGTAAAACGTCACCCCTGAGCACAGTCAGTCCAGTGCATGAAGAAAATCCTTCATTTTAGACCAGACCAGAAGTTCAAAGCAATCAGGCTAATCAGCCTACACCATAAAGACATCTTCGTTGATCTATTCTAGAGGATGGGCAACAAGCAGAAAGAACCTATAGTGTGTTATGCCTAGTGAATTACATGATTCAGAGATTAAAAAGCCACTTCAGCCTTTGCACTTGACATAGTTTGTATATTAGTTTTGAAATAATTAGGCACCAAACAAAGGACTACTATAAGTCATAGTGTTTTACTTATAACACTGTTCGGGGTCTTCTGTAGATATTTCAATCATGTACTCCTTAACCACAAAAATATATTAGATAAATAGACAGATAATATATCTATCTATCTCATATCTATTTATTATCTATCTCATATCTATTTATTATCTATCTCATATCTATTTATTATCTATCTCATATCTATTTATTTATTATCTATCTCATATCTATTTATTTATTATCTATCTATCTCATATCTATTTATTTATTATCTATCTATCTCATATCTATTTATTATCTATCTATCTCATATCTCCCTATCTATCTCACATCTATCTATCTCATATCTATTTCATCTATTTCATATTTATTTATTATCTATCTATCTCATATCTATTTCATATCTATTTATTATCTATCTCATATCTATCTGTCACATATCTATCTCCCTATCTATCTCCCTATCTATCTCACATCTATCTATCTATCTATCTATCTATCTATCTATCTATCTATCTATCTATCTATCTATCTATCTATCTATCTATCTATCTCACATCTATCTATCTATCTATCTATCTCACATCTATCTATCTATCTATCTCCCTATCTATCTCACATCTATCTATCTATCTATCTATCTATCTCCCTATCTATCTCACATCTATCTATCGATCTATCTATCTCCCTATCTATCTCACATCTATCTATCTCCTATCTATCTCACATCTATCTATCTATCTATCTCATATCTATCTATCTGTAACAATGTAACATAACACTGATATATAATATAAATGTGTTATGTTACATTGCCTACATTTAGAGCATAACTGCTTCTCGTGAAAGGTTCTTTGACATTATATCTACCAATACATACATAATCTTTCCTTTACCAATTCGACTATATGGCCCTTAATATTGGATCAGTTTTATGCTCTTCAAGTAATTTCATTTTGTGCACAAACAAATTTTGACTATGGATTTAACAAAAGATTTAATGTTTGCGTTCCCTTCACTTTTCCATATTGTAAGACCATGTACATTCTAAAGCCCCAACATCTTCAATGACATAGTCCAGTAGCTATCAGCACACATTTGGGACAAGAGTTGTCCCATTTAAATTGAACAGAACTGGAGGGTATTTTATTGCTGACATTTAACAGCAAAGCTTAGTAAGCAGTAACTGATTTTATAACCGTACGATGCCATTTCAAACACTATTACATCCACTCACTCCAGAATTGATTGCGTTCTAGAACACAGAGAGCCCGGTAGCGAAGTGTTGGGAGCATCACTAGAAACTAGTCTAGCCTTCGGTGATTGAGAGCATTGCTGCGCATGGGATTCTAACCTTCATTAATCCACACATGGCTGTTTCTGCTCAAGAGAAAAACTATATATTTTCTATATTTTAAATCACTTTGCTTTCAGTTTTAAAAACACATAATTTTTATGTGTAATGTGCGCATACTGCCTGTTTACAGCAGGTAAAGTGCTAGCTGCTCTGTGTGCCAGTGAATATATTTATTGCCTCATAAAGCTGCTTATTGTGCTTTGAGGGGATACATGCTGTAAAATGCTAGATAAACTCTGTTATAAGACAATACTAATGGTAGAATGTCATTAATAAATACTAATGGTCTAGTGACCTGATTATCGCTAAATATGTACAACCTTAAGTATCTAACTAATAGAAGGCTATTGTAAGAGGTGTGCGGTAGCTGCGTTCTCCTATATTTCAGTGCGTAATATGTAATACAGTGTAGCTTTCAATGTCAGGCAAGGAATATATCATGCGTCATGGCCTTCAGTGGTAGAGTATATGAAGTGGACGTACTGTGCCAGATGCAGTACATTAGTGTAATACCAATAATGAAATGGATGGTTATGTTTGTATTCAGCAATCACGTGGGTGGGTTAAAGGGAATTTCCGGAGCACTGGCCCATATGTGCTGATTTTATTTATCTATGTTACCCAATTCATGCAAGATTATGTATATTTCTGGTTTCTATAGTCTCTAGGGTGTCTTATAATATAATTATTTTTATTATATGTAAAACACCAAAGCACGAGATCATGGTCAAGGTCTTTAGCCATGGCACCAATTGTGCCGATTACCACTGGAACCATAATTGCCGCTTTGTGCTAGAGATGCTGTATGTTGGCCAGCAAATATTGGCCATTTTCTATTGTTCTTGCTCATCGACCCTGCCATCACCCGGTATAGTAATGTTGACAAGCCACATCCTTTTATTTTCAATGATGGTGAAATCGAAGATATTATGGGCCAAGACTTCATATGTTTAATATACAGAATTACTACAGTATTTTTGTGATTTCATTTTGAACCACTTTTTCGGAATTCTGCTCCCACCAGTTCTCTGTTTTGCGCAGATTGTAGCTTTTGCCAAGGTTCCAAAGAATCATCTTTGCCACCAAATTGTGTCTTTGTTCTCGGTTTGTGAATTTATTTTGAGTACATGGCCGATTTGTTTCATCAGCTTCTTTAGAGAGTCGGCATTTTGCATCAGTAATAAATTTTTCCACCACGACTTTTATTACATTAGTCCCAATCGCTTGTAGTTGTTAGTAGTAGTATGCTCATGTTTTCGAAGCGATCGTTAAATGCCTTTATTTGAAAGTAGGTTTGCAGTAATGTGACATGGAAAAGCATTGCTCAGACTCTTCTACTGATTGAAATTGTTCATTTGAGACAAAGTAATTATACCCAACTCAACTGCATGGCCAGCGCCTTTCTTTTCCCCTGGTATCTGTACAATAAGCAGATATTACATTCATTACACTGCTATTATACCAACTGTTTGGGCGTACCCTCATTCAATCAGCAGCACTGGTGTATTTTGTGAAAAATCACACGGTCCAAATCATGCTTGTCTAGGCGCTTTCCCAGCATGTTTATTTCCTCCATCTAATAATCTCTTCTCATGATATGGCTAATTTAGTTTATCATTTTAGTTTGACTACTGCTGCAACGATTCTGGCCTGGTTTGTGCAAAATATATTTTTGACCCCACGAAGATGGGTTTTTTTTCTACCATTGATCTTTGGATCGCTTGTTAATACTTGTAGGGGGCGCTTGAAGGCCGTTGTGTACCAGAATCTGTCTGTCTGTCTATCTATTTATCTCTTACGTTGGGCTGACTCTAGGATGCTTTCTGGATCAGCCCCCTCCATGCAGTTCTATTTTTTACTGCTTCTTTCAGTTCAGTCATTTGCATGTTGGTGTTAGCTTTGATGGTATCAAGCCAGTGCTTTCTTTGGCAGCCAGGTCTTTTTTTGCCGATGACCACTGTAGGTTTCTAATGAATCAGCTCGCATTATGTGGCCGAAGTATGAGGGTCTCTGTTTCATAATTTTGCCCTCCAATGAAAACCTTGGTTTGATGCAGTCCAGGACTGTTTTGTTCATAATCTTGGTGGTCCAAGGAATTCATAGGAGTTTCCTCCAGCACCAAAGTTTGAAGGCATCAATTTTCCTCTGGTCCGTTTTATTTCAGTGTCCAACCTTCACAGTTATAAGTTGTGATTGGGAAGATGATTGCATTGACCGTCCAGCATTTCGTTGCAATGCCTATGTCTTTGTTTTTCCAGATCTTATCTATACTTAACATTGCACTGTGGCCTAGTGTGAATTGTCGTTTTATTTCAGACATGTTACCCCTGGAAATTTAGGATGTCTGGCATCTATCAGATTGGACCTGATGTTCAAGCTGATAGGTTTCCTTTAAAAGTTCACAATGGCATGAATCCTCCTCATGTTCTTTGAATACTTGACCAAGACCTCCATCTGCAGTTGTAATGCGTTATACTCTTGTGAACAATTGAATGTCAAAACTTTTTTAAAATGCTTTGATGATCTGAAGACTACTTTGAAGGGTTTATTTTGACATTGCTTCAATATAAGCCATTTTGTTCTGGTTTGTCCCAACTTGTAAAGACAAGGATTTTAATAAAAATAAACTATTTCATTCCCTAATACAAACTAACAGTTGTTCCAAACCAGAGCTTTACATTGCGTTTTACGTCCGTTGTTCCTGTACTTACTAACCTTTATTCCCACCGTCTACAATCTGTTGCCTGCAAACTAATATTATTTTATGGTATATTTTTAGGTTTATGTTTGGTAGCGTGTGCCCGTAGAAATTAAGCAAATTGTTCATCTGTCATAATAGTTTAGTGTAATCTCATTTTAAAAGGAACATGTGTTGTACCATATTTATAATGGCAGTACTAATTGTATATTTTTCTCCTCATTACATTTTTAGATGTACTCAACTCTAGGGGCTAGGGGAAAGCACTGTTTCTTTTTAGCTACAGAGTAGCAATTTAAAATGTCCTAGTGTCTGTGTTTGTGATTTGATGGTTAATGGCTGGATATTTGACCGAAAATGTAATTGCTTTGTATAGGACATGGATGAGTTCTATTGAGTTGCAGCGGGTTAGGTTCACACAGGGCAGCTTGTGATGCGTCTTGTTGTTGGCCAAAAACTATAAGAGAAATGTCAAAAACTACATTAAACTGTCCTGTGTGAACTTGGGGTCACTTCATCACAGTTCAAATTTATTAAAAGGGTTTTACTAAAATTGCAAATTATCCCCTATCTATTGAGACCCCCCCCCACTGATCCTGAGAATGGGGGTCACACTGTGACCCTGCAGTGATGTCATACTTAATGGAGCTCCAGCTCCATTGAAATGAATGGAGCGCCAACAGCGCATGTTTGGCCAGCGCTCCATTCAGTGTGATGTCACTGTAGGTAAGAGGCAAAAACGTAACAACATAGGACTAGAGATAAGCGAATGTACTCGGTTCGGGTGTTTTTGGACCCAAGCACCGCTTTACTCGGACGAAAAGATTCGGGGGGCGGCGTGGTGGAGCGGGGGGTAGCAGTGGGGAACAGGGGGGAGCTCTCTCTCCCCTCCCCCTCACTCCCCTCTGCAACCCCCCGCGCACCCCAGACACCCCCCGAATCTTTTTGTCCGAGTAGTCAGTTACTCGGAAAAAGCGGTGCTCGGGTCCAAAAACACCCGAACCGAGTACGTTCGCTCATCTCTACATAGGATCCATGTTCTCTGGATTGGTGGAAGTCTCAGTGGTGAGACCCTCATCAATCTTCAAGATATCTCTTATTCTGTAGATAGGGGATAACTTGTAATTATGGTTCAACCCCTTTAAAGTATAAATGACTACTGAAGAGAGACCAAATTAAGTGAAAAGCGTTAGTTCAGCTATATTAAAATAATAATACTAAATTGAAGACCAGGTAATACGTTGTTTAGGAAGTAATGCTTTGGCTTTGTTTCCCTCTTATATACAGATTCGGTGTCTACAGCATCCGGTCCACTTTTAGTTGAAGTTGCCAAAACTCCAGGCTCCAACCTTGGAGTAGCACTAACTACCTCGATGTACTGCAGCAAACAGGTCATTGTTATTGACAAAATCAAATCTGCAAGTATAGCTGACAGGTAAGAGCTCACAAAAAGAGTTTCGGCTGTTTCTTTCCTCTTCACCATGAACTCCCTTGAATAATAAGTAAATTAGCAGAAATTTATGACTGACATTTTACATTTGTGCTTTTAATGCAGTTGCAGAAAACATCTGAAAAGATGTCACCATAAGCTGTAATTAGTGTTTGTCTTAAAAGTTCATACTAAGGATAAAAATAATAGCAGAAAATGAATTCCAGCTTTAGGATGTTGCAAAAAAATCACCTATTTGCAGGAAAATGCAAAGATCCAAAGTAGAATCCCATTCAGCTTGGCATACGTATTTCAGACGAAGCCCTTAAGGGGTTATCTCAAGATCTAAAGTTATCCTCTATCCACAATAATGAGGATAACTGTCTGATTGATAGGGTCCCACCACTGGAAACCCCACTGATCACAAGAACAGAGTTCTAAATAGAGTGGCGGTTGAGTCATCTCTTTGGGACTTCGTAAGATTGCAGAATGCTTGCACTCTTGTTGCTTTCAATCTTGGGATAACAGCTTTAATCATAGCCTACCGCTATAGCTTTACGGTATGATATATGACTTTGTCTGAAACGTTAATGCCAAGCTGCATTGTTTTCTACTATGGACCCTATAAGTTTGCTGAAATAAAACCTTTTATTTTCTGTTACATCCTGATACTGGTATTCCTTTTCCACACTTTTCTTCTGTTGCAAACTGGTCTTCTATTCATCCTAGTATAGGTGTGCGAATAGAAAGGAAGTGGAATGGTGAGCTTACTATACCTTTGTTTCAGAATCAAAAGGAATGTAACATTCTTATGTATTTTGGATGAACACGTTATGGAGAAGTCTATTTCTTTGGTATTTTGTATTCAGGTGTGGTGCACTTCATATTGGGGACCACATCTTGTCCGTGGATGGAACAAGTATGGAATATTGCACATTAGCAGAAGCCACGCAGCTCCTAGCTAGCACCTCTGAAAATGTGAAACTAGAGATTCTTCCCTACCATCAGACCCGGTTAGCACTAAAGGGGCCTGATCACGGTAAGATGATCAAGTATTTTGTGACCTGTTATCATGTGTCCAATATATGTTATGTATCTTTTTGTCACTGTTGACTGATGCCTGCAAAGAGACACCTACTGCGGAATGCTACTGTGCAATTATTGTTGATGCATACCTTTTATTATGGTAATTCAAGCAATAACATCATTGCTGTCACATTGTGAAGTTATAGTCCTAGGCATCATTCAACATGATAGCTGAAGAAATCCATGATGTGTGTCCCACAGTTGCATGTAAAAGCCCTTAGGTCATATTCACAAGGCTGTGTCCATGTTTGGCCTGTGAAAATCAGGCACAAAATACATGGCATAGCACACAAACACCTGTCTGTATGCTGTGCTCATGCTAAGGGACCTGCTTTGGCACATGGCCCAAAATACAGCCGTCGGCAGGGGGTCCTAAAAGCAAAATTCCAGTATGCTGGACTACAATGCCATTTTAGTTGCCCTCTAACATGTACAACATGGTTCCATGCAGAAAAAATACTAACTTTATATACTTAACCAAGGACTTGCATACTAGAATGGTTGAGCAGGCAATGGGGAATAATGTCACCACTGTATAAAGGAGACTCTGCTGACATCTACCATTAGGCTTCAGCATGGTCTCTGAAGGCCATTTTATACCACCACTTACCAGTATTGTTCTTACCACAGTTTCACAGAGAAAAATTATATGGGGTAAGTGCAAATCCTCAGCCCCTGACAGTTTATGAAGATTGACCCTGACAGTAGGATTTGCTTTAGGTTTTTCATATACTAATGACTTTAGATGGCCAAAAAAGGCTAATTTAGAGCATTTGCTCTCAACTTTCGGTGTGTATTTGTGGCAGATGTTGACCAAAGGCTGAGTGTGTAAGGTTGTCTGAAGTCCATTTGATGTTACATGTTTTCCGTGTTATAATTGGAAAGTGTTCGTGACAAACGACAGGGTGGTTCCAGTGAGCATGTCCCTACTCGTTGCGTCCTCTTTTGTGGTCTCGTCAACATTGTCTGCTTCTGCTTAGTTCCTATAGCAAGGCCAAGATTGATCTGCCTTTTTCAATTTCAGTTTTCATTCAAAATGGCAACCAAGCCCGACTAACTGTTAATTAAGAGTTGTTCACTTTTTGGCCCTCAAAAATCACTAGTGTATATATAGCTAGTTTTGTGTCCATTTTTATAAAATCACTCCTAACTGCACCTCCTAGATATTGACCCTTGATGTCTGTAGTGACAGCCTCTCCCCGGTGTGTCAGGTCTCTACGACAGTCTGGTCACACAGAGAGGGGGTGTAAAGTAAAGATAAAATGCGGTGGCTTACTTGGCTGGCCTCCCGGGCATCACATAAATTTGTGTATTATGTCAAAAGTTTTTCCACATCGGTCTTTGCTGTAACTTACTATTACTAGAAGACATGGGGCTTGTAATCTCTATAATATTTTAGTCTTGATTGTTTATTCACTACTTTCCTACAAGCTGTTATCATCTTTTGACCTGCTGGGATTCAAAGCCTTCAAGCTGAGCAGCAAAATGCTTTTCTGCCATATATAAAGACACTGCATATGAAAACAAATTATTTTAACATCCAAGACTCATTCTATAGTAGCTTAGCATTAGTTTTCAATTTTCTCTTTGAAAAGATTTTACGGCTTAGATTAATAAATCCATTTATCTGCACTTTACATAGGAGTTATAAAACGGAAAATAAGTTTTAAGTATTTTAGAACTGCCATGATGCACAGATTGTAAATGTATGCACAGCACATCCCACTGATATATTATTCCGGGGGCTAAAAACCCCAGACTATTAAATAACAGTGTTCTGAAGGTGCAAGTGAAATATGTCATAAAGGTGATAACATCATGTAGCATTTGTGCAATCTAAATCGTGGAGAATGAGTCTATTAATAATGTGGTGATGCCCTGATTATGCCCTAGATGCCAGCAATGTGCATAGAATGTGATAGCCGTATAATTGTTGTTCCTGATGTGTAGGACTTGTTAGATGACTTTGTAGGTCTGCTTCTAATATAAAGAAATGTGTGAAATGTTGTAACCATTGAAAGGAAATGGAAGACTGATAGATTATTAATGTATCTGTAATTGCCCTTTAGAAGTCCATTAAATGCCTCAATGTCAGCATCTAGGTCATGTTGCTTTCAATTTCCTTGCTAACTGCTCTCACGTCCTCTTTTATTCATTGAAACTCAGTTACCTTTCCCTCTTTTCTGGTTCTTTTTCTTTCTGATTTCCTGTCATCCCTTCATGCGGGCAGTAAAGGTTCAAAGGAGCAGCGAAAAGCAACTTCCATGGGACAGCTCAACCAACAGCCACCGCCGCCTCCACTCCAACCAACATTATAACACCTACCACCCTGACCATTGCAGGACGCCAGCCATGAAATGCCAGAAACCCACTCCTCAAAAACTCCTTCGTAATGAGCCACCTTTTACTTTCTGCCTTTTTTTCCTTTCTTTTTCATGCTTTCTCATTTCAGGCATTACAGCATTGCTATTATTTCCCACCTTCCATACTAATAGTAGACATGACATTGGTATGCTGGTTTCGGTGTAGCCCCCTGGGTTGACGTTAATATTGATGGCATGATACAATCGTTTACCGAAGAGCAATGATAGATCTATTACTGGGTAATTTATTACCCACGGTGAAGATATGAAACTGTTACATATTAGTACAGACCTGCACAACATAGGATAGCAGGTAGTTTTGTTGCACCATAGCAAATATTTGGGCTCTTTTTAATCTTGAAAGCGGAGCAGGAGTGTTCAGATGCACACAGACTTACTTGAACATGCACACATGTACATGCGTATAGATACAGATATGCACACACATTGATGGACAAAAAATAAATACACATTGCTAAAATTGGTACTCGCAGATAAGGGCTTATTTGTAGTTGCATATGCCAGTTGTGCCCAAGATTCTCGGATGCAACTGGCATCAGACTGCAAATGGACACACGTATGTGTGCTGCCAGGGCCCTGCGGGTAGTGGTTGCTACATGTCCTACTGCTGTCTATGATATGGACAAAAATAGGACATGCTGTGATTTGTTGTTTGTTTACATGGGCTGCGAGTGTAAGATCTCTTCTTTGAAACAGCCCATTGAAGTCAATGGGTCCGTGTACTTTCTATATGCAGCCTGTTGCAAAAACGGACTGCACATGGATAAAGTACACAGATGTGTATATAAGCCCTTAGGATGTTCAATAGGTAGCACTAGCATTCTTAATGTTGGGATTCTGATGAGTTTCCATTCACTCCATGGCAGGAAAGGTAACACTTGGTAATAACATAAAAAGATTGTGAAAAGGGAATGGGCAACAAAAATAAGCAATGATTGATACAAATTAATAAAAGAATAAGTGATGGCAAGTGTACATAGTGGAACACAGCTTCTCACTGTTGTTATATTAGTACATTGAGTATGGAGCCTCGTAATCTGGAAAGGAAAATCTAAAATCTTGTGTTTTGTGCTTTTTTTTCCTTTTACCCATGTCTGTCACTGTTAGGAGATGGTTGTTTTTTCTTAATTATAAGTAGGCAACAGGAGTCTTGTACGTACACTCTTTGTCAAAAAAAAATTAAACTCGTGTGTAGTAGACCTCTTTTTTCACTTGCATAGAGCTTGTTACCACTAGACACCTCTAGGATGCAATCAAAGAGATTTCACCCAGTTAACAGAGTTTGAGAGGTGCCGCACATATCAAGGGTGTCACAGGAATGCCTCCACAACATTGCCATACTTCCGTGGTTCCACAGTCGCCAGAGTTATCACCAATAGAACATATCTGGGACCAACAGGGATGCTAACTTCAACAGTCTGAAAGCGAAACTACATACCTCCATGCCCGCCCGTATCACGCCTTGCATGCGAGCTAGAGGTGGTACAACAGGCTACTAGAGCCTCCATGCCTGCCCCTATCACACCTTGTATCCAAGCTAGATGTGGTACAACAGGGTACTAGAGCCTCCATACCTGTCTGTATCACATCTTGTATCCAAGCTAGATGCGGTACAACAGGGTACTGGAACCTCCATGCCCCCTGCCCGTATCACATCTTGTATCCAAGCTAGAGGTGGTACAACAGGGTACTAGAGCGTTCATGCCCACCTGCATCACATATTACATCTAAACTAGAGGCAGTACAACAGGGTACTAGAGCCTCCATGCCTGCTTGTATCACAGCTTGTATCCAAGCTAGAGGTGGTACAGCAGGGTACTAGAGCCTTCATGCCTGCCTATATCACATCTTGTATCCAAGGTAGAGACGGTACAACAGGGTAATAGAGCCTCCATGCCTGCCTGTATCACAGCTTGTATCCAAGCTAGAGGTGGTACAGCAGGGTACTAGAGCCTTCCTTCAAGTGTTCAGTTTTCCCCAATAAAACCTCCTTTTGCTCTGATATTGTAATCACTTATATCAAAGTTACAAACACACAGAGAACGTTCCATTATATTCTGACAACTCCTTCTAGGTGGTTGTTTGTTATTTTTTTTGACAATGAGTGTATATTCACAGTTCAGAGCACGTTTATTACAGTTCTGTTACTTACTGATGTTTTATACTAAATACATTAGATACATTACTTTGTAGATATGAAGTACAGAATGGTTACAAACCTCATTTGACTATGTGGAAGATCAATTATGAATATAAAAGCTTGTCAAATGAAAAGTGCTTAGTAAATGGCAGGAGCATTACATTAGGGCTCCATATAGTTATGATTGAGTACATGTCTTTCTATTAATCATTATTTATCTAGAGTGGAAACATTTAGTTTTCTCTTCCTTTCAAGTAAGCGTGCCGTCACATGGGCACGTATTATCATGCAGTTTTTTGTAGACAAAACCCAGGAGAGGATTCCAAAATGAGAGTGACTGCGCTCTACAAGAACCTGGAGAATTAACCCCTGGCAGCCAGGCTTGCTTCTAGGCAGCTATCTGATAATGCTATCGGATGTAGGCTCTTGCTAGCTCTGATCTATTAGTGAGTCTGATGTTTTTTGGGGGGTTTTTCTATGGTCTATAACAGTTGAATCTGAAGTCCTATCATTTAAAATGCCCCTTGTGATAGTAGATGTAATGTCAGTACAGTGGAGCAGTCCTTCCGCATTCAGGTGAAGTGCTTTGAGTTTGGTGTACTATGTATACTCTTTCTTACAGCAGCATTGGTATCTTCGTCCTTCTCTCCTACCTCCATGAGTGCATACAGCCTAAGCTCACTCAACATGGGGACTCTACCTCGCAGTCTGTACCCTACCAGTCCACGAGGAACACTAATGAGAAGGAGAATGAAGAAGAAAGACTTCAAAAGTTCATGTAAGTTACAAAACAATGTTCTCTTTATGATATTCTATGCTTTTTCCATTGTACTGTAGTTGTTCCTACCGTGCAGTCCCTGTAATCATTGTAGAGATGTTGTTCCTTATGATGAACATCTTTCCTGGCGTTACTCTGAGCGCACTCCCTGTCAGATGTGACTCTTCTCCCATCTGTTCAGATCTATTTTTTTCCTATTGGGAACAACTCTTGGAAGAAATCCAAATGTACAACACCTTTTTGTATAAATATTTATTACTGTGAGTTTTTGCAGTAATATGTTTGAATTGCATTAGAAGTTTCCAGTGATGTTTGGATGTAGACAAAGACATCTCATGATGACCATACAGCATTTTAAAAATACATGGTTTTCCCTGAGCCTATGAGAAAATGACAAGAATGCACTGAGAGTCTGTAGTTGGCTGAGGGTTACAACACTATGTATTACTTTTACGGTGAAAGTTCTCCAAACACAACCTCTTTGGGTAGACCATCGCTCTTTGTGAAGACCATTTCACTGTGTATTAGTCTATTGAATTGTACTCAGTGGAGAAACCACTATTGTTGAACTGGAAACGTCAATGCTGATGAGTCCTGTAGCTTTAGCTCTTCTTAGGGTACTTTTATATGGGGTGACTATTAGCTGAAAAATCTTTCGAATTGGGGTACTGCATAAGAAATTACTCGTTAGTCGCTAGTTGAGTCATTTCAGCTCGCTGAAATGAAGCAACTAGTGAACGAATTGTCACTCAGTGTAAACAGGCAGTCATATGCCTTTGAACACTGCCTGTTCACAGTGAATGGAGGCGGGTGGCCAACAGAGATCTCTGGTGCACTCCGCCTCCATTCACTGTGCGATTATCGCTTCTGTGTAAAAGCACAGACAAATAGTTTATTTAGGAGGAGAAGAGTGTTCATAAAATCATAACCACCACTATCATAAAGCAGTGAACATACTTTCCTTCCTAACACGATACTGTTCGAATGATGAGCTCCATTTAGGCATTTACAGTAAAAGAATCAATGATGGCCACTTGATTGTCCATCTGGCCATGTCATGTGTTCTACCTTGTACACAGGAATATTACACAAACATCAACTCATTCCCAGAAATGAGAAAGAATAATACAATGAAGGCCAGCAGCAGTAACGGTGATGAGGATGGCCATGCTTGGATCTATGCAAGCAATACTCCATGAACTACCAGTAATTGACATTATATGATAAGATTACAAATTAGGAATAGTCCATTTTTGTTTTGTTTTCTTAGTGATCACTATTCATTCTTCCCCCAGAAAAACTGGAAATTCCTATTTCACATACTGTATATTCTGTCTAAATTGTGATGAGATTTAACCTTCATAAGTGAGTGATTGGAGACCCTCCAACCCTCAGCCATCCTCAGTGCAGCTGCTCTTCTGCATAGTTATCACATCCAGGGCAGTTTTCAAAATGTATCCTTGAAATCCGGCAGATGTGAACATTTACTCATAATACTTTAGATGATTGAGAAAATGCTGTATATGATGTACAAGACAGCGTGCCAGTTTTGCAAGATACTGTATAATCACAATGTGCTTAAGTAATGATGAAGATACTGCCATGCAAAGCAATCCATCAGAAGAAATATGCAGTTTATAACTTTGCCAGATTTATATCATATTTCACCAGTCCACTGTACTTTATGCTTTTTAACTTTTTATTTTATTGGACTTTTGTTATCATGCAAATGCTTATAACTAGAGATGAGCAAGCATACTCACTAAGGACAATTACTCGATCGAGTATTGTCCTTAGCGAGTACCTGCCCGCTCGGAAGAAAAGGTTTGGCTGCTGGCGCGGGAGAGAGGTGAGTTGCGGCAGTGAGCAGGGGGGAGCAGAAGGAGAGAGGGAGAGAGAGATCTCCTCTCCGTTCCTCCCCGCTTTCCCCCGCCGCTCCCTGCCCGCCGCCGGCAGCCGAATCTTTTCTTCCGAGCGGGCAGGTACTCGCTAAAGGCAATGCTCGATCGAGTAATTGCCCTTAGCGAGTATGCTCGCTCATCTCTACTTATAACGTGAATCCAAACCGTAAAGCCAGATATTTCTAGTATATGCATAGATGAACACCGTCAGAGGCATCATTCCCCGCACCATACTCCAGAACGTGATAGCCAGTTTCTTCAGACCTGAACTAGCAGATACAAACAAATCAAAAGTACCACTGAACGTTAGTTTGCAACATAATAAAAGCTTGTCCATCAAGTGTTGGAGAATATGTTAGTACTATATAAAAAAAAAATGTTTAACACATTTCAATATCAAATGTTGGATGCTACAGTAGGGGATGGTATGATGGCTTGTCCAATGAGAAATGTAAAATATGTAACCATAGAAAAAAGACCCTTGAACACAATTGCTGCTATTCTCTGAAGAAAAATAAAGGAATTTCTAAATACCAGACAAGATCTGAAAAGTCCTGAACTATGACTCAAGATTGGGAAACAAGCTAATTGTCTAGTATCATATAAGGCTTTCAAGGTGATTAAACTGCAAGGTACTGTAGGCTGACAATTCCTCCTAGTATACCTCGCTGATATCCATGTTGGTCCTGGCTGTGTTATGAACAGTAAATGAGTAGTAATTGAAACAATGGGAAATAGAGCAAGAAACATAATGGTTGTGAGTACTGCTTCTCTGTGAGTGGTCTTCTAGTAGTTTGAAATGTTCCCAGCAAAAGAAAGCAAGTACTTTTGTAGATATGATACCTTTTAATGGTTAACAAAAATACTTAATGTTATAGCGAGCTTTCAAACCTCTCAGGGTGCTTCCTCGGGCTTATAGGGTTTCTGTCAGGTAAAGAAAAAAATCATACTTACCTGTGCCTTACGGGGCCGATCACCGGGAATCTGCTGGTCTTCTCCTGTCCGTCCGGCAGCTGTCCTATCTCAGGGCAGGAGCTGGCAAAGTTCCAGCTTCCGCCCCTGCTCTGACCACTGCCAGACGCCAAGTCCTGCCACCTGGGTCAGTGGTCGACGCGTCACAATTCTGGCTGCGTCTATGCTCTGCCGTCCTCGGAGAGTCGACGGCGAGTGCGTGGGTGCTTCCCCTTTCCCGGGTACTTTCGCACTCACCGTAAACCCTCCATGGACGGCAGATGTTAGACACGGCCATGTTGGCGGGAGCGCTGGAGCCGACCCCTTGCGTGCCAGGTTAACAATGGAGGGACCAAGTACAACTGGATTAGGTGAGTTTGCTTTGTTTTTTTTAAACTTTTCTCTTTCCACAGGTTAGACTGTAACGGGATGCAGGGCAGGATGTAGGTGAGTATAATTTTTTTTTATCTTGCTGACAGAACCCCTTTAATGTAATAGATCCGAAGAGGCGCATATATACAGTGTGTATATATATATATATGTATATATATGTATATATATATATATATATATATATATACTGTGTATATATATATATATATGTATATATATATATATATATACATACACACATATACGAACACACATACTTACGTACTTAATCTATTTCATCATGCTTGAGGAAGAACCCTGAGAGGTTCAAAAGCTCGCTGTAACATCCTGTATTTTTGTTAGCCAGTAAAAGGTATCATATCTACAAGATTACTTGGTGTGTCTTGCTGAGAACAATCACCTTTTGCTCTACTGGCTAACAATGCGCCAATCCTTTTTCAGTATTGGTATGAGTATTACTAAATGGGGGGAGCTGAGAGCAGACCCAAAAGAAAGACCCATATTGCCACATATCTATAAAGGCTTCAGAAGTCCTCATTATTATACAGCATCTTATCTTCATCTTCAGCTAAACAACGACGCACTGATCTTCATAGAGGATTGTCTGACATCTTTGTGTGGTACCCAAGATAGATGGGATCTCTCTTAAGTAAAACACATTTCATCGTTTTCTTTATGTCAGACTAGCATAGCATTCTGCACTGCACTATCCAATAAAACAGGAAATGTGGCAGACAAAAATAGCTGAGTTTCATAATGGATCATGACAGATCTATCATATCCATCATAGACTCCGTGAAAGTGGAAGCCATAATGAATAGAGCCGTTCTCCATTTCCAGAGCCTCACCGTGATTATTATTAATGACTAATCAGTTGAGAAAAGGACTTTGTTAAATAAACTGAGCGAGATCCTTTTACAGCATGAAGCAATGTTCTCAATTAGTTGCTATTACCTGGTTAATTGACTTTTCGTCTTGAACATTTTACTGGAAACAGTATGTGCCAGTTTGCACAGCAGCCATTCTTTTGTTCTGAAGTGTTCTCCGATAAACATAAAGTGATATTCGTGTTAAATAACAATTTGTGACTGATTTATTCCGGTAGACAGGAGAACGCGTTATCATTGTGAGCTATTTCACTCAAGTTATTTGTAGGAAATAGAGACCCAAATGTGGACATCATATCTGCCATTATGAGGCATGTGCATTTCTAGATTTAGTTCTTCACCAGTTGCTCTTACATTGCATTAAGCATCCTCATACTCTGGATCTTAGAGCCCCATTATTAGAGCAATGAATACATACAATGTATGTGCACTATGACCTATTGGAGAGCAGCATTCCTGCAAGTCAATGTTAGACTCTTTATACCCATATAACACTGAATGGGTATTGAAAGCCAAGCCAGAATCCATACACAGACAGCTGTTTCGGGGTTTTTGCCTTTCATCAGTGTGCAGTAGGTTTCTGGCTTGGCTAGTGAGAGGCCTATGATGCGAGTCAGGATGAGTATTGTCTCTCCTTACGGAGAGCACCTAGAAGGTGAGTGAGGAGACAGCTAGGAGGTGAGTGAGGTGACTTATAAAACCATGCATGCTCCTCTGGGATTAGCGACGCTGTTGGGATTGCAATCTTTTCATACAAGACGGGTGATACTCTTAAAGCTCATTTACACGCAAAGACAATCTTTCAAACGATTGAAAGATTGACAGTTTTAGCGATCATTTTGCTTAAAGTACTAATGGGCACTATTGCCCATTAGGACTTTATCAGCTTCATTGCATGCAAATGGGCCTCCGGGAGCTGCTTGCAGAACTCAGCAGGTGGTCTGAGCTCTGCAATCACCTCCTTTGTTCTCACAGGGGCTGAGAACATGAATACAATATAATCAGCCACTCCCGTGGAGAACACAGTGTAGGGTCCCTGTTATCTACTCTCCGGCTGAAGGATGGATTTTAAGTTCACCTCAAAATCATCGTTCAGCCGAAGAGTAAACTATGGGAGCATTTACATGCAATGATTAAAACTCATATGCCATCGTTTTAACTAATTTTGAGCGATAATCGTTGCATGTAAATGGGCCTTTAGAAGCTTAGTCCACAACAAAGGCTCTCTGCTTGACCTGGCATATGTCAGTTTTATTGCAGCACAGCAAGGTCATAGCAAAATCTTTATGCAGCACTTCACATCAAGTGTGTTCTGGAGTAACAAACAAAATCCTTGGCATCTACCCTCTACCTAAACATTTGGCATTGCTCAAGCCTTAGTGCCTCATAACGTCACATCAGTATAGCCATAAGACATCTAACCATGAATGGTCTCTTGTATGTTCTATCCCTGTCATGCCTTGCGGTTCATCACATACAAAGTGGAAGGTAGCAACCAGGGAGCTCAGAAACGTCTTCTGACCACCTTCCTACTTTCTATGAGGCCCCTCAGGTGGAGCATAATGAGGCCATTCCACAGCAGGAAACGCTTCTCCATTAATCTCTTTCCTACACAATGTCCCTCTAGTGGTTTAAACTTGTCACCAGAGTAGCTGCACTGGCACAGCACAACTACTTTAGAATGGTATTCACATCAGTCAACCTTGTATTTCTGTGTATTGGTTTCAAATATCTGAAACAGATTTGTCAGGCTATGCCATGGGAGTGCTCATACCTCAGCATAGGTTGGTCGTCCTCATATGTCATAATTAAAGCAGACACTAGGATTACTAGGGGGAGTAGGATCCACATACCTGACGGGAATGCAGAGGGTATACCTGCATAGATAAGAACAATGGCTGTAAGTTTCTCTTTCTAGTCACAATAAGAAACTGATCTCTGGAGCACACATGGCAGTGCTAGGATGTGAAATGCCGTGTAGGCTGAGTTGTAGTTGATTTGGTATGCGTACATGACGAAGCTCCAGCTTGTTATATTATCCACCTCTGCTTGCTCTTAACCTAAAAGTTTTTCTCTGAGCATTACCAGTTGCCAACCAAGACTGGCATTTTGAGAGCCATACCAGTCATCATTCATCTGTTAGTTTTTGTAGAATTACTAACGTAGTAATACTTTTCTGATTAGTTATTTTGTTTTCTGCATTAGGTGCTGTGTTTTTATCATACTGCTTTATATTTTGATGTGCTTTCTGATGTTTGTCATTGCAGTGTCCTTGGCATCTAGCACGGTTGGCTTGGCTGGACAGGTCGTCCATACCGAAAGTACAGAAGTGGTGCTGACTGCTGACCCCATAGTAGGATTTGGAATACAACTTCAGGGCAGTGTGTTTGCCACAGAGACTTTGTCTTCTCCACCTTTAATTTCCTACATTGATGTTGACAGTCCAGCTGAAAGGTGAGCTAACAAATGTCTAGATGGCCAACGTGCCTTGTTTTTATATTGCTTTTAGCTTCTGTGTATATTTTTTGCTAATTGCTGATGGGTTTAATCACAGGACCAAAAACAAAAAGCCAAATTAAGACATAGTACTGCAGACATGTGCCAGTATACACTTTATTTTCTGAACCGTAGTTGCACCCACTTATGATCAGGCATGATGCTAGTTGGACAATACAAGTATTTCTGGCATGGAACAAGTGGATTATGGGTAATGCATAAAGCTGACTATTTTATGCTGCGGTACAGGACAGATGAAAAAGATGAAGCTTCGTATACTCCTCCAACCGTGTCAAGTTTTCTTCCAATACTTTTACCGGATTTTAGGAACTTATGCTGCACATACATATTAGATTTTTGAGGCAGAAACTGTTGATTTTGGTGGAAACCATTTATGAACTTATGTCTAGCAGACCTTTCTATGCATAAAAGGGAAGGACTACGTAGCGCGCACCTCAATGCATTCAGCAGCAAATTTGAGTGCTGACATCAGGGAACGGTGGGGAAGGTAAGTATAAAACTTACATCCCCGGACTCAACATGTTAGCTACTTTAGCCCATAAGTTAGCTTATAGGGCTCAAAGTAGCTGATAGTCTCTATAACAGTGTGCACTTGTTCAACTTTTTATTAGTAACGTTTTATTGAAATTCCGTGTCGCCTAGTCCTGGGTAGAAGGCTGAGGGAATGCAATGCGGGGATTAGGCTGGACGTGGATGAATAAAGAAGGTCTAACGGATGTATAGGCAGTGCCCTATGGGTGGGAAGGCTTGCAGCTAGTGAGAACGGCTGTGAAGGGGAAAAGAGCAAGATCACTCATGAGGACTGCAATTGCTGTACCAGCCCAAAAAATGGCACTGTTAACTTTCTGTGGATTAACTGGAAGGCGCTGTATTTCAGTTAAGAAAAGATGCGTGTTAGACTTCAGACTCCTTGCATTTCCGTGCCTGAACCTCGGCACCTGGAAGACTGGAGAGAATCCAGACCTTTCCAGAACTCAAGTTAGTTGTTGGAGCAAGTGAGATGTCCTCCTCCCATCCTGCCTTGCATCCACAGTTCACTGTGCCTGGCAAAGCCTGCAACAGGGCCTTGACACAAAGATGTTCATTTCCAATGATGCCAATTCTCTCTGTCTTCCCTATAGCAAGTCAATAAGCGGACCTCTCGTAGGAGGCCAATTCTTTGAAGTCCTCTTCACATGCGGACAAGAAGTTAAATAGATTTATCTTCCCTTATCCAACCTTATTTACAGACTATAGATTGGCTGTTTGCATTGAATTATGGGAATCAATATATTTGCTCATAAACATTGGGCTCTAAGAACAAAACATGCTTTTTCATTAGCCATACTAAGCCGGTAGATAGTCGCTGCTAAGGTATCGGACTACTGTGACATTAATCCTAGATTTGTAGACACTGTTGCGCCTTGATAATGTGGAATGCATCCTTCATTTCTTTCCAAGACTGGCCTGCGCGTTCAGAGAAAAGTGGAGAAATGAAACATGGATTGTTTTCTCTGGGCAAACAACGGACTGTGTATTCTCTGAGCCGGTTTTGATACTCATGGGATTCTCATACCCATGGGATTCATCATTTGATGTGAACACTGTGTCACATTCAGTTTGTGTATGAAGAACATAAAGTTTTTCTACCAAAAAAAGTGTAAAATCCACTTGTTCCCTGGGTGTCGCAGACTGCTACTTCAAAGCGAGGGAGCCCTACTCTTTACAGTGTAGGTGTATACACCGAGGAGATGCCGCCAGAGTATTAATATTCATGCTATGACTGATGCCACCCGCAGTGTGAAATTGCCATGTTTGAATGCTTTTTATTGCAGACATCCAGGCTATTTTCCCGCTCACTGGAGCCTTTGCTTTCCCCAAATGATTCCGTGAATGGCTACAGCAAAGCTTCCTTTCTCTCTGCTGTTTGAGGAGAATTCTTTCTTTTTTTGGACAGCAAATTTATCAAAGCTTTTTGTTTGTAATACTTTTTGGCTCCTAATAAATTATGCAGCATCATTCACTCTGCGTGCAGCTCATAATGAAATTTCTGTCCTGACAATAAAATATCATGTTCTTGATCTGGGTATGAGAAGATTAACAAGTTCCAGAGGCTTTATCATGCAGGCTTTACCATCGGGGGGCCGCAGGCTATATTAATTACAAAAGAGAACATGCGCTGAAAGGGGCTGCTACATTGAGGTCTCTAATATTCTCTGAGCCATTGGGGAACTTTCATCAGTCAGCACTATGTGTGAGCTCTGATCACATCCAAAGAAAATGCTACTTTTGAATTATTAATTATCTCTTTAGGACATTTTACATCTGAAACTCACAGGTTCCTTTATGTACAGAATTGGGGGGCTGTTTTTTTTCTCCCTTTTCTTGCAGGCAGAAAACACACAAGAGGTTCCTGTATTTAGATTGCATATTAAACTGTACATTTTCTACTGTGTCGTTCCTTGTTGATATACTTATCATTCCACTAATTAAAGCCATATTCCCTTGTAGATGTGGAATTATTCAGGTAGGAGATCGAGTGATGGCGATAAATGGGGTTCAGACAGAAGACAGCACCTTTGAAGAGGCCAATCAACTGCTAAGAGATGCAACCATCGCTGGGAAGGTCACCCTAGAAATAGAATTTGATGTTGCAGGTGAGTTCTGAGACCGTGTTTAAGTATTAATATGTTTATTGAGAATGAAATGTATCCTATGTGACGGCATTAGAGCTATATAAGCACTGTGTGAGCAGTGTACCTTGTGGAGGAAGATGTGCAAGCCAACACATTCACTACTACAGTGAAGTTAGGCCAAGACTTGTAGATTGTGTTGCACATTTAATACGTCGGCAAAGTTTGGCTGGTGCTTTTGTGCTTGCCAAGTTAGAGCAAGTTCAGTCTGTGTTTAAGTTCTACATTCAGCTTTTAAGATGGGGGTTCTGTTTGAATCCCCGAAAATGGTATTTGCTTGGAACCCATAACAAAATCATTTGACTTTAATGAGACAAATGGAGTCCAAAGGTGCAAACTTTGGACTCTGTTTAACTTTTTGTTTTTGTTTGCTTCTGTCTTTTTTTTTTGGAACACACAATAGCTCACTCAACTGCACTATTTTGTCCTCTAAACGAGACAGAATCAAATGCAAACCAGGTCAGAAACCAAAGTTTGCACCTTTTGGGCTTCATTTGCCTCCTTAAATGTAATGGCTTTGTTGTGGATTCCCTGTGCACACCATTTTTGGGTACCCTGCTGTCAAACTGAACATAGCACTTGAAAGCAAACTGACCTGCTCAGTAATTACTTAGGTTTGTTATATTCATGCAGAGCTCCCATCAAGGACGTCACCAAGTCATAATAAATGTCCAAAAAGGACCAATCTAGACATATATCACTAGAACGCAGCAAAAACAAGATAGGGCAAATAACAGAGATACAGGATTGAGAACGCTATTCCTAACCAACTTTGGTGTGGCAGATCCTACCTAGAAGCAAGGTGATTGCCCTGATAAGGACAGCCCCATGTCAGGAACCTAGGGGGCTAGTCTTTCCCTAGATGGGGGAAAGAGAAGAGGTTTAATGCAGAAGAAAAGAGCAAAGTATTTAATACAGTATAAATAGCCACAAGTACTTAGCTGACAGCTAATCAGCCATAATGGAATAGCGTATTCCTATCTAGGAAAATCTCCTCCCTGTCAGACAATCAGTCCATACTCCACAGCAGATATTGTAGCACTGTATACACTGAGCCCACTGAGAGATTTCTGACATGTGTCACCTCAAGTACGTTTTGGAAAGTTGGGAAGAAGGCACTCATTGGCGCTCAATGACAGGGCGCATGTACTAAAGGCACACTCACGTGGGCTGGGGCTGATATCTTGATGTCACCCTGGCTCCACTCCCTGATGCAGCTGGTGGGGCAGAATTAGTGTGGTGCGTAGGTAGACTTAAAAGACCCTCCAGTCCTGGACAAAAGATAGTCATGCTGCTTTTCTGACTACCTGATGCACACTGTGTAATATCATGCATCAGTAATAGTCTAAAATGTGATTGTCCTCAGTAAGAGAAACGAAGTAATCTTGTAGATATGATACCATTTAATGGCTAACAAAAATACATGATGTTATAGCGAGCTTTCAAACCTACTTAGGGTTCTTCCTCAGGCTGATGGTGTATGATGTTCTTCCTCCACTCTAGAGTCTGTGATACCCAGCAGTGGGACATTCCATGTTAAACTACCAAAGAAACACAATGTGGAACTTGGCATCACCATTAGCTGTAAGTACATGTATTAACACAGGTTCACAACCTTTCTGTATATATGAAATCACTCATGTAAACCACAGTACATAGATATGACTGCAGATATAACCTGCAACAGCCAGGTTATGTTCAATAGGATTCCAGGCTTAGAAAAAACGTGTTCCATATCCATAAGTCTTACACATGAAGAAATCGGTAGATCATAGGCTGTGTGCCTCATCCTCTGAACTTCTCATTTATGTACATCATTGTCATCAGAACCCTGAATTGGGAAGCTCTTTACATGTATATTATTTCACCATTCCATATTACTGCTTATCTACAAATCACCTCCTGTCCATCTCTGGTGGGGTCCCTGTTCTTGTCCAGTACCGAGAGGGCCTTTCACACTGGACAACGCCCCACAAACTGCTGTAAAATCCACACCAAAAGCTTTTGATGCAGAATTGAAAATGGCTTAAAACTTGTCTGCAATTCCGCAGTTAGACCTGCTGATTCCGCAGCTGTGGATTTGGCTGCGTCATTCCATCCCGTGTGAAAGGTCCCAGAAAAAGTCTATGCTGTGCCTAGTGGGAATGTTAATACATTAATTAAGATGTTTAACTATTCAACACAGATGCTGAACTTCCCCTGGGCCTTGTGACTCGTTGCATAGATTAGCTAGAAACAAATGTTATAGGGGAGAGTGATGGCATTCATGCTATTGATTGAAATGATCAAACTGCTGAATAAAAGACAGTAGAAGGTACTTAAAATGCAAAGCTAAAAGCACAGTATGTGTATAAGGAGCTAATGAATTCTGAAAAGTGCTGGGGTCAGCTGCTGGAAATAGATATAGGCTGGAGAGCTTTAAGTTAAGTTACTACTGTCTCCTTTTCGCTTAGCAGAAGGCAGATAATGTCACGTTAGGAGCTATCGGGTTATTTCCCAGCAGGTATCGCAGGAAGCTGGCATGGCTAACAAATCATTAAAGTCACTGGGCCTACACCGAGCGATATGTAGCGCAACAGCTTGTTGCTACAAATAAAGGCTGTCATTTTGATGAACAGATTCTTAATTTGGCGGACAGGCGCAGATGTATTATTCAGTGTTATTAGGGACGTACATATGCTATCTGAGGCTTATATCGCAACATTTGCTTCTGTTTGTAGCAGATTTTCTATAATAATGTAAATAAATACTCATCTTGTGCATTAAAGCCTAAGGCCTCCTTCCCACGAGCGTGACGGGGTCCGCCGCGTAATATTACGCAGTGAAGCCCGTCACGGCGCCCCCCAGAGCCCCTATACTTACCTGCGGGAGATAGCGTGAAATCGCTTCCCCGCCCACCACCGCCGCGTCACCGCCCGTCACCGCCCACCACCGCCGCGTCACCGAGCGTGTCACGTGACGCGGCCGGCCGTGTCACGTGACGCGGCCGGCCGCGTCATTTGGCGTCAGATGACGCGCGGCGGTGGGCGGGAAAGCGTTTTTTCACGCTATCTCCCGCTGGTTACAGCGGGAGATAGCGTGAACGGACGGCTTCCATTGACTGCAATGGAAGCCGTCAGTGCGTACAGCCCGTCCTCACCCGCAGAAAATAGAGCATGCTGCGGGTGAGGACGGGAGAAATCGCGGTGCGTAATTCCGCGCTGGAATTACGCATCGTGAGCATTGTGCTATTAGGTTCAATAGAACCTAATAGCTGCGGGCAACGCAGCGGATTTTCGCCGCGAATTACGCGGCGGAAATCCGTTCGTGGGAAGGAGGCCTAAGGCTGCTTTTACATCCGCTCAATTCAGGGTTTCCGTCTCTCTGCTCCGTTTTTGGAGGAGAGAAACTGAAGTAAAACAGAATAAAACCGGATCTGTTTTTTTCCCCATTGATTTCAGTGGGGTTTCAAGAAAACAGAAAGCAAACGAAAAGACGTCCATTTCCTTTCATTTCATCGGGTTTTAGTTTTACAATGGAAAAATAAGTCTGCAGACTGCACTATTTTCCTATCCAACCCAACATTCATTGTCTACGCTCAGCCACTGCCGAGCTTCTGTGGTGATGCCTTCTTGGCCGCTGAGGCCTGTGAGGCAGGCATCGGGACTACAACACTGGACAGGGAGTTGCCAGGGTAGGGGAGTATTCAATTTCTGTTGACTTTTTTAGCCTGTTTAACTTTTTTTAATGTCCTGGAAACCCCATTTAAGTTGTCTGTAAATCTATGTATTAGTTTGTGGAATTAAATTAGACAGCTTTACAAGTCCTCTAAATGGACAATTACCCCATTTTCCTTTGCAGTCCAATATTCTGTCTGTCACGTTTTTCCCTTTTAGTTGCACAGATTATAACCTCTCTCTTAAAAGTCCAAAAATTACAAAAGATTACTACCGTGTTTCCCGGAAAATAAGGCAGTGTCTTATATTAATTTTTGTTCAAAAAGGTTTAACTTTTTTACATGTATAGCTGCCTGGACACTATTTGAGTTGACTTTTTTAATTAACTGTTAGCAGGGCTTAATTTTGGAGTAGGGCTTATATTTCAAGCATCCTCAAAAAGCCTGAAAAATCATTTTGCATCCTTAAAAATTCTGGAAAATCATGCTATGTCTTATTTTCAGGGTATGTCTTATTTTCAGGGAAACGGTATTCTCTGAATTACACTGGTAAACAGCATTCTTGTTACAAAGAATGTGAATGGTGTTCTTAGCTAAGTCATGGGTGCTGAATTCAAAAATGAAATCAGTTTTTGCCTATCGGGCTCAGTTCTCTTGTGACATGCTACCCTTTTTATAGAAATCCTTGAAAACTCCGCATTTTGGTATTCTGCTGTGGCTTAATTTAATTCAGCAGTTGTAATTGTTGAAAAACAATTGAAATATACTAGGAATTACAATACAAAACCCTTAGTTTAGAAAGCCACCACCGGGATATAAGGGAGATTTGGTTACATTGCCCATGAGTCACGCTGGAACACATACAAACATGTTGTGTTGCGTCAGTTGCCTCCTGGATCTCAGCATTGAGAGTTCAGCCAACAACTGCTGTTGGAAGTGACTGCTTGTAGTTCTACGTTTGTGAAGGTGTGTGTTTTGTGTCAGTTCAGAAGAAATGCCTCGTACCTGTGCAAATGGCCCAAATTCTTTTTGTTGAATCTGTGGAGAGTTTACTCTGAAATTACAAAAACGAAAACTTAATCCTCTTGTAAAAAAAGTGCTACGAACTATATTTCGGTTGTAAGGTTGGTGAACAGGACAGCCAATGGGCTCCCCACACTTGCTGTTTGATATGTGTTACACTCCTGACAGGCTGGTTAAAAGGAACACGTCACATGCCCTTTGCTGCCAGATACATATAATAGCTACATACGCCGATGCGAGTATTTATAAAAACCATTATCACATGAAAACTGAAGCTGATACAGAAATTCTGAAATGAGATCCGGATTCAGGGTAGAATTATCTTCCAGAAACAGTGTGTTTTGTTCTTGTAACAGAAAAATAGTTGTTTTTTTGTAGACCAGTGTTATCAGTGAAGTTGGCCATTTTTTGGAATTGCGTGTAATTACTCTCTTCTCTGTCTTGCAGCTCCGTCTAGTAGAAAGAGCGGCGATCCTCTAGTTATCTCCGATATAAAGAAAGGCAGTGTCGCCCATCGGTGAGTGTGAAAAAACAGAATCAAGATTTATAAAGTTTTTTTTGTTTCAGTGAAAGAACAGATAAATTACTATATACTGTATATTGTGATCCTGTTAGCGGGTCTCGGGGAATACTTCCTACAGCAGGGGCGTAACTATAGAGGGTGCAGGGGATGCGGTTGCACCCGGGCCCAGGAGCCTTAGGGGGCCCATAAGGCCTCTCTTCTCCATATGAGGAGCCCAGTACTATGAATAAAGCATTATAGTTGGGGGCCCTGTTACAGATTTTGCCTAGGGCCCAGAAGCTTTAAGTTATGTCTTTGTGCAGCATGGTTTAGGTATGGGTACGGGTACAGATACAGATAGAGGGGGGGGGGCAGCTCACCTTTTGCATCAGGGCCCCTGAGCCTTTAGTTACGCCCCTGTCCTACAGTATATGTTTATTTACTATGGAAGAGGATGTGATCATAGAATCTTGTCTGCTAGACATAGGGTATATCGTATATATCATGTCCATGCAGAAGGGAAGACTGCATAACCAGCCCAACAACCTGTATACAAGTAGAGCTCCCTCACATCTCATTGACCACTTTGCACTACAACTTATATTCATGGTTGCTCACTACTTAAAATCACCGACAGGCTGTAAAGATAGGTGAATTTTGCCCATATCTGATTTTTGTGAGGAACTGGTGAAGGTTATTATGATTATCGTAACTTATAGTTCACAGCAAATACCTTTAATGGATTCATATTGGTATTTGAGCTACAGACATATGTTGTCTAGTCATTGACAATCGCCTTCTTTAGTGATCTCTAGCTAATAGCTGAGTTTCCCAGAAAGGCCACAGGCAGCCAGATTTTTAATTTGGCGGACAGGCGCAGATGTATTATTCAGTGTTCTCAGAGACGCACATATGCTCTCTGAGACTTGTATCCCAACATTTGCTTCTGTTTGTAGCAGATTTTTTGCAATAATCTCTTGTTTCTTAACATATAAATACTCATGTTGTGCATAGAAGCCTGAGGCCAGCTGCACACGAGCGGGTTGGATGCCGCACCTCCACGTATGTTTATTGTGTAGGCTCGCAGGCGGTCATGCGCAGTACAGATTTGTATTTCACGCACAGCGTTAATTGCGGACGGGCTGCTGGTCGGACAGCCAACATTCACTTCAATGGAGCCCGTCCGTGCAGAGTCCACAGCACAATAGAGCATGCTGCGATTTTTTTCTCCCCTTGCGGAATACGCAATTCGTATCTGCGAATGTGAAGGAAAAAGCGAAAGTACATACCTTTCAATGCGTACGATTTGCTGTAGATCCTCCGTGTGGAGGACAACCGTGGATTCTGCAATATGAATCCTGTCGTGTGAAGCTGGCCTTAGACCGGTCTCACACAACCAGATAAGAATTGTGTATTCTGTGAGCGTTTGATATGTGGTAATACACGGCTCAATCAAATGCATCGGATTACGCAATTCTATGGTGACCATTCAAATGAATGGCCGTCTGTCTAATACATGGACTGCCAGAGTGAGATCTGCTGCTGGTTAACTCAGAGAAGGCGTCTCAAGCGGTGAACTCTCTATATAGACACTCCTTGTCCTCATGGGGGAGCCCCTTTATCATCTCTATCATTCCTTTTATTTTTCTTATTCGTCGGTACAGATTCCGTCTGTCCGTGATTTTTGGCTAAATTGTTTAGAAAAGTTTTTTTTAAGTTGCTACCCAGTATATATTGTGGAGTTCAGGCTCTTTGTGCGAACTTTACACTGTATAGTTACCTCAATCTCATAAGGAGAAGAAATGGAAGATTTATAGAGGAGCTGTCTCATCCCCTGACATGTCTGCTTTAGTAAATACTTGTATCCCCATGATATACAAATTCCGTAGCTCTGAGCTGTGTTGTTCCTCTGATATTTCTCTTTAAGATTTAGGAATAAATTGACCAAGTAATACCCTATTCCATGTCATATAGGGGTATCACTGTAGTCTCATACTGTCAGAACTGATTGGACAATGTGAGAGTGTACTAGGGCGCCCCCAACTGGTAACACCAAGCTGACATATTTTTCATAAATTTCTAGTAGGCATAACTGAGAAACAGCACAGCAGAGAATGCTAAGAAAAAACTATCCAGATTTGTTATTTCATGGAAAATACAAGTAATTGCTAAAAGAGGGGTACCGACTAAAGATGAGCGAGTATACTCACTAAAGGCAATTGCTCGAGCGAGCATTGCCTTTAGCGAGTATCTCCCCCGCTCGAGACTGCAGGTTTGGGTGCCGGCAGTGGGCACGGAGCTGTGGGGGAGAACGGGGTGGAACGGAGGGGAGATCTCTTTCTCCCTCTCTCCCCCCACGCTCCCTCCTGCTGACAGCCGCTACTCACCGCTCCCCCGCGCCGGCACCCGAACCTGCAGTCTCGAGCGGGGGAGATACTCGCTAAAGGCAATGCTCGCTCGAGCATCTCTAGTACCGACAGCTCTTCTTTAATAGATCACTTCTAGACACTTTTGGCATAATCGGTGAATAACTCTTTGCAAGTTTTGAAACATGAAAAAACATCATGGTGGAATTGCCTTTTCTTTGCATTCCGCTCCGAAAGAATAAAAGTTATTCAATAAGTTAGATGTACCCAAAATGGTTGAAAATTACAGCCCATCCCACAAAAAATCCCTCATACAGCAAAATATACAGAAAAAGAACAAAGATAAAGTTTTCAGAATGCAATGAAAAGCAAAACCCAAAAATTGCTGCATTGTTAAGCTCTAAAAGCCGCGTCCTTCAACGGTTAAAGAGGTCGTCTCACAAATAAATATTAAGTTGCTCTAATAGATTGCATTAAAAATAAGTTTTCAATCACAATCCCTTAACATGTTTCTGACCAATGATGGAAATGTACATCATGGGAGACTATGGGTGCCTTTAGCACAAGGAGCTGGGTTGTAATACACGGCCCTGCTCCTGCCTTAACACGGGCCCATGTGGCACACCATCGTGTAGCACATCCATGCTGTCCTCTTCAAGTACACTATTGTTATATCAGTATGGGACACCAGCATTGAGATATAGCAGTGCAGAGCAGTCTTTTTGACTACACCATGTATAGTAGTAAATAAGCTGCATGAAGTAACCTGTACCTATTTGCTATCCCATGTGCATACAACCTTTACTTAAAATATATAATATTTATTTAATTTGACCAATGATGAATGAGATATAGGAAAAAAATTGAGGTTTTTCAACACCGGCTGTCAGTGCTTGGCTACACCGGCATCAGAGCGGAAGCCACTGCTATGTAGTGGCCAGCACTCGTAATTGCAGGTGAGCTCATTGAAATCGATGGCAGCTGCACCTGCAATTACAAGTGCATCTCCCATTGATTTCAATGAGCTTTGCATCTGCAATTACAAGCACCAACCACTACACCGTGGTCGGAGCTCTTTTTTTGCATTCCTCTCAGAGCATTCACTTAATGTGCTCAGTGCCAGTTGCCACATAGCTATTCCAACTGAAGAAGAGTCAGCGAGGCGAGTCCAGTTGTTGTGCGGGCCCGTCAATATGAATCCGCGACCTAGAAGAGACTTTTCTCAGCAACATTCAACACATTAGGTGGATGTTCAGAGCGGGAAGGAACAAGCCATAACAAGCAATATCTCTACACAGGAACAGATTTTTAATAATCCCAGTTGAAAACTTGTTCTGTTTTAGCCGATGTAACAGAAATGTAATGTTTTATCATGGGACAACACCTATAAATTATCAGGACAGATGTGGGCTTTTCCTTCGCCGCTCCTCTGAGTTTTTACTGACCTTTTTACCAGATTCATTCAAATGATTCATTGACATTGAATAAAGCGGCTTTTACCTAGAAAAGCTGCGGTGACAGGGGGCTCTTTCCGCAGCCTCATGAATAACATTTGTAATGCTAACATTGTAATTTTTCACTGAGGGTTGATGGACTGTAGAAATCACTACTGAGAGATGTGTTAATAACGAATTTAGTGGAAAACTGTATGAATCAAGTGAAAGGATGGGAAGAATTAGAACGGCAGGTGTGATTAGTCGAATAAAACCGTCTGAATTACTATTGTCTTGTTGGAAAGATTTATCCCCTCATGTCTGAAGTACGGAAAACTGTCTATTTTTTTTTTTACTCGGTCCCCTGGGCTACAGTGGTGCCATGTATGTGTGCGGTATCACAGCTCTGCTGAGGCAATTGGTCTGAGGCCCGGGGCGAGAGTGTCTGTGTTCAGTGAGGAGAACAACACCCTTTTTTTCTCTTATACCATAGCATTTGTTACGGGCGTTTTTGACTTATATCAGTAATCAGTGGTGTACAACGTTTTTAGGTCTAAGGACTACCAGATTGAAATACTCGGAAGAGCTGCAATAACGCTAAGGCTGCATTCAGTTCACAGGGGCGAGTCAGAGAAACTCGGACCGATATCACAATTGAAAACCAGTGGTGTTTTTCTGCGATTGCAATGAGATTTTTTTTTTTTGGCTCCCATATGAAATAATGGAAAAATGACAGCAGCGATTCCTATTGTTTTTATCTCAGACCATCCATCGGTCCAAGAGCAAAATCACTCCTGTGAATAAACAGATAGAAATGAATGGGTTCTTTTCACATTCAAATTCCATCCATATCGCAATCGGCCAGAACTTGTATGTGAAAATTGCCCATGTGAATGCACCCATAACCGGGCATCACTGTCTGAGACATTTATGGCATATTGAAGGTATATGCCATAAACATCTCAACAGTGTGGGTTCCACTGACTTATGGGAGTTCCTTTCTCTCTATTTGGAGGAGGCCATGCATGCATGTGGCTCTCTACAAAGTTGGGAGTTGCAGAAAGTCTAGCATCTTACAGCTCTCATAAGCTAAAATGGAGAAGCTACATGCATAGACAGCTACCGTACAATGATCTACTTTCTGCAATACTTAGCAGGTGTCAAGGGACCCCATTTTTTAATATAGCCACACAATAGATAATTAGTGCATGCAAATCCCTGATCCCAAGCTGTATGCCACTCTTCTTGCAACCTGAAAACCACCCATCAATGGCCACCAGAGACAAGTATGTCTGGGTTTCATATGGTTGGGGAGCTCATACAAAACGGCATCATGAACTGCAGGTTGTGCACCCTTGCCTATAATCAGTGTAAAACATTTACAATATGTGAGACGAACTTGATGGATTTTCTTTCCACACTACAGGATGTATAAGTGATTTCATACAATGTATATTTAGTTGCAGACAATCTTAGAAAAGTTAAAAGCACATTAATAGCTCTAACTTCCAAAAACAGAACAGGCACCCTGGAACTGGGAGATAAACTGCTCGCCATAGACAACATCCGGTTGGACAATTGCTCCATGGAAGATGCGGTTCAGATATTGCAGCAATGTGAAGAGCTTGTTAAGTTGAAGATACGCAAAGACGAAGATAACTCAGGTGGGTGAGCGAGTGCTTCTCGTAATTCTGTTCCTTTAGCTAGTGTAGTTTCTTGCTAAGAATTGGAGAATATGTTGTCATCCACTGTTATAACTCCTCACCGCACAATGTGTGTAGTGGACTTTCCATTGTCTTGTCTGTAGCACCTAATCAACCTGTAACCGATGTAGCTTCAGATATGAGATTTCAGTGACAACTTTACCTCCATTTTTAATAGGTATACAAATGACCAGGTATAATGTAGGGAGTCCTTGCTGGACATTACATGGCACATCTCTTGGAATTTCTGATCTACACATGATGTATGCAGAACTGCAGTATTTCTTGGAAACATAATGTCTTTTTGTCAAGAATTTCAACTTTACCAATGCAGATGTAAATCTAAATCACTTCAAAAATAAATTGAAGTGACCTAGTTAGGGTGGATTCATGCTGCTTTCGCAGTATCTGTTTGCTGTATGTGCTGGCAAGGCTCCAGATAGAGACCAAAATTGTGTTCTTTTGCCTCTGCGGGGATGGTATACATCTGTGTACCTTTTTTGTCTGATATATGGAATAGCACCATCTATTGCACTATTTTGTGTAGAGGCATCCAGGAAAACAAGTAGATCACACAATATACATTTTTCTAACATGAAAGCCCATGTTACTGGTGACTATATGCTTATACAAAGAAAAGAAAGTGAACCTTTTGGAATTTGAACATATATATTTAATCACTGAAGTGGACCTTTGGACCATTTATTCTGGCAGATGCGTTATAGTTAATCAATATTTCTGTGATGCCTTGCATGCACAGCACTCTTCAGGGTATGCTACAGTCCAGGGTCAGGACTTTGACTTGGCTATTCCAAAACACAAATTCATCTTCTTTTACAACCCATTCTTTAGTTGATTTGCTTGTGTGCTTTGAGTACTTGTCTTGTTGCATCACTAAACATCTCTTCAGCTTGAGGTTACGGACCGCTGCCCCCACAAGGTTTTTTTCAGTTTATAGAGTCTTCTGTAAGTCTTTTGCTGTTACCCATGGCTACTTTCTCACCTCTTTTAGCATTTCCCCCTTCCCCCTTGTGTTTTTGGAGTGATCTTAACAGAACGCTCACTCCTAGTAAGTGTAACAGCAACAGCCCTGAATTTTCTCCATTTGTAGATAATTTGTCTAACCTTGGATTGATATGCATCGATATCTTTAGCAGAGTTTCCATAACCTGTTCCAGCCTCATACATCTGTATAACATGTCTTCCGAGGTCATCTAAAAGTTTGTTGCGTTGAGATATGGTTCACACTAACCAATCTTTCCTGAGAAGAACAGGTTTGTCAGTAACCAGGTTTTATATGCCTTTATTTAATGGTAAAAGCTCCTGTGAAATCCACACTTCCAATCTCATCTTCTTAATTGAAACAACTGCTTCTAATTAGCTTTATTTTTTTTCTCCCTGCATTGTAGAGGTTTACTCGGTGTGTTCATTAACATATATGAACAGTGCAACTGTTTGTGTAGTGTTAGTTCAGTTACATTGTGCTTGTCTATAATTGTGACTT
Organism: Eleutherodactylus coqui; assembly: GCF_035609145.1. Classification (NCBI taxonomy): domain Eukaryota; kingdom Metazoa; phylum Chordata; class Amphibia; order Anura; family Eleutherodactylidae; genus Eleutherodactylus; species Eleutherodactylus coqui. The sequence continues at coordinate 133,917,427 of NC_089838.1, read as the reverse complement.
AGATACCTAGATTTCTGCATTGATTACTAATAAAATCTGTTAATTTCAAAGATTTCACTTACTTTTTTTTTTTTTTGCAACTGTGAATGATATATTTCTATTTACACAATCGATGACTAGGGTTGGTCCTGACAGATTCAGACATATTTTTGCCTAGAAACATTTCCCATTCTGCCAGTAACGATGAACATTCAGTAGTTTTATGTCCAGCAGTGTTTTTAAATGATTGCCAGATCCTCAAGTGGAGAAAATATGCATCGCCCCAGTAAAGCTAAATGCCTGGCATACAGGGATGGCATATTGACTAATAAAGATGCAATGCAGTTAATCTCTTAAGTGTCTGAAGTTAATTACAAATTATCTCAGCAGTGAAACTGAGACACAATTTTCACACTTTTAGATGAACAGGAGAGCAGCGGAGCCATAATTTACACAGTCGAGCTGAAGAGGTACGGAGGGCCCCTGGGAATTACAATTTCAGGCACTGAAGAACCTTTTGATCCAATTATCATATCAAGCCTTACTAAAGGTGGACTAGCAGAAAGGTAATGCAACTCACTCCTTTTGTCTTTCCATCTACCGGTATGTCTTATTTATTTATATGGCTATGGCCAAGTCTCTCATCCATTGCTTCAATGCAGCTCCTTGTTGCAAGGCTCATAGAGTGCAGATATTCTGTATATTCCGATATACTTCTTATGTCCTTCCCCGCTGCTGATAATTTAGAAGATCTATAATTGTAATACAACACGAGGCGAGCTTGGCTAGCCGTAATAGAAAACACTTTTTGCATTTGAACAATGATTTCTTTAAGATGATGAATTACAAGGTGTGATGATGAATCACTCTGCACTCCAATGTTATTAACATGAAGATTTCAGTTCATGAATAAAATGCCTGACTTGGAAATGTTCTTACAAAACAGTTTTTTTCTTTTTTGCTGCTGATTAAAGTAAGAAAATAGCTGATTTTGTTTTTCTACTTGATTAATTTCCTTTTTTTTTTCTCTCTCTCTCTTTTTGTAGAACGGGCGCAATTCACATAGGGGATCGAATTCTAGCCATAAATAGTAACAGTCTGAAAGGGAAACCATTGAGTGAAGCTATTCATTTACTGCAGATGGCAGGGGAAACTGTCACTTTAAAAATCAAGAAGCAAACAGATGGTAAGTCAGATCATTTGGGGAAAGTGTGCAACAACCTAAATTCTCATCGACCACCATGATATTCTTCCCAAAGGCATGGTTTCATCATACCGTGACATGGGTATTCTGGGTGCCACCATACAGGTTTCATACACATTGCTTTGCTGTGAGCATGAAGCCTAAGGGGTTCTCTTCCAGCTTCTGTAAACGTATTTTCTAGGCTACTGCCATAACCAGGTCACAACCATCATGCACCATGCAGTCGTGAGGGTTATATGGAGCAGGCTCAGGAACTGACTCCGCTCCGTACCCGACGGCTATCAGCTGACAGCCACCAGCAACTGCTGCAATTGGAGCTAGTTCCAATTATGACCATTATCTATTTAGATGCCATTTTCAAAATTGGCAGTGTGTTCAACAGTTAGCTGGGGGAGATCCCTCTTCGGCGCCCCATCGTACGTGATTGCAGTTATGCCAATTGAATAGAATAGCAGCCCGGAGGCTTTCATTCATGGATGCCTGTAAAACCCTGCTTGCAGGTCTTAATAGACAACATTGGAAATCACTATATACTGCAATATTGAAGTACTGCAGTATATAGTACAAGTGATTAAATAATCACAAATTCAAGTCCCCTATGGAGACTAAATGACAGTGTGGAAAGGGGTTTCATAACATTTTTAAAACTACAAAAAAATTAAGTTTGAAAAACAAAACAAAACAAAAAAACCTTTTCCCATAAAAAGCATCTAAATAATGTAATACACACCAACACACACTTGGTATCACTGTGTATAACAGACTGAGCTATTGAACTATTGCAATATGTATCCTGCACAGTAAACACCATAAAAAGAGACAAAATTACAGTTTTTGTTTTCTTTTGTGATCCCAGCTCCCAAAAATATTTTAAAAAAGAAAGAAATGTATGCACTGAAAAATGATACTAATAAAAAGTACAGCTCATCCCACAAAAAATGAGGCCTAACACAGCCCAATCGATGAATATCGATTATTATAGGTCTTAGAATTTGATGACTGAAAGCAATTTTTTAAAAAGTTTTTTGGTTAAGAAATGAAAAAAACTATATAACTCTGTTATCGCTGAAATTGTACTAACCCACAGAATAAAGTTCATGTCATTTTTTTTTTTCCATAAGGCTGTAAAAACATACTCCCCTTCCAAAATGGTGTGATTGCAGTTTTTTTCATTTCACCCCATTTAAACAGTTTTTCAGTACATAATACGATACAATAAATAGTACCAAAAAAAATGCAACTCCTCCTGCAATAAGCCCTCCGACAGCTACTGCATGCCGATGGAAAAATAAAGTTATGGCTCTTGGAAGGCGGGGATGAAAAACACAAAATAAAAAATAAAAAATGTCTGGTCCTGAAGTTAACCTAAGATTCCGTGTGCTTCTCATTGTCTTCTAGGAGAAGTTGCTTATAACTCTTTTGCTTTTTTATACGTCTGACCTCATTTTCAGAGTTGTAGCTGGAGTATTTAATATTTTTGCAGATCTGAAGTGAACACTGTCTCTAAATGTTGAGGCAAGTTTTCCAATGGACTCTTGTTTCTACAAGACAATACCGCTCCTCAGAAGTTGGGCATACACCAAGAGTTTGGCCGATCTTCACTTTGGAGTTCTGAAACACCAGACCTACTCATTGGATCCGCCAATTTCTAATTACCCTCTCACTTCTATTGTAGAGCGTACCTTAATGTTTGGAGCCCTTGTTCATTTAGGAACTGCAAAAAAAATGTGAATCAGCCTAAAACTATAATTTTAGGTCAGATATGTAAAAAAAGCAATAAACTTTGATGTGATAAAAGCATATTAGTATATAAGAAAGTCAAAAGCAAAAGCCCAATACTTGCTAGCACCCAATCATATGTGTTTAATGCCAAGCAGTATACGCGCGAACCGCAAGTCTATATGAAGAAAACCTTGTCTTTCCCTTCTAGCTACTAGTCCTAAAGCATTCACGTCACCTAGTAGAATAAGTGAGCTGTGTGATGCTGAAGATGATACTCCAGGTACTCAGAAGTCCAGCAACCTTTCAGATATTTATTCCACCACCGTGCCAAGTGTAGACAGTGCCGTTGAGTCTTGGGACGGCTCTGCGGTGGACACTGCTTACGGAAGTCAAGGTAAATGATCTGTGTTACTTTGGTAAACTATATGACCTCATTCATGCAATAAAATTGGGTGTCAGATCCATCCTGGAGTTTTCCAACATGGATCTGACACTTGATATACAGCAGAAATCCAAGGCTGAGCCTGGGCGTCCTGTCATGGCTGTTCATGCAAATCTGCATGTGGCTTTCCATAGCATTTAATGTAATGCTATAATAGCACGGATTCTGGTGTGGAATCCGCGTCAGAGTCTGCACCATAATTATATCATGTGAATGGGGCCGAAGGGTGCTGGATTAGTATTGTGATTCTACCAAAACCTGATGTAAATACTAGTCATTGGCATCGAACCATCTAAGTCTATCTAACTCACTACAAAGTTTACTTTTTGTAAATATGACTGGTATAAACTGATATATACTATATGATTTATAAAGGAACTTGTTGTATATATCCTCCCTATCCTAAAAACTTATGCCAGTGTAACCCAAAGGCTTTCTTAGGGGAGCTGGATATGACCACTTTTTGGTTTCTCTGGAAGGCACATTCTTATCCCGCATCTGCTTTCCCCAGGATAAGTTACAGCTGTGTGTGCCCACCCCTTGACCTGGCCGTGGCTGAAAATGATGTGTGGCACAGACCACATTTAGGCCACTCTCAGACAAGTGTGTTGTAAAAACGCTGCAATTTGTAACGCAGCATTTTACAGCGTTTTTGTGAGCGTCTGCCTGCGATTTAACTGTTTTGTGCAGTAACAATGCAGGCAATGCAAGCTGATGATGTCACTATTCTTACTATACACCTCCTGGGGGGTGTATAGTGAGCAGCGTTAAAAACACTATAAAACATCGTAAACAGCACTCGATTTGTTTTAGTGAGTGATGCAAGGCATCAAAAACGCGCAGCAACTCTGAAAACAGAACATGCAGTGTTCATTTTAGCGTGTGTTATAAACGCTGCAGTAAAACGCTCATCTGAGAGCCCAGAGCTTATGGGCACAAGGTACCTGACATGCCAAGTCCACGAATGTAAGTTTTCTACTCTCCTTCGCCGCTGCTGTCTGCTCTCCAATCTACTGCTGCATTGCATTCCCCAGACTACATACAGTAGGCAAAACTCTCATTCTGTCCATGTGACTAAGGGTTTCTTCACATCAGCCTCGGTGGTTCCGTTTGAAACCTCCATTGCTCGCCAATGCTGACCTGAATGAGCCCTAAGTATTTAGTTGGACACATTCAGTGTGGGGTTTGACCGAGGACACTGAGGGAATGGCGGAGCAGGTAAGTATAAAACTTTTATCTCCTTACTCAGTGTGTCAGCTACTCTGAGCTCTTAGCATATAGAGCTCAATGTAGCTGACCGATCCCCTTTAAGGCTCATATACTATAAAAAGGCTGACCACTACTGTCCACTGCTTCTTGGATTGAACAATGAACTCTAGAGAGGCATTGTGCTGCAACACATAAACACGCTACATAGAGACTACAGAAACCATTGTACAGCCTCTGTAATACAAAGTCTTAGGTGTTGATAAATCCCAAGTTCCAAGTAGCCAATGAGCCTGGCTGAGGTCTAGGTAGATTCTTAGCGCCTTGTTCCTGAAGTGGCCTGGAAAGTTCCTAATTTGTTCATGTCAGCGATTAGTGAAGCTCCCATTTTTCCCCAAGTGTTGAAAGTCTTCCAGTAATTTATATTAATTACAAAGTGTTCTGCAGTCAGCCAGTTACAGCGCTACCCTACCAAGGTAGAATGTCTGCTCTGGCGCTCTGTGCATCATCTAACAGGAGGGTCCTACAATATAACTGTGTGCCATGACAGTACGGCTTAATGTGTAAGCTGTATGACCAATTCTGTATGCTGGATACTAATTTTAACATTTTGGGCACTTTTTTCAGGCCCTAACTTCCAAGCGTCTGGATTCAGTTTCAATGCATTTGAATGGCGAAACCCCAAACAGAAGGGCAGCCTGTCTCCTCTGAATAGGCCAACCAATAATCACTTTCAGGACACAGGACTTAGTGATGATGAGTGGGAAAGGCCAACAACCAGTGGGTAAGTTGTGCTCTTTACTCGCTGATTGCTGCTGATGTGAGTGGTATACAGAAGTGTCCATTGCCAGACATACTGTAAGCCGATATCTCTTAGTGCCATCACATTTTATGCCGGTGCTTTCTCCTTTTAATTACTGCTGACATTTAGAGCACTCACTGGTTTTCCTTTTTTTAATTTAATGCTCTGACAGTTCATTCGAGATCAAGTGAAAAATGCTAGTAAGAGAGATTAAAATGCTCCGTTTGACAGGTTTCGCAGAAATAAACTGGATTCCCGTGGAGAAGCTTTCGATTTCACTGCTTTAGCATTTGGTATATTTTACATATGCTGCCATCATTTACAAAGCTGCTGCAGGATCCTTAGAGGTTGCTAGGTGGCAGCTCTAGTGGGGTGCAGACGTGGTGCCCAGGAAAGATGCTGCCCAAGTTGTACAGTTCCTTTGTATACTACCTTCATATGGAGCTTATTTACCACGTGGCACTGGCATTGCTTATCTAGAACAGTTCTACCAATGCCCCCTCCGTGGTCACTACCTAATCCCATGCTACTAGAATTCTTCATATCTGCTCCTCACCTTAGCACACTGATGATATTGCAAAATGTAATGTCTGCCATATTGTCAGTGATACAACAACTGCAAGCTTTTGTAGGCCACTAAGCTAGAAAATCAGTCCTGCAAGACTGGTCATTGCCGAGTAGAAACCTGCACTGTGCCCGCAAGATCAGACCTCGTCTTTAGCCTCATATATTGTTGGGAGCCACAGTCTGTCTTTATACTACTATGGTTGCACTGCTGATAGAAAGCCGCAGCAGCCCTCATATTGCTATTCATTATGATAGGATTTGGCATCAGCACTAGTATTGGTGAGATCTGTTCTGGTATTTGTGGTGGTTCAGTAGCATATTAATGAAGATCCAGCGGAGTACAAGTATAAAGTGGCGTATACCGAAGTACTGTATTAACATACGATACATTATCAAACCTGCCATTTTTACTTAATGGCTCTGTCCACTTTCACAACCCCATTTTTTTAATTGCCCCAATGCATACTACCGTGTTTCCCTGAAAATAAGACAGTGTATTATATTAATTTTTGTTCAAAAAGGTTTAACTTTTTTACATGTATAGCTGCCTGGACACTATTTAAATTAAGTTTTTTAATTAACTGTTAGCAGGGCTTAATTTTGGAGTAGGGCTTATATTTCAAGCATCCTCAAAAAGCCTGAAAAATCATTTTACATCCTCAAAAATTGTGGAAAATCATGCTATGTCTTATTTTCAGGGTATGTCTTATTTTCAGGGAAACAGGGTAGGAGCATTTTTCCAAAATGAAAGTTTTAAAGATTTTGCGTCTTATGATACAGTACAAATCCCTGTTTACAAGTCTACAAGGCGATATACCTAAAATATATATGGTCCCCGTAAAAAACTACCAAATATGTTTGTTTTTTTTAAAGCTCTTTTACAATATTATGTTTTCTTCTTTTTTAGATTTTCTCTAAAACAATTCCATGTGACTTGACTTATTTTGGAAAAATGCCCATATCAACTAAAAAGCAACTTTACGATAGATGCGCATTTTATGCCTACAACATTTGTACAGACCTTTGTGTCCCCATAGTATCACTACAAACTGCTTTTTGGTTCCTGTAATCATGCCTTCTCCCATCTGTCCACTACGTCTTGCTAACATACATTCAGTACATTAGTGAATGGTGGGGGACAGATGGATGAAAGTACAACTAGAGTACAGTGTGTTTGAGGTCTGTTACTATAGAAACACATAGGTCAGTATAAAAACTGTAGACCCCTAACTGTAAGAAATGGTTCATTGGGATCATTTGTAAAGTTGCTTCATCCTTGATGTTGGGGCAGTGGAAAAAAGTTGGTTGCAAGTGTGGATCTAACTTTAAACGGGCCTAACCCACAAAGATGCTTTAGTTTTTCATCTAACAGCTACTGCCATGGTTGTAATATAATATTTTTGGTGGCACCTACCTACTGGCGTTCAGAAGTCACATTTATGCCAGAATTAAGACAAACGGACCTAGGTGTGACATTGCTAAATCTGGCATAGTTTGTTCCATTTTTGCAGACTCACAATAGTTTTTCCTAGAAGACTATAAATGTTTGTGCTCCTGGATCGGATATCCCCAGTTGATTGCAAGTTAAATAATACAATTTAGTATTAATCCAAGGCATCTTCTATTAAGGGTGCTTTTATATCTGCGCTGGGGAATATGCCTTCCTGCTCCATTCGGAAAGTAGAATCCCGGATACGGCCAAGCTTTCCGTCTCTGGATGGAACCAAACAGCACTGGACTGACCACATTGACTATAATGGGGTTCACCTGCGTTCTGCCCAATTTTTGGATGGAAGCAAAAGTGCTACATGCAGCTCTTTTTCCTCCTGTGTTTTCAGTAGGGTCTGTGACGGTACCTCCGACTGGGGGTTCCAACATAGATGTGAAACCGGCCTTATCCTGACACAAGAATACAAGGTGTTCCCTGGAGCACCTTTATTCATAAGAATGAGAATTCCCGCAGCGGTCTACTTTACATCAGATTGGACAAGCCCCTCTATATGTAAATCACATTCTAGTGCAGTGTCAGGGAAATGGCAGAACCTTTCTATATGGCAGAGTCCATCTGCAGTGCAGATCAGATTCATGGCCACGGTGCCAGCTGAATTTATTACCACTTTATTACAGGGAAATGTGCAATTTACAGCTTTTTAGCTGCGAGTAAGCTTTTTCACCAATTTGTAGTTATGTGAAAGTAAATTCCGATACCTTTGCTGAACATCCAGAATGAGTGGAAGAAAGATTTAAAGTGCAAACTCATCCTTGATGATCTTACCAAAGAGTATTAGGAAGTTGCAGAACTAGCACTTTCTTTATATGTTGCTACTATTAGAAGCATTCCACTACTAGGTAATAGCCGAAGGAGTCCGGTGCGCGTCTGCATGCACTGCTGTAGGCTCTGGGCTGAAGACAGCAGTGTTTATATTGGTTAGATAACATTAAGTGGTTATTTTCAATGTTTTTACCAGCAGTTTTTGGTTTCTGAAAACCCCCCCCCACTGTGGCTAGATGTTCGCCCAAAGGCAATAGACAACTACAATACAATACAAACAGTGCCGTTTTTGTGGTGTTTTTCCTCACCTTTGGTGCATTTTGGGTCAATAGCGTTCTGTTTTTTCCCCCCAAAATGCAGCACGCTCTGGAAAAAGCACATCAACGTCTGCATGACAAAAAGTCACCAAAGAAAAGCTTGTAAACAGATGAAATTCATGTTAGCTTTTACCAAACTCCAAAAATATCACAAAAAAAATGCGGGGGACATTCATAAAGCCGCTTTACACAAGTTTCTGGTGTAAAAAAAAAACATTGCTAATTTTTGTGCAAGTGGGTATTTATGCAAAAATTTGCACAAAAAAAAAAGTCTTCTCAGGTGATGTGGCTGCGCTGGACCAACCTTTTCTCCTTAGGGAGAGCACCTAGACGGTGAGTGAGGAGACTCAAAAGGCCATTCATGCTCCTCTGGGTAATATGCAAATAAGGGTGCATTCACACGACCGTATATCGGCTCAGTTTTCACGCAGGGGGGAGGGAGAGGATGGAAGAGCCAGGAGCAGGAACTGAGCTCCCGCCCCCTCTCTGCCTCCTCTCCGCCCCTCTGCACTATTTGCAATGAAAGGAGGCGGGATGGGGGCGGGGCTAAATGCTGAGAATTAGCCCCACCTCTCCCCATTGCAAATAGTGCAGAGGGGCGGAGAGGAGGCAGAGAGGGGGCGGGAGCTCAGGGCACTGCTCCTGGTTCTTCCATTTCCCCCCCACCCCCACCCCTGCAGAGAGAGACAACGTATATTGGCTCGGCGTGAAAACCGAGCCGATATACGTTCGTGTGAATGCAGCCTAAGGGAGATGGACTAATACCTGTGGCACTGTGGAGGTGTTATTCCATCTCCCTTATTTGTAATTTACTCCTGAAACTGGTGTGAATTATGTCAGATATGCGCACTACGTTGAACCTGGTGTACAGTTCTGTGTGGACGCACGAAGATGCAAAGATGCGCCTTATATGTGAAGAGGCATGCACTGGGGAAAATTTATGCTAAGATGGAGTTGGAAACACTGGGCTTAGTAAATTTCCTCCGGTGTTTGAAGGAAGTCTTAGTTTTATTACCAGACCATAGAAATGTGGGCATTATGCATCAGGGTAGTAGTGATGTGGCTGCATATTATTGCCCTCATCACCCGTATATGCACAAGCACTGTGCGGTTGTGTCATCTGTTTTCTGGACTATGGATCTATATTTCTCACTATATTTGTATTGTTGCTTATCCACACTAAGGTGCATTACTTTGGGATAGTTGATAAAATATGGAATAGTGCTTTTATATACCATTATCTTGTTTGGCACTTGTGTATAACATGCTGATGGGAGGTGGTGATCAGGTAAATGCAATCTGCTTCCATAGTGAAGGCTTTAACATCTTTTGCCTTAACGCTGCAATGATAGCAAAAAAAAAGTTTGCGGCTGAACTTCTGCCCAGCCACCGCAGCCAATGGCCGCAAGTATCTTGGCTTGATTAGGTGATGGATTCCTTCAGACATAAAGGCACCGTGCAGGTAGAATGCGCACAGGTGGGCCACAAGGCATGGCACCCACAGCTGGTATAACAGACAGACCTGGTACCTTGTTAGATGCGTAGGATATAGCTTGTTTTATGCACACTAAAGACATCGGTATGGCAGTCACAATATTTCTGGATAGGATTTCAGACTGAAGCCGTTACACTTCCATAATATTCATCCCAGCTTAATAGAACGGGGTTCTAAAAGCAGGATGAACAGAGGTGAGTGGTAAACTACAGCCATTGCACTTTATGACGCCTCGCAACTTCTGCAAAGTTTTCTGAAAGTGCCAGTTGATCATTTCCTACTGTAGCATGTGCCTATAGGGCAGCATTCTGCACATTCTATACACAATACATTGTCATTCCAGAGGTATTGGCGGTCCAGAGGATCCAGAAGCCGATCAAGAAGAGAACTTCTGGTCTCAAGCACTGGAAGACCTAGAGACCTGTGGACAGTCAGGAATCCTGAGGGAACTAGAGGTAATACGTGAGCCCTGATGCCTAAAATCCAGACCATAACTGTGTTATTTAGATAACGTCCTTTTATTATTTTCACAGGAGAAAGCTGACAGTCACAAATGTTCTAGGAACATGATTCTTTTGGTATATATTCCCTGCGTGTTGCTTACTGTGTGTTGATCTAGCCTCTTGCTTGTCATGGCGAGTGCAAGCCATATCCAGCATGTAGATACACAGCTTGTTACTGCATACCCTCATTTTACAACCAGAATGGACTCTTATTCTATATTTACAGTATATATGTAATCAATGTGTTCTCATACTTTATACATATGGGCCAATATGCATTCAGGTCCACAGGATTGGGACAGGGACACCATAATTTATCCTCTTTACACTCCCACAATGGATCTGAACCAAAGTACTCATGATGTGATTGAAGTGTAGAGCTTATGCTTTAATTGAAGGGGTTTATCAAAATTCTTTCATTAACAGTTTAACACATACTGCCGTTTTTTTCTACAACGGCCCTCAATTTGCCCAATTACTTTTGAGCCTGTAGAAATGAACATAATTATCAATCCAAGGCGACTCTCTCGCAAGGAAACCGAAACCTAAACCTTCCTTTATAGCTGTAATTTTTGAATGCATCCCCATGAAAATTGACATGAAGATTCTGGAACTGACTTCTAAAATACTGCCGGTAGGTGCGCTCACACAGAGGAAAAGGCTGCAAATTTTCCGCAGCGGAATATCCACATCAGAATCTGCATTACAGCTGAGTTAACCCTTTCAATAAAAAGAGTGAAGTCTGCTACAGATCTACATCAAAATCCGCACCTTTGTCCACTAATTGTGAATATACCTTAAAAGAGGAACTGGCTTTATTGTCCAAAGCAACCAATCACAGAGCAGCTTTCATTTTTCAAGGGCACTATGAAGAACGGAAGCGGAGTTGTGATTGCTTGCTATGGGCAACTGAAATATTTTTCTGTTAGTTTCATAAATCTCCCCCATGTCTATCGAACCATCACACCTCTCAAGGAAGTGGGCTATAGAAATGATGATGAACCGCGACCACCAAACAGGCGTGTGCCACAAACATGTAGTCAGTGGAACAGCGGGTGCTTATTGTTCATGAATACTGGAGAACAGGTTCATTTCAGCAATGTCAAAGGGCTTTTCGGGAAATCCTGTATTCATAAACTGGTGGGGGAAAAAACTTGCGTTAACCCTTTCCAATCCAATTTGTATCCTGGTTTTCCTAGGGGGCTTACTCTTTTTCTGCCGTTATAAAACGGCGCTATCTGCTGGCTAAAGCCAGTACTGCATGAGGTGACACGTTGGATAGGCTCCGACAGCTGAGAGGCTGGCAATATACAGTAAGGCCTCCTTCCCACGAGCGTGACGGGCTCCGCCGCATAATATTACGCTGTGAAGCCCGTCACGGCGCCCCCCAGAGCCCCTATACTTACCTGCGGGAGATAGCGTGAAATCGCTTCCCCGCCCACCGCCGCCGCGTCACCACCCGTCACCGCCCACCGCCCACGCGTCACTGAGCGTGTCACGTGACGCGGCCGAGCGTGTCACGTGACGCGGCCGGCCGCGTCATATGGCGTCATATGACGCGCGGCGGTGGGCGGGAAAGCGTTTTTTCACGCTATCTCCCGCTGGTTACAGCGGGAGATAGCGTGAACGGACGGCTTCCATTGACTGCAATGGAAGCCGTCAGTGCGTACAGCCCGTCCTCACCCGCAGAAAATAGAACATGCTGCGGGTGAGGACGGGAGAAATCGCGGTGCGTAATTCCGCGGTGGAATTACGCATCGTGAGCATTGTGCTATTAGGTTCAATAGAACCTAATAGCTGCGGGCAACGCAGCGGATTTTCGCCGCGAATTACGCGGCGGAAATCCGTTCGTGGGAAGGAGGCCTAAGAGAACCCCGATAGACGTCTTACAACATCGGAGCTGTACAGCCTTAAATCATAATGTCTTTAGATGTCAGACAGTGGATTGGAAAGGGTTAAATTAACGGGAAGTTACTTTCAGCAAGACGGTGCAGCGTGCCCACATCTAATGCAAACAGAAGGGAACGTGAAAGTTATTTTAGTGATCAATTAAAAATCTGTAAGTAAAATCTGTGGCCCCCAAGACCACCAGAACTGACGCCACCTGATTTCTTCTTGTAGGGTTTACTATCTATTTAACACTTGAGCCTCTACATCAGGTCGTCACGTCTTACAAGATGCAGTAAAACAATAGTTATGTTTGTGATTTAACTTCTCTAGGTAGCAGATGGTGCTCATCATAGCAAGTCCTGTAATAATGTTCTAAACCTGATGCCACAACTCAGGGGGTGCTGTATAGTTTCCCACATTGCATTAGCAGTATGTACCTGATTCCAAGAGGCTGCTGTGTGTGCGCTGGCTGATAGCAAGTTCTGTCCTCTGCTTCTGCCTCCAGACTGATTCTGGGATCTCCTCTACTACATCTATTTTCAAGGGGACATGTATAAAGTGGAATTATGTGCAAGCGACACTGCAGACTACACCATGTGAGACCAACCAATGCTTTAAAGATATACATTCAACATGTGTGACGTAATGCAGAATTTAGATTACTCACACTTTCCAAAGTGCATCTTGCTATTGTACAATGGCAGAAATTCAAACCGTAGCCTAAGGGCCATGACTCTAAGGAAGTTTCTGCACATCCCCGTTTATACATGTCCCAGGAGCTTTGTGAAGGACATCTGTCCATCTTATGCTGTTGGATATAATGATCTTCTCTGAGACGCATGCACCGTTGATATTGCATTAATGCTCCTTCCGACCGATGCCTTGATTTAGCTGCAGTTACTAGCAGGCTATGGTGCTCCATGCAATGTATAATGTGCCACAGTACCGTTCACAGGTCATCGCCGTGCAATCATCGATCAGTAGTGATTGCAGAAGACTTCATAGGATCTATCACTTTCCATTATCACAAGCAATATACTTGAAAGATGCAGAGCCCAGCCGGACATGAATTTACAGAAGTCGCCTAATGTTATGTTATGTTGTATGACTAGTAAAGTAACAGTAGAATCTCTGCACCAGTCTATATCAGCACATATGTTTTTAGCTCTAGTTTATACTTCTCCTGCCCCCCCGAAGCTATGAATGGAGACCATAATAGGAACAGCTAATGAGCTGGTGTTTCTGTTTATGCTAAAGGCAACCATCATGTCCGGCAGCACACGGAGTTTGAATCACGAAAACTCTCAGCCGCGGGGGCTGTTGGGCCGGCAAGCAAGTTTCCAAGAAAAGAGCTCTGTCAGACCACATTACAGCCAGAATACCCGCAGCAACACATTACCATCTGATGTTGGGAGAAAATCTGTGTCCATAAGGAAAATGAAGCAAGAAATTAAAGAAATTATGTCACCAACTCCTGTGGAGTTACACAAGGTCAGAGGCATGAGCAGATCCCAGCCAGCTCTTATGAAAACATAACCCTTTATTATACCCAGATCCAATTGTTAAAGGGCTTTATTGGATATTCTGTATGCAAAATAACCAAACTTTACACTTGTGCAAAGCTGCTCTGTACATACTGGGCTTTAGGGTTTCATCAGGGTCCAAGTGTCGCAAAAGAAAGGTTGCGGGGTGCTAGCAAGAAATAGAATAGGGCTTTTTAGGCGGATGGAGTACTTTAGTGGACACAAAAAGTTGTGAATATTGCTAATTCATAATTGAAGGGGAAGATCCGTGTTGGAAAATAGTCACATGTCCATCTATAGTCATTGCAGCAATTAATTTATTTAAACCATTGCAATACTTTCCTTTTACATTCACGGCCTATTCTATGGATCAACTGTGATCAGTGGTGATTAACCCTTAAAGGGGTTGTCCCGCGGCAGCAAGTGGGTCTATACACTTCTGTATGGCCATAATAATGCACTTTGTAATGTACATTGTGCATTAATTATGAGCCATACAGAAGTTATCAAAAGTTTTATACTTACCTGCTCCGTTGCTGGCGTCCTCGTCTCCATGGTGCCGACTAATTTTCGGCCTCTAATGGCCAAATTAGCCGCGCTTGCGCAGTCCGGGTCTTCTGCTGTCTTCAATGGGGCCGCTCGTGCAGAATGCCGACTCCGTGTAGCTCCGCCCCGTCACGTGCCGATTCCAGCCAATCAGGAGGCTGGAATCGGCAATGGACCGCACAGAAGCCCTGCGGTCCACAGAGAGAGAGGATCCCGGCGGCCATCTTCAGCAGGTGAGTATGAAGACGCCGGACCGCCAGGATTCGGGTAAGTACTACCCGGTTTGTTTTTTTAACCCCTGCATCGGGGTTGTCTCGCGCCGAACGGGGGGGGGTTAAAAAAAAATGTAAAAAAAAACGTTTCAGCGCGGGACAACCCCTTTAATAATCAGCAAATCTAGGCTACTGAGCTCAGGATGAACTGCAGTATCGGACATAGATGCATCACTGTGTCTAGTTCAATGATGTAGGGGCAGCAGTGCCTCAGCAAGCATAGCAGCCCAAGCATTGGGCCGGGTCCATGAACAATCCAGAGAAGCAGTGGACAGTACTGTGTATCTCAGAGCAACAGTCAGCTTTTACAAGTACATGGGTTGGTCTTGTATTGGCAAAATGAATGACCTTTCGCCCCTTCTCCAGATCTCTTTATTTAAGGACTCAGATAGAGATGACTTTGGATTTAGTGTAGCCGATGGTCTGCTGGAAAAAGGCGTGTATGTGAAGAACATCCGGCCTAATGGACCTGGAGAGATCGGGGGACTTAAGCCATTTGATCGCCTCCTGCAGGTACGTGCCCTCTCCAAGCACTAAGATTATGTAAACCTCTGCATTTCAACGCATGACTTGGAAAATATAGCAGCCCTTCTGGTCATCTAGTTATGGCAAGTAAGGCAAACATATTCTCTTGCAATGGAAAAAGATTCTTCATTTGCACACTAACGGGCACTTTAACCCTTTCCAATCCACTGTCTGACCTCTGCAGACATTATGATTTAAGGCTGTACAGCTCTGATGTTGGAAGCCATCTGTCGAGGTTCTCTTACTATATATTGCCAGCCTCATGTAGTACTGGCTTTAGCCAGCAGATAGCACCGTTGTATAATGGCAGGAAAAGAGTAAGCCCCCTAGGAAAACCAGGATACAAATTGGATTGGAAAGGGTTAAAATTGAAGAAACCCTTCTGAAAATGTCCTTTTGAATTCGTCTCGTAGAAATCTATTTGGCACAGGTGCCGTAAGTGCATTTTTAACCCCTTAGTGACATAACGAATTTTAGCCTTAAGAGACAGTAAATTCTTTCCCCGGCGGTCATAACTTGGTTTATTTTTTCATCGGTTTTAGCTGTATAAGATCTTTTATTTTGCAGGTCAAAGCTCTAGTTTTTATAGGAACCAATTTCTGATATCTATCACCATGTGGTATAAATATCATGTGACCTGTATTCTACAGGTCATTACGAATATGACAACATAATTTTATTCCATTTTACCATTTTTGCACAATATAATTTATTTTTTAATACTTTGCATGGCGCCACATTCCAGGATCAGAGCGTTTTTGTTTTTCAGTCAACAGAGCTGTCTGAGGGCAGTTTTTTTGTAGGGCAACTTTTAGTTTTTATTGGCAGTATTTTGAGGTATTTGACTTTTTAATTATTTCTTTATTCCTGTTTTGAGGAAGCAAGATGAATAGAAATCTATTTTGGCAAATTTTTTTTTTTTTTTTTTAAACTGCATTTACTTTGCTGGATACATAATATGGGATTAATAGATATGATACCAATTATGTGTTCATTTTTTTTTGGGGGGGGGGGTACTTATTTTTTTAATAATCGTTTGCCCCTTAAGGCTTTAAACATTTTTTTCCGCTGTGGAAACATTTAGATGGCAGCAGTAACTGCAGCATCTATGGGGTTAAATTATGTATAGGAGTGATTTAGATGAGCAAGTCATTTCTCCCCTTTTCTGGGAAAAAAACTACATGACAATCAGGGAGCAAATATGCTCTGTGATTAAAGGAGTGTTGTCATTAGAATAGAAAAAAAATATATAAAAATTTCGATACTTACCTATTGCTCCCCGGGCAGTTTTCTTAGCGCATCTTCTCCCGACAATCTCCTGGCTCCTCCAGTTCCCCAGGACACCTCACCTCCAGCCAGCAGGATGGATTCTCCTCTTCCTGTTATGTAGAATACATTCACAGGCATTCTGCGTCCTGCAGGTCAGTGTACCTGGTCACTAGTGACGTAGCGTTCACTGCCTAGCAGGTAATACCGTAACCTATGTCTGGCTATTACCGAGACTGTGCATGCATGCTGTTTCACAGCAATAGTATATGAACACTCGCGGTGAGACAACACGTCTTGGCAAGAGCCTGGCATTCCCTCAAGGCAGTGAACACTACGTTACGCAGTGTACACTGAGCTGCAGGAATCAGAATGCCATAAATGTATGTAACATCACAGGAAGAAGAGGATACAGCCGGCTGGAGGTGACGTGCCTTGGGGAGGCAGGAGAAGATGTGGTAAGAAGACTGATGGGGAGGAATAGGTAAGTATTGATTATTTTTTCTAGTGATAGAACCCCTTTAATGGTGGTGGGGGTTGATAACATGAACTAAAATTTGTCACCCCTTTCCTGGGACAGAATCACAAATCATCTCAGTCTGTGCAGAGCAGAGGGGCACAAGTAGACAACAAACTGACAGCTGTGATCTCAGTCCTCGCGACTAAACTTCAAACAGCTGTAGCTCTGGTTCTCTAAGGCCTTATTCACAAGATTGTATTTAGGCAGGCTCAGGAGGTTGCTAACTGGACCAGCAACATATTGCATGGTCATGTCACCGTACCACTTGTTTCAGGCTGCTGGTTGGGTTTGAGTATTGCGCAGACATCATGAAAGTCATAGACCCCCAGTTTGTCTTCAAGGCAATGTGCAGGTTCGCAGTGGTTCCATACGGGTGTAGGGTGTGTTCTCATTCCATGCGTTGAGTACACTGGTCCGCCTAAACACGTCATTTATCAGTGTCTGCTATGTTTCACTGCTTGGTGACCATTTGCGGTCCTTCCAGGACTTCATGTACCCCCCACAATGATGAGATATATTCCAGCATGAAAATGAACCATGCCATCAGACCCAAGTTGTCCAGAATGGCTTTAAGGAGCATTCTAAAGAGTTCCTACAAGTGGTGTTGCCTGACATCAGCCCAATCAAGTATTTATGGGCTGTGGCTGCGAGGTCTATTTGCACCAGAGATCCTGCATCTACAACTACCACAGACAGACAGCATGGCGCCACATCCCTCCAGATGTCTTCTGTCCACTTATGGAATTGATGCCATGTCAAGTTGCTGGGTTAGAATCGGTCTTACATGACATTAGTTCCTGTCCCATTAATTCTGGCATTGCAGTATATGCAAGCAAAGCAAAAACAAGTAGAGGTAACAGTTGGGAGCAGGCAGGGTCAGCATGGCGCTATTATTTTATAAGGAAAGAAAATGAATAGACATTCTTTACTGATCCCTCGTATCGACCCCCTACTTGTCCTTGTCAGCGATGCAGGTTATGTTGGAACAAAGAAACTGAATATTGTGTGATAACACACAGTAGTTGCTTTGCTCTTGATCCATTCCAAAGAGGTGTTTGTTGCTAGGTGTACAAACAAAAGAAACCTAGTGATAGATCAAATTCAGTGCAGCAAGTCATTGTACCCCGGCATAACTAATACATTACTTACAAACAGTCAGTTTACAGACTGATAAATCAGGAAGACATTCTGCAATATTTACACAATGAGCTGCATGGGTCCCTGGATCTGGAAGAGTGAAATCGGTCTATACATGCTGGCACTAAAAGGGATAAGTGCATGCTCTCATACAAAGCAGCTAAGTATCTCCAGAGAAAGACCTACAACACAGGCAAGTAAAGGCCATTTAGACACAACGATTATCATTCAAAATTCGCTCAAATGCAGTCTTTTGAGTTATAATCGTTGTGTGTACCTGCACTGACATCATACAGTTTTCGTCATCTTGTCGCTTATCGTTGTCTTTCAGCGTGCTAAATGATCAGCCTTATCAGGGATTTACAGCAAGATACAGCTGATACTATTGTTTCAGCTGTATCCCGCTCCCTGATACCAGGCTGGGTATGAAGAACAGAAAGGTCCAGCTGCATTCTCCATACCCCACATGGAGTGCTCGGCTGTATAACAGCCGGGCGCTCCATGCAGAAAACATCTGGATGCAGAAGACAAGCGGGGACACCCTGCTTGTCTTCTGCATCCTCCACTGGCAGCGCAAGGTGATCGCTTATCTTGGGCTGCAAATGACACGATTATCGCTCAAAAGTCGCGTGAGCAACATCTTTTAACCCCTTGAGTGGCAGGTTTCCTACCACCCTGTCGTGCCCACCAGGGCAGGTTTTTTAAAATGGTCTAATCATTGAATATCAACTAGTTTTGCAGTTGCGCCTCAAGAGCCATAACTTTTTCATTTTTCCATTGACATGGCCATATGAGGTCTTGTTTTTTGCGGGACAAGTTGTGATTTTTTAAACAGGGGGGAGGAAAAAAAGAAATGGGGAAAAAAGAAAAAAAGGGGCCATGTCATTAAGGGGTTAAATAATGTATTAACCTCCTTCTCTGGGTCATTACGACGCACATGGATACCACATGTGTGATTGTATTTTTGATTTTTTTACAAAGTAAAGGGAGACAAGTGTTTTTTTTAATTTTTTTAATAATTTTTTTCCTTTTTTTTTTTTTTTTTTGTCCCTTTAGGGGACTTCCACAGGGACCCATCAGGACCCCTGATCACATTCCGGGGGTCCGATGGTGACAGCCCTTTACATGCTGCAATGACAACCCTTTACGTGCTGCAGTCACATAGACTGCAGCATGTAAAGGGTTAACACAGCAGAGATCGGAGGTTTTCTCTGATCTCTGCTGTAAGAGCTAGTACCTAGCTGTCCTCTGACAGCTAACAACCAGCTCTCCCTGCCACAGAGACGATCGGCTTGTTTCTGACAAGCCGATGGTCTCTATGGCAACTTGTAAACAAAGCAGGACATTGCCGACATGTCGGCAATATCTTCTGCTGGTTTTTCAAAGCCCTTGCTTTGTTCTCTGTGGGACTGTGCAGGCAGAGCACACTGTCACAGCTTGTGGCATTGTGCTCTGCAGCTCCCATAGTGATACATAGCCCGGAAATCTTCCGGGCTATGTTGCTATGAGCAGTGGAGCTCGTCCCGGAAATTTTCCGGGCGTGCCACTCAAGGGGTTAAGCAATAATCGTTGTCTAAAATGGCCTTAACCCTCACCAGGAAGACCAAAGTGTGATTTATAGTACATGTGCTTGGATGTGGCATTGCCCTCTTATATGGGGCATATTTACCCCTCCTTTCTGGCTTCTGGAAAGAAATCTGTTTTGTTTTTGACATGAGACGGATGTGACATAAGTGGCCACTTCTTTACAAAGTTTCAATCTAAACTATAGAGGGTCTCAGTGTTTGCTACTTGAACCTCTCCATGGATTATTAAATATTTTGGGTGTAAAAGTATGAAATAAAACATTGTTTTCTCACTTGATTCTAAGGGATAGAGAGAGTTAGGTCTAATATCCACGAGAGGGTTTGATTTGCAGAAGATCCACATATGAATTAAAGCATGCGGATTTGCTGATTTTTTGGATGCAGAAATCAAATCGCAGCATGCTCCATTTCAGTGTGGATCCCGCATGGAAGGCTTCCATTGAAGTCAATGGAAGCTGTCCGGGCTGCGGATTCCACAGGAAAGCAGGAGTTTAAAAGGTGCATACCAACAATATAGAAGGTGACCATATCAGGAGCTGTAACAAATCACTCTTGAGCCTTGGCCTACTGCGAAGACCAGGATAAAGGTTTGTGCTCTCTACCCAGAATAGGGAGGTCTGCTGCAGCAAGAACTGAAAATATCTTAATAAAAAGCTATCAGATATCAAATGTAATTTTCTTAGGCCGATGTGGTCAATAATTTTATAGGAAATTGCATTACTGAATCTGTCCTTAATACCTCCTTTTCCTTTTATCTCAGGTAAATCACGTCCGCACCAGGGACTTTGACTGCTGCTTGGTTGTTCCCTTAATAGCAGAGTCCGGTAACAAACTGGATTTGGTAATTAGTAGGAATCCCATAGCTTCTCAGAAGGAGGCCCCAGACGGCTCAAGCCTCCCTGCAGAAGAATGGACAGATCACACGGACGCCTTCCTTCAACCAACTAGCGGACGTCTAGCAGCTATGGATATAAGAGACTCAACAAGTACATTATAGCAAAAAAAAAAAAATCAGTCTAGTGCAATGACCTGGAAGCAAAAAAGAAATCTCTATAAACTGGTGCTAAAGACCTGTCATATGACTGATCTGTGACGTTTAAGACACAGATATCACTCTGGGGCTTTACTGTTAAGCACAGGGGAACTGAAACACTAAGTAAATGAAAAGGTACTCCACACGCCTATGGCAGGGGTACCAAATATTTGTACACATACTACTATGTTGAGACTCCTCTAAATAGTGCCATTCCAAGCTTAACCTTGAACAAATATGGGGCTTTTGTGATGTGCAATGTCCGTTGACTAGAGGGAACTCCTCCATGATTTTTAAGACGACCCTCACGATGAATGAGCCTGTGCATATAACTTATAGCTGCTAAGACTTTGAGCAGGATTTTGTATCCAAGTTTTAGACACTTTCTCCCCCCGATTTGCCCTGACAGTGGTATGTCCGATTCTCATCCTTTAAGCAGACCCCCAGTACATGTGCTCCCTGTACTGTGTGTGGTTTAGTCTTAAGTTAACCCTTTACTCACTTCTTGAAGTTAGGTCTTCATTAGTTTGTATCTATTCTTGGGCTGCTACTTCAACTACAATGAAATATTCTACCATAGCATTGGTTAAAGATTTTTAGAATTCCTTGGCGCCTAAAAGTCATTTGTTACATATTTTCAGTCCTTGGCCTTTTTCAGCCGGTGTCGGCGGCACCTTCAATGAAGACCCTTAACCCACACGCTGGTGTTTGTATAGTATAAATAAGGTTTAGCATCAATCCGCTTCCTCTGCCATTCTCACTGTTGTTTTAGAAGTGTACATGTGCTAAAGAGCTGTGCCAGTTGTCTATCCCTGGAAGCAATAACACGGTTCCTATTTTGATTGGATGCTCACCAGCAGCTCTGTTTGCGATACTTAGCAATGGCATCTGCTGAGCGGGAGAGGATCCAGGAAGCCTCCATCTTGCTTGCTTCAATCTTCGCACTACAGTCTATTGGTAACGGTTAAATGGATACATTTACTCTAACCTGTGCAAACATATGGTTTGTAAACACTGCCAGTCAAAATACGAAGTGAACTAAAAGTAAAAAAAATGGGAGAAAAGAAAATCATTTATCATAAGTCAATTAAATATGTATTTTTATTTGTAACAAACAAGTATTAAACTGTAAAGTATTTTTGTACAAATTTAATACTTTAATAGCATGAAATTTATTGTCTTATGTATGGTTTTGGGAACTCAACCTGTTGAAACTTTGTATGGAACAATCATACTATAAAAACCGAATAAACAATGATATAAAAACAAGCTGGCGCGATATTACTATAAGGTGCAGGCGGGATTCATAAAGAGGACGGATGTCCTTTGGGTTCTTATTTCAGTATTGTACATGACTTAGCAAAGCCTCAACTAATGAAAGAGTTTAGTTATGCCACAAGGGTAGAACTAGCAAGTAACCCGAGTTAGTATTAATGCTACAGGCACTGTAAACATTGAACCCGGCAAACAGCGGGCAGAAGATACAACACTGGCAGTTGAAAGTCTTAGGCTGCAAAGCTTGATGCCAATGAGTTTGAAAATACCATCTGTTAGACGATGGCAGTGAATGTTCTCGGCTACGAGAAATGTACACAGGCAAAAGGCACAGAGGAAACAGAAAAATGAATGCACTCAACGAGCTGATGCCAGGAAAAGAAGATTTCTGCTTTGATTCAGTAAAACATTAGACATGACATAATATTTCCATTGTGTTTACAAATATTAAAGAGTACCCAGCGCAGGATTCAAGGTGTGCATTTTAGCTGATTTTTACTTCTAGTTCCCCAAAATAAGTCTTTGTAAAGTAGTATTAAGTTTTCTGACAAAAGCCCCATACCTTCAGGGTACGGTCCGCGATCACTGTACGACTGGGTTGTGTTTCCATCGACAACTTATGTGAACACTTGGGGTGCTATTCTAGAAGTGCTAGTGGCTGCCGCTAGTGCTCACGTTTCCCCAACAATTGCTGGGCTGCACCTGTGAGCACAGGTGTAGTTCAGCAATTGGCACTATAACACACCGTTAATGCTTGTATAATAGTGCTAATTGCTGCACTGCAACTGCATTGGCAGGGACAGTACGCCAATATGTGAGTGCTAGTGGGTAGTGCTCATGTAACAGTCTTAAAAGAGTTATCTCACTTCTAAATATTTTGCTGCAGGAAGTAGACCGTTCTGTACATTGTGCAGTGGCCTGGGTTGGTACTGCAGGCTGAAGTCCCATTCACTTCAGTAGGACTTAGCCTGCAGTACCAACCTAGGCCACTGCGCCCTATATGGGTCTGTCTGTCTGTTTAAATCATTAGCAAGCTGCACAGATCACCACCAACAGGGCTGTCTTCCACAACTCAGCAGTGTGGCGACTGCTTCATGAGAGCGTATCCTTATGTACTTCCAGGTTTTTTTTAATGGCATCCACAGTTCCTCCCCTATGGCACACATTCTGGTCACAGCGCAAGATCTTGTGGGTTTCAGTAAGTGAGCGCTGTCTACGTTTTAACTCAGTTATTCTACGCTTTAACACAGCAATAGAAAATTGCCAAGTTAAAGCTCAGTTAGTGAAGCCCAGAAGATCCAACGCTGTGACCAGAGTCTGTTGAGGGAAAGGTGTGGTGAATGCCAGCAAGGCAAAACACGGATGTTCCTGCCTAACCTCCAACTGAAGGAAGTTGAGCACTTCAAAAAACTTTTCTGAAAAATCACCCCATTGTAATCACAATTATTGACAAACACTTTTTGGGGGAGAGCTGCAAGTAAAAGCTTCCACAAATTCTGGTGAGGAGTTCTCTTTAAGGTTACAGTTTTTTTTTTGTGTCTAAAAGTTTAATGGTGATAGGTTCCAGAACACTAAAACATGGGTCATCAGTGATTTTTTAAACCCACTATTAAGATTGTGAACAGAGTTCTCATTAAATCATCGTATTGATGCTTGGGGTCTGCAGAATTAAGACCAGGTTTGTTATTCTTTATAAAACTTAAAAAAACAAACATCAACGACAACTCCAAAAACACAATGAGTGATGAGGTAGAGGAACGTCTAACATCAACCCTCAGGGGCAGGAGAGCTGTCATAAGTCAGGACTCTACTTGCTCTGGCTGAGCCTTTCAGAGCTGGATCCTGGGTGCTTGGATGTTTTTCACATTGGGGGGATGAAGAGTTCTTGTGACAGGGACTCTGAAGACTCAGGAGCTGAAATTCACGACTATTTGTAGGAGATTCTTCTGTTGAATCCTGCAGATAAAAGTAACAGTGGAAATAAAGGATTCAATATGGAAACTGAATAGTGTATGTCAGACATTGGTAATCTGGTAGACTGAAGTGTCCTCGTTAGTAGAAGTCCAGCAGACTGAGGTTTCATCGTAGACAACTATACTTGTAAAGCAGAATACGTATGGCCCTGCACACACCACCCAACATGCCTATTGCTGGCAAGTCAATTATCTTCCTAGAAACAGTTGGTATTATTTCTGCATTTAGCAATCTTTGTAGGTTTAAAAATCTGTGTTGCAGAAATATATGCTGACCCGGGTCCTACAATTCAGGAACGTTTTTTTATCGTCAAGTTGAGAAATAAAACATTATAATATATATTGTAACATTTGTCAGGGTTACTCTGTACAGTTATTTGATTGAAATGAAAATGTATAACAAACAGCAGTAGAGACGAATACATTACCAGGTAGCTCTTTACTCGTATCTTCTTCGGAGTCTCAGACCCATCCCAAGGACTTGCAGCCCTCTTCTGTAAAGGGGATTCCTCCAGTGTGCAGCCTTGTAAGTGGTCAGGTTGTGCATGCATTGTGTGCTCTGCACCTTCCAGCCAATCTCCACTAGTAGATGAACAGGCTTTGGGCGTTGTAGGCACAGGTGGGCAAGAAAAGCGTGGCGGTGTTTTAAGCTGTGTGTATGGAAGCGGGGGTGAAGTACGCGTGACATCAGGTTCCTGCTTTTCTGCCATCTGACTGCTCTCTGGATAGGTAGGAGGCATGGCTGTTGGCTGTTCAGAGGTGCGATTCTGCGTCAGTTTATCTTTCAGACGCTGCTTTAATCGGGTCTTTCTTTCACGGGCCTTATTGGCAATTGCTTTGTCTAGCTGATCATTCTTTGCAATTATGTAAACACGCTTGCGGCCTCTAGTTACGGCGGTGTATACATGTTTCCAATTCTGCCTGCCAGCAGCGCCCAGAACATACACGACAGTATCTTCTTCTGAACCCTGGATCCAAGGAGAAAAATGTGCCTTTAGCCACATGGATAAGTCTGAACACACCAACTGCCATCTCCCAATAAATGTACTTCTAAGTCAAGCCAGGCTGCTATCTACTTATTAGAGGGAGGCTGTTAGCTCCTTTGAGCCCTATAAGCTAAACTTATGGTCTCATAGGAGCTGACATATAGAGTCCAGGGTGAGGAGTACTAGATTTACCTTCCCCTATCAATGCCACAAGCTGAATCACCTAGTGAACTACTTAGACACATGCACAGAATGAGAAAACTAGTTCTCCCTTTCAGTGCGCACACCCTTTATTCTGCAGGATGCAACACAGCTGCTGATCTGAAGCACACAGCAAAGGAATGGCAAGGAAGGCAAGTACACTTGTCACAAAATCAAGCCCCTAGAAGGAGTTAATAATAATAATAATAATAATAATCTTTATTTGTATAGCGCCAACATATTCCGCAGCGCTTACATAGACAGGGGAAATACAGAGACAAAAGTACAAAAAATTACAGAACCACGGTTACAATCGTAATCAGCTGATGGAAACAATAGGGGTGAGGGTCCTGCTCCAACGAGCTTACATACTACAAGTAAGGGGGTGATACAGAAGGTAAAATGGCTGGAGGTGTGCACAGTATCGCGTGCTGGAGAGTGAGGGATGCTATATACAGACAACAGTCAGACATTTAGCTATGCGACGGCAGGATCAATATGACTACAGGAGCGGTTTATGATGGCTAGCAGAGATTGCAGTCAGTAGGTCAGGAAACATGTTATCAGGCGGAGTACAGAAGGGTTTGTTTAGGGAATGCGGTATGCATCCCTGAAGAGGTGCGTCTTTAGAGCACGCCTGAAGTTTTTCGAGTCCTGGATTGCCCGGATGTTCTTTGGTAGTGCGTTCCAGAGGACCGATGCTGCTCTGGAGAAGTCTTGGAGGCGGGAGTGAGAAGTTCGAATTAGAGGGGTGTGCAGTCTAGTTTCGTTTGCCGAGCGGAGAGCCCGGGCTGGGTGATGGATTGAGATGAGGGAGGCGATATAGGGGGGCGCTGCACTGTGGAGGGCTTTGTGGATGAAGGTGATAAGTTTAAATTGAATTCTGTATTTAACTGGCAGCCAGTGCAGTGACTGGCACAGGGCAGAGGCATCTGAGTAGCGGCTGGACAGGAAGATGAGCCTGGCTGCCGCATTCAGGATGGATTGTAGAGGGTAGAGTCTGGTGCAGGGGAGGCCGACCAGCAAGGAGTTGCAATAGTCGAGCCGTGAGTGGATGAGGGCAACAACAAGCGTTTTCAGCGTGTCTATGGTGAGAAAGGAGCGGATTCTTGAGATGTTCTTTAGGTGCAGCCGACATGTTCGGGCCACTGACTGGATGTAGGGAGTAAATGAGAGATCTGAGTCGAATATGACCCCAAGGCAGCGGGCATGTTGTCTAGGAGTTATGGTGACGCCACACACTGAGATGGAGATGTCAGGAGGAGGTCGGTTTGTGGAAGGAGGAAACACCAGTAAGTCAGTTTTAGAGAGGTTTAGTTTTAGGTAGAGAGAGGACATGGTGTTAGAGACAGCAGACAGACAGTTGGTGATGTTTTGGAGGAAAGGTGCAGAGATGTCACGGGAAGAGGTGTATAACTGGGTGTCATCAGCATAGAGGTGGTAATGGAGGCCAAAGCTCCTGATGGTTTGTCCAACAGGGGCTGTGTAGATAGAGAAAAGGAGGGGGCCAAGGACCGAGCCTTGGGGGACCCCAACAGCAAGGGGAAGAGAAGGAGAGGTAGAGCCAGCAAAGGAGACACTGAAAAAGCGGTCAGATAGGTAGGAGGAGAACCAGGAGAGAGCAGTGTCCTTTAGGCCGATGGAGCGAAGCATACTGAGGAGGAGTTTGTGGTCAACTGTGTCAAATGCTGCAGAGAGATCGAGGAGGATCAGTAGGGAGTAGTCACCCCTCGATTTGGCTGACAGTAGGTCGTTTGATACCCTTGTAAGGGCAGTTTCTGTGGAGTGTTGGGGTCGGAAGCCAGACTGTAGGGGGTCGAGGAGAGAGTTCTCTGATAGATAGCTTACAAGGCGGGAGTGAGGGATGCTATATACAGACAACAGTCAGACATTTAGCTATGCGACGGCAGGATCAATATGACTACAGGAGCGGTTTATGATGGCTAGCAGAGATTGCAGTCAGTAGGTCAGGAAACATGTTATCAGGCGGAGTACAGAAGGGTTTGTTTAGGGAATGCGGTATGCATCCCTGAAGAGGTGCGTCTTTAGAGCACGCCTGAAGTTTTTCGAGTCCTGGATTGCCCGGATGTTCTTTGGTAGTGCGTTCCAGAGGACCGATGCTGCTCTGGAGAAGTCTTGGAGGCGGGAGTGAGAAGTTCGAATTAGAGGGGTGTGCAGTCTAGTTTCGTTTGCCGAGCGGAGAGCCCGGGCTGGGTGATGGATTGAGATGAGGGAGGCGATATAGGGGGGCGCTGCACTGTGGAGGGCTTTGTGGATGAAGGTGATAAGTTTAAATTGAATTCTGTATTTAACTGGCAGCCAGTGCAGTGACTGGCACAGGGCAGAGGCATCTGAGTAGCGGCTGGACAGGAAGATGAGCCTGGCTGCCGCATTCAGGATGGATTGTAGAGGGTAGAGTCTGGTGCAGGGGAGGCCGACCAGCAAGGAGTTGCAATAGTCGAGCCGTGAGTGGATGAGGGCAACAACAAGCGTTTTCAGCGTGTCTATGGTGAGAAAGGAGCGGATTCTTGAGATGTTCTTTAGGTGTCGTTTTGCGTCAAAGCTTGGCATGCAGTTACATCTCAGGCAGATATGCAAAGGATTCGAGTTGTGCAACGGTCTTTTCAGCTGAAGCCCAAAAGTTGTTCCCCCTTGGCCTATAAGAGGCTCCTTGTGTGTAGTGACCTCTTCCGCTTGGGTAGAGCTTGTTGACCACTAGACGTCTCTACGACGTAGAGAAGAGGTTTCACCCAGTTAATAGTTTGAGAGGGGCGCATTATTGGAATGTGAGAAACTGGATGGTTGTATCGAAAAATAGTTTTCCCCATTTGGGCCGTTCTGACTAGACTGTTGGGAGGTGTTGCTCAGGACATCCTGCAGCCACATGTGTTCCTGTCATGTCGCCTTCCAAGAGGCATTTTCCAGCAGGATCATGCTCGGCTGCACACAGCAAGGGTGTCGGAGGAATGTCTCCACGACGTTGTCACACTTCCGTGATCTGCCCAGCCGCCAGATTTATCACCAATAGAACATGTCTGGAATGACAATTTTGACCTACCTAGGGGATCAAGTGGAACAATATGCAGCAGGATAACATATGGAACCTATATGTCTCTATGCCCGCCTGTATGACACCTTGTATCCAAGCTAGAGCTGGTACAACAGTACTAGAGCCTCCATGCCCCCTGTATCACATCTTGTACCCAAGCTAGAGGTGGTACAACAGGGTACTAGAGCCTCCCTTCAAGGGATCAGTTTTCTCCAATAAATTCTCCCTTTGCTCTGATATTGTAATCACTTACTTCTATCCACATTAAAACTTTCTCTGTGTGATTGCAATCAATTCCAAATCCTCCTAGGTACTCTATTCTTTTAGATAATTAGTGTATAGTACTCACCTCCCCAGCCTCAGCATGTCAGCTCCTATGAGTCCATAAGTTTAGCTAATGGGGCTCAAAGGAGTCGGCAGATTTCCTTTTAAAGGTGTTTTCTGGGCCTTTAATATTGCTGGCATATCCTTAGGGATTTTCAGTGGATGCAATTACAGGTACTCGTATTGCTCTATTGGGGTCTCACACAGATGGTCTCATGTGAAGAGGTCTTACCTGAAACGTATGAATAGTTCGAGCCCAAGCATGTCGTAATTTACTGAGACTGCGGAGTGCCTTATAATTCAGGGTGTACTGTCTATCCTCTCCATCAGATAATGTTAATTCACGGATATTATCTTTCTCCACATCCTAGGACATAAAAAGCCTTTGTAAGGTTTTAAAACACAATTCTGTCACTAGCAACAAATATTTCACAAAGAGAACCTAGTCTTGTCTTCCATTTGTCTTTCTAGCACTTGTCCTGTCAGGAGCTTAAAAGCTGCCTGTACGCCCTACGGGTGTGTTCACATGTCGCTGATCTGCTGCAGATTGTTGGTGCAGACCTGCAGCTGATTTCACCCTTTTAAATTGAAGGGGTGAAATCTGCTGATCGGCACCACAATCTGTGACAAAATCCACAGCAAACCAGCTAGGCAAGAACACACCCCAAGTCATTATCAGTAGGGGAGGATTACCGGTTATTTGTGCTTCTAAGTGCTTGACTGCATTTTAGCTCAGCTTGATTAAGGCAGAACAAGGATCTAGGACTACAGTGTCTACAGCTTTCGTTAGAGTGCATTTTTGAATGAGCCACAGTCCACAGGAGCACACCGTGTTACCTGCAACTCCAAGTATTCTTCTAGGGTCTATTCAGATGGCCATATTTTTGGGCTATTTATTATCCATGTATTCCACAGTCAGCATGAGCAGGCTATTTACATGGCTTTTTTCACATGGACTAAGGGTCAGTGTGTTTGAGGGGGGGGGGGATTGCTACATGTCCCATTCTCATCCATTTTAATGGCCGAGAATAGCACATGCAGATATGGTCTCTGTGAACATTGGAAAGCACATAGACGAGGGTCTGCTGTCCGACGTCTTCTACACCCGATCTTCATATTCACAAGACACAAGTGGCCTAAAGGCTCATTTACACGCAAAGACAATCTTTCAAACAATTAAAAGATTGACAGTTCTAGCAATCATTTTGCATAAAGTGCTAATGGACACTAATGTCCATTAGCACTCTAACATATACATTTGCATGTAATGAGCCTCCAGGAGCTGCCTGCAGAACACAGCAGGTGGTCTGAGCTCTGCAATTAGCTCCTTTGTTCTCTAATGGGCTGTTAGCATGAATACAATGTAATCAGCCTCTCCTGTACAGAACACAGCATGCGGTCCATTATCTACTCTCAGGCTGAACAATGGATTTTAAACTCACCCTAAAATCATCCTTCAGTGGAAGAGTAAGGGCTGACATCCACTGGCGTTTTATTCTCTCTTGCGTTGCGAGAGCAAGTGAAAACACTCGCCTCGCAGCACAAGAAAGACGCCAGGATGACGCTGGGATATCGCCAGTGTTGCCAATGGGGCCAGCGGCAGCAGTGCTAGCTCCATTGAAAACATAGGGAGAATATCACAGACTTCTGCCGCAGCTTTCACAGCAGTGACAGCTGTGGCAGGAGTTTCCTTCATTCATGAATAGCTAAGCGCTGCCTGTAATTGGCTGAGCGCTCAGGCAATCAGCAAAGACCCTTCAGCAGGCAGGGATTCTTAACTTCCCGCCTGCTGAAAGTGCTGGACAGCAGTGTCAACCAGTTAATGATGATTTTCAGGGAAGGGCTTATATTTCAAGCCCTTCATACTGCAGGGGTTGCCACAAACCACTGCTTTCAATGGGACCGGCAGCACTGCCGATCCCATTGAAAGCAATGGGATAGCATGCTGCACTTCTGTCACAGCTGTGGCAGAGAATTCTTTCATCTCCGCGGGGATGAAGAAAACTCCTGCCACAGCTGTGGCAGAAGTCCGCGGTATTCTCTCTATGTTTTCAATGGGGCTAGTGCTGCTGCCGCTGGCCCTATTGAGAACACTGGCGATGTTCCAGCGTTTTTCTTACGCTGCGAGGCGAGTGTTTTCACTTGCTCTCACAGCGCAAGATAGAATAAAACGCCAGTGGGTGTCCACCCTAAACGATGGAAGCGTTTACACGCAACAATTATCGCTCATATGCCATCGTTTGAACGAATTGTGAGCAAATTGTTGCATGTAAATGGGGCTTTACACTGCAGCATGGAGCTCCATAGTTAAAACTGGGAAGTCGCGTAGCTCCAGCAGCACCATAATACTGTTACATGTATCGTATTTTCTGGAGTATAAGACAACCCCAAACTGTTGACTTATACGCCAGGAATACACTGTAGGGGGAAAAAAAAAATCAATACTCACCTCCTGCGGCGCTGCTGCAGGCTGTCGCTCCCTCCTCCACGCCGACAGAGCATTGCTTTCTGAATCAGGGCTCTGATTGGTTAATCAAGCGCCAGCTTTCATTGGCTGACGCCGTGCTGAGTTAGCCAATCAGAGCATTAGCTTTCTGAGGGTGGGGCATTCAGGCTCCGCATCCAGAAAGCAGTGCTCTGTCAGCGTGGAGGAGGTAGTGACAGCCTGCAGCAGTGCCGCGGGAGGCGAGTTTTTTTTATCTATAGCGTATTCCCGGCGTATAAGACGACCCCCGACTTTGGAGAAGATTTTCCCGGGTTAAAAAGTCGTCTTATACGCCGAAAAATACGGTATTCGTAGCGAAGGATTAGATTGGATCTTGTAAGAGAAAAGCAAGGAAACCCTTCTTAAGCCCAATCTATACAATCTGCTGCTATGCTTAGCAGTAATGGGCCCCCTGCAGAGCTATATTACAGACATGGGGATAATCTTTAAATTGTCATTTACCAATTTAAATCCCAGCTAAATCAGAGTTTAGGATTCTGTCAATCACTCTCTCATCTGCCCTCTACGTATATCCATTCAGGGAAGGCTATCATTAACAGACCCACCCACTAAACGCAAAACTCCAGTGCATGCATGGATTTACATCAAATTACAGGTTAAGACAAACGTAATTCTCAGAAGCCATATTCTGAGTGTAATTTAGAACAAGATTATTTATCATCCTTACCAAAGCGAGTAAAGCATGGAATGTGTGTGACCGCACAGTATGTCTCTATGGTTCTATACAGGATGGCTCCATTGTATTGTGCCTCCGTACAGAGCCATATTGGGATATGTTGGCATGTGGCTTTTTTTTTGCCATAGACTTAAAAAAAATATATATTTTCCTGTATTTTTCCTTTTTTTTTTTTTTTTTTTTTTTTTTAAAACACACACCAATTTATATATATGCAAACATTCTTTCAACAGCTGTAACAATTTTGTCATCCATCGCTGATATAACAAAACTACTACAATTTAAAAGGCCCTATTGAGTGTAATAAAACCGGCTTACGTCAGTTATAAAAAATATTTCTCCATTACAGAGCCGGTCATCATCCTCGATCCCATTCCTGGCTTCCAGAGGTAATTTAGCTTCGTCCAGTTGAGGCTGACTGACGGTGACTATTCCACTTGAAGGGTCCTCCTGTGAGTCTTTGCTACAATTCCTAGAGAACAGAACATTTGTTAGAAGAGCAGCATCAAAGGGGCACTCCCTGTTAAAAAGAAAAGAACATAAAACAAAAGACCCTGATGTACATGAGGTATGAATGGCCAAAAGAAAAAACTAAACCACCTAAAAATTTTTTTTATATATATATATATGATCACTATTTCATGATGTGGAGAAACTACCTTCCTGACACCTTATAAAATGGGACTGCATTCCAGCAATCTGTTGGAAAGTTTCCCTTTTTCCATCTACTGAAACTCATTTCCATTTTTGGTAAAATATGTAATGGAGACTCTTGAATGCCTCCCACGAAGACTACACAGATGTGAACAGTGCCGCATGCAACTAGGGGGCCATTTAGCCAAACCGATTTTGCGTTTGAACTAGTGAACGATGATAGAGTTCGCCCAGGCAGCCTGTTTATACAGCAGATACATTGTTGCTTGTTCAGTCGTTCACATTCATCGTCAAAGTGACTGAGAGACTGAATGAGCTCTGCTTAATAGAGATGAGCGAGCACGCTCGTTTAGGGCTGATGCTCGAGCAAGCATCGGTCTTTTCAAGTAACTGATTACTTGTCTGAGCACCATGCTATCCATAGTAAATAGTGTTGCTTCTATACCTTTAAAATAAAGTGTTGATATATTTTTTAAATTTTTATTTATTTTTAAACATCTCAAAAATATATATCTTTTTTGTCTCCAGCTTCTATGCAGCTGCACGTGTCTCCATGATAACAGACTACCAACAAAAACCTCTGCAGTCTGATCCTGCGGTCATCCTCTCAGTGTCTTTATTCTTGTTATTGTACATTCAAAAACGGATCATGTTTTCCTATCAAACGTCTTCTGACATAGGCAGTAAATCACGATGATGAGCTCAGTAGAACGATAGACTAACAAAACAAGAAAGTCATCTTCAAGTTTTGCATGTATTTCCTCTGGTAGTTTTCCTTTAAGTAATGAAAGCGCACCTACCCGAGCCTGGAGAGCAGATCCTTGACGTAGGCGTTTTTAGTGCAGCAAACCTTATCTCCACATCTAAAGTCGTATTTGGAGCGCGAATCCCTGGTAAATGTAAAGCACGTCACTTCTCATTGATCTGTGTATTACACTTCAGCAGTGCCAACAACAGCAACACGTTAGGTCCCATTCACATCTGACTTCGCTGCAAATCCTGGATGAAGTAGCGCAGTACGCTGCGTCATATCATCCAGGAACATATCGGCCAACATACTGGAAGCCGGACAAATCCATTCTAGGTAAGATGATCTGTCTGGTCCGGCACAAGCCAGGCTCGGAGCTTCCAGTATTTTTGCTTTTCCGTTCTAAGAACAAAGTGGAACAAAGACTCGGCTGGCTGGGCACAGATGTGAATGGGGAATTAAGTAGTAAAGTTTATAATAAAAATGCACAGCTTGCAGTAAAACCATGGCAACCACACAAAGTAAAAAAAAATTATGAAGCACACTAAAAACAGCGTGGCATTTTTTCCTCAGTTTTGGTAGCATTTTTCAGGGTGCATGCTGTTTTTTTCAGAAAGGTAAAGGCAGAAATTAATAGGCTGCCTGTCAGCGCAACACTGACAGGTATAATACACTGCAATAGAGTGGCACTGCAATTATTGGAGCAATCAAAGGATTGACTGTGCCAAGTACAGTTTTTATGTCCATTTACAAGGTCCTTTATTATGGGGAAAAAATAAACGTTTATATAAAAAAAAAAACTTCCTATATATATTTGGCGCCCATAAGGATGTGTATAATAAAACAACTTATTCAGCCTGTACTGTGAACGCTGTACGAAACAAAACACAATTAACTGCCAATTAAGACTACAGGCCCGTCCCACTGCAAAAAAAATTAGCCATCATGTAACCTACAAAAAAAGGAAAAGAAAATTGAAAAATAAAACAAAAAGCAAAAGCGTTTAGTGCGCAAAAAGTCCCAATGTAAACCAAGTCTCTAGCTATGCTACAGCTAATTAGTAAACAGAAGCAACACACTTACTTCATTGTATGGTCCGAGTAATGTTTGCAGCAAAGTTCATTGATCAACAGGCAATCCTTCCTGAATAAAGAAAATTGTGTCACTTTTCCCCGTTTAACATTGAACATATACAGAATTATTATAGCCTATTAAAGTTGTCTAGAGCATAAACAGTACAGTAACATAACCATCACTTGTTCTCTGTTGAGGAACTATTTCCAGGATAGGTCATCAATAGATGATTGGCAGGGATCTGCTAGTCAAGATCCCCACCAATCAGCTGATTCCCATGCTCCCCATCTGTACAAACAGTGCTGGAAGCGGATAGTGCTGTCTGTATTGCAGTGGTCCAGTTTGGTAATGCAGGCACAGCTCCCATTGAATTCAACGATCTACCTACTTGCTTGCTGGCCGTTTTTGAAGACGGACACATAGACTTCTACAGAGCTCTATGTGCCGGTCTTCAGCTGCCAACAAGCAAGGAAGTCAACTAGAGGCACAATGCTCAAGTGAGCTGTGCAGCCCCTTTATTATAGCAAGCAGCCTGAGCCTCAGCACCAGGACCCACACTGCTCAGAGCTTTTGGCATGCTGTTATGTTGCAGCTACTCTTTAGGCCGCCTGCAGACGAGCGGGTCGGATCCGGCGGCGAGAATTCTCGCCGCGAGACCCGACTCGAGCGCCTGCAGAGAAGAGCGCGTACTCACCCGCGCCCGGCGGCCCCGGCTCTTTCATGTGCCGGCTGCCGGGCAGCCGGCGCATGGGCAGACCGGAGCCGGCGGCCGGGTGAGTGACGTTTCTGTGCGAGGCTCTG
Organism: Eleutherodactylus coqui; assembly: GCF_035609145.1. Taxonomy (NCBI): domain Eukaryota; kingdom Metazoa; phylum Chordata; class Amphibia; order Anura; family Eleutherodactylidae; genus Eleutherodactylus; species Eleutherodactylus coqui. The sequence goes on along the minus strand of NC_089838.1, from coordinate 133,882,353 downwards.
TGAGCCCCGCACAAAAATACGACATGCCGCGGTTTGTTTGCCGCGCGACATTTCGCGCGGGCGTCTGCATAGGAGTGCGTATTGTAATGCACTCCTATGCAGGCTTTGAGCGGCGGAAATCCTGCGGGAAATCCCGCCGCAGGATTTCTGCCAGTGTGCAGGTGGCCTTAAAGAGAATCTATCACTTACTTTTAGCCCTATAAGCTAAGCTTATGGGCTGAAAATACATGACCAGTGGAGTCCGGGGATGTGCTATACTTACCTCCCCCGTCATTCTGCCGATGTCAGGGCTGAAAGCCACCGCTCATTGCATTCAGCGCTGCACTAAGTAGTCCTCCCTGTTCTAATTTTACAATGGGCAGGCTGCTTAGCAGTGTCACCCAATGCACTGCAGCACAGGCCTTCGCCAGGGAAAACAAGCATAACGCTTAGGCTGGGTTCACACGGGGCGGATTTGCCGTGGAATTTCACCGGCAATTTTTATCCTACGATAAAGCAGCATAGTGGCCGAGATTTGCCAAGGGGGAGCCGCAGCTTCAAAACCAACGGCATTTCGCCGCGGGTTTTGGAGCGGTTCAGTCGCTGGCATTCCATTGCAGCATTCTTTCCCCATAGAAAGGAGTGAGGCCACAACAGAAAAAAAGAATTGATATGCTGGAGCTGTCAATTCTGCGCCGCATCGCCGGTTTTGCCTGGCTTTGCCACGACAGATTGGCGGCCCCGTATGGACGAGATTTTTGCAAAAATCTCGTCCACATAGCTGGCTAATCCCGGGATTAGGAGCTGCGGGCGGATTTGCTGCACGGAATTTCCACGGCAAATCCGTCCCGTGTGAACACAGCCAAAAGCCGTTAAGTTACAGCAAAAAAGCATACTGGCTTCAACGCCTACGATCAGAAAATAGATGCTTCATTGGGCACAGACTATTCAATGCTGGAAAATGGAGACTGGAAAAGAGTTGCCTGCTTGGATAAGTCTCAGTTTCTATTACAATAGGGTAGATACATGAACCAAGCTTGGAGGGGACTGATTACATTGTGCTGCTGCAGAGTCACCACTCCCCAATCCAACAGGTTACACTATCCTACCAAAGGTATTTGGACTCTCCTCCAGATTGTGATCATGCAACTCACAGTTAATCTGGAGACCCGGGTTTTAGTGGAAATGTCACGAACCAAGAGACCACTAAAATGACAACTAACAATGCCATCATGTGTAATCTTTCTAAGTTTTTTAAAGGCTAAATAAAGCAAAACAAACTATATTTGAGACCTCCAAAAGGCGTGCATACTATGTAGCATGATTTACTACACAAGGCAATTCTACTGATTGGGGTATCAAATACCTTTGGTAGAGTAGTGTACCTTTGGGATGTGATAGAATGAGAGGTTTGCAAAATGACCATACTGCAACAAATGCACTGTATATGCAACATGGTGGAGAATCATTAAAGGGCATTGCTTAGAACAGTCTCATTTATTCAGGGTATTGATTTGCTGAGGATAAACAGGAGTTCTCCCAGTTCCTAGAAAAGTGTGCAAAAAGCTATCACTGAGATTACAGATAAATCATGTATACAGCATGTTGGGCACATAATAGGTATAAGTCACATATGAAATATAACGGCCTCATCTTACCTCCTAAATGCAATAAACTGTGAATGCTTATCGTCTTCTAACCCAGGTCCACTCTTCAGTAATGCTAGTATAGCAGTGCTCAAGTCTGTGCAAAGAAAGAAGATGATTTAGAAGTTGACAAGACTACTAATCAGCCATTCAGAAGGTATCTTGGTGGCTGGTGAGAAGACACTACAAGCTCTTCCCCAAACACACACTAATTGCATGTAGCAAATAACCTCCATGGCCAATCAGTACACAAAAAGTGAAAGAGCCCCAAGAACAGTCTATAAAGTATGCCGCTAAAAGTTTTAGGGCCTCGCTTACAGCCACCATGTTTAGGTTATCAAAGACAATTTCTGTGCGACAGAAGAATACCCGCAGGCACATCACAATGAAGTACCCAGTCCGGGGACAGGACAGCCAGTGAGCTATTCTAGTCTAAAACTTTCATTCCCAGTCACCCTAAACATATCTAGTGGCATGACCGGCCACCCCTGGAGTAGCAGCAGATATGGGGGGGGGCTTCATATTACATAGTGTGTGTATATTTATCTAGGTTTCATTGTGATATATCTAACTTTTGTTGATACAGCAGATTCCGTTGAGTCTGGTTCAGCCATAGTCTTCCCACCTTCTCCAGGGCAATAACTGACAGGCGGCTGTATGTATTCGCATACGCAGCAGTCCGTTAATGACCACCCTAAATGGCGAGAAGCGCTCCCCTCATTAATACACCAGACACGACAAAGTCTGCTGTAATGTTTCATTTCTCCTACAAGCCAAACTGTACAAATGTTGAGTCCCATTTTGACTAACGGGAGCTCCAACCTGTATCTGTAAATTGTTCCCCTTACGTATGGTAGCATATTAAACTGACAGTTCCAATTTAGTCTGTAACTGGGCCTCCAATATTCAAAAGTTAGGGCCACTCAGAACATCTTGGGAACAAAAAAAAAAAAAAAAGAGACACAAGTAGGAAACTTTGTAGAACACTTGCATGGATGGGGAAAACATTTTAGCAAGCTTGGTGGCAGTCATCTTGGATTCTGCCCAAGAAACTTCAATGGAAAGGGGGTTATGGAATTCTTGATTTAAGAGTAGAATTTCTACATAAATTGATAGGTGCTGTCATTTTTTTTTTCAATATCTGCAACCATATTCAAGTTGAGGATAATGTCATGTTAAGTATTAATAAAGTTGCTATATTGAATTATGCAATATGGAAAACACTAATTGTTAACAGAATTTTCTGATACCTGAAAAGATATGCTATCAGGACAGATTTCAGATCATCTTGAAGTTCGGTAACAGAAGTTCATGTGACGTGGCCAAGGATGTCAATCAAGAACACCCAGGAAGACAGCCAGCAAGTGCATGAATGGTCAGGAAACTGGGAGTGTCCAGGACAAACCGAGAGCTTGTCCCATGAGTAGTGTTTCCAATCCCCAAGAGTCAACAATTATGTTAGCTGTGTGCCATTTGTGTGCCTTGAGGATCCTTATGACATTTGGTTGACTCATGCCATGCTCCAATGCCAATCTCCTGCTGCTTTTCTGTAGACTCTTCGTGAAAACAGCCGTCAAAGCTGTTGGCACCTGGGAATCGGATGACCAAGTCTCGATTTGTCCTGGACACTACCAGTTTCCCTGAGCATCTGAATCATTTTCCTGACAGTCTTTGCTCTCACTTATCGGTAGGGATAATGTTGCAAATGTTTGCGCAGAATCATTCCCACAGTCGGCTGCAGGATACCCAATTATGTGCTTGATCTGACTTCCACATAGAGCTCAGTCAATGGAAAAATTAAAATGCTATGACTTTTGGAATGTGGCGACACAAAAGCAAAATTTTAATTTAATTATAACATGTTTTCGTATACAAAACAAAAAGCTTTATAAACTTGGTGTCGCCTGAATCGTGCTGACTTAGAATAACGTTTCACATTTTTTATTCTGCATACTGAATATCGGAAAAATTACATCTAAAAAACAAAATGACAGAATTTTTTCCCCCCAATACCCCTAAAAAACCATTAATAAAAATGATACAATACATTATATGTACACGAAAAGGATGACATTAGAGAATACAACTTGTCCCACATAAAGCAAGCCCTGATATGGCTATATCGATGGAAAAAAAGAGTAAAAAGTTATGGCTCCCGGAACGTAATGATGAGAGAAAAAAACTGTAAAATTAGTTGGTCATTAAGTTGCAAACAGGCCTCGTCACTAAGGGGTTAAAGAGGATGGATATCAGGGCACGTCTGCAAAAAGGTTACAATGAAGGAAAAATTACCATTTCGCGTGAAGCCCTTGCGTTGCAAAAAGTGAATCTTACCAACATCATCAGCCAGGGAAACCAGAATGAATTTACTATCCTCACTGGGCATCTCCGAACTCTTCATCCCATCAATGTGAACAAATGTATCAAATTCCACAGCGCTTCGATTAGAGATTCTTGAAAACAAATCAGAAATATTAAAAAAAACTACAAAATTAAAGTAAGTACAACCAAATAGAAAGTATGCTGTAGGTGGTTTATCACTGCTATGGTAAGTCTTACCTTGTAGCATTGTCTACAATGATCTGAGACTCTGCCCGGTGATTGGTCCTCAACTCAATTGCCCAATTCAAGCTACTCAGAAAAGTAAAGGTGTCAGCCAGCATATTTCCTGGCTCTATACTCGGCAGCTGGCGTACATCCCCTGGAATGAGCAAAACACGGAGCAGATTTAGCGATCTAAATATGCAAGAATTCTGGCTCCACTTGTCCTAAAAACCATCATACATGCCTTGTGGCAGATTATAGCATTTAGACATTTTATGCACCTCAATAGACACAAGGGGTGCGGTTTACAATTTGGCAAAACTTTGTCAAAAAAGATAACACAAATGTTAACATTTAATGTGTTAAAACTAAACTACAGTTTGCTATAATGCTCTAAAGAGTTCTCATGATGTGCTACATGTGTCAGTCACTGTTTAGAGGGAGCGCCAAATGTTTCAGACTGCATGAGCCACTATGATACATTTAACACATCTAGTCTAGTTCTAAGAGGTCTAAATTTTAATTAAAAATATAACACCAGATTTTATTATTGAACACCTTCCCAAAATGTTCTGCTCAGTTAACATTCCTAAGGAAAAAAAGTGTTCTAAAAGAAAAGTAGGGCCAATTATAGAGAAAAAAAACACTACTGAGGGTCACACAGAATGTTTTCACATTTTTCAAACACTACAAGGACCCACCTACCAATTATACACCAGCATTCATGTTTCAAGAGCACTGAGGAATGAAACCTGAGCTGTGATTGGCAGCTACCATGTTTCCCCGAAAATAAGACCCCATCTTATATTAATGTTTGTGCCGAAAGAGGTACTATGTCTTATTATACTTACCTAGCAGGCTCTTCGGAGCTCCGTCGCGCTTGCAGTCTTTGGCCGCCCACAGGAGATTGCTTCCTGGTTACGAGATTCAATAATCCCGCCTCCAGGAAGCGATGGCTCCGATTGGCTGAGCAGCTCTCCAGAACCAGTCATTGCAACGCTGGCTGCAGTGATTGGTTCTCAAGTGCTGCTCAGCCAATGTGATGGCTGTGATTGGTTCATCAAACGCTGCATTGATTGGCTTAGCAGCATTCGAGAACCAATCACAGCCATCACGTTGTGGAGGCGGGATTTATGAATTGGCCAATCAATGCCACAGCTCAGCCAATTTATAAATCCCGCCTCCACAACGAGATGGCTGTGATTGGTTCTTCGACCGCTGCTCAGCCAATCAACGCAGCGCTTTATGAACCAATCACAGCCATCACATTGGCTGAGCAGCACTCAATGCAGTGCTCGATAAACCAATGTGATGGCTGCAATTGGTTCTCAAGCTCTGCTCAGCCAATCAGAGCTATCGCTTCATGGAGTTGGGATTTATGAATCCCGTAACCAGGAAGCGATCTTTTTGTGAGCGCCAGAGGACTGCAGCAAGCACGCTGGAGCTGCGTATATTAGCGAGAGGACCCGGATCAAGCCCGCTAGGAAAAGTATTGTTTTTTTTAATATGTATTGCAGCTAGGGCTTATTTTCAGGGTAGGGCTTACATTTTAAGCCCCTTCCCCCCCAAAAAATGTGTAGGAAAGACAGCATAAGCAACAAAAACAGTTATTGTTTCAGATAGGGGGAGATTTATGAAACTATGTTTCCAGATCAAGCACATACCCAGAATTACAAGTTTAGCCAGTTTTCCATGAGTATATAACAGTTTCAGCACAGCACTAAAAATACGAACAGACACCAAACTGGCTTCGTCCACCACTAAGGCCTCCACATTGGAAAATTTCCACTTTATCTCGTCACTGTTTAGCTTTCGCCAGTTAGAATAGCTGCATGTCACCTAAAAGCAGATGATGAAAGTTTTACTGTCATTTTTGATAAGGATAAAACACTAACCACTCCGTTATCAAACAATATCCATTCAGCTATCTGCAGATCACGGGACAGCATTAGGGTGCATTTAGACTGAAAGATAATCACTACTGTTTGAGTGACAGCTTGGAGCGATCATCTTTGCATAACTCTTAAGTAGCTAATTAGCTACACTGCAAGTCTTATTACATTTGTTTAGTGACAAAATTTCACTTGGCTCCAAATTTTTTTGCTTTTATGAGCCAATAGCTCCTAGGTAATTTGTTTTAGGCCTCCCTCACACAGGCGTTTGCAGAAATGCAGCGTTTTTTGCGGTTTTAGCAGCGTTCAATGAGCACTGTCTCAGCCAATCACAGCAATCTCATGCTGAAGGCGGGGTAATTAAAACCTTGTTACCAGCTAGAGATGCTCTGTGCCTGGAAGCTTGCCCGGAGCTCCAGAGAGCAGCGGCAGGGACCCAGAGGGCGCCACCTAGGTGAGTATTTTTATTTTTTTTTACTTGGTGCAGTTAGCGCTTGCTTTTAGTGCTGTCAAAAACATGGTACCAAGTTGTCCAGCGTTTTCAGCAGCGCTAATACCGCTGACTATTCATTTCAATGGGCGTCGAGGGCTGAAAACAGACAAAAATAGAACATACATTGGTGTCAAAGCATAGCGTTGAAAACGCTTTTTCTGAGCAGTCCCATTGAAATGAATGGGAGCGTTGTACAAAAACGCCTGCGTGAGGGAGGCCCAAGTCTGAGGTTCTGCATTAGCAGCAGAAATACTTCTGATAATTTACTACTGAGTGCGATTCTGGATTCCACGCCGTTTGGCTCATTTGACATGATCAGTCACTTCTGTAATAGCAGCAGATCACAGGAGTTCCAACTGTTCGCCCTTGAGGGAACTATGAGCCCCTGTAACCTATACAGGCTTTATCTGGGACGTCTGAACAAGGAATACAGCAGAGAGCCAACGTTAATCTCCATCATATGAAGAGCTGCCTATAAGTGACTCCAACGGATACATTGGATGTACAAACATGTACCTGATGCAAGGTGGCAGCAGGAAGGCCAGTTTTCTTCTTTAGCAGAGAAGCCGCTTTCCCAGTGGGTGCAGTAAGCAGAACACGTATAAGGTTCTTGTGGTTAGAGCTAGGGGTCTTGTCATCACAAAACCATTCATCTGAAACCCCAATGTCTTCTTCAAGGGCTTTACAGGCTTGTGCAATTTCATTATTCTCCTTCTCCATCACGGACTTGAAGACTAGGCTTACAACTGTGGTCTTCCCACAGCCACCCTTGCCACTTATAACAGTCACTGGGTTTGCCAGGATCCTTTTTGCTGCCTCCTTTTGGTCGGCGTCTAGTTGGGTTGATGGTTTTGGCTCTGTAACCTTCTCCCCAGACCCTTCCCCAGCGTCAGCGGGATGTGCAGCAGTCTGACTATGTAAAGTGTCCTGGTTATCTGGATTCTTTTCAGCACACGCATCATTTCCAAAAATATCATCAATGTCAAAATTCCAGGAGTTTCTCAAAATTATCTTCTGGATATAGTCTGCAATGCTGACTTCATACCAGTACCAACTATACAGGAAAATTTTCTGCTGCTCCATCACCACAATGCCATGTTCCTTCAGAAACTGTAAGGCTTCCCATGCCCCTTCCGTCGACATGTCCTGTGCATTAGTAACTGCCGTGGTAAGTTCGGAGAGCTCTACATATACATCCCCTAGCTCCATGCATCTCTTCTTTATTTCAGCATAGATAATCAACGCATTCATCTTCAAGGGTGGGATCTTTTTCAGAAGATCTTCACATTGGAGAAAGCTTTCCCATGTTGCCTCGCAGCCACAAAGGTGCAACTCTTGAAACATTATCTGAGAAAAAGAGAATTGTTTATTTCTGAGAAGAAAAAAAAATAAAAATTGCATACAATGAAAGTAATTGATTTGTTTCTGTAAAATTAAAACATGTTAATTACACTGGTAAAACTGTATACCATGTTTCCCCAAAAATAAGCCCTACACGATTTTTTGGGAGGCTTTAAATATGAAGCCTTACCGAAAATAAGCCCTAGCTAAACTACATTAAAAAAAAACAAAAAAAAAACCATGACATCAATACTCACCTGGTGTGCGGCGTCCGAGTCCCTTATGCTGGCCTCCGCCGCTGCGGCAGGCTGCCGTGTACTCTGCTCTGACATATCACTCTTTTTCTGGTGACAGGGGTTTGAATACCCCACTTCCTGCAAGCTTGTGCTGTGATTGGATCGAGCGGCAGCCAATTAGAGCCAGCGCTCGATCATTCACAGCCATTCAGTGAATGACATTACTAAATGGCTTTGATTGGTTCATCGAGCGCCGGCTCCGATTGGCTGAGCCAACGGCGCTCATGATCGAATCACAGCCCTCGCTTGCTGGAGGCAGGAGTGATATGTCAGCGCAGAGGACACGGCAGCCTGCCGCAGTGCCAGAGACCATCGTGAGGGACTCAGATGGCACGGGTCAGGTTTGTATAAGCCGCCTTCCCCACACCCTTCTCAAAAATAAGACACTGTGCCTCTTTTGGCACAAAAATTAATTTAAGACAGTGTCTTATTTTCAGGGAAACACAGTAATAGCTAGCACGTCTCATTTTCAAGTTATTTAACCCCTTAGTGATCAAGCTTTTCCGTTTTTAATCCTAACTTCTTTATTTACCCTTAGAGCCTTCAGTCAGCATGCGGTGTGTAACAGTGATTGTGAAATAGTTGCGCGATCACTTTTGTTTTTTCTTATTAAGCAAGGTTAATGGCGAGCCTACTGGATTAATTGTATCAGCATATGTCCAGAAAATACAGGACAATGGCAATTGGATTACAATATGCCCCATAATTGGAAAACCTTAGGAGGCAAAAAACCCCCAAAAGATATCACATTTGAATCCAGCACACTAAAGCTACTGTAAGCCGCATATCTGCTTATCGGTTACAAAAATTGTGCTGCACAGTGTAATAATTAATAAACATACACCAAGAGCTCTCAGAGCGTTCATTTTTTTCAAACTGTGCCTATGCTCTTTATTAACCCCTTAAGGACCAAGCACCGTCAATTTACGGGGCTTGGTCCTGGGCTTTAATCCCGCCCGATTGCAGAAATACATCGCAGGATTCAAGACTCTGCTTCAGCAATCAAGCAGGAGCAGGTCAGATTGTCAGCTGTTAGTCACAGCTGAGAAGGCGAAGGAGAAGGGAGAAGCGGTTTTTAACCACTTCTGCCTCCTCCTTTACTGGGTACATAGTACTCAATGAGTGCTATGTACTAAAAAGTGGAAGTGCTTCTTCCACTACGCGAGCCGGCGGGATCCCCTGACACAGCACCTAGCAGACCCTGATCAGCTCTGCTATTGTCACCACAGGGGGATGTTTTCCCCTGTAACTGGTGTGCCTATGGATGCCCCAGCTACAGGAGAAAAGTGTCAAATAAAAAACCCAAAACATGTCAGTGCCCCCCAGAGGTCTATGTCAATTATTAAAAAATAATTGCATGCATAAGAAAAATTACAGAATTAAAAAATACATATAAAAAAAAAAAAAAGACTATCGCAGTTCACATAAAGTCAACCCAATAACTGCAGGACACAGAGCAGAGTCAGAGTGCTGGTCATTTAACCTGCAGGCCAGAAGAAAAGCCCAGAATACACAGCCTGGAGGGGACAAGCTACGGAACAGGACTGTTCACAGTCTGAGGAGTTGTTGGAGTATTGTATCAGCTGTTCTGTGCCATCCAGAACTCCAGAAGAAAAGGATTTAGGAGTTCTGATTTCTGAGTTTCAAAATTAGTCAATAGTGTGGCCAGACAGCCGGGGAAAGCCAGTAGGATGCTCATTTGAATACCTAGAGGTATAACCAGTAGAAAGAGGCAGATTGTGATTCCGCTATATAGAGCTCTGCTGAGATCACATGCATACAGTTCTAAAGACCTCATCTACAAAGAGCCATTGATAAAATAGAACAAGTCCAATGGTTGTCATCACTCATGTGACTCCATGTCCCCAGTGGGACTTGCACTCCAGTCTCAGTGTCAGACTTGGGCTCTGACTACATCTGGCTTAGCTTGAGGCCTGTATTGAGGTTCTCTCCTATTGGACAGGAAAAATAGCCCTGCCTGCAGAAAGGTTTTAATTTGTACAGCCTAGAAGAAAGAAGAGAAAGGAGGGAAACAATGAAAACCTGTATGTATGCTAAAGGATTAAATAGGTTTTAGGAAAAGGTATTTCAATATAAAAAAAAAATATGAAGAATTTAATCTGACTTTTTTTTTGGGGGGGGGGGGGGGGGAGTGTAGTATGAGAAGCAATGTTAGAAAATATTTTATTGAAAGTAGTGTGTGCTTTGAACAGACTTCAGCAGACATGAATGGAGTATCAGCAGTAACATGTCTGGAATAAGCATATCTATTAGAGATGAGCGAGTATACTCGCTAAGGCACATTACTCGAGCGAGTAGTGCCTTAACCGGCGCGGGTGACAGGTGAGTTACGGGGGGGAGAGAGAGAGAGAGAGAGAGAGAGAGAGAGAGATCTCCCCTCCGTTCCTCCCTGCTCTCCCCCGGAGCTTCCCGCCCCCCGAATCTTTAGAGACGAGCGGGGAGATACTTGGTTATGGCACTACTCGCTCGAGTAATGTGCCTTAGCGAGTATACGCGCTCATCTCTAATATCTATCCTAAGTGAAACAATAAAGGGGCGGACTAGATGACCTTTTTCTGCTGTTTCTTTGTTTCTATTGCTGACATGTAGTGCAGGATCCATTCACCGACGTCCTTACCGCTATATAATCACACTCCCCTTTATTCACTTGCCATAGCAGGTTCATGCAGAGACCAAACTCACCAAACACAGTCACACAAGAGCTTACCATGCCAAACCCAAGTTTCCAAGGATCGTTAGCCAACATTAATTCAATTTCACACAAGATGCTGTGTGGAGGTTCTTCAAAGGACTTCTGGTAGTTCGCATCTACCACGAACAAACTTCTTATTTTGGAAGGTAAAAGTTTTGGTAGATATTTCAACACCAGAGGAATTTGTAATGCTAGAAAAGTAAATGCTGCAAAACCTGGATAAACGGATATAAAAGAGTCATAAATCATAACATTTAAGTCAGTAGTACAAGCAAGGATAAGACACATTGCAATACATTTGAAAAAAAAAGTGAACCCTTTGGAACTACCTGGATTTCTGTACAGATCATCAGTAAAATATGGTTTATCTAAATTACAATTATAGACAAACTAAAGGCCCATTTAGACACAACAATTAGCGCTCAAAAGCCATCTTTTGAGCGATAATCGCTGTGTCTAAGCTCCTGCCCATAGTGCACTTTTCGTGCATTATTCGTTCATCTCTGACTTCAAGCCAGCGATGAGCCTCATCAGTGCTGCAGACAGTTCTCAGTGGGATAGCGCTGATAGTATTCTCTCAGCTGCAGTCCCGCCCGGAGTTCTCAGCAGGATACCGCTGACAGCTCCGAGAACAAAGCAGTTGTTTGCAGATAACAGCACTCCTGCTGTCATCTGCATACAGCAGGTGCCTTCATTAACATGTAAAGCAACTCTTAAGTAGCTAATCAGCTACTTAAGAGTTTATGCAAAGTGATTGCTCAAAACTGTCACTCAAACTGCCATTTGAGCAAATTTTGGGAGATCATCTTTCAGTGTAAATGGGCCTTTAAGTTAAATGACTAAATGCTTGTACAGTTCATGCCATAATGAGAAATCTGAGTAAACATGCAGTGTATGCACAAAAAGTAAAGGCCCATTTACACGGAATGATGATTGCTCAAAATTCACTGAAACGACAGTTTGAGTGACAGTTTTGAGCGATCATCTTTGCATAAATATAAGTAGCTAATTAGCTACTTAAAAGTTGGTGCAGGGGGAGCGGGACACCACTGATAACTCAGAGAACAATGCAGCTGTTTTGTATATGCCAACAGCTGCATTGTTCTCGGGGGTGTCAGCTGGTGTCCTGCTGAGAACTGCCAGTGGGATACCAGCTGAAAGAATACTATCCGTGCTGCCCACTGAGAAAATTACAAGTGTGGCGCTGATAAGAGTCATTGGTGATTTCTAGCTTGCTAGAAATCACCGATGAACGAATACTGGACGAACGATGGCCGCGCATTTAGATGCAACGATTATCGCTCAAAAGACAGCTTTTGAGCGATAATCATTGTGTCTAAATGGGCCTTATGTGAACCTAAGTGTTAAAGGGGTCATCCCACAATCTACTGTTTTGTCTAAAGTCTAAGTACATTGTAATATCATAACATAGAATTCCACATCTCCAAATGACTTTAGCCGGTGTCTCCCTTCTACATCCTCTTGTTGAAGTATTCTTCACTAAGTAAACAGGGCGTTCCTAATGCTCATTCACATGATCAGCATTCCTAACTGGGAAACTACAGTTCCTAGAAGTATCTGCATCACATCTTGGTACCCCTCTCACAGCCATTCATTACAAGTAAGGGGCCATCCACACTAGAACTTTTATATATGTTTCACGTATGAGAGAAAGGTACATGAAAAAATGTCAAAACGCATGCCTTTTTAACACACATTTAAGTGTGTGTAGGATGTATGCATGTATGTGCCACTATAACTCATGAACGCCTGGAGCAATTTCAACCAAACCTGATACATATATAACTCATCCCATGGGGACAAATTTGGGGGGGATAAGACAGCCCCACTACCCCTGGTCATTTTAACTCAGCAGTATAAGAAATAGCAACCAATCACAGCGCAGCTTTAATTTTACCTCTGCAGTATAACAAGTGAAAGCTGAGCTGTGATTGGTTGCTATTGACAACAAAAATTACAGGGGAAGTAAGATATTACACAGACGACCAGTGTATCGCAGGCACTTGGCTGCAATGTTTTTTTTTTATTGTAGTAGCGTCTACCTTTGTGGTGTCATTTCAGTAACACAATTCTTGTTTAGTGTTTTTCCGATACTTTATACATGAACAGAGGATTTTGCAGTTGTAGAGTCTTCTGCTGTTGCCCTTGGGCCATTTTATCACCCCTTTCAGGATCCGATCCATGAGGGCAGCTGAATTTTTAACAACTTTTTTACACTTTCACGCGATCAGCGCCAAATCGCATGCTGGGGAAGGGGAGGGGGCTCCTTGCGGCCCCCCATTACAGCTTCATGTTGTTGACTACCTCCGGAAACCAACAGAATTGAGCCATCACGTCCACAGCCCACGGGGCTTTAATCCCCAGAGTATGCATGTTTTTACATCCTCTGGGTATTAAAGCCCACTTAGCTAGGACGTAAAAACACTATGGGGTGGTCAGTAAGGAGTTAAAAAAACATGAGCCGTACATGGAGGAGTTGGGGTCTGGCAAAAAGGAGTTAGTGGTTTGGCTTACCAACTCAACAGTCCTGTAGTCAAAGCATCCAGCTTCATGGGTTTGTTACTCACCCAGCTCACCAGATACATGAATGGAGGCGCAGAACCCAGGCAGGAGGGAGGATTTCAAAAAGGCCATGAAGACCTGGCCTTGTTCAGTCCCAGGTTAATAGTTGTAAGGCCCAATGTCCACAAGCGGATTTGATTTGGGGAATCTGTGCAGGGCACCTGCACGGAAGATCCGCAGTTCAAGCCGTCTATAGGAAAACATGGATGTCTGCATTTCAATTTACACATGCGGATTCGTTTTCCGAATTTCGCTTGTGGAAAACAAATCACAGCATGTTGCATTTTAGTGCGGATTCCGTGCGGATGGCTTCCCCCGAAGTCAGTGGAAGCCGTCCGATCCCTGGCCCGTCTGCAGTTGACACTGCGGATGGGCTGCAGATTTCGCGGGAAAGCAGGAGTTAAAAAAACAAACAAACTGTACTTAGCATGTGCTCCGGACGGCAATTCCGTACACATCCGCAATACAGAAAAAGAAAGCCAGTACAGGTATGTAGGGTCACCGGCCATGGGCAGGGTCGGATTCAGCTGTGGGCTCCCGCATGCAGAATCCGATCCGCCTGCGGACATGAGGCCTTGCACTTGACTTTTCGGGGGTTCTCTCTAACCTTACAGAACATTCAGGTCTTTGTAGCAGTATTTCCTGCAGCTTCACGAGCCAAAGCCAGAAATGTATTAAAAATATAAAGGAAGGCTATTCCTTCCTGTTGTATGTTTTTCTGGTTTTTGCTCAAAAAACTGCCACAAAAACTGCAGATTCCTCGCCTCCTCCTCCCCAGCAAAAAGAAACCCCGTGCGAAACTCGTCTTTAGTGTTACGAAATCACTTACACTACATAGAGGTAAAACAAAGCTGCACTTACTGTTTTTTTCCAGATATGGCAGAATGTTCTTGTTTTCCTCCCGGTTGAAGTCCCTTGCCAGCTCCATCAATGTGCTGAAAGAGACAGGAGGGTAACGTGGTAACCAGTCCATAAAATCCTTACTGACTGGACCCGTTACCCCGCACTTATGAAGAAACAGCGGAAGATTGGATCCCTTGCCGAGGCTACCGTCATGTAGTTCGTAGGATGGCGGTTCCGTGGCGTAGTTCTGAGACTGAAGCGGTTTCACCCTTACAGTGGCAGTCCACCACGGATCATCAAGGACAAATGGCCCGTTCACGATGTACTCCTGGGAGGCTTCAGTCTTAATCAGGACTAAAATATACAAAAAAACAAACAAACATGAATGGATGGAGTCCATCAATAACAGTCAGATTTGCCTCCCACATCATCAACGCACAGATGGAAGATAAATCTTTCCCTATATGACAGCACTACGAAACGCATGTTTCCTATGGGTTCTTTCACATTTGCGAAGTTTTGTAGACCGCTACATTTCGAGAATACAGAATCATGGCATGCTCTATACAGCTGTGAATTGCAAGGTTTTCTAGTCCATATTTCCCTATGGACCCTTCCTTTCTGCTGCATCGCATGAAAACATGGTTTTCGTGTGGTGCAATGCAACACAGTAGAAAGTCCTTTAGTAAAAGCCCTAAAATAAAGGCCATTTAATAAAAAAACAAACAAAAGCAAAACAATATAAAAGAGGCGTTATACGCTCCGCCATGTGTGCAGATTCAAAGTCCCCGCCTCCAAGAAGTGCTGGCTGTGATGAGTTCTCAAGCGCCGCGGTTCAGCCAATCACGGCAGCGCTCGATGAACTAATCACAGCCATTCAATGCGATGGCTGTGATTGGTTCATTGAGCACTGGCTGTGATTGGCTGATACACAGCACACGGCACTGAAAACTACCAGCAAGTCTGCCGGAGATTTAGAAGAAGAGTTGTTAGGCCTTATTTTCAGAGTAGGGCTTATATTTCAAGCCCCCACTGAAAATCCCAGCAAAAGAGCGCTACAAAATCATAATATCGCACAAAACACAGATGCGATATCGCTGTCACATTTGTGAAACCGGCCTAAAAATTATGTTTTAGGCTGTGTTCCCACGGGACGGAAATTCCGCAGAACGTCCACAAGGAAATTCCAAGAGATTTCTGCAGTGCAAACGCTGCTTCATAACCTGCGCCATTTGACGAGAGTTTGAAGTGGCTTTTCCGCCTGTATTCCGCTGCAAGAATCTCTCCCCATAGAGACAAGGGAGCCCGCAGCGGACACAGTGATACAATTGACATGACTCACATTTTAATTCCGTGTCGCATGTCTGTTTCCACAGCGGACTGTCGGCAGCTTGTGAACGAGATTTTTGCAAATCTCATCCTGCTTAGTCTTGGATTTAAAAATGCCAGCGGAATTTCTATGCGGAAAAGTCTGCGTGGAAATTCCACGGCAATTCTGCCCTGTGTGAACCAATGCTTAAAGGTACATTCACACACATTGATCTGCATGGGGATAGTCATCTGTGCTACGCATGTAGCAAAGGGGACTATGCCAAAAAAACCTGAGAACCAGAAAGTCTAGCGTATAGAGTATAGAATAGCGTACCATGCATTGCGTAGGTAGAGTGTCATACGCTGCCTATACACATGTATAGGGCTCATGCTGCGCGGTACGCAGAGAAATAGAGCAGGTTGCAATTTATTTCTCATGCGTATCGATACAGAGTCCACACGCCAGTGAGCTTTGACTCCGCCCACTGCGTTTCACGAGTCCATGAAATACACGCATAATAGAATTTTAACATTTGTTCTCTTTTTCTAGTGCTGAACTTGGTTATTGTTGTTAGTTCCCGGTTGAGTACATGTCTGGGCATGAATATACTCTCCCTGGAGGAAACAGGCGGGGCGCTGCTCAGCTAAAACTAGAGAGAAGTATAGTTAGTGACACTCAGAATGTGCTTCTCCGAGCTGTAAGAGACAAGCAGCTAGGATAAAGGTGCCTTTACACGGGACGACCGTTGGGCACATGAGCGCCCGACAGCCGTCCCAGCGACTACTAGGTTTCCCTGAAAATAAAACCCTGTCTTATAGTAATTTTTGTCCCCGAAGAGGTGCTAGGTCTTCTTATACTTACCTAGCAGCCTCATCTGGGTCCCTCCCGCTGCTATCCCGCAGTCCTCAAAAGATCACTTCCTGGTTACGGGATTCAGAAATGCTCAGCCAATCAGAGTAGTGCTCGATTAACCAATCACAGCAGTCACACTGGTTAATCGAGGGCTGCTCAGCCAATCAACAGCTAACAAGTTGTGGAGGGGGGGGGGGGGTTTGAATTACTTGAGCCACAATAGCTACGGCTCGGCCAATTTATAAATCCCGCCTCCACAACGTTATGGCTGTGACTGGTTCTTCAAGAGCTGCTCAGTAAATCAATGCAGTGCTTGACGAACCAATCACAGCCATCACGTTATGGAGGTGGAATGAACCATCAAAGCAGATATGAAACCCCCCTTATTTACTGTGCCATGTGATAACGGCGGGTGGTTCCATCACAGCGGCAGAAAACAGCGCAGTAACAGAACCCACGAATGGAACCCGATGCCCCTGGAGGTCGCGTCCAACTCTACCATTCTATGACTCTATGAACCGAACGCAACAATTCACTTGCAATAGTGGAAAGTACATCACTTTGGTGTCCGTCTGACAAGAGCTCAGTTCGCTCGCGTCATATTGGGAGTATAGATTAGTGCACGCTATTCTATGCGCCAAATATAACAGACACTTCTGGAGCCGTGTGTGTTTCACTAATACAAGTGAATGCTTGTGTTAGTTTCTCTTCGGAGGAACTCCAGCACACTTAAGCCGGCTGCACACGCAGAATCCGCGATCGTCCCCGCGCAGATGATACGTAGTATTCCGCACCCATTGAAAAAAATAACATTCAGGTGTCAACGAGCAGATTTACAATTGCAGCATATTCTATTTTTGTGGATGGCCTCCACTGAAGTCAATGGAAGCTGTTCGACCAACAGCCCATCCGTAATTGACATTGTGGGCAGGCCCACGGGTACCCTCGTCATCGTCTAGGGACGGTGCGGGAAAAACTAAGTTTAAAAAAAAAAATAACCCCCCCCCCCCCCCCCCCCACAAAAACAGGTACTGGTCATTCACAGTACAGAAAAAGAACGTACGTAGGGTCGCACACTAGCTCAGAGACAGATCCCGCTGCGGGCTCCGACCCTGTGCGCAGCCGGTGTTCACATGTACCTGTCATTTTTCTTCTTCATCTGTACGGTGGACGGACCCAGCGGCTCGCTGTCGGACATGTGCGGTACACAGCTTTTTTTTTTATTTTTTCAAATTGATTATTTTTCCAGCGACGACGCACAATCCGCAACCTGTCCGCAATATCACTTGTGGACAGGCTGCGGGTCAGACAGCTTTCACGGACTTCAATGGATGCCGTCCATGTGGACACAGCACAAAAACGGAGCATGCTGCGATTTTTCCTTAGCTTGCGGAAATCGCAATTGATTTCCGTTCAGGTGAAGCAAAAACCAATTTCCCACAGCATGCTATGGACGGTATTTGCTGCGGACGCCAACTGATGGAAGTCCACTGTGTACGAAAACCCGGCGTGAGAACGGTGCCCAATGCCGCTTATTGGCATGGCCACCCTCGCAAGAGCCACAGTCACACCGACTACAAGGTCAACGCCCCCATAACGATGTATAATAATGAGGGTCTGAGGGTGCTGAGCTCTGCCCCCCCTCTGCAGTGCCCCCATAACGGTGTATAATGATGAGGGTCTGGGGGTGCTGAGCTCTGCCCCTCCTCTGCAGTGCCCCCATAACGATGTATAATAATGATGGTCTGGGGGTGCTGAGCTCTGCCCCTCCTCTCCAGCGCCCCCATAATGGTATATAATGATGGTTGGGGTGCTGAGCTCTGCCCCTCCTCTGCAGTGCCCCCATAACGGTGTATAATGATGAGGGTCTGGGGGTGCTGAGCTCTGCCCCCTATCACTCTGCAGTGCCCCCATAACAGTGTATGATGAGGGTCTGGGGGTGCTGAGCTCTGCCCCTCCTCTCCAGCGCCCCCATAACAGTGTATAATGATGAGGGTCTGCGGGTCCTGAGCTCTGCCCCCCCTCTGCAGTGCCCCCATAACAGTGTATAATGATGAGGGTCTGGGGGTGCTGAGCTCTGCCCCTCCTCTCCAGCGCCCCCATAACAGTATATAATGATGATGGTTGGGGTGCTGAGCTCTGCCCCCCCTCTGCAGCGCCCCCATAACGGTGTATAATGATGAGGGTCTGGGGGTGCTGAGCTCTGCCCCCCCTCTGCAGCGCCCCCATAACGGTGTATAATGATGATGGTCTGGGGGTGCTGAGCTCTGCCCCTCCTCTCCAGCGCCCCCATAACGGTGTATAATGATGATGGTCTGGGGGTGCTGAGCTCTGCCCCTCCTCTCCAGCGCCCCCATAACGGTGTATAATGATGAGGGTCTGGGGGTGCTGAGCTCTGCCCCCCCTCTGCAGTGCCCCCATAACGGTGTATAATGATGAGGGTCTGGGGGTGCGGAGCTCTGCCCCTCCTCTGCAGTGCCCCCATAACCGTATATAATGATGAGGGTCTGGGGGTGCTGAGCTCTGCCCCCCCTCTGCAGCGCCCCCATAACGGTGTATAATGATGAGGGTCTGGGGGTGCTGAGCTCTGCCCCCCCTCTGCAGTGCCCCCATAACGGTGTATAATGATGAGGGTCTGGGGTGCTGAGCTCTGCCCCTCCTCTGCAGTGCCCCCATAACAGTGTATAATGATGAGGGTCTGGGGGTGCTGAGCCCTCCCCCTCCTCTCCAGCGCCCCCATAACAGTATATAATGATGATGGTTGGGGTGCTGAGCTCTGCCCCCCCTCTGCAGTGCCCCCATAACGGTGTATAATGATGATGGTCTGGGGGTGCTGAGCTCTGACCCTCCTCTCCAGCGCCCCCATAACGGTGTATAATGATGAGGGTCTGGGGGTGCTGAGCTCTGCCCCTCCTCTGCAGTGCCCCCATAACGGTGTATAATGATGAGGGTCTGGGGGTGCTGAGCTTTGCCCCCCCTCTGCAGTGCCCCCATAACAGTGTATAATGATGAGGGTCTGGGGGTGCTGAGCTCTGCCCCTCCTCTGCAGTGCCCCCATAACAGTGTATAATGATGAGGGTCTGGGGGTGCTGAGCTCTGCCCCTCCTCTGCAGTGCCCCCACAACGGTGTATAATGATGAGGGTCTGGGGGTGCTGAGCTCTGCCCCCCCTCTGCAGTGCCCCCATAACAGTGTATAATGATGAGGGTCTGGGGGTGCTGAGCTCTGCCCCCCCTCTGCAGCGCCCCCATAATGGTGTATAATGATGATGGTCTGGGGGTGCTGAGCTCTGCCCCCCCTCTGCAGCGCCCCCATAACAGTGTATAATGATGAGGGTCTGGGGTGCTGAGCTCTGCCCCTCCTCTCCAGTGCCCCCATAACGGTGTATAATGATGAGGGTCTGGGGGTGCTGAGCTCTGCCCCCCCTCTGCAGCGCCCCCATAACAGTGTATAATGATGAGGGTCTGGGGGTGCTGAGCTCTGCCCCTCCTCTGCAGCGCCCCATAACGGTGTATAATGATGATGGTCTGGGGGTGCTGAGCTCTGCCCCTCCTCTGCAGTGCCCCCATAACGGTATATAATGATGATGGTCTGGGGGTGCTGAGCTCTGCCCCTCCTCTCCAGCGCCCCCATAACGGTGTATAGTGATGATGGTCTGGGGGTGCTGAGCTCTGCCCCCCCTCTGCAGTGCTCCCATAACGGTGTATAATGATGAGGGTCTGGGGGTGCTGAGCTCTGCCTCTGCTCCCCAGCGCCCCCATAACGGTGTATAATAATGAGGGTCTGAGGGTGCTGAGCTCTGCCCCCCCTCTGCAGTGCCCCCATAACGGTGTATAATGATGAGGGTCTGGGGGTGCTGAGCTCTGCCCCCCCTCTGCAGTGCCCCCATAACGGTGTATAATGATGAGGGTCTGGGGGTGCTGAGCTCTGCCCCTCCTCTGCAGTGCCCCCATAACGGTGTATAATGATGAGGGTCTGGGGGTGCTGAGCTCTGCCCCTCCTCTGCAGTGCCCCCATAACGATGTATAATAAAGATGGTCTGGGGGTGCTGAGCTCTGCCCCCCCTCTGCAGTGCCCCCATAACGGTGTATAATAATGAGGGTCTGAGGGTGCTGAGCTCTGCCCCCCCTCTGCAGTGCCCCCATAACGATGTATAATAATGATGGTCTGGGGGTGCTGAGCTCTGCCCCTCCTCTCCAGCGCCCCCATAATGGTATATAATGATGGTTGGGGTGCTGAGCTCTGCCCCTCCTCTGCAGTGCCCCCATAACGGTATATAATGATGAGGGTCTGGGGGTGCTGAGCTCTGCCCCCCATCACTCTGCAGTGCCCCCATAACAGTATATAATGATGAGGGTCTGGGGGTGCTGAGCTCTGCCCCCCATCACTCTGCAGTGCCCCCATAACAGTGTATAATGATGAGGGTCTGGGGGTGCTGAGCTCTGCCCCTCCTCTCCAGCACCCCCATAACAGTGTATAATGATGAGGGTCTGCGGGTCCTGAGCTCTGCCCCCCCTCTGCAGTGCCCCCATAACAGTGTATAATGATGAGGGTCTGGGGGTGCTGAGCTCTGCCCCTCCTCTCCAGCGCCCCCATAACAGTATATAATGATGATGGTTGGGGTGCTGAGCTCTGCCCCCCCTCTGCAGCGCCCCCATAACGGTGTATAATGATGAGGGTCTGGGGGTGCTGAGCTCTGCCCCCCCATAACGGTGTATAATGATGATGGTCTAAGGGTGCTGAGCTCTGCCCCTCCTCTGCAGTGCCCCCATAACAGTGTATAATGATGAGGGTCTGGGGGTGCTGAGCTCTGCCCCTCCTCTCCAGCGCCCCCATAACAGTATATAATGATGATGGTTGGGGTGCTGAGCTCTGCCCCCCCTCTGCAGCGCCCCCATAACGGTGTATAATGATGAGGGTCTGGGGGTGCTGAGCTCTGCCCCCCCATAACGGTGTATAATGATGATGGTCTAAGGGTGCTGAGCTCTGCCCCTCCTCTGCAGTGCCCCCATAACGGTGTATAGTGATGAGGGTCTGGGGGTGCTGAGCTCTGCCCCTCCTCTGCAGCGCCCCCATAACGGTGTATAGTGATGAGGGTCTGGGGGTGCTGAGCTCTGCCCCTCCTCTGCAGTGCCCCCATAACGGTGTATAATGATGAGGGTCTGGGGGTGCTGAGCTCTGCCTCTGCTCCCCAGCGCCCCCATAACGGTGTATAATAATGATGGTCTGGAGGTGCTGAGCTCTGCCCCTCCTCTCCAGCGCCCCCATAACGGTGTCTAATGATGATGGTCTGGGGGTGCTGAGCTCTGCCCCTCCTCTGCAGTGCCCCCATAACGGTGTATAATAATGATGGTCTGGGGGTGCTGAGCTCTGCCCCTCCTCTCCAGTGCCCCCATAACGGTGTATAATAATGATGGTCTGGGGGTGCTGAGCTCTGCCCCTCCTCTCCAGCGCCCCCATTAGCACGGGTGGCACTACCTCTAGTGCGTTGGACCCTCCACGATCTCACTTGTCTGGCTCCTCCTTCTATTTCATCCGCGTCCAAGAACTCCGGATCCGAGTCGTTAGGACCGTCACTGTCCCCGTCACTGCCCCCCGTGTCCAGCGCCAGGTCCTTCACGGGTAACAGCTGCCCCCGGAGCTCTACTGTGCCCGCACCCCTGCCCCTGCTCCTGCCACGGCTGCCTGACATTCTGCAGCCCTGTGGAGTTCCAAATTGGCGCCCTCTAAGCCGGAAGTGATACAGAGCAGAGGGCGCTGCAGCGGAGTGCAGAGCTGCCGGGATACCTGTCGCCGAGTAGGAGCCGCGGACATTGTGTTGGTTGTCTAAAACTCTTGTCTTCTGTTTTCTATGACCCGCAGTTCAGCGTGCTGTGGTGTAGAAGAGCAGTTACCTCTCATCCAAGTTGCTCTTCACTTTCTGTCCCCCAGCTGCTCCTCTCTCTGTTGGAGGCTATCTTAGAGCTTCCAATACATGCCAGGAAAATAAGCGCAGCATTTTGTACTATTTTTTATGGCAAAATGAATGACGCCATGACTGAACCGTGCTGGACCCGATTATTATACCCCGATTATTATAGTCAGTGGAGTCCGGCGCCGGATCAAGCGCTGCCGTCATATTTATTTCTTTTGTTCTTATGATATGTTCATGTATAAACTGACCTATTAAACAAGCAGTTGCGAAAAATTCCATCTCCGTGCCTGTTCACACCTCTGCCTACAGGATCTGTCAGGGCGTACATTTAAAATCTCCATTTCAGCAGGTTTCTGCTCATTTGTGTGTGGTAGGCGGCGCTTTATGTTCAGTACAGAATGGCACAAATGAACAGACATCTGCGAAATGGAGAGCTTGTGACCTTCGTTTCAGCAGTTTTCTATGATGGCGAGATAGATTCCGTTTAGATGTTCCGTTTTCAGGATTTTAAACGCACACCCTGACCGACGCCTTGGATGGAGCTAACAACAAGACGAGATGTGAAGGCCCTCGCTGTTCAGGTTTTGGAGTTGAAAAACGGAAATATACGTTTCTGTTTTTCCCCCATCAATTTCAATGCGTTTTTTTTTAAAAAGGAAAGCTTTCATTTTGATTTTATTTCGTTCTGGTCCCATTTTTTTTTAACACTGCGTGAAGTCCGCAGTGTCCTAAAATGCGTTAAAAAACGGAAATCCAATGGAACAGAAGTAAATTTAAAGCTTAGCAGGTTTTTTTTAAACCACTGAAATCAATGGGGGAAAAACTGAAACATTTCCTTCCGTTTTAATTCCATTTCTATGCTCTAAAAACGGAACAGAGAGATGGAATTATGATTGAAAGCCATAACAATGGTGTGAACCCACCCTAAGGCCGACTGCACACGAACGAGTCAGATTTGCATAAAGAAGCCCGCAGCGGGATCTGGCTCTGACCCCGACCGGCGAACCCGCTTTGCTTTCTGTATTGCAGATAACCGCAGATGCTCGCCGTCGGTCATGCGCAATGCAGATTTGTTTTTCCTGTGCCTTCGTTAGGCAATGACGCGGGTACCCACAGCCAATCCGCAAGTGACATTGCGGATGGGCTGCGGGTTAGATGGCTTCCATTTCCTCAATGGAAGCCGTCTGTGCGGATTCTGCATGAAAATAGAACATGCTGCGATTTCCAATCTGCTCATCTGGGCAGACATGCGAATGTTCTATTTTTTCAATACGGTACGGAATACCGCGGATCGTGGTTCCCACTATTGAAATCCAGTGGTGTGAAGCCGGCCTTATTGAGTAAATTCCAGTGAAGAATAACCTGGTCACGTGGAAACTGTGTCCCGTCATCAGTTGACTACAATATACTGGTGGCTATATTTGCCATAGCTCTGGATTTGTTTTACAATAATTATTTCTCTATTGAGTCTTCTATTTATTTATTAGTCTATTATTGACTAATAAACCAAGATGCACAATATTTGGTCCTAGTATGTCACACATTGTCCTTATAGGCTCCCTGTGCCCACTGTACATTTGTATCACCTTGATTTCCACAGGTGGTGACACAGATCCACAGGTTCAGTGTGTAAACTGATAAAGCAGGATATTTGGACTACAAAACTGGGAAAGCAGTAGTAGCTTCAAAGTGCGTCAGCTATAATGCAATATAGGGAACTGTTAACAGAACTGAGTTCAATTACAATTAGATTCCAAGTTTCAGTATCTAGACACTATGACAGATGCTACACAATGGATTTAAGCTCATTTTTAGAGAGCAGATACTACAAGTGTTTGGAGTACACAGAGTCATGCAGTTCAGTGGCAGTGCATATGGATATCCTGTGTCCAGCTACCATGCCATTAGCCTTCCAGTAGAGCTAATACTGGAAATGGGTGACATAAGATACTCTTCCTACTGGAGTGCTAAACGTTCCTGGAAGATGGTATTACAATGATAATGTCTCTGGTTTTCTATACATCTCACATTCCGGTTATTGGAGTTGTTTTCACATATTAGCTGTTGTTTCAAAATCGCAGAATTTGCATTTTGTTCAAAAGTGTAGGAACCAAACTGGAGCTCTTCTGCGCTCACACTGTCTTCCTGTATGTCTGCAAGTGTCAAATAGGATTTTTTTCCATACACAGCAAGTAACCATGCCGTTACATTCAGTGAATCACCAAGGTCAGGAAAAGCTGACAAAGCAGTTTCCAGCAAGAGATCTGAAAATAGAAGATGCTCAGTAATATGTCTTTAATGTGACATTAAAAGCTTTTTTAACACTCAATGCCTTCCAAGTACATAGCACCAGTCTCTGTACAGCAGTGTGATACACATTACAATGTAGCAGTTTACAGTATAAGAAAATTGTAACAGTTGGGAATACTTTTAACTCTGTATAGCTACTAGGTTTCATCAAAGAAGTTGTCAGTCATTGTGCCATGCTCTAGATGTGGCATTTTTTTCAGGCTTTTTCCCACAAAAGTCTTCTCCGTAGGAAAAAAAAACACATAAAAACCATGAGTGCAGAAAAAAGCCCCAATAAAGAATCATAAAACGCATGTGTCATGTTAAGAACCCAGAAAGAAAGTGAAGTTTTCTGCCTTGTTCACATGGTACAGTTAGTGTCAGATCCACATTGGATTTTTATGATGTGGATCTGACATTTTAATCTGCGCAGCAATATGAGGTTGTGCCATGGATTTTCATGCAAATCCGTGTTAAGAATTGACACATGACTTTTATTTTTATCGCAACAAGGATTTTGAAATCTGCATGCGGAAAAAGTTGTGCCTTATGAACTACAGCTTGGATATTCGTAGCATTCAACAGAATGTTTAATGGTGTGGATTCTGTAGCTGAATTGTATTTAATAATACAGTGTGAATAGATATAGAGATGAGCGAATATACTCGTTTCGAGTAATTACTCGATCGAGCACCGCGATTTTCGAGTACTTCCGTACTCGGCTGAAAAGATTCAGGGGGCGCCGGGGGGCGGGGGGAGGCGTGGCGGAGCGGGGGGTAGCAGCGGGGAACAGAGGGGAGCCCTCTCTCTCTCCCTTCCCCCCCCCCCCTCCCTGCTGCAACCCCCCACTCACCCACGGCGCCCCCCGAATCTTTTCGCCCGAGTATAGAAGTACTCAAAAATCGCGGCGCTCGGGAAAAAAAGGGGAGTGGCCTAGTAGGTTCGCTCATCTCTAGAATAGAACTTTTGACTGATACACTAGTGAAGGAAACTGAGATTAAAATCCCATACCAGGTACTACACTCATGCTGTACAAGTTACAAATATCACTTCACTTCTAAGGGCTCCTTCCCACGGACGGATTTCTGCCGCGTAATACACGGCGGAAATCCGCTGCGTTGCCCGCAGCTATTAGGTTCTATTGAACCTAATAGCACAATGCTTACGGTGCGGAATTCCACACCGTAAAATCACCCGTCCTCACCCGCGACATGCTCTATTTGGCGCGGGTGTATGCGCAGACGGCTTCCATTGCAGTCAATGGAAGCCGTCCGGCACGCTATCTTCCGCTGTGGCACAGCGGAACATAGCGTGAAACTGCTTCCCCGCCAGCCGCGTCATATGACGCAGCCGGCATGTCATATGACATGGCCAGCGCGTCACACGACGCTGCGGTGCATCACGCGCTCTATTGCGCATGCGCGCCGAAGTGTCTTGCGGGACGTAGGACGCCGGATCCGGAGGTAAGTATTGGGGTCTCTGGGGGGGGGGGGGCCGTGACGGGCACCGCGGCAGAGCCCGTCACGGCCGTGTGAAGCCAGCCTAAATCTATCATTAAAATGTACAAATGTACATGTTTTGTATCGACTGCTGGCATTTACTGCTACTGATATTACTGGTAATGGTATAGTTGAGTAATATACAGCTGCAATCAAAATTATTTTACTCCTATTGCAATTCGTGTTTATTTGCCAAATTTACAAACTTTTAGCTGTTGGCAAAAAAACTAACAAACAGGAACAATCTAAATATCAAAACACATCAAATACCTGGACTGGCTAGGGCTTTGTTTACTGTGGCGTTTGATTGCATGTCAGAAAGTGGTCCAAAAAGTTAAGAGATTATTACCTCACACAAACCATGAAAAGGATGCAAAAAGACACGGGCACTGAATGTTTCCAGAGATACAGTTGGAAGCATAGTTCAAAGATTCAGAGTTAGGGCTCCTGCACACCTGTGTTTTTCTTGCGTGTTTTTTTCATGCAATATCGCTGCGTTTTTTTCACGCGATTGTCAATGGGACTATCTAATGTTAAAAATGCATCGCACAAAAATTGCAAAGCACCAACTTGCAACTTTTAACATTAGACAGTCCCATTGACAATTGCATGAAAAAAAAAGCAGCGATATCACGTGAAAAAAACGCACAAGAAAGAAAAAATAGCATATGCTAAAAAGGACACCCTGCTCATAAGGCCTCGTTGACATGTGCAACATGGCATCACCACGAGAAATTGCAGCAATATTGTATCACTGGTCTGTGCGATATTGCTGCGTCTTCTTGTGGCAATACTGTTATTTTGTAGCACTAAAAAGTCATGTCACTTTGTAGCACCATATGCTAGGATTTTCGGAAGGGCTTGAAATATAAGCCCTACCTCGAAAATCAGCCATAGCTGAAGAAAAAAGTTTTTTTTAAGTATACATCACCTCTCTCTCGCTGTCCGGGGCACCACTACATCTTCTCCCCAGGTCCCGGCACTGATCTTTTTTGGACGGGATTGAAAAATCCCCGCCTCCTAGAAGCGCTGACTGTGATTGCCTGATGCTTAGCCAATCCCCGTCCAGAAGATGATGAAGAGAAACAGTGCCGGGACCCGGGAAGAAGATGCTGCAGTGTCAGAGAGTGCTTCTAAGGTGACGAATGTGTATTTTTTTTATTTTTTCCCTGCAGTTATGGCTTAGTTTAGACTTTGACAGTAGGATTTCCTACTGTCAAAGTTGCATCGCACCTCATGAAAATCATGTTTTCATGCAATGCGATGCAACAGAGAGGAAGGCTCCATGGGGAAACATGGGCTACAAAACCTAACGAGTCTCGGGCATATTGCCAGACTCGCAAGGTTTTTGTGTCGGGTTGTTGCATGCTACAAAACATGGGATTCATATACATGCGATTTGTAGCATTGCAGCAACGCAACAAAATCACGCGACTTTGTCGCCCATGTGAACGAAGCCTAATGAAGCATGGCTGTGGTTCGCTGATGATCTGGGGCTGTGTTGCTTCCTCTGGCACAGGAAGCCCGCAGCATGTTGCAGACAAGATAAATTCAGTCAAGTATCAGGAAATCCTAGAAGAAAATGTCATGACTTCTGTGAGGAAGCTGCGGCTTGGTGTCATTGGACCTTCCAACAGGACAATCTCAAGCATAATACCTTGTCCACCAAGGCTTGGTTTCAGAGTTTTGAAGATTTTGGAGTGGCTGTCGCAGTCATCTGGCTTGAACCCCATAGAAAGTTTTTCATAGGATTTGAAGAAGGCAGTTATAGCTTGCATACTCAAGAATATTAGTAGACTGGAGGCCACTGGCCATGAGGAATGGCCTTAAACTCTTCAGGAACACTGTCAGAAGCTGATGTCTGGCTATGGATTATGTTTGCAGCAGGTCATAACCCCAAAAGGTGCTCTTCTAAATACTAAAGATGCCTGTCATGAGGGGGCTGAATAATTCTGACACTGCAGTAGTCATTAAAAGTGACCTTTTTTGTTGAATTTAAGGAACCACTTGTTATATCAGTTGTATTGAGCTACTCAAATTGTTCTTGTTTGAGCCTTTTTTTGCAATCATCTGTAAGTCTGTAAATTTGGTAAATAAACCTAATTTGCAATGGGGCATGGATAATTGTGATTGCTATATGTGCACAGTGTATACTAGACCCAAATAGTAAAGTGGTTATCAATGAATACAGTGGGCTTATTGTTATGGGTCCGTCATATTCATGAGGGAGAGTTCCTCCTGCCTTCACAGCAATGATTGATGGCTATCATGTTTACATGCAGCCTGTCAATTATTGCTGAGAGTGATGGAGAGAAAGATCCACTAATGAGTACGGTACAACGAACTCATAACTATGAGCCCCCTGTATTCTTTGATAACTGCTTTTAGGCAAAAAGCACAATGTTTTTATGCCATTTGGAGTAACAGTGCATTGGATGTTTCCATACTATGCTGCACTGAAACAGGAAA
This sequence comes from Eleutherodactylus coqui, assembly GCF_035609145.1. Lineage (NCBI taxonomy): Eukaryota > Metazoa > Chordata > Amphibia > Anura > Eleutherodactylidae > Eleutherodactylus > Eleutherodactylus coqui. Next base: position 133,853,689 of record NC_089838.1, on the reverse strand, counting down.
GCATAGTGGGGTGACAGATCCGCTTTAAAGACCTGTATGATTAGAACCACCCTTAAGCTGAAGCCATATAGCTTCTTTTAAGTGAATTGATACTTTGCTTTAAATTCTTGTCACGATTGTTTTGTTTTGGATTTTCCGACCATCGAATATACATATAAATTGAATATTGGCAGCATAATTATATACGAGTATAGGAATTCTTTCCATAATAACAATCCTCCTCTATACACAAGTCTGTTGGCTGGGCTTCAGATAGCATTCAATTAACAGAAAATACTCTAAAATATTGAACATAAAACTGAATATTTAATTTCTAAGCATCTGGCACTGAAGTCTCTTTCTCTTGCAGACTTAAAGCTCCCCCATGTGGTGATGTAAACTTTGAATACCCCAGTCATGTGTGAATCATATTTTCAATAGTAATTGTGTGAAATTAGGTCTACTTGCTGTTTATTTGTTTACCAAAAATATATTTACTTCTCATTATTTGTATATTATTTATATTGTAGCAACATATTCTGCAGTGTTTGTACACAGGTTGTATAAATACATGTCTGGCACTTGATTAGAAACTCACTTGGTAAAAAAATATATATTTCTCCACGGTTTGTTTTACGATTCTAATGCACCCTTTCTATACTAATTCTTTATAAGTATAGGAGTCCCATTGCACAGAGACAATTCTTGACAGCAGGAATTTCCTTAGTAGCTAGTCACAAACATAGGTAAATATTATTGCTGTCTGGCCATTAGTGGTGTTCCATATGTGGTTACAGCAGATCATCCACAGAATGTATAGGCACCCTAAGCGACCTTTCACACGGGACAGAATTATGCCGCAAGATGCGCTGCAAATCGCGGTAAGCTCTGCATGCTACCTGTTGATTTTAAAGCAGAATTGAAAATAGCCTAAAGCCTGCCTGCAATTCCACTTCACTGTAGTTAGACCTGCAGGTTTTGGATTGGAATTCCGCAGCTGCAGATTTGGCTGTGTCCTATGATGCAATTCCATCCTGTGTGAAAGGTCCCTCAAGGGATTTTCCCATCAGAAGTGTTTTATGTCATATCAAAAGCAATTCAGCATGGTGGGAGTTCACCTTCTGGGCATGTCAGCAGTGCATAGAACCAGCGCTGCTTGGATCAGGTGCTTTATAGAGAACTGCAACACAGCCTCATGTAAGTGAATACAGTTCCTGCAAAGTACTGTACTGAAAGTGGTGCGTTTTTAAATGATAGCCAATATGACAGCCAATGTGATAACTAGCAAAAGTGCAAATCACTTTATTGACCTAAAATTAGCATTTTGAGCTGAAAAATCACTCTAACGTGATGACCAATAGGGGACCCCTGCCTTCTAATTTGCTGTTTGTTGTCAAGTGAAATCTGCCTCTAGTAACAGAGATAACAAAACAGAGCACAGGAAGGAGAGGAGGAAGATGACTCCTGCTGCCCACAGATGTCTGTGGAGAGGAGGAGGGAGTGAGACTCACATAGAGTGCTACTTGAACTAATGGGGAATGATTTAAGGTGTTAGTTACAGAAATCACATCTACACTGAACATGCTGTTAATGTTCCTACATGATGATGCTGTGTCTGTCTGTGCTATAGTGAGATAGAGAATATATCCTGCTCTTCTCTGCGTACAGTGTATATAAGACAGAATAGCAGCAGTCTTCTTCCACCAATTTAGACAGAATTGAAAATTAGAGATGCAGCCTGCTGAAGGGAAGACTGGAGATAATGCAAACTACAAGTCACATAAGGGCGCCCACCCACTGGCGATTTTTTTCCCTGCGAAATTCGCAGCATTTTTTTCTCTGCAGGGGTCTATGGGACTTGTAATGTTAAAATCGCGATCGCGCAAAATCGCAATTTACCGCGAAATCGCGATTTTGCGCGATCGCGATTTTAACATTACAAGTCCCATAGACCCCTGCAGAGAAAAAAATGCTGCGAATTTCGCAGGGAAAAAAAATCGCCAGTGGGTGGGCGCCCTAATGGTGAGAAATAGTGTTATTCCTCATATACACACAGCGGCTTATACTGAAAAGTCATCTGAAAGTGCAGGTACACTTTGAGTTAGAAAGATGAAGGTCCCATAGTGCTTCTCCTAGAATTGTAACCCCTTCATTGTAGAGAAGTCAGATCCTCATTGATGGTGCATCCTAGCAGTATACAGTTGTTAAGAAAATTGTAGATCAATGTATCAGTTAATTATTCTATATTGCATTGTAGAGCATGATACTGGTATGAGTAGTGAAAGAGTTAAATATATCCCTTCTTTAGGCCTCCATGTCTTCTCAGGAAAGATGATAGTCTACTAGACCCCCCATGTATGCATATCTATAGACAGGAAGCTACACACCACAGGGGGTAGGTCTGGAAAGTATTACATGCATTTCTTTCTCCTGAATTCATAGTGGTCTCATTGTATGTAATAGATACACCCTAGAAGGTGTAACTTATGTTAAGCATTTTTTATCTTAACCTATCATATATTCTATCCATTTTTGGAGGTATAATCTTTACTGTGATGTCATTTAGACTATATATGCTTTGTCCACCTCAGAATAAACCAGAAATTATTTGATACCACATAAGTGGTTTGATTTGAATTTCTCCTGAGCTCAGATTACTACACGGAATCTGATAGTCTTCTTCTTGAAAACAAATTCTCTCTACATTTTTGGTCCTTCGAGCCGGAATCACTCACTGCAGAGGGAGAGGAAAGCCTGGCTGTGAAAAGGTGGGTCTGAAGTACTCTCCGATCATTAAAAGACCTCCGTCTTGCTTAGACGTAATTAGAGGCCAGTCGGGCATCCTGTCTGAAACAGTGACGTTTTTCCGAACTAGCCGGAGAATTTGGAAGCCTCCCAGATAACGTGTAGTAAGTATAACAATGGTTAAACTTTTCTTCTCTCTTCTTCTTCTTCTGTATACTTTAGTGTTAGTAGAATTTACAATGTGTATTGTAAATGAGAGGCAATCATAGACGAAGGGACAATAGCAGTAGTCTATGTGAAATGTGTAAGGTAAATGAGAAGTATAGACGAATGGGTTGCCAAAGGGGCAATAGCAGTAGTCTATGTGAGACCATAGCCATTGTGAGAAGGCTACAGGAAAGAATTAACTCCGTGCGACACGTAAAAAGTGGTTAGATGACGTCATGGGACACAGGGGTGTCCAGGAACTTTACTTCTTATCTTTCTATTACTTTCTCTTTGATATTGTGTTATAGAGTAACTAAGAATATGAAGAGGGCGGCCGCCTACTAACATAATGTACTATTTGTATTGCTGTCTTATATTGCATGAAGCGAATGTGTGAGTGATTGAGATGAGTGGAATAAATAAATAAATTAAAAGTCCTAGTTGTAAAGAATTATGTGATAAAATACGGACAAAATCAGCTAAAAGATCAGCAGAAATACGGATTATCCGCTGCTGAAGTCTGGTTAAAAGAAGCCCCAAACTGTCACGCCCATATAAAAAGAGACGCCCGACAGTTTGATGGACAATTCAAAGGGTTAATGGGGAGTTCCAATTGAATGAAAAATAGAGAGAGCAGATAGAATAATTCTATGGCCAGATTGGAGTTCTGTAGAAGGAATTTAGAATGGGAGGGGAGGAGATGGTAGACCCCTTCCATAGGATAATCAGGGGGCATGAGAGATGATCCTAATGCTGCATATAATCAGCCATTAAGGAACACGTTTGTAAGTGCAGTAAAGAAGGAAATAGGAGGTTATATAATGAGATACATAGTTACCATGAGGATGGGATCGTTGCAGGATGTTTTGCAATATGCAAAACATGCAGAAAAGTGTTACAAAGAAAAGGGTCAGAAAGTGAGGTTTTTTATACAGGGAGAGGAATGTGATATGATGGTTCAAGAAAGTCAGAGAGGTTATTGGACAGCGAGAGGATGTGAAAGTAGAGACAGAGGGAGAAGCAGAGGTCGGGTGCAGCTCGGGGATTTAAATGTGTGTTTGAATAATGGAAGTCTAGTGATTTTGCCTGAGAGTGCCCTGAGAAACAATGTTCTCAGCGACCTTGGGGAAAAATGACTAGGAGGGGTGCATGTACAACACTTGGAGGGGTCGATGTACAACACTTGGAGGATCTCGTGGCAATTTCCACTGCCCGAGATAGATCTCCAGGTGAATGGGCGGATGATTACTTTCCTGGTGGGCTCAGGAGCGACCAGGGCATTAATACATCCCAATATGTAGCCAATGTTAAATGTAGTAATAGTCATATCCTGGTAAGAGGGGTTAATGGCCGGACCCACAGGGAATCCCTTTCTGAACCAGTTATAACAGACCTAGAGACAAATAAGCCTGTGAAATGTCAGATTATGTAGTCTTGAATATGTCCAGTAAATGTGTTGTAATGAGATATTATGATAAAATTAGGTATACCTTCACCAGAGTACCTCAGGGCTGCTGTGAATCTCCAACAATTGTCTCCCAGGCTATGTCAGCACACTTAGCCCAGTTCCAGCCTCTTAGAGGTAGTCAGCGACTACTGCATGTTGGTAGTCAGCAGCAGACAGTGGAGAGAATTGTGGGGGGACACAGTCGTACTCTTGAGGTTTATTTATGAGCAAGGCCATAAAGTAAACATGTAGAAACTCCAATACGGTCAGCAAATGGTTAAATATTTGGGGTATAACCTGTCAGATGAAGGTAGGCAAGCAATTCTGGAGGTCCCACAACTATGAGCAAATGATCTCCTTTTTGGGAATGAGAATGTTACGTGTGCTGCTGGGATTTGTTGTTCTATTGTGTTTCCAGCAGCACAGCACTCACAGGGTTAATGATTGAGCTGGCTGGGTGTGGTGCTGTCTGCTAGCCAATCCCCTGGTCAGTCTATCAGGTGGGCCGTCATGAATGCTTGTCTGGTGAGGGTTGCAGTGTGACTTGGTTCATGTCCGTTTGTACGTTTAAATTCTGTCAGTTTTGTGTTAGCTTGCTGTGTGTTCTGCAATCTGTGTTGTGTCCTGTGGCTGCGTACGGTGTGAACGGTGTCCGGTTCTGCTGGACTCCTGGTTAGTGTAGGGACTAGCAGTATAACCAGGAGCCGTGAAGTGGCCTGCTAGCTTTCAACATCTTGTACAACATGTCAACTAATACCTGGTATTTATATTCAGCTTCCAATCTGTTACTAGTGGTTGTATGTTGTATGCAGTGTATTCTGGGTCTGTCATGTGGCATGTGAATGCATCCTGTTCTGGTGTGTGGCTCCTAGGATCAGCTAGGGCCCAGATCCGAAGACCGCTGGGCTGCCCTTATTAGGGCAATGTCCCCGCTTAGGTAGGGCCACTGTCATCCTCCCTTGTAGCACAGGGTCAGTTGCCTGAAACCGGTGTGAGTCCCGTGTGACCCTGGTGATACCCGTGTGCGTCCCCTTTGGTCATGATCATGTGGGTTCCGTGCTTTGCCTGCCCACACGATCGTAACAGACAAACTCCTACAGCTCCTGGATCTCAAATTCTGCATCTCTGACAGCGCTTCTTACCAGACTCATCTGTGATGAACTTCTGGCTGCAGTTGACCGGATCCAGTGAGATGGGCTGTACATCTCCGTTTAAAAAAAAAAAAAAAAGCTATCTTACCTAAATCGTTCTTCAGATGTGCAGCAGTTTTGAGCCATGGCCTGTGTCATGTCTCAACAGGGGGGATGGTAGCACTCATATGGACAGTGTTCACAGCCTAGGGGTTTACAAACTACTCTAAAAAAAATTTTTTGTCTTGTATTATTTGTGCTAAACAATGCAGAAGGGAGTATAAGACCAGGAGGGGGCGCCGTCCTACACATGGGGGATGCTGGGAGAGCGCGGGGTGTAACTTCTATAGAAGGAGTGACGAGCGCCATACTGGTAGATCTGCTCCCTGACCTACTGACTGCAATCCCTGCTAGCCGTCATAAACCGCTCCTGCAGTCACACAGTTTCTGCCGTCACACGGCTAAATGTCTGACCATTTGTCTATGTGTATAGCATCCCTCACTCTTCACTTCGCCATACTGTGCACATCTTCACTTCGCCATACCGTGCACATCTCCACCTCACCATACCGTGCACATCTCCACCCCGCCATACTGTGCACATCTCCAGCCCTTTACCCTCTGTATCACCCCATTACCTGTAGTATGTAAGCTCGTTGGAGCAGGACCCTCACCCCTATTGTTCGCATCGCCTGATTACTATGTAACCGTGGTTCTGTAATGTTTGTACTTTTGTCTTTCTGTATTCCCCTGTCTATGTAAGCGCTGCGGGATATGTTGGCGCTATACACAAAGATTATTACAGATGTGTGTCAGATGAGGGACTTGTTGGCATTGCACACAAAGGGGTAAGGCATGGCTAGATGCTTGCCTGGCTTGATAGTACTCCTAGTCAGGCCACGTCCCTGGTGGCCATCTTAGTGCTAGTCATGGCCTGCGCCCATTTTAGTACCTGCTGTAATACCTTTGGCCGCCGCCCAGACGCCATCTTGGCTCCTTACATCCCATAGCTGTACCTTCTACCTGGCATCCCAATGCTTGCACTTGTAGTACACAACACCAGTGATTAGTGCCTTCTCTGAACTGCATAGGAATAGTCAGCAGCCTCCATCACTGTCCTCTGTGTGTTGATGATATGTTGTCTATCTTATTAAGTGTGTGCTATAAGATGGGGTCAGCTCACAAATGGTTAAATCGTCTGTTACATGGGAATGCTTCTTTTACCCTCGCCCCCACCTTTCAGCTTTAGAGTTCAGTGAGGGAGGGAGGGGGTATGTGACTGACTCTAGCCATGCTCTGCTTGCTTGATATGAATAGACCTGTAATGAAGATGATCAGGAATGAAGTTTAGTATAAACCTGTGTGAACAGGGAACGTCCATTCTTGCTGTTATTTGTGTACATGTCAGTTCTGTGATTGGTTTGCAGTGATTTTGATTGTTAAATGGTGTTTTCAATGTGATAATGTCATGTAAGATATAATAATAATGAAGTTGTTGATAATGTGAGAGCTGAGTGTCCCTATTAAGGGGAGGATAGCACAAGGATGCTGCAGTTATCTGTAGGAGGCAGACACAGCTAAAGCTCTGTTTATCTTACTCCATTACCTCTCCTTGATAAGAGAAATTCCTGAGGGGGGTTGTTAAGGTTGGAGGATCAAGCGACTGCAGATGATTGGAGTAGTAGTAGTTGTGTGAATCTTAATGTTATGCAGTAAATATTGTGTATAGAGAATGTTAATAATAATTATAGGAGATAGGAAGACTTGACCCCATGATAGATAAAAGTTAATGACAAGTCCTCACGCTATGATGAACGTAAAATGTGTGATTAAGCTTCTTCACTCTACCTACCCCCCACAGATAAGTGATCCATGTTATACATTGAGTTTGCTGTTTCCACCTGTGAGCAGGGACCAAATACCTGCTGTTGCCTCTGATCTTGGGGTTATACTTGCTTCGCGCTACCTGGTAATGGGACCAAGGCAGACTATGGGAGACTGCCTGAGGGATGCTGTGCGGAGAGGAGAACCGTAAGGGCACGCTGTCTCTGGGATATGGCCTGAGCTACAGAGAGCACGCACAGACGTGTGATGGTTGTGTGGTGACCGGGCCTAGAACAGGTGCCAGGTACAGCCCCTAACGGGATTGTGCTTGGTACAACTGATAATGCCTATATACCTCATGACCTCCGAGGGTAACAGCAAGGGCCGTGTCCGGAGAACTAGGGACACCTCTCCCAAAGGTTCCTCTGACCCATCGGGGTCCCAAGGGGGGTACCGGACGAGTATGGGACGAGAAATCGGATGGCTGCAGGGGGTTTGAGTCTCTTCTTGCATGGTGGGTAACAGTGAATAAAAATGTAGACTGGATTATATATATATTATAACCAACAGAGATTTGTTAATTATACAAGAGATGCAATCAAGGGCCTAGCGGAACAACTAGGACCTACCTCACTCATTGCATGGCAAAATAGAATGGCTCTTGATATGTTACTAGCAGAAAAAGGAGGAGTTTGTAAAATGATTGGAGGATATTGTTGTACTTTCATTCCTAATAACACAGCACCTGATGGTAGTGTTACTCGAGCACTGGAAGGGTTAAATGCATTATCAAATGAACTAGCCGAGAACTCTGGTATAAATCATCCATTCACAGACTGGTTGGAAAACTTGTTCGGACACTGGTCACAAGTCATATACTCCACATTAGTCTCTATGTCAGTATTTGCCTCCATTCTAGTACTTTGCGGTTGTTGTTGTATTCCATGTATTCGAGGACTGTTACAAAACCTTATTAACACTTCCATCACCAAAACTATGTTCCAAAATATACAAGATGACGAAGAACAGGATGATTTACTGGGTCAGGTGACCACCTTTTATGACAAGTGATGGTTAAAAGTTCTATGAAGAAAGCACCATTTTACTTTGATGATTTTGAAGTGTGACATTTTGATTCCAGTGTGTCCTGATTGTACTGGAGGATCGCTCTAATAACTGAGTGACATTTCAATAAATAAGATTTTATATCATGATGGACAATCATTTATATATGAAGAAAGGAGCATCAATCTCATAATAAATAAAGGCCAAGCTTCTCTTGGAGGCGGGCCTAATTGTGGGTACAATTGGTGGAATGACTTTATATATATATATCAATGTAATACTTTTATATGAAATAATTATATACTTAGTCTTGAAGTGTGAACCCAGGCGTCCTGGTAATAAAGCTTCGGGCCGTAGCCAGGGGGTCTGTGGTAGTCATTTTATATGTGTATTTACTATTATACAGTGTTGATGTATTGATCTAAAGTGGGGAATGTTAAGAAAATTGTAGATCAATGTATCAGTTAATTATTCTATATTGCATTGTAGAGCATGATACTGGTATGAGTAGTGAAAGAGTTAAATATATCCCTTCTTTAGGCCTCCATGTCTTCTCAGGAAAGATGATAGTCTACTAGACCCCCCATGTATGCATATCTATAGACAGGAAGCTACACACCACAGGGGGTAGGTCTGGAAAGTATTACATGCATTTCTTTCTCCTGAATTCATAGTGGTCTCATTGTATGTAATAGATACACCCTAGAAGGTGTAACTTATGTTAAGCATTTTTTATCTTAACCTATCATATATTCTATCCATTTTTGGAGGTATAATCTTTACTGTGATGTCATTTAGACTATATATGCTTTGTCCACCTCAGAATAAACCAGAAATTATTTGATACCACATAAGTGGTTTGATTTGAATTTCTCCTGAGCTCAGATTACTACACGGAATCTGATAGTCTTCTTCTTGAAAACAAATTCTCTCTACAACAGTCAATGTCTCTTGCAGGAAATCCCCCTTAATAACTTAATGACCAGGCCTATTTGTAACTCAGTGACCAGCTATTTTTTTTTTTCATTTTTGCCTCTTCATATAATCTGTCATAACTTTTTTCATTGAAATGGCTGTAAGAAGTTTTGTTTTATCTGGTAGTTTTTCCAGCAGATCATCTGATTATCCGACAAACACAAGCAGCTCCAGCTGCTTCATTGTCCACACCCAGAGAAAGGTGGCCCCATCATTACAGGCCCCTGTGTCTGTCAGAACCATTCATAGGCACTTGGTTGAAGGATATTTGGAACCACAGCGCCCTTTATATGTGCTGCCTTTGACAACCACCCGCCGTCAGCTTAGTTTGCAGTAGTGTCATGAATGGCGAAACTGGACTGCTATGGAGTGGAACCGGGATGTCTTCAGCGATGAATTCAGGTTTAGTTTGGGCACTAACGACAGCAGTCTTCATATCTGGAGACCTTGGGGTAAGCTCCTCAATCCTCTCTTTGCTGTGGACCGGCACACTGTCCCCACTGCTGGTGTGATGGTCTGGGAGGCCATCACATATAACAGTCACCCCTACTAGTGCTATGAGGGACAATGACAATGACAATAACAGCTCAGCGATATGTTCAGGACATCCTGCAGCTACATGTGTTGCCTTTCATGGTCAGGCTTCCAAGAGGCATCTTCCAGCAGGATAATGCTCAGCTGCACACAGCAAGGGTGTAATAGGAATGCCTTCACAACACTGTTACACTTCTGTGGCCTGCGCTATATAAGCAGGGCTCTGGAGATCTGCCCCTCATTCCCTGGTCTACCTCCAAGGCCACGGGCTATGCCTCTCCTTTTCTTATTTTTGCTCTCCTTTAATTAGGGACGCTAGCTCATAGAAAATACCTACACCTCTCCGCTTTATATTGAGCTACTTACCTACTGCAGACCTCTATACGGGCTGGGTACTAAATATTTATCTTGAAGCGGGGTTTTAGGGAAACAAAAGGTGTTCTCTGGGCTAAAAGCAGAATACCTCAGAGCATTTTGGGGTGTACTTAGGAAACTTATGCAAACGTCCACCTATCAGCCACCCTTACGGCGTGGGACGTATGCATACTTTTTGTTCCTAATTGACCGGCTACTCGTTACACGAGTGCGGTCAAATGATGCGCTCTAGGACTCACTATTTTTGAGAAAAAAATGCAGTCCTAGCCATTAAGTACGAAAGAGGCATACTCTATGTCGCAATTGTGTTCTAAAAGGGACAGATTATTATAGTCGCAATTGTGTTCTAAAAGGGACAGAGCATTATACTGATTTTGGTCATCACCCTTACCCTCATCGCGACAAAATCTGTTATTATCATCCAATATAAGGTCATTTCCTTAAAACAAAGGACTTGGCTATACATATTAGGATATTATTACTCTCCATAAAGCTTACAAGTATCTCCTGAAGATGCACGGAAATCGTGGTGAAACGCGTTGAGATTAAAACAATAAAAATAGAGCTTTGACGTTGAGACAGAAAATAAGATCTAACCAGTGAAAATTAAATGTACATGCTGAGCCAGCAAACGGTTCATTAGAGAGCTAATATATTTAGGCTAGGGATACAGATATATCCCATAACCAGGATCCCCTACCCTCCAGTAGTATATTCTATATATCTCTATCCCACAATTGGATTCCTGGAATCTCCTAGTAAAGGATTCATTGTGGTACAAAGGGAAACCAGGGTGATGTTTGGTCCAATGTAAGAAACCTTATGGTTTCTTCTTTTAGGTGTCTGTTTTCCAGTATACGTGGATTGATACGATATTTATCATTAAGTCCAAGCTACCGCGCGTTACCCGTAGTGTTTATGTTTTTAGAGAGCTTATCTAATAAAGTATTAATTTTAAAGTGTCTTCTGTGAAAAGGCATATATTTTTCTTAAGACTTGTTTGCCGTACTCTGTGAAGTGTACATATACACTGTAGAATAGTCCTTGACAAAACGCTTTAAACTTCAGCATCAGCTAATTATACAGTTTATATATAAAACAGCAGCAATTTTATTACAATAAATTAAACAACTGACACATTACCATAATACAGTATAAATAAAACATGTTCATGCAAAAAGTATTATTGCTTAGAACGCCATATGGATTATTGTTCAGTAGATGCAAATGTCATACACTCTTACCCAAGAATACCTTAACAAAAGCCTGTGACATGATAATAGATACTATAAAATATTCATTACATGTACTCAGCAGGTGTATACGTTAGATTTTTTTCATACCTCTCTTACAACGAATCTTTGCACTTTATTGCTACTTTGAATACTTTTTATGTACCCGCATGCCTCTAAGACATTTGCAATGAAGATGAAGAATATATTATATCTTGTATGCTGAAAGATAATGGGAGGATTTATTAGGCTAAACATGCCAGAGTTCTGGATCATTTTGAACCCAAAACTGACTTACATGCCTTGCACCACATTTATTATGAGTTTTTGCCACATTTTTCAACCCTACTAGGTAAGGGGTGTGGCTTACCGAAAAGGCATGTCTTAACTGGAAGGGGCATGGCTTAAAATGAGACAATGTGCATCAAAATTTTGCTGGGAAGAAAACCTACCAATAGCTAATGTAAAATTATAGAAAAGTGACAACATGTCTGGCAAGATGCACCAAATTTATCACGCAGTGTGAGCAACTATGATACATTTGGCGCATCATCAAACTGCATGGTCCATGTTTACACTGTCCAAACATTAGATAGCAGTAAATTCATCCCTGTGTTTAAAGTAATTTTGAATATTGATGTAAAAAACATCCAGGATGGAAAACTATTGTCACCAAGCTATATGTGCAGCATGGACGCAGGAGTGGTATCACGTTCAAACAAGATGTGCTGGCTGGATCACCAAAGGGACAGTAAACTGCATACTGGGAACTGGACTCATGGACAGACATAACATAAGGACTGACAAACGACCAAAACACTCACCTGGCATACCTGCACACACAGATGGAATTCCTATAAAAGTACGAGGTATTAGTTTGTGGATTGGCCAAATCCCTTAAGTCCGCAAGCCACTTCAAGGCTGCTCATTGTCTTGCGGGTCCCTACTCTAACGAGACAACATCCACCAGAACCCTGCCTGAAAGCAGGGTGATCGCCCCGATAAGGGCGGCCCTGCACTGGAACCTAAGGGCCTAACTAACATAGAGATGACAAACGATCCAGCAGGACAGGACACAGTTCACACCAACATACTTGGGCTAGCATGCAACACAGAACAGGACTGTTCACACCTAATGTCTGGCCACCTGCACAGACACTGGACAAGACACTGTTCACACACATAACACATATACAGGCATACAGGAAAACCAAACTCTAGAGCGAAGGGATACCAGCTTCCTCTAGCAGAGGGACTGGTATATTATATATATATATATATATATATATATATATATATATGCAGCAGACCTGTGGTCATTGGCTGGCGGGAGGAACTCCACACTCAGCCAGCTCAATTATCCATCACCTGTGAAGCTGTGCTCATAGGAACCTGTAGAATCACAGGTCCCAGAAGCATACACCTAACAGGTAGCAGAGGTGTGAGTGCTTGCACGAGTATTGGAGCAAGAGATTGGCATATACATTAACTGTCATCACAGGCTGCTGCAGCCAAGAAGAAAAAGAACCAGCAAGCAATACTCCTTTGTAAATGTTTATGGGAAAAGATGCCTGTCAATATAAGCTGGAATCCACAAGCAGAGCATAGTCTGGAAAAACCTTCAAAGACAGCATATAGATCATATAAAGAGATCTGTACATATGCTGTGACTATGCAAACTTACAAGAGCTAGTAAAGCTAATAAAGATCAAGCCAGTAAGAATGATGCAGCTTTGGCCAAGCAAGCTGGAGATAGATATAACGCCTACGACATAAAGATAAGTGCACATAGCAGGTTAGGTAAAGACAACATCAGGAGAAGCAGAGATTGTGTACACACTGCCTACAGAACTGATAACAGTGAGGGTGCAGGGGAGCTGATCCTGTGAAGACAGCCCTTTCTGTACAGTTAAGAAGACGTCTTAACATCCCAGTTACTAGAGAAGCTGAATGCCTAGCGACAAGCAGTGGATTGCAGAGCAGCTGCACTTCAGCCTTGATTTTCAGTGGTAAGTTGTAACACAAAATAAATGAATGCAAGTATATTACAAGATTGATGATACACAGGGGGTATTAGATGAACATCAGTTGTTTGAAAACTTAGGTACGAGTTAACCATCATTTTTTATCCTTTATTTTGCATGGCCAAAGCCATTTGTTAGACATTCTTCACAGTACGATGTGCTGCCTGGTCCTGGTGAGCAGCTACACTCTACCGGCCTGCTTGTATATGCTAAGTCACTCATCTTCAGGTTATGGTCATTTTGTGATGTATTTCTGCTCAGTATTGGTGTACATATAACATACTCTGCACTTCTATATTTCCTGGAATCTCCTAAGTATGTCACTTCAGATTGGCTGCATTCACAGGGGATTATGGCGTCTTGTTTTCTTTCAAACAAGCTAGAATAACTGTCCAAGGTTTCATCACTCTCAACAGGAACATTGGAATTGCCCCAGGGCAGTGGAAAAGGACAAGGTGGAACAGACATGAGCGATTTGGGCTGATCTTCATTGTAACTGCCAGCAGTCTTACAGCTTTCGATCATTTCCAGGACCTGCAGGAACATTTACAGTAAGTACTCTAAGTAAACAGAAAGAGGTTTTCAATTTTCATGGAACAACATAAGATTTTGCATGCCTGATTTTCTGCATTATCTGATTTTATAACTTTCATTGGTCTAACTTTCCATATTTTCCACTATACATTTTTAAGATATACATTGCTACCATATAAAACACTTTTTTCTACTTTTTAAAAGAGGTTGTCCCATTTAGAACACTTAGTTTTATAATGAACTTAGCCTGGTAGTAAGCAGATCACTGCAGGTCCGACTCCTTAAACCACCAGCAATCAGCTGCATTTACTGGGAGTTGCTGCTGGCCATGCAGTTCTTGAAGACAAGTATTACATGTCAACTATACAAAGGGATGGCTGACTATGCAATAAGTGGACAGTTCAGATCTGTCAAGTTAGGGGATCTTCTATGTTAGCAGCTCTGACTAATGCAAGGATCAAAAAGGAAAAATTCTCTTAACAGCATCCATATGGCCTAATAGCACAAATGGATAGGGTTTGTCATTGGAACAACCACGCTAATGTTATTTATTCACTATAGAAAAAGTCCATACTTTAAAGTGAAAATTCACGTTTGAAGCCACTTTATATTATTTTAAATTACCTAAATAACTTAGTTTACGGCCAAGAGCATTTACAATGCCTGCATTCTGATATTGGATGAAGCAAGGGGGTCTTCCTTCAGCACATCGCAAAATAGCCATTCTGCACTCTTAACTCCCAGAATACAAGCGTTATACATGCTAAGCGCATACTACTGCAGAAGAGCTCCAAAATTGAAACAGATCAGAGTATCATATTGTGGCTTATAACCTTGGCCTATGGCTAAAGATAGTCCAGGAGTAAGAGAGGGGTTCATGTCACACAGTAATAATGTTATGTTGTCTATAAAGAAGATTAGTCATTAGACTAGATATTGACATTGCACCCCCAACATGATGCTATTCCCTAAAAACAATAGGGGGTACAAACCATAGAGGAAACCCAGAATGTGCCTCAATAGAAAAGTGTTGGGAAATGTCTTAGGGATTATGCAAATAGAGTAGCGGGGGAAAACAAATACCAGACCCTTCTGTCGTAAGCGCCCTTATTAAGGGTCTCGTTTTTATCTTTGCTATGGGACCCCATCTCTTCTATGTATGGCACTGCACAACGTGACTGAAAATGTAATAAATAAATCCTCACCATTTCAGTTGTTGGTCTCTGCTTGGCACGCAGTGAAGTAGCTTTAATAGATAAATCCAGAAGTTTGTGTGCCACACCAATAGGCCACTTTCCAGCTTTCACATCCACAAACTGGAGAAGAGATTCTACACCACTGTTATCCACTTCATTCCAAAAGATGTCCCTCTATTCATTAAACATAATAAAGTAGAGTTCAGATTAAAGAGTTGAAATTAGTAGTTTTTACAAATTGATAGAAAGACAAATGTAAACATACCTGCTCAGAAGACAGCAAATGTAAGAAAAAGTTCATACAGTAAAATTTCAGGATGACATTAGTCTTATGAGCTTAAGAATATTCCGGGATAGTGAAAGCATGAGCACATTGGATTCTGTGTCTAGATACTTGCTCTGTATCCCAAGCTGCCTGTTGCCCCTTGACTCATAGAAGCCAATGACATTCTCTTAGGTAATTTTCAAGATTATGCATCGGGGGATTTTCTAATGATATGGACTATCAGGATTTCTGGACCACCAAGTGCTGACTTTTGTTTGGATTATGCCTTGTCTGCTCAACATACAGTTATGTGAATGACAAAACAATTTAATGTGGGCGTTTGGTCACAACTAATATTAACATCAATGGTAACAGCAGACTTTAAAATGCTACAACAGAATTCAAAGTTCTAAATTTTCTTACCCTGGGTGGTCTTGTATACAGTTGTCACATGTGTTGTAGTAATAACATATGTTTCTCACATCAGCCTAGTCAAACACGTGTGTGTATATATATATATATATACACACTTATATAGATATATCAGTCTGTATGTATGTGTGTACATATATATTTGTATATCTTCCTATTTGGTGGATAACCAGCATCTCTAAATGGCTAACTCAGTTCGTGTTCTACACTGGTATATAGATGCAGGCTCATCCTCCCCCCATATCCTGTCATGGCTTAGGCATATCTAAAGATAACTAGAGATGTCTAACTCACTATACATATAGAAAATACTAGAACTAGGATCCAGTTTCTATTCCTGTGAATTACGTGTTTGGAATGACACGCCTTGAGGTGTTAACATATGTTAAACCATTAGCACCTAGAGCCAATCATGAGTTCTTATGATTACAGGGGGGCAGCTATTTCTGATCGTATGTAAGAAAACATATATATACATTTTCTGCTTTGTAATAAACTCACCATCATTGTCAGATACTGCCTGTGTCATGTGTCAGTGATCTGTGAACACAACTTCTCTTATAATTTGGGCCAGGCAATGAAACACTATGAAATCCCTCTGGTGATTTCTCTAACAGCTTGGCGCTCCCAATTTAAGGGACAAGAGAGAAAAGGATTTAATTGTCCGACCGCTTAAGTTCGAGGCTCAGACGATAGAGCAATTGGAGAAACTGCAGTAGTGAGGTGAGTCATATGACTCATATGTACTTTATACCTCCACTCCTTATATTGTTTCTTGTCTGTCTCAGAGCTTTGGTCAGGTAAGTTGAATCTGTATATGGGTTCTTTGTATAATGTATAGCCTCTCTTTCTTAGTAAATAAGAACCCTGATGTGTTTCATTGTACTGCGGAATGGCTGGGTACTGTGTAAGGTTTGTTTGTTTGCCATTTATCCGGGTTTTACAGTGTCTGACAACACACTGATGGTATGCTAAGTGTAGTCTCAAAAGTTTTTATAAAATAGTTATTCCAAGCAAAGGTGCGCATCTCTGCTGAATGACGGGTGATCTAGGAGTAGCGCAATTTTACAGTAATACATTAATACAGTTATATGATAATTGTGTGGAATATATAAATCATATCAAGTTGATAAGGTAGGCAGCAAGCAGATGGATGTTGAAAAATGTTGCACAGCACCGCAGATGGTACTTCATATAGAAGAGAAACAGAATGTGAGCAAGTTGAAAAAGGTTCATGTTGATTACAGAATGTAACTCAGGAGGTAGGCCAAACGAGCCTTTCGAGAAGAATGTGTTGATAAGGAAAAAAGGAAAGGGTATTGGAATGAAAATGGTGGATTCATGTATAGTTATTGGCTCCTGCAGAAGGAAGGGGTGGCTTCTTCTTCCGTTGTGGATGATGGGAAGCAAAATGGTGACACTGCCCCTTCTGATGATGAGGCAGCACATGACGCACTTGCTCCTATTTGTTCCTATTGCACTGGCCCCACCCCATACAAGCACTTTCGATGGACTTGTTGGCATTGCACACAAAGAAAAAAGGTAAGGTGAGATGCTTGCCTGCTCTTAGTCAGGTGGCTATACCACTAGTCCCTATACTAACCAGGAGTCTAGCGACACCTGACACAGTTCACACCGCAAGCTGCAACAGCACAGACAAACAGCTGTGCTGCTAGGAACCTTAGCACTATAGATTCCAGCAGCACACCCTAAAAATATCTACACAGACTCACGCTATGCCTACGGCATTGTTCATGACTACAGACCATTCTGGAGAGCGAGGTCATTCTTGACAGTAAATGAAAAACCAGTTAACAATAGTAAAGGTGTACAGGCACTGATGGAAGCCCTACTGCTGCCCAGAGAGTGGCCTGAAAGCAAAACAAAAGGCCACTCCAAGGATGGAATAAAAGAGGCAACCATAAATCACCCAGCTGATCAAGCTGTGAAGACAGCCACACAGAAGCCCAGACTTGATCCTTCAGGGGTTTGGGCAGTACAGATACCCCTTAGACGTTACCCCTGGTGAATTATGACCTTTTGATACAGTTACAAAGCAGGCAACCAAGGAGAAAAAAGGAACAATGGGACCCCAGCAGGAGGGTCAGAGATACCTGGAGATAAATGGATGATATCCAACAAGCTCTGTCTTCCACAGGCCCCTAACCCACCATGGCTCTGGCCTCCCATGGAAATAAACACCTATCAAAAAGGGCTATGACAGATGTGGTCGATAGTCACTGGTGTGCACCAGGATTTAGCGTCACAGCAGCTAAGTACACACAGGGCTGCCTGATTTGTGCACAGAACAATGTGGGTAGGTCTGTACAGACTCTCATGCAGTGCAACCTTTGTCCCGACTACCCATTCCAGCATCTTCAAATAGACTACATCCAATTGCCAACGATGGACATATGCGAGTATGTTCTGATCTGTTTAGACCTGTTCTCAGGGTAGCCAGTCTGGCCTACCCACTCACAATGCCACCGCCAAGAACTGATCTCTAAGGTGGTATTTAGGTACGGTATACCAGAGACAATTGAGAGTGACCAAGGCACTCCCTTCACAGAAGTGATGCAGGAAGTAATGAAAGCATTGGGGGTAGAACAGGCCTTTTATGCTCTATACCATCCACAAAGCAGTGGTAGAGCAAAGAGC
The DNA here is from genome assembly GCF_035609145.1 of Eleutherodactylus coqui. NCBI lineage: Eukaryota > Metazoa > Chordata > Amphibia > Anura > Eleutherodactylidae > Eleutherodactylus > Eleutherodactylus coqui. The sequence goes on along the minus strand of NC_089838.1, from coordinate 133,835,067 downwards.
TCAATGAACTATGGACTGAGTGCCTCCCCCTGGCACTCTTCTCCGAAAGGTACACACCTAATAGATTAGGCCTCAGGCCATATACACTGAAGAGCTTTAGGCATTCTTATAACTCACAGATTTGGTTAGCAATTTGAAATAATGTTAAAACAAATGAAGCAGACTGTTATTTAACCGCTATCAATAAGGGTGGTTTCACATCTGTGTCAGAACCTCTGGCTAAAGGTTCCATTGCAGGTCTGACTGCAAATAATGGAGGAAAAAGAGCTGCATGCAGTGCTTTTTCTTGTGTCCCAAAAACCGGGCAGCTAGGCGGAAAGTGGGCAGACCCTGTTATAGTCAATAGGGTCCACCCGACGCTGTTCGGTTACATCTAGAGATAGAACCATTCTGCTGGGGAAATTCCCCTTGCCTGCTCCCCGGACAGAGCAGAAAAGTGGTATCCCCAGCATAAGTGTGAAACCACCTGTTAGGGTGTGCTGCTGGGATCTGTTATTCTACATGGGTTTCCAGTAGCGCTGCCCAACAGGTGGGGGTTGATTGAGCTAGCTGGGTGTGGATTCCTCCAGCCAGCCAGTTTTCTGGGTCTCAGATCCCTGTGTGTTGGGTGCCTGTGTCTCCGAAGGCCCCTCTTTAAGGGCGAGGTATTGTTAGGGTGTGCTGCTGGGATCTGTTGTTCTACATGGGTTTCCAGCAGTGCTGCCTCACAGGTGGGGGTTCATTGAGCTGGCTGGGTGTGGATTTCTCCAGCCAGTCAATCAACATCGGTCTGCTGCTCATATATACCAGCTTCTCTGGTAGAGGCTGCTGGGCTTTCCTCTGTTTGTTCAGTGTTTGTGCCGGACATGTGGTGTGAACAGTCCTGTTCAGGGTGCATGGTGTGGTGAGTTGTATGTAGATCCCTGGCATGTTGGTGTAAGTTACGTTCAGTCCTGCTGTTTCGTTTGTCATCTAGGTCTAGGAAGGTCCCTAGGCTCCAGTGCGAGGCCATCCTTGTCAGGACGATTGCCCTGCATGCAGGCAAGTTTTATGTGGAAGTTGTCTGGTTAGAGTAGAGACCCGTGAGGCAATGAGGACCCTTGAAGTGGGCTCGCTGGCTTAAATATCTTGGCCAAAATACAAACCAATACCTTACATCGTATCTATTTACATCTGTTTATGCGTGCGGGTATACTTGGTTGTGTTTTCGGTGTAAGTCAGTATGTTATGTCTGTCCATGAGTTATGCCGCTGTTTCCAAGTTCTGCCCATGTTTTGCCAGTTTGTGAGTGTGAATGACATAACACCATCCTAACTACTAGAATGAAAAAAAATATGGGTCAGACTATGTGCCTAAACAGATAGGTGAGATTTGTTATAGCGCTCTTTACAAGCTGATTCTGCACTGCAAAGGAAGATTCTACAGTTATACAAGTTGATATTTTTCATATATGTATTACCATTATTAATATAATAAAACTTACCAGATATGTAATTCTGGATCTATTAAGAACGGCTTGGCTTCCACTTAAGATTTCCATTATTATCTTTAGAATAAAAGAAGGTAAGCTGTAATAATAGCCCAGTCTAACCACGAGCATACATGATTGCGTTACCATAACTAGGTTGAATTTAGGATTAAAGAAAGAATAAAAAATGCATACAAAGTTTTTGTTTGGTTAACTCTGCAGATGTACTGCAAATTAGTGTTTTGGCGGGGGCGTGGCTAGCCGGCAACGGGAGCGCACGCACAGACCGGGGCTCCTGGCAGCAGGAGCATACCGGAGAGTTTTTGCCGCGCCTGGAGGCTTCCACCGCGGCGAAATCATTACCCTGGGCACCTCCAGACCGAGACCTGCAGAAGGAGACCCTCCGCGGGTCTCTAGCTGAACTTTTGATTTTGAGGCCTGCAGTTCCGGCCGCATCCCCGGCCTAAATTTACAGACGCGGCCGACCGGAAGTGAGGGCCGGCCGCGGAAGACAACGGCAAACCCTCCCTGAGGAGCAGCGGAGGGGAGGGGGCAGCTGCTGGGACCTGAGGAGAGCCGGGGAGCGGGCAGAAGGAGCAGGAAAGAGAACGGCAGGCCCACAAAACAGCAGATTGGGTGAGTGACGCCGTGACTGCGGCCACCGGACCCTGCGGCCCCCCCCCCTGCGCTCCCCCACCCCTATTGGACAGTAGCACCACGCCGAGGGCACTGAAACCCCCTGGAGCGAGCTCCCTGCCGTGCAGTAAGCACTTTGCACAGGCAGACATATTAAGGGGCCCCCTCTACCCCTCCCCCCCAGTCGGACACCACCTAGACGAGGGAAGAGAAGGGGTGCAAGAGGAGAAAGATTGGGGGCGGCGTGGGGGAAAGAAGTGAAGGGGAAACACAGCGGAGACCCACGCACACAGTGAGGAGCACCGTGCACGGAGCCACTTTCCCTCAGGGGAGCACTCTACTCCTGAACAGAGAGGTGCGGAGGCGGTTGGCGGCCCCCTCTTTCTGCGTATCTCGCCTTTTAACACACGTGGTACCCAGAGACTGCGGCCGACTGCTTCATGCGCACTCAGAAACCAAGCCCGGAGCTGCCGCCTGCAAGTGTCGCGCTAAAGGTGCATAAATGCTACTACACTATGTTTGCACCCCAACAGCTATGCATTAAAGTTTAAACTGCGCATGAATCCCCCCCTGTGACATTTATAAGTTCGGACCGGTGGACATCCCCTACTACTATCCTTTGACAAGATGGCGCCCACCAAGCAAGCCAAAATAACTAGCAAGCTGCAGCAATATTCACGGCCCAGCACCTCAACGGACTCCCGACCTAACGCACCACCCAGCCCGCAAAGTGCGCCCCCTGAGGCAACAGCACCAGCTTCACCTCCCGCATCTGGCCCAACTATCGCCGATGTGCTGAAAGCGATTACAGAATCGCGCTCTGCCCTCACAGAAAAAATCGACGCACTACAGTCGGACTTTGGTCTGCTGCGAGCGGACGTCCAAACGCTGAGAGAGCGTACAACAGAAGTTGAGACGCGAGTCTCCAACTTAGAGGACTCTGTTACACCACTCTCAGATCAAGTGCGCACCCTCAACTCTAACATCACGGCGCAGGGGAGAAAAATGGATGATATGGAGAACCGCCTGCGCAGATGCAATCTGAGATTCATAGGACTACCGGAGGGCGCTGAGGGCAGAGATCCCTGTGATTTCCTGGAATCGCTCCTCAAACAGGAGTACGGCCCCAACTCTCTGTCACCCCTATTCTGCGTCGAGAGAGCACATCGCATTCCATCAAGAGCCCCGCCGCCCGGAGGCCCTCCACGCACCTTCATTGCAAAACTGCTTAACTATAGGGACAGAGACAAAATTCTAGCACTCAACCGCGAGAGAGACCCGATAAGAGTTGACGGACAAACAATCCGTATCTTTCCGGACTTCTCCTTAGAGGTGCAGCAAAAGCGCCAAAAATTTGTAGAGGCAAAGAAAATGCTGCGCTCAAAACAACTTATCTACGCCATGTTATACCCCGCCAGACTAAAGGTGATCAAGGATAACCGTTCCCACTTCTTTGAAAACCCAGAGGATGTCCTAAACTGGCTCGAACAAAATTAACCTACACCGTGAGACTTTCACAAATGCGCATTTGATGCGGCTGGCCGTTCGTAGCTTTCTCAGAATTATTGCGGCATAATGGTGGAGGGTGGCACCCACCTTTCTCCCACTCCCCCCCCCCCCCTTTTTTTTTTTTCTCTCTCCCCCCCCCCTTCCTCCCTCTCATTTCCCGTTCCCACCCCCCCCCTCCCTCCACTCTAGATAAGATGGCCGGCAGCTGAAGATGATGAAAATGCAAAACGATGTGGGCTGCGTTAAAGTTGCCCCTTTTTTTCTCTCTCTTTATTTGGACTGTGGGGGCCCGACTGGACTGAGGGCCTACGCAGCGCCCGCGGCCCGTGCCGGGTACCTATAGCCCACACTGACGCGGCCCACAATCACATAACCCTGTCTCTGTTTCTTCACAGGGGGACTTTATTTTCATGCTCGTAACTGCTATTACTGTTCTACATTTTTCTGTTATAGTCTGTTGGTGATTCTCGATTGGGGCTAGGTCTCACGCCCCCTACAAAGTTGTGAGTTATGGGATCGAAACCTGTCCGAAGTTCGGGGGGATGGGTAGGGAGGGAGGGGAGGGATTGGTTTGAGGCTGGTAAATGTGAACTGCTTTGTAATTTTCTATTTGTTGTTGTTTTTGGCGCGACTCTCTTTCGGACGCTTTATAAGAACTCATGGGAACAATGGCTACCCCCTTGAAAATGGCTAGCACATACTTAAAACTGGTCTCCTGGAATGTCAGGGGACTAAATTCTAAAGTTAAAAGAGCATTGGTTTTTGACTTCCTTAAAACCCACTCCCCCCACATGATACTACTTCAAGAAACACACCTCAGGGGCACAAAGACGCTGGCGCTTAAACGAGCAACAATTGGCTCAGCGTATCTCACGCGACTTACTCCAACTACGCTCGAGGAGTCAGTATACTGGTGGCCAAATCGGCCCAGTTTGCCTTCCGCCAAATACACATAGATCCTGGGGGGCGCTACCTGATCCTACAGGGAACCTTCCATGGCCGTCTCCTCACGATAGTAAATGTTTACCTGCCACCACCTGCTAACATTGAAATACTTCACGAGGTGATGGCACGAGTGGTCCTCCTTGAGGCGGCCCCGATAGTAATCATGGGAGACTTCAACCTGATTTTGGACCCGGTGCGGGACCGTCTCACCCCAGCCGCCTCCACACAGGCTCGGCTGCCTGGGTGGGCCGACTCCTACTCAATGCAGGAAATATGGCGCACGCGACATCCACATGACAGAGCCTACTCATGCCACACTCCGACCTACAATGCCTTCTCGCGCATAGATCTCTGTTTTGGCTCCCCGGACTGCCTCCCTATGGTTCGGGATATATCCTATCTACCCAGAGGCATTTCAGATCACTCTCCGCTCCAATTAGTTCTTGACCTTGGAGTTGGGGGTAGTCGCCCTGTGTGGAGACTGAGTCCGCTGTGGCTGGAACAGAGAGAAGTGCATGAGTATGTAGAACAAGAGGCTGAAATGTACTGGGAAGTCAATGAGGGGACGGCCTCGGAGCTGGTGGTATGGGACGCATTTAAAGCCTTCACCAGGGGATCCTTTACCTTGGCTATTGCCGAGCATAGAAGATCCCTGGGAGCCCGCCGCTTGGACCTGGAAAGGCGCCTTGATTTAGCAGAGGCAAGGCACATAGCAGACCCCTCCTCGAAAACTACTACAATTCTGGGTGCCCTGCGACGGGAATACAAACTACTGCTTATCGAATACACCAAGAAGAAACTCCTGTATTCCCGCCACCGGATTTTTGATCAGGGAGACAAGAACGGCCACTTACTGGCCTACTTGGCTAGAGAGGATCAGACACTGCCACCAATTACGGCGGTGCGGGACGGCACGGGTACTCTATTAAATGATCCCAAACTAATTAATCAAACGTTTGCCCAATTCTATGGAGATTTGTACACCTCCAGACTGAGCTATACTGAAGCGCAGCTCCTGGCGTACCTGGATGGCATTCCCTTCCCCACACTGAGTGGAGACAGCGCGGCCCACCTGGATGGGGATCTAAGTATAGAAGAAATAACTGAGGCTATTAAGGCACTCCCCAATAGGAAATCACCGGGCGTGGATGGGCTCCCCGGGGAGTGGTATAAAAAAAATGTGGAAATCCTGGCCCCGCGACTACTCACACTATATATTTCTATTTTGCGAGAAGGGGCGCTACCGGACACAATGCGTAAAGCTCTCATAATAATGATCCCTAAAACCGGAAAGGATCCCACGGACTGCGGCTTTTACCGTCCCATTTCCCTTCTCAACAACGACGTAAAAATACTCGCAAAAATACTGGCGACGCGTATAAACTCTGTACTAAAAGAGATCATACACGCGGACCAGTCCGGCTTCATGCCTGGCAAAAGTACGGACATGAACCTGAGGAGGCTCTTTAACCACTTGTCGTACAAGCACACTAACTGCGGGAGGCGCACCCTGGTATTCATAGATCAGGCAAAGGCCTTCGACTCAGTAGAGTGGAAGTACCTATGGGCGGTGATGCGGCGGTTTGGATTCGGGCCAACTTTTATTAAATGGATCGAGATCTTGTACGACTCCCCGGTGGCCAACATTAAAACTAATACACATGTCTCTGCCCAATTCTCCCTGAGCAGAGGCACAAGACAGGGTTGCCCTCTGTCCCCTGCCTTGTTTGCCCTCGCCATAGAGCCTCTTGCGATCCAAATCCGAACGTCACCAACAGTGAAGGGATTTAAACTGAACAACTACGAAGAGCGCATAGCGCTCTATGCAGATGACACCCTACTCTTCCTCCAAGACCCGGAGGCGTCTCTAGACGCAGCCCTGATTATATTCGACGCATTCGGCGCACACTCTGGCGTTAAGGTCAACTGGGACAAGACTCACTTACTGGCGGTGGACCCTGCGGCCGCCGAGCTCCCTCTGCCCGCCCCGCTGAGCTGGACAACCCAGACCACCTACCTGGGAGTAAAGGTCTCAGCAGAACTGTCCGCCTTTTACAACTCCAACCTGGTCCCCCTCTTGGCATGGGCCGGGGAGGCAGCGACACGCTGGGCCTCTCTCCCACTCACGCTGGTGGGCAGAATAAACCTGCTAAAAATGAAATTGCTACCAAAATTCCTGTATATACTGCATAATTCTCCTATGTTAGTCCCTAAAAAATTCTTCACTAAGCTCCGTGGGATCGTACTGCGCATACTGTGGAGGGGCACTGCACCCAGGATTAAATTGGAGACTCTGTGCCTCCCATCGAGTGGAGGGGGACTGGCCCTACCGCACTTCTATTACTACTACCTGGCCAGCCAACTGGTATACGCGGGATGGTGGATATGCTCGTCAAATTACAACCCGGCGGGGGGCCTGGAACGTAGAATGGTGGACCCTGCTCAGAACCTACAGGGACTGCTATTGAGCGGCCCCTCATCCTCGGTCGCCCCTCTGCCTACTCCCATGCTGGTGACACTGGAGACCTGGCAACGGGTCACGAGACTGTCCACTACAGAGGAGACTGCGCGATCCCCACACACTCCCCTCTGGAATAACCCCAAACTGCCACACTTCCAGCGCTTCCCGGAGTCCGCCTTTTGGAGACGCCGGGGCGTCAATGTCCTCTCTGACATAGTCAGCGAGGGCAAGTTTTGCACCTTTATGCAGCTACGGGTTGCCCACGGCCTGCCTGAAAACTCCTACTTTAGGTACTATCAATTGCGAGATGTAGCCGGGGCTCAGTTTGGAGGTTTGTCTATCCCACTATCCATGACACGGCTGGAGAGCCTGGCGCAGATGTGCAATCTTGTCAAACCGCTGTCGAGTTTTTATGCCCACACGGTGCGGTGCTTGGCCCCGCTAGGCGAAAGGGCCGTACAGAGATGGGAGGGAGATATTCCTGACCTGACCTCAGGGGAGGACGAGGATATACTGGGTGGCTCTGGTCCCCTCCTGGTTAGCGCTAGAGACAAGCTCATCCAAGTTAAATTTCTGCACCGCATATATTATACCCCCTCCAGGTTGTGCACCATGGGCCTGCTCCCTACTGCAACGTGCCCACGATGTTTGGTGGCGGATGGGACGGTCATGCATGTGTTCTGGGAGTGCGCGGTCCTACAGGAATACTGGAGAGACGTGCTTGTCTTCATGGAAACACATCTAGGGGCACCGAGGATCATGCATCCTGGAACGTGCCTCTTTGGGCTTGTGGGAGACCTGCCGGTGGCGGCAGCAACACGTACATTATACAAGTTGTTACTCTTCTATGCAAAAAAAGTGATCCTACTTAATTGGAAACACCCTGGGAGGCCGACTAGGAGCGCATGGATCCGGGTCGTTAATGCTGAAATCCCAATATACAAATTGACATACATGGCCAGGGGGTGCCCTGAAAAATTCGACAAGATTTGGGATAGCTGGGTGAGTTGCCCCGCGACCGCGTCGGGAGAGCCAAGCCAGGCGGTAGGGGGGGGAGTGAGGGAGAGAGAAGGATAAAAAAAGAGAGACATCTGCTAAATCTGCTTTCTACGATAAAACCCTATGCTCAGAAAACTAATTTTTTTCTCCTCTATTCCCACAGTTGCTCTTAAGAGAGTCGCGCCAAGGGGTTGGGGGGGGGGGCTAAGTTTAAGTTTTTGGGGTTTTTTTTTTTGTTTTTTTTTCTTCTTCTTCCTGATTGATCACAGCTGATTTATTCAAGGTTAAACTACTGTTTAGCAATAACTGATAAAGTTAAGAGTTTAAAGGGGGGGGGGGGGCCAAAGAAATAAAAGTACTAGCCAGGTATGGCATGCCAAGAAGAAATATGTATATGTACGCAGGCAAAGGTTATTTCTACCCTGTTTCTCATGATATGTACTATCTGCTGAATCTGACACCTGCGGTGACTGCTATCCGTGTTTACGTGTTTATACGCTTGTTAATTTCTGGCTTAATAAAATTCCTTTAAAAAAAAAAAAAATTAGTGTTTTGGCAATCAGCATTTCTTTTTTACTGGGTTTTCCTAGGGACAAAAAAAAAATTCCAATCTGTGCCAACATTTCACGTGTTTGAGTAATCTGGTGCTAATATACAAACTTAAAAACCATAAACACCGTGGGGGATTTACCAATGCAAAAGTAGCATTAAAAAGTTGCACAGTTTGGTGCAGACCTTACTTGCACAAATAAGACAGCGAAAGAAACAAGCGGCACTCTACAGGATTCCAAATAAACATGTACTAAATCATAGATGCTCATTATATACCTACATATGGCCCATTTATATTATAGAGTAAATACTCATTATATAGCATTTGACCTTACATAAAAGACATATAAACATTAAAAACCTGCTGTGGAGATATTCTACAAATAATGAAGAGAGCAAGCAAGGTACAATGAATAAATGCCCTAATAATATAACAATAATATTCCAAATCACATTTCTGATTCAGACCAACCAGATACCTTGCATCTAATGCAAAAATCCAAAATAATACTATTAGCACCAAATAGCTCAGTTATATTTTCTTCTAGGTCCCTTGTTAGACACAATAGTTTTTGCATTTTAACATTAGCACATGAAATTTTTCACATGGACTTCCTATGTTTTCTGATGTTTGAATCTGCCATAGGAGCCGAACAACAGAAAAAAAAGAGAAGTGTCACAAATGATATGCCAAACCAGAACAGCACCCAATGGACCCCATTTATTATAACGAGGTCCGTTGGACTTCCGGCATTTTCCACCAAAAAATAGTGCAGCATACTGTGGTATTTCGAGTGGCAGATGTGAGCATAACCTAAAAGTGACATATACTATACTTTTTAATAAAGGTAGAAACCTCAGTTGAAGGGACTGTCTGCCCTCTTTTTTACTGATTACCTATCCTCTGGATAGGTCATTAGTAGTTGATGGATAGGGGTCTGCCGCTCGGGACCCCTGTCAATCAGCTGATTGTCGAGTGCAAAGGGCTGGATGTTGTCCTCAGTGTACAGGGAAGGAAGTGAAGTGCCAGCACCAGCTTCACTCCCATTGAAATCGAAGGGAGAGCAGCGCTGCTATGGCTGTTCCTGCTTCTCTACTGGTCATGATGTCACATCCGGTACTGACCAGGACACGAGTAGGAAGTGTCATAGCAGCAAGACTCTCGCATTGATTTCAATGGGAGTGAAGCTGGCGAACGCACTTCCTGTGGTGAAGGCTAATGACAACGTCTGAACTGCTGCACTGACAGCAGGCCAGATGATCAGCTGATGGACGACGGTCCAGAGGGTAGGTTATTAGTAAAAAAAGAGGGCAGAAAAACCCCTTTAAGCACAAAGTCGATTTGCATAGTAAACCTCAGTGATAAAATGTATCATTAAATAAATGTTGGTTTTTACACACTCACAACTCCATAGCTGTACACATCAGTTTTCAGTGACAGTTCTCCCCTCCTAATGTACTCCTCTGGCAAGTATCCCAGGAACCGTAGTGTGGCATGATCCATCTTTATGGTGTAAATGTGATTTATCAGGTAAGATCTCAAATGGACCATGGCGAAGTCTGAGAGCTTTGGTTGAAAATGCTGATCGAGCAATATATTTTGGCTGGAGAATAGGAAATATGAACCAGTAACTATAATATATAGGATCTATTCATTTCAGTTATAAGTTCCAGTCCACATTAATGTAAAGACTTAGAAAACAAATGAAGCTAAGCCTACTTAAAGCATGACATGACAAGTGAACAAAAACTGGCGACTGCAATATGTCTTTATAAGGCTGGGGCTACAGGGAGCCTTGTGCCACATAAGGATGAACACAAGAGTGCTGCGCAAATCAAGTGATAAGATTTGTGATAAGGTAATTGTATCTGAGTCTTTTGCAGCTTTTTTCAGCAATAATCTGATGAATCATACATTCAGAGCCAGTTAATATATTTCAATAGGAAAAATTGCATTTAGTTATATTCAGTGAAGCTGCGCTTCTCTTGGAATTCCCTTTACCTTTCTTAAATAATACTATAAGCATACATCAGTTGAGGAAAGCACATTATTGACTTGGTGGTGATATTTTGGCCTACTGAAGAGGGAACACATCTCTGCAACAACACTGTGCCAGATCCATATTCAGAGAGATGTGATGCAATATCATGTGATGTTTAATGGACGCATATATTTCGGATTACCTGGTTATGTTCCCACAAATGACTGGAGAAGGGTTCAATGTGTGTAGATAGTAAATGGCATGTGCTACACCAAGCAGAATATTGTTACGTATTTGCCAAGGTAGTGGAAGAGTGCTGTCCTATCAAACAGAAAAAACAAGTAAAACTGTTAAAGTGGTTTCTGGTTACCAGACATCTATTTCATAGACCCATAGAATGGTAGAGTTGGAAGGGACCTCCAGGGTCATCTGGTCCAACCGCCTGCTCAGTGCTGGATCACTAAATCATCCCAGATAGATATTTGTCCAGCCTTTGTTTGAACACTTCCATTGAAGGAGAACTCACCACCTCCCGTGGTAACCTGTTCCACTCATTGATCACCCTCACTGTCTAATATCTAATCTGTGTCTCTTCCCTTTCAGTTTCATCCCATTGCTTGTAGTCTTTCCTTGTGCAAATGAGAATAGGGCTGATCCCTCTGCACTGTGACAGCCCTTCAGATGTTTGTAGATATTTAATAGAGCTGCATGTAGTAAAATAATAAACTGAGCTGTATGTATCCCTCTGCCATTGTCAGGATCAAGCGCTGCAGCCCTGCTTTTGTCCTGGCATTTGTTGGGATAGGTGACATCGCCGGAAGTCAGGTGACTGCAGCAGCTAATCAAAGGCTGCAGTGTCATCTTCCCGAACTCCTTGCATCATGGCGATCAGGATGTGAGCACCAATGCCAGGAGAACGAGCGATGATGCTGCAGCCTCTGATTGGCTACAGTGGTCACTTGGCTTCTGGTGATGGCCACTGTCACAACAAATGTCAGGAACACAGTAGGGCTGCAGTGCTGGATCACGGTGGCGGTGGAGGGCTAAGTACAGCTCAGTTTATTATTTCACTACTTAGTCATAATATATACTGTCAAAATGTTATTCTTAAGGGCCTTTTATACATATTGATATTCGGTCAAAAAAGCGTTACACCTATGAGCCTAACCGCACCATGCTATAAAGAAGTATGCAGAGGAGTGACGGGACCAGATTGGCTGAGGACCGGAGCGATGGGGTCAAGGAACAAGTTAGTAGAGCTGTGTTTATTGTTTTATACCTGTACAGCCTGTAGGAAAAAAATCTGTGCCACCGGACGAGCCCTTTGAACCAGCAGTAGCTATTAGACAAGCTTTCTATCAGCATTCCCTCAGGCTCATTTTCATAGGCAGAGGATAAAGACAACTGACATATACCTCTGGCTGTGCTGACTTTTCACTCCAAACTAATTGAAAAACTAATTGACATCATATTCAGTTTGCATCATTGTCTCAGTTCATTTTCCATTGACCTTAGTGATAAAGAAAAAAAAACACTATTTTGGAACTACCATACAAAACTTTAATGAATAATTTACAAGGTTAGTTTAAAAGCTTAACACTCTTTTCTACTGTATCCGCCACTTGCATCGTACAGCATACAAAAAACCATCCGTGTGCTGTGTGATGTGCCCACACTATACACCACGTGTCCTATTCTTGTGTGAGACTCATATGAAAATAGGACATGCAGCTATTTTTTAAACTCGGAACATCGGTTTTGATTGAAGGGCATGTGCCTTTTGATCATTCTGCAGTCACAGACTATCTGTCACGGACTATGGCAATCAGTGGGTTAACAGCTAGGATTGGATCTTCCTCCAATCCCGGATGCAGAGCTGGAGGCTACTTTAAGAACCACAGCAATCAGTAACAGATCATAGATAGAACAAACATGCTCAGTGAGCCATCAACCCCCCCACTACTGCAGCGATGCCAAAAGACGTTACTACATCCTGAAGACCTACACCATCCACCATCAAGAGACAGTGGGAAGTTGTTAAGGGGTTAGGCCGAATGAACACAGACGGGTCAGATTCTGCAAGTGGGATCTGATCCTGTGCCCAGCCAGTGACCCCTGCGTACCTGTCTGAATTCTTGTTCTCTGCGCTGATGATTGCGGAAGGGCATCGGGTTGGACAGCTTCCATTGACTTCAATGAAAGCCGTCCACACGAAATCCGGCTCAAAATAGAGCATGCTGCAATTTTTCCCCCCGCGAGCGGAAAATCTGAATTGATTTCTGCTCGTGGGCATGAAAACCCGCTTTCACATTGCATGCTTATGGCAGGTATGTGGGGTAGAATCCGGAGGCGGACGCCCATGTTCTTCTGCAATTTTGAAACTTAATAAAATATATTTAAAAAATACCACTCACAGCACAATGTAGTTTCCGAAAGAGAGATCCATTGATCATGCTTGGGTAGACCAAGCATGTTAACCCTCCCATTGTGACACATCCAACCAATTTTAGGATATTCATGTGCTGAAATCTAATAACGAAAGAAACACCTTGTTCAGAATAACATTTCAGTCAATGGGTTAAAAATGAATTAATTCATAGGCGTTATGTTGAAATAAACTTCAGACTAAGTTTAGTCTTAGCCACTTCCACACAGGCGACGTGGTGGCCCGTGCGATATCGCTGCATTTTTTTGTGGCGATTTTGGTATTTTGTGTCGCTACAAAGCTGCACGTGGTGCTACAAAGTCGTTTGACTTTGTAGCACCAGGTGCGAGGATTTTGGGGAGGGGGGGGGACTTGAAATATAATCCCTATCCCAAAAATAAGCCCTAGCTGAAAAAAAAAAATACATCACCTAAGAGGCGCTGTCATCTCCTCTTCAGCTCCGGCACTTTTCTTTAGTCCTCTGCCAGTCCTTCCTGGATTGGAGATTCAAAATCCCCGCCTCCAGGAAGGGCTGGCTGTGATTAGCTCTCAAGTGACGCAGCTCAGCCAATCAGAGCCAGCACTCGATGAACCAATCACAGCCAGTATGTGGAAGAGAGCTGCGATTTCGGATCTCTCCTCTGCATACTGTAATTTACAGAGGAGAGCTGCGATGTCAGAGTTCTCTTTAGTATATGTATATTACAGTATGTAGAGGAGAGATCCAACATCAGAGTTCTCTTCTGTATATGTGTATTACCGTATGCAGAGGACAGCTGCAATATCAGATCTCTCCACTGTATGCTGTAACTTACAGAAGAAAGCTGCAATGTCGGAGTTCTCTTCTGTATATGTATAGTACACTATGCAGGAGAGAGGTCCGACATCGCAGCAGAACAAAGTTCATTATCTATGTGCAGCACCAGTACAAAGCTTGCCATATATCTAGAGCCCCAACAATAGTAGTGTGGATGGGGATCAGCTGCAAAATCATACTAGCCCCTGCCATATTAAAGTTTATGCAGTACCTTAAAGGGGTTGTCTCATGAAGACAACCATTGTTCATATTCCTAATTAGGAACTCCCACCCTATTAACCAGAATGGAGAGCTGCTCTATGACAGCGACTCCCTTTCTGGAGGACTTAAGCCGTCCATGTAGGACATGGATAGTCATTCATCTGAATGGTCGTCATGCAATACTACACTTTCCATGCAGTATATGCTGAAGGGGATATGCCTGCCTGGCTGCGGCATGGATTGGTAGAGTCAGCTGTTTGCTGAGGGTGGCAGGAGTAGGACATGCAGCCATCAGCTGATTGCTAGAGCTCTTGCATTCTGAATTATATTCTTTAAAGATAACCATATACGGTACGTGTATAAATGAAGACATTCAGTCCCATTAAAATCATGTTACCTGACACAATTTCTATGCTAATGAAGCTGAATTAATACTTTTTGGAATCACCTTTCTTTGTTAATTAAAAAATAAAAGATCTGTTGTTGACAAATAGTAATCAGTTCTATGGAGCTGATAATGCCATCCATCAAATTATATCAGTGGTCATCGCTTTAGTGATGGCCATTTATTTTCATAGGTCATGTCATGATTTTTTATCTTTGAGGTCAATGTGTGACATTCGCTATGATGAAGAATGACTACACATGGGATGTTGTCCCGAGGCAGCAAGTGGGTCTATACACTTCTGTATGGCCATAATAATGCACTTTGTAATGTACATTGTGCATTAATTATGAGCCATACAGAAGTTATAAAAAGTTTTATACTTACCTGCTCCGTTGCCGGCGTCCTCGTCTCCATGGTGCCGACTAATTTTCGCCCTCCGATGGCCAAATTAGCCGCGCTTGCGCAGTCCGGGTCTTCTTCTTTTCTGAATGGGGCTCCGTGTAGCTCCGTGTAGCTCCGCCCCGTCACGTGCCGATTCCAGCCAATCAGGAGGCTGGAATCGGCAATGGACCGCACAGAAGCCCTGCGGTCCATGAAGACAGAGGATCCCGGCGGCCATCTTCAGCAGGTGAGTATGAAGACGCCGGACCGCCGGGATTCAGGTAAGCGCTGTGCGGGTGGTTTTTTTAACCCCTGCATCGGGGTTGTCTCACGCCGAGCGGGGGGGGGGGGGGTTTAAAAAAAAACAAAAACCCGTTTCGGCGCGGGACAACCCCAGAAGACTGGTTAATGCCTAATTCTAGGAATTGGGGTGTGTGTGGGGGGGGGGGGGGGGGGGGGGGGGGAGAGGAGGGTACAACCTTATCACCCCAATTGCTTTAGATTTTATGCTTATCTAATTTATATGTCATTAATATTTCGAAATAGAAATAAAGTTGCATTCTGGGTAAAAGCTGAAAATCCACTCAATTCACTACTGTACAAGACTTTGGGAGTCTCCTGGGCATCTCTGCTCCTGGCCAAAGCTGAATTTTCAATTTTTATTGCTAAAACACGCAGATTGCCAGGAAAATATATTCTTTCCATGTGAAAGGTTTATTAAAAGCCTTATGATTTCAGTAGCATCAGTCTTCATGTCAAGTACACTATAGACTACCTGAGTCTTTAAGGTTGCTTGGGATTGTGGAATATGCTGAAAATGGATGCTCAGTAAGAGAGAGAAGATTAATAATTCTGTAAGAATAGTGGAAGATAAGTTATGTCTGTTAAGTAGCTTTCCTCACTGTAATTACAGCCAACAGGAAGTGCTTCATTCATTTGAAAGATACGAGGCAGAATATACTTCACTCCACAGTGACTGATTTTGAAAATTGCCTTTATTTGTATTTTGTCTGTGAAAGCAATTGTAAAAAATTCCCATGTAATCAGGTGGTTAAAGGGGTTGTCCCGCGCCGAAACGGGTTTTTTTTTTTTTTAAACCCCCCCCCCGTTCGGCGCGAGACAACCCCGCTGCAGGGGTTAAAAAAACAACCCGCACAGCGCTTACCTGAATCCCGGCGGTCCGGCGTCTTCATACTCACCTGCTGAAGATGGCCGCCGGGATCCTCTGTCTCCATGGACCGCAGGGCTTCTGTGCGGTCCATTGCCGATTCCAGCCTCCTGATTGGCTGGAATCGGCACGTGATGGGGCGGAGCTACACGGAGCCCCATTCAGAAAGGAAGAAGACCCGGACTGCGCAAGCGCGGCTAATTTGGCCATCGGAGGGCGAAAATTAGTCGGCACCATGGAGACGAGGACGCCAGCAACGGAGCAGGTAAGTATAAAACTTTTTATAACTTCTGTATGGCTCATAATTAATGCACAATGTACATTACAAAGTGCATTATTATGGCCATGCAGAAGTGTATAGACCCACTTGCTGCCTCGGGACAACCCCTTTAAGCAAGGTTCCAAAATACCAAATAGCAAGATGTTGAAATATACTCTATATACTCTTAGTATTGTTAAGATGCTGTTTATTAAACCTACCCTGATAATTTTGGGAATTGATAAATATCAGTTTTTCAATATATTGCTATTACTGTACTCACTCCACTGGCGATCATGGACTAGAACAATAAAGTTACAGTTATACTATAAAATACTTGCCTAGGCAAAGTTTTCCATTTTGACATAAAGCGGTCCAGTGGTTTCTGGTCTACTTCTTGATTCTTCTGCAGGAACAGATAAAGAATAACATTATAGATGTGTTTTTGAAATTACTCATATTTTGATATTGTTATTAATATGAAAACAGTAATAATATTCAGGGAGAAACTAAACAGTTGGGCAATTGTGCAGTTCTTGACAAAGTCCTGACAACACTTATGAACTAACAGCTTTCATTGTAATTGTATTGAAGTAATCTCTTCGTGACAGCCACACGACTATATACGTCCTAACTGCAGATGCCCCCTGCATTTAGCACATACATAGACATGGGCTGCTGACGCTGATCATCACCAGCCATCTGCTATGATCTTCCTCACCTTCAGCTGCTCTCCCCTCCTCTCTTCTCACTGTCTGACCTCTGCATACTTTCTTCCTACCCAGTGATAACTGAGCTAATCAGCTCCATTTCTGGGCAGATGACATACTGATCACTATGATTGTCCAATCACTGGATCAGAGAAAAGTTTGTTTGCAAAGCAAACTTTGTCTGGCAGCTATAAACTACAAGGGTCCTTTTATATAGTACAAATGTCAGGCGGCTCAGTGCCTGAGCGTTGTCCCAACGATAATCGCTCCTGTGCTTTTACACAGGAGCGAGGATCTCTTAGCGAGTGGAGATGGAGCAGACTGCCTCCATTCACAGAAAACAGGTCGTTGGTCATAGGTGAACAATGGCCTGTTTACATAGGCTGATCGTTGTTTGATTCTTTATTCCTGTAGAAACTGAATGACGATGGCCGTTCAGGACTTTCCCGAAAAGTGCGCGATGGTCGCACGTTTAGACGCAACGATGATCACTCAGCAATCGCTTTTTAGCGATTTTTGAGTGCTCATCGCTCGGTGTAAATGGGCCTTTAGAAACTTTTTAAGAGATTAGAGCTGCAGAAAACATACAGCTTCAAGTGACACAATATACGGTATATCTATATATTCATATTATAGTAAAATAGTATTTAAGGCTGAAAAAAATATTGTCCATCCAGTACAGCCTATTACTCCTAACCCCCAATGTTGATCCAGAGGATGGCAAAAAAAACTCAATGAAGCCAATTTTTCTAATTTAAAGGGAAATAATTCCTTCCTGACTCCAAGTCTGGCAATCCCCGGGTCAACAAGCGTTCTGAAGTAATTAGTGATTACAACATCGAATATTGTACCGCTCAAGAAAGGCGTCCAGGCTCCTCTTGAACTCTTTTATCGAGTTCTCCATCACCACATCCTCAGGCAGAGAGTTTCATAGTCTCACTGTTCTTACAGAAAAAAAAACCCTTTTGTGTGGGTGTATAAACCTTCTTTCCTCTAGACGTAGAGGACGCCAGCTTGTTACAGTCACAGTCCTGGGTATATATAGATGATGGGAGAGATCTCTGTATTGTCCCCTGATATATTAATACATACCGTGTTTCCCCGGAAATAAGACAGTGTCTTATATAAATTTTTGTTCAAAAATGTTTAACTTTTTTACATGTATAGCTGCCGGGACACTATTCAAATGGACTTTTTTAAATTAACTGTTAGCAGGGTTTAATTTTGGAGTAGGGCTTATATTTCAAGCATCTTCAAAAAGCCTGAAAAATCATTTTGCATCCTCAAAAATTCTGGAAAATCATGCTATGTCTTATTTTCAGGGTATGTCTTATTTTCAGGGAAACGGGGTAGTTATTATGTCGCCCGTAAGATGTCTTTTTTCTAAATAACCTCAATTTTGATAACTTCTCTGGGTATTGTAGTCCATGCTAAACACTGTAAAAAGCAGTGTGTGTGAGAATGGCGTAAGCCTTAGGGTGCATTCACACGAACGTATATCGGCTTGGTTTTCACGGCCAGCCGATATACGTCGTCCTCATGTGCAGGGGGGAGGAGGATGGAAGAGCCAGGAGCAGGAACTGAGCTCCTGCCCCCTCTCTGCCTCCTCTCCGCCCCTCTGCTCTATTTGCAATGAAAGGAGGCGGGACAGAGGCGGGGCTAAATTCCGAGAATCAGCCCCGCCCCTGTTCTGCCTCTCCCCATTGCAAATAGTGCAGAAGGGTGGAGAGGAGGCAGAGAGGGGGCGGGAGCTCAGTTCCTGCTCCTGGCTCTTCCATCCTCCCCCCCCCCTGCAGATGAGGACGACGTATATCAGTTCGGCGTGAAAACCGACCCGATATACGTTCGTGGGAATGCACCCTTACAGAAACGTTTACCTTATTATAGTTCTTATTGTAATTAATTATAATCAATTCACATAAATGGTATATACATTGTTATATACACACGCACACACATATATATAAATATTGTATTCCCTCTCTTCCTCAGTGTTATTGTTTTGTGTATAAGCTTTTATTAGGGACACATTATTATTTGTGGATACATTTAGTTCTAATTAGATTTAATTCCAATAATTAGTTTTTTCATCTTCTTAGAATAAGAAAAAACAACTAGGCAGTCATTCGCAGATTAACGACTGTCATCATTCGAGTTTTATATCTGCATAAAGTGAATGACGAGTGATAAGTGAATGAACTATCGTTTCTCATGTAGTCAGTAGCAGCATTTACACTGAATGTTATCGTTCAGATCCTCGTGATTCACAAATAGGCTGGAACATAATTGTTCCATGTAAAAGGGCCCTCAGGCTCACAGATTCCTGTCACTGGAGGTTTCTGACACATTCTAAAAAACACAACTATTTAATCAATGAAGCTTTGCCCTTGTTGTGTCTGATATTTCTATTAGGGAGGCCGCAGCCCCTTCTTTCTGGAAATCATTGTTGATATGAGCTCAGAATTTCCACCATTATTGTATTATGTGACTGTGACTCTAATGTCAGCAGAAAATGTTTGGGTGTCTTTCCCACTTTCATATGTCATAAATGTTTATTAAGGGAAACCCCCTACACTGCTCTAATAGACAACTCATGCGGAATCTGTGAATCTCAATTTAGGTTTAACTTCCCCCAGATAATAGTAGAGGAAGCTGAAAAAACAACCATAAATAAATAATAACATTTGATAGGCCGGGTTCACATCTACATTGGATCCGGCACAAAATACCAGGACTGCATGCAGCGCCTTTTCATAAAATGCAGAGCAGCTGAGCAGAAAATGAATGGACCCCCTTATAATCAGTGGGGTGCATTCGGCGCTGATCAGTTCCGTCATAAAAGGGACCTGTTCGGCCAGGGGATTCCCGAACGTAGCAGGAAAATGGACCTCCAACAAAGATGTGAAAGCAGCCCTTGTCAAAGCAGAATTAAGCTTCTTTCCCATGAGCCTATATCGGCCTCCCATTTTCATGGTCAGCCGATATACGCAGTGATCTGATGCATTAGATTCCAATGCATTAGATCACATGGCTGTATTCACGTGACGTGAAAGAGCCCGATCGGCCAATATAGCGCCAGGCGCTTTTACGTCAGGCCCAAAAGATAGTCCTGGAACTATCTTTTGGGCTGGAATACATTGGCCGCTGCATGGGCTCCTATGGGAGCCAATGACAGCGGCTGGAGAAGGGAGGTGGGAGGGAGTTTAGCAGCGTGGCTGCAAAACTGCTTCCCTCTTCTGTCCTCCCCGTTTGCTCTTTGCAATGGGAGAGGGCGGAGCTAGGGGAAGGGAGGGGAAAGAGGCAACAGCATGGCAGCCTCGGCGTATATGTGCCATGCCGTGTGAACAGGCACACAAACGTTAGATTTGTGCACTCCTTCACAAGCTTTAACGCCACAGATGGTAGCGTATATTGGCCGACCGCGAAAACGCTGTCCGATATACGCTCGCGGGAAAGAAGCCTTAATGGGAGATTATGTAAATATAGGGGCATTTCATACACTGGTCTAAGTAAACTATGTGCTGGATTAAGGGCTAGTTCTGCTAAGCTCCCGCCCTAGCCCCTTGTCATAAGCCAGCAAGGGGCAGAGAGGGTCGGGAAGGAGAGTAACTGAGCTAAACTCCCCCTCCCTGACCGACGGTATCCAAAGGCTGGGGCGTATATGCGCCGCAGCCTCGGCTGTCTGAATGGGCGTTCAAATGAGGGTTGCCTCTCGTTCACGTAATTTTTGGCCGCACTGTGGCCATGACACGGCCAGCCGAAAATCGTTGCACCGTGTGAATGAAACCTGAGATTGAGATATCAGGGCACATAGTTCAGCTCCATTTACACAGATCACACAGACTGAACTGTACCTGTTTAAGCAGCTTTACAGCATACGATTCTTTCTTAATTTCTGCTTTGAAAATGTCAAAAAAGTGTCCTTCTCCAATCAAGAAATCTTTGTGGAAGTTATGAGTTGCCTCTGTAATCTCTTTGAAACTCACATGTGACAAGACGTTTACCTCTGTGAACAGATGGAAGTATTAATATCGTTTCTTCATATTAGTGAGTACAGTGGTTGGTCATCAAATGCAGAGTCCAGTGAAACAGATGTGGCAGGACATTCCTGTACTATGTCAAGGGCCAATTACAGGGTAAAATTTGCTCAAACGAACGAAAAAGTGTGACAATCGTTATGTCTAATTGCAAAGCCATTGTTTACAATTTGTTTACTTTTCGTTTGTTGCTCACTTTCAACTAGCATAAAAATCCTCGCTGGTTCGCTCACTTCTCGTTGCATCTCTACGCTCCCCGCTGAGCTCTTCACATTGAATATACATAGACTGTGAAGTGCTGAGCGAGAAGTCAGTGAGAAGTGAGCGGTCTAATTGCTCTGCACCGCTCTAACAACTACCGGTGACGTCAGCGCTCGTCTGGTCGTTTAGTCCAGGGGTCCCCAACTCCAGTCCTCAGGGACCACCAACAGGTCATGTTTTCAGGATATCCTATGGTAAGAACACCTGTGGCAATGTCTGAGGCACTGACAATAATTATATCACATGTGCAACACTGAGGAAATCCTGAAAACATGACCTGTTGGTGGTCCCTGAGGACTGGAGTTGAGGAACCCTGGTTTAGTCTACAGTCGTTCCATGTAAATGAAGCATAAGAAAGTAAATAGTTTTTGGATAAGAAATCTCATACTTGACACCCCCAAATATACACATATATGGCCTTACTCCTTCGTAGTTTATACAACGGATATTACCATTCAAGGCCGCATTCCCTCAATCAATTCACTATTATGTTTCCAACATGTAATTGTATCAAAAGGATAAAAAGATAATTACTTTTAGGCATTGTTTCAATCCATTCCATCAGGTTCCATTTTATTTCTTTAGCTTGAAGGGAACAGCAGAAAATGACCATTTTTTAAGTCAAGCTTTTATGTTAAGTATATTTTTTTAAGAATTTGTGGTGTTATTTTTAACATTTACGATGTCACTGTCATAGAATTCAGCTGTCATCATCAGGTGGAATACAATGAAAGGTAACACCATGACATAGTTAACATAGGATCCACCATTTGCAATAAGTGAGGGCCACAGCTCACCTCTTCCCCCTCCCGATCCATGTGGCTGCTGTAACTCAGACCTCTGAATGCTGTTAACAATACCTCAGGCAAGATGGCCGTCCCCATAATTATGTATATAAAATAGACTAAAAATAATCTGCCATCAGAAGATACAAACAGATGATAAATAGAGAATGTGTCTGGTTTCAATGAGTTGTATGCAGTGCTTATTCTTTCAGTATATTGAGCTGGATCTGCGGAATAACCTGCAACCGGAAGGAAACCGGCCTTACTTTCTATAGGAGATTAGATATTTTCTAGCGAAATGCAACAAAGAATCATTATATACCTTTGAACAAGGCGATTGCTCTCTGATGTCCCATTTCCTGAAGAACTTCCAACAAGTCACCAATAGTCTTATTTTTGTGTGCCCAGCTCCATAGCAATTCCTTTGTTCTGCTCCTACCCTGTTCAGCACACTTTTCAATTTTACGGAAGTCCATCCAATCTGAAGAGAGGCGCCCAGCTAGAAGAATCATTTAAAAAATGATTTTAGCCTGTATTTCTAGCACAGTAAGTTAGTATGAACAGGTGCATGCTGGGTGGTGTACATGGGGAGGTCTTGTGGATGGACAGGGTACAATCCACCGTTCCAGGTCTATCAATTAATATGAACTTGAGAAGGAATATTAGAAATGTGCATTGTGCTAAATAAAGTTGTCCACATCCTGAAACACATTATTATATGTCCTGTTGCCATGCGGTGGGAAATTAGTGAGGCCATAAGAAAGGAATGTGTTTTTATTCTCCACTTAGTTTTTCAATGCAGATACAAATTAATTCCGTTGACATTTCCCTGATTGTATTTCATTAATACTGGGCTTAGGCCTCCGTTGATGAGTTATACGAAAATCTCAGACCAAATAGAGCTGGATGCGTCACTATTAGGTCCAGGACATTATAGTCAGTGGGTTCCGTCCAGCATCATTTGGGTCCAGCATGTGCCAGATATGGCACTCCTTCTTTTGCCATTGTTTGGCTCCTAGGACAAAGCCAAACAACAGACACAGACTGCAGTGCTCTATGCAAGTGTGAGTGAGACCTTATGGAGGTAAGAAACAAAGCAAGTCATTTTATGTTTGTGTTAAATGTCACCTGATAAGCTATTGTATTGGTTAAAATCATCCATTTTCATTAATTTAAGTCGGATGTGTAAGGGCACCTTTTTTCTCCTTTAGCCCTTGAGAACATATGCATGCTCAACTAAGCATGTATGAACATGGTAGAAAGGACTAGCTGTCAGCTAAATAAGAGTTTGGCCAATAGTTATCTAAGGTGTAAGGCCACCTTTAGGGACCTTTCATACAGGTCGGAATATTCCACAACATAAGGGACAATTGTTTCCTTCTTATCTGTCAGGTGTAGTGTTGTCATGAAGACCATCAAATCACCATGTACAACAACATCCACATCCTCTTCGGCTTGAGTTATGGCAAATATGTGTGTATGGCCAAGTTCCCACTTGAAGTTTTGCTGCACTTTTAGCAGGTTTTTGTTTTCTTTTTAAACCATTATCAAAAGTATAGCTTTAATAATACGTAATTATCAGTTAAGCTTCACGTAAAAATATATAATTCCCAGTTTGGGGTAAAATGGCATCAACACTAAAGCGACACCTCCAGGCCTAGACAAACAAAGATGGCCATATCGCTTCTCTGTCTGCTTATTGCACACCCTGCAATATTGTATGCTTGGTAGTCTAAGGCTGCCTGCAGACGGCCGGGTCAGATCTAGCTGCGAGAATTCTTGCAGCGGGATGCGGACCCGTGCCGCTGCAGAGACCTGCGGCACACCGCTCCCGGCGTCTTCCGTCTCCTGCTATGCGCCGGCTGCCGGCCAGCTGGCGCATGCGCAGAGCCGGCCCGTCACCACTGTCATTTCTGTGCGGGCCTCAACAGGCCGCAATTTGTTTTCCGTGTGTGTTTTCACGTGGACAAGTGGCGGTTGTGTGCATAGGATTGCGTTTTGCAATGCAATCCTATGCAGGCAGGCACGGGCAGAAATTCTGCGGGAAATCCCGCTGTAGAATTTCTGCCCATGTGCAGGAGGCCTTAGGAATCATGTCCACGGGAAAAATCAGGCCCGCCGCAGATTCTTCATGTAGAATCCCGCAGCGGGTCCCTCCTTTCCCGCGGACATGAGGCTAAAAAGAAGATTAAACTAACCTGTCCGGACGCTGCAGATCTTCTCTCCGTCACAGCCGGATCTTCTTTCTTCGGCCCGGTGGATGTGCTCGGCACACCGGCAGCATGCCGCGTGCACATGCCGGGCACTCAATTTATTTTTTTACTTCTGCTCTCCCACGCTACCGCGCCGGAGAGCAGAAATTCAGGTACGCGTGTGCCGCGGATCCGGATGGCTTCCATAGGCTTCAATAGAAGCCTGCGGGAGCCGTCCCCGCGGGAGACCCGCACTAAAAATGGAGCATGCTGCGGGTGTTTTCCCGCACACGCAATCCGCGCCTCAGGGGAAAATGACATCCGCAGGTATTTAACTACCTGAGGGAGTCCAATGCATCCCTATGGGGCGCGGATCACGCTGCGGGAAAAACGCTGCACATTTTAAATGACAATTTAGCAGTGGACATTTTACACTGGACGATTATCATTGAGATCCTTGCTGGATAGCGGGAATCTGAGCAATAATCGTTCAGTGTAAATGCTGGCACACTTTAACCCACGAACAATAATTAATTTTTGTTTGGCTAGTGCAGACATGAAAACAAATCAAATGACAATCTGCCCATATTAACAGGTAGCTGTTGATCTATGAACAACTGTCTGTTTACTATGAATGGAGGTGGCCGGGCCAGAACGATTGCTAGCCCGCTCCGCCTCCATTATTTCAGCTATGGTTACTCCTGTGTAAAAGCACAGGGGCAATCATCGCTGCTACAGCTTGTTGGCACATCTGCTCTCGACAGTCGTCCTTTGTAAAGGTTCCCTAAGACGCTACATGCTTGTCTGACTGGCCAGTACTGCTAGTACATCAAAGCAGGTGTAGTGTCTTGGTGTGGTCATCCTTCTCTGTCCAGGCCTGGAAGGTAATTTTAAGAGTGGACAACCTAAATGTGCAAACATTGATGTGATCAGGGGTATCCAACTTTTTGGCGTCTCTGGGCTACATTGGTAGAAGAAGAGTTGTCTTCGGCCACACATTAAATGGACAAGCACTAACGAAAGCTAATAAGCAAAAAAATAAGTCTGTGCCTCCAAGCAACCCCCATCATCCTCAAAACAACCCCCATTGTCCCCCAAACAACCCCGATCATCCTCCAAATAACCTCCGCTACCGCCACCAGGCCATATGGACTCCATACTGGAGTCAGGCTGGATAGCTCACTGGGGAGAGCCGTTGCCTAGAGCACTGGAGCTCCTGGGTTGTAGTCTCGACACAATGACTATTTGTTGTAAATAATGCTATTAGCCGAAATTCAGAGTGTTTCAGCAGGTTGTATTAAGTGTCTGCATTGTGCAAGGGGTTGGACCTAATGACCCTGGTGGTCTCTTCCCTTTCAGGTATTCTACCAGTACCTTCTGCAAACATGCAGTTCATAGCTATGGGCCTATTTCTGACACCAGGGAAGGGACACACATCGTCAGCTGGCTACAATGACACCACCGTCTCTCATCCTTGTTACTGCATAGGATGGATGGAAGATTCGCCCTTGGGCTGAGTGAGTTAGACAGTCTCAGAGTGAGTTAGACAGTCTCAGACCTGCAAGTGCCGCCAACTGTCATCTGTATGAGCCTGTCTGTGAGCAGTACCGCTGCAGCCCCATCTACTCCAGATTCAGCCTGAGCGATCGTCCCTCCCCCTCTAGGCCCAGTCACAGTCGCATAGTATTTATGATTTTGTGTTGGTGAATTAAAGTTATTCATGACAGCACTGTACCTGATGAAAATCAAAAACGGACATGCTATCATAAGAATCTCTCAATAGTGCAGCCCCAGGCTCTGCTTAAGGGCTCGCTCACATGGGCATATGGGGGTGGCATATTATGTGTGTATTTTTCACTATTTACTACGGTTCTATACTAGTGTACACCCCCAGCATGGAGCAAACAGATGTTGAGAAACACATTGCAGACTACTGAGCACCACCCGATTGGATGCCCACCTACTTTCTACTAAGGATGAAAATATCAGAAAAGCAACTAATGGGTAGAGACAGGAAACAACATCACATTCTCTTACTCAGACATAAACATTGCAGGCTTCAGCATAAAGTGTTTTCTCTTCTTCAATAAAGCTACACCCAAGAACAGTATATTTCAGACTTACCTAAGCCTCTCCATCCTAAATCTCCATCACTGCAGTCCATGAGTTCACAGAAATGTTCCATAATTATAGGTGGAACTTCAAAAAGAGAAGTATTTAGAGTGAGTGACCGCTCTGCCATTGTAAAGGTACACAGACCAACAAATCATACACCTGATTGACTTTGGTTATATGTGTTTTCTGCATGAAGTCCAGATCCATAGCGGGCAGGAATTTCCCAACCCACACCCCTTATGCTTTTAGTAAGCAAGGAAATCCTCCAGTTGCACAAGTTGTGTGCGTGCAGCGCTGACAGCTGGTTGTGATCATCTGTGGAACAGTTCTTCTACGGCCCGGGTATTCACAATGTGCCAAGTATTCTGTATAACCGCTGGGGTGACGCTACAGGGAAATACTGGACTGCAGAAAAGGAAGAGTAACACAAGAGGGAAGCAGTTAGCCGCCTGTCTTTGCTTCCTATCACCAGGAAAGGTCACACGTTAATCTTATTATGTGACGGTACTGTAGCATATTTGGGTTTTATCTCATTTATGCTTCTCAGGGGTAAAATCTATTAATACCGGAGATGTTTTAGACAATGGTTAAATCTTCTTTGAACAGTCTGGATTTACAAATTGGGAACAATGAGAAAGTTTCCCTTCCTATGTGCTCATATACATCATCTACTGTATCTGTCTACATGATCTAATAGTGATACAATACTAGTGGTATCCCACCATTCCACTATTCTAGTGACTACCAACTTGTAACATGAAAACAATCAGGAAGTGAATTAATGAGTATTAACCTTTTAATGAGCAGCAATATCTAATTTCAATTTTTGTTTTCTCACTTTTGATGAGACACTTTTTTATTGTTCCGTCACCTTAGCCATATGAGGGAAGGGAATTATGGAGACATCAGAGGTGGGGCCCCCATCTATCAGACATCCAGGATGTGCTATAAACATGGGATGGGTATGCCCCTTTAAGTTGAGTTATGTACACATCTGTAGCAAAGGTTCTGCCAGGAGTCTCCATCTCAGATTTGGTTGTCTTTGTTGGGAAAAATAGCAATACATGCAATTTTCTGTTACAGCCATGGGCATCTCAACAGAACCTGATCCATTGGGCGTCACTAGTTTCATCTTGTGATGGGTCTGGTAGAGTGTTGTGGCCTTTTTTAGTTTTTTTTTAGAAACAGCCTTGCATTAAAATTCAGTGTGTAGCGGTTTTGGGCACTGGGTTGGACCTCAGGTGTCATAGCCACAGGTCTGAAAAGTAGTCAGGGGTCAGCAAGGGGAGGGCTCAGTTTGCAGTACAGATGGATGAGTCGGGTAGCGTTGTCAGAAGGGAAGCCAGAAGTCAGCAATGGGAGGTCTTACTTTGCAGTAAAGAAGGATAGGGGGTGCAGCATAGTCAGAAGGGAAGCCAGGGATCAGTATCAGGTCTCAGTAGAATCGCAGGGGAGCAGGCAGAAATAAAGCTTGATCAAGGCTTGGAGCGCAATAATCAGGTCTATTAACTACATGCGGGGAAGATTAGGAAAGTCCTATCTTTTCTCGTGCGTACTATTAATGAGCAAGAATCCTGAAAGTGGAAACGAAAGCATTGAAATCAATGGTTTCATTTCATCCCATTTTGCAGCCGTGATTATCACAGCCGCATACAGGACTAAATCACGCCCATGTGAAGAAACCCTCGCTGGCAAAGTCCCCTGAAAAACCAACGATCGAGTGAATGATAAAGTGATTAAAACGATCTGTGTGTAGGGCCTTATTCACATGAACTGCGGGCAAGGGGGAGGAGCTTAGCACGACTAGCGCTGCTAAACTCCCTCCCCCTTCCTTTGCCCGTAGCTCCCTTAGGCTTCTGCGAGAACTTCTATTGCTGCGGTCAGCCGGCAAAGGGATAGGGAGACAGCGTAGCATCACTAAACTCTCTCCCCCCGGCTGACTGAATTCCGAGCTGTGGCGTATATATACACCATACCCGGCCGTCTGAATGGGTGAGAAGCGCGAGATTGAATGAGCCCTAAGGGCGGTTTCACATCTGTGCTGGAACCTCTGTTGCAGATCTGGCACAAAATACAAGAAAAATTATGGAGCAGAAAACCAGAACTCCGGACACAGATATGGCTGCAGATATGGCTGAACTACTCTGTCGTTGTTCGCACGTTCAAGCGATTTCTCGCTCCGTGTGACAGAACCCACACGGTGTGGCAGGAGGCGTGCGATGAGCGATTGTCGCTCAAACCCCTTATGATAATCGCAACGGTGATTGACCTATCGCCCATCGGCGCTCATTGCAAGCAGTTTATCTCCTTATGTAAACAGTGTAATTGCAATGTTTTTGGTGTGATTGTCGTCTCCGAACATTAAAATAATTGTATTAATAGTAACAATATCAACAAGTGTTGTGGTGAGGGGAGGGTGCGCGCTCCTGTATGGGCCGTGTGGTGAGTGACGGGCAGGTAGGGGACTCGTACTTTCCCACATGAGAAATCAGGTTGTTTCCACACAATGTAAACCCCCGCCGTGTGAGGTAACTGCGCGCTGCTCAGCACCGCCGGGCGCACGCCCACATCAAAGATGGCGGCAATGGATTAAGAGGCAGGCCAGTCGTCGCAGTCACGTGGTCCTACCACGGCCTTTCCCTCCTGACACGGAAGCTGTGCGGACTGAGCAGCAGGGCCGCAGGTAAGAGGGGTGGCGCAGTGCCTATAGAGGCGCCCTCCTGCTGGTCGGAGTCCCTGACTTGTGCGGCACTTCCTTCTCCCCGGGGGACTCGGCTGTTCTCCCTACTTCTGACACATGGCAGCATTCTGTAGTCTCATCCCCCCACATTGGAGCTTTCTGGGGTTTCCCCATTTGTCCTAGCCCCCTCCTTACACTCAGTAGTGTATGAGCCTGCGGCGCAGTCACACGAGCGTATACATATTTGCGCACTCTACATCGCTGGGTTTTACGGAACGCATGATACTTTTTTTGCGTGCGTATCTTACCGTATTCTGTCCGCAAGGCCGGTTGATTTGCGCAGCAAACAAGATGCTCCGTTTAAAAAAGGCTAATTAATTCTAGATGTGATCTCTTTCCAGCGGAATTACGCAGCGCACTGTGCTTCTCCTTTCCCATTGATTTCTACAGGGACCTTTGGCGCAGAAGAGTAAAGTAGGACTTATTTTAATTTTTTGGTGCAACCAAAACGTGCGCAAAATACGGAAATGTCAACGAACCCATTTGAAATCAATGGCTTCTGCTCACATATTGCGCATGCGGATACACCCGTGTGATGGAGCCCTAATACTGGAGTGTTGCTGGGCGCCACTCCTGGTGTACTCGCAGGGTTACCGTTCGCCGCCGCTATCGTGTGTAGAAGAGTTGGGGCAAGTTTTCAGCATTCAGAAAGTTACAACTAGGAAAACATTTCAGGATAGCTGGCGGGCGGCGAGTCGCCTCACACAGGAATGTCGCGGTCTCACGCACTGCAGGGCGTGGGCCGAGGCTCTGCAGTGGGCACCAACGCCATCTATGGATGTGTGCCGGGCTGGTAGTACTACTAGTAGCCAAAAGGTGCAAAAAATGTGCCATCTGGCTACTGGGAGTGCTGAAAGATTACCCCCTCCGTCTACTTCAGGGTGGTGACACCCATGGGGAGAGCGCCCCCTCAGGTATACACTGCACTCGCAGGCTATTTCTCCAGGTTTTTCTTCTCCTCTGTGGCGGTTTGGCTACCAGTAGTCGGAGGTGTGGCGGTGTGTGCTGGCCTTGCATAGCTCAGTGTAGTAGGGGTGATGAGGAGTATCGAAAACCATAAACCCAGTACTCCCGCGATGCTCCCACTGCAGCTCACTCTGCTCCGGCCCTCTGTTTATAAGCATGGCAGCGGTCATGTGACTTGTTTACCCACATGACCTCTACAGCCAATAGACATGTCACTGATGAGATCCTGTAAACCTGCAGGGGGTCTCTTGGCCGGGTGACGTCATCTAGCAGATGTCATCGCAGCGGACTTTCGAAACAGCAGTCTGGTGCTGCAGTGAATATTTTTAGGGCATAGGAGACCCAAAATAATATAAATAACCTAGACAAGCCCTTTAAGCGGACAGACCTGCTTCAGAGGAGCACTTTGGGGGCAGCACTTTAGTTTCCTCCATGTGTAATTGATGCAATGGCCATAGTGCTGCAGTTATGTAATGGTGGATTGCTTTACTCCCCAATTCCCTGCTCCCATCCCCCGTCGTCCCATGTGACAGCCGCTCTGACTAGCCCAATCTTGCTGTGAGGATCGGGAGTAATGTCTCTATTCATTCCTATAAGGCCGCTTTCACACGGGCGAAAATCGAGCGAGATGTACAACTATGAACCCCATTCTTTTAAAATAAATGGGGTCTTATATATGAGTGATTTCCTTTTTCTAGTGAGGGGGAAAAATCACGGCATGTCCTAACTTTTCGCGTTCCTCAGGACACATTGCCCATAGTCTTCAATGGGGCCAGAAAACGCATTACACGGTATGCGATGTGCACACTGGTTTATAACCAGCTTTGACACTGTCAAGACCGGAATGAACCTCGGTGGGGGCTTCTTACATCAGTGGAGAATATGACAAATCTGGAGCAGAGCTAACACACAGGCCTGTGACCCCCTAACATCAGTTGAGGGACCATAAAACTTAAACATCCCTCATCAGTGGACTAATTATTTACTCCTCTACTTATTTTGTTCTATTTTTTATTGTTCAGTGCAAATTAACCGCACCATGTGTGTGTGTGTGTGTGTGTGTGTATATATGTGTATATATATATATATATATATATATATATATATATAATTATGCATGCATGCTCCTTCAGATCTACTCTGTAAGCCTGAAGAAGAGCCCAAGAGGTTCGCAAGCTCGTCATTACATCATGTATTTTAGTTAGTCATTAAAAGGTATCATACCTACAAGGTTACGTCGTTTGCTGAGAACAATCACATTTTTCTCTACCGCCTAACACGGTACCAATACTTATGCGTGCACACGAGTGCGATGCAAAGTTTCCCACTGGGAAACACTTGGCGATCCACTTTTCACCGCTCTGGAGGATCACTACTTTACCTGAAGTGATAGGAGGTGTTTTTAATGAAAAACATCTTGCTTCCGCTGGTGTATTGCACGTTCACAAGCGCGATGTCGGGCAGAGTTTCACGGTCTGTTATTGCTCTCGCCCGTGTGAAGGAAGCCTAAGGCTGCGCCTTTTTATATTGCTTTTTACCCCTTCATGACATGGTCTATTTTGGGATTTAGGACGCAATGATTTTTGGTGGATTTTGTTCTCCATTTATCAAAAGCCATAACTTTTTTATTTTTCCGTCGACGCGGCCGTATGAGGGCTTGTTTTTTGCATGGCGAATTGTAGTTTTCATCGGTGCCACTTTTGGGTACATAGACTATATTGTAAAACTTTTATTATTTTTTTTATGATAGCAGGGAGAGAAAACGCATCAATTCTGCCATAGATATATTTATTTTATTTTTTTTACAGCGTTAATCATGCAGCATAAATGAGACATTCCCTTTTTTGTGCGGGTCGGTACGGTTACAACAATACCAAAATTCTTACAATTTATTTTGTAGTTTTTTCCACTTTTCTGCAATAAAAACCCTTTTTTTGGAAATCTTTTTTTTTTTTTTTCTAAATTGCTGCATTCAAAGTCCTGTAACTTTTAAAAAATTTTTTTTATGTACGGAGCTCTATGAGGGCTTATTTGCGAGAGGAGCTGTAGTTTTTATTGGTACCATTTTGAGGTACATACAGCTTTTTTGATCACTTTTATTAGCATTTTGCCTCAGTTTATCGTTTTTTTTTAACGTTGTTACGGACGCGACAATACCAAATATGTGGGGTTTTAATTTTTTTAAACCTTTTTAATGCTAATATGAGAAAAAGCATAAAAAGTGGTTTTTTTTTTTACATTTTTTAAAATTCATTGTTTAATCTTTTTTTTTTTTTTTACACAACTTGTGTCCCCCTGGGGGACTTTGACCACAGTACTGCCCATCGCTGTGATAAGGCATGGCAGGGCTACTGCCCTGCCATCCCTTATCGCTTATACAGCAATTAAAGGCATTGGCACTACAGGATGCCAGTGTCTGGCGTCCTGTTGCCATGGTGACAGGCTGGGCTCTCGCGATAACATCGCGGGAGCCGGCTAAAGACACAGAGGGAGCGCGCTCCCTCTGTGAACTCTTTCCCTGCCGCGATCTACTTAGATTAATAACGCCATTCTAAAATGCTGTAAAACGATGTGTTTAAAAACTCGCATTTCGGCTCTTGTAGGAATGAATAGAGAAAGTTACTCCCAGATGCTGCAGGATTGGGTTAGAGCGGGTGTCACGGGGCCAGAACAGAGAAGGGATGAGTAAAGCAATCAGCGAGTCCATCATCTGCGGTACTATGGACGTCACGTCCCTTATACCTAGAGGAAACCATTAAAGGTTTCCCTGGAGTGTCCTTTAAAGAGGCGGCTTTTGTGGCAGAAGCCCTGTACATTTGGTTTCTGCAGAGGGGATTACTGAGCAGTCCCTTACAGATTACAGGGCAGTCCTGGCACTGTTTTATTTGATATCGATGAAAGACACTTGGGCGCAGCTCACATCGGGCAGCGCTTGGCCACCCAACCTAGTCTCAGGTTATAATGGAGTACATGGACAGCGCACTGCCGTTGGCCTAACGTGGGATCTGTTTGGCCTGATAAGCATTGGGTTAGTGTGAAGGAAATGAAACAGAAGTACAAAAGTGAAAGTAAAAGCTGGGCCGCTTATCACACCTCCTCCCCAGGATGCTGTCTGTTCACCGAGTAAGATCCCTCCGTCTCATAGTACTAGAACTCGTATACTAACAGTCATCTGGCTTCTAGTGATCCGTAGACTGCGCCTAGTCAGTGGCAGAGCGAGTTACGGAAAAATCTCTGTCACAAGTAACATTGTGACGTATGTCTTTGCTTGTCTCTTCCAGGATTACTAAGCAGCCAGGCAAGATGCAGAGCACTGCAAATTATCTGTGGATGCTCTCTGATATTTTGGGACAAGGCGCCACTGCCAACGTGTTTCGTGGTCGCAATAAGGTATAGTAAGTTGCTCCTCTTAATGGAAACATGTCACAATGAAAATGCTATCCATTCTGACTACAAGCAGTCTGTTATACAGCGAATGAACCCAAAACAATTTAAAAGAAATACCAATATATAACTTGTTTATAGTTCTAAAAATATTAGACTCCTTTTTTCCATTTTTCGTTAGTACCACTAGGGGATTTGAACTTGTGATTGCTTATATAGTACTTTTGATTGTTTCTTATTACGCCCTGCTACATGCAGGCCTTAATAGGCATCAATGCATGGCAGCTCTAGGAGCCAACCCATTGCACCCCACGATCGTGATACAGGGGATGGAGGACCCCTCTGGTCAGATGTTTAAATGCCAGGTAATAGATGCACGCTGTTTGCACTTCATTCTTCAAATGCTCCAATACTTCCTTCAGTAAGTACAGCCCAAATGCTCACATAGTGTGAACAATGCCCATAGCTGTTTCTGACACTGTCGGAGATCTTGGAGGCAGGAGAGATTGTGTAATCACCAACAGATGATGGTAAAATTGCAACTTCAGTGTGTTTTTATAAGGACAGATTTGAAAGGTTGTTTGCTGCTAGAATATGAAGCCGAATGCACTCGGCAGGTACGGATTCCGGCTGCGGAATTCTGCATGGAATCCGGTCCTGACTGCAGCAGGTGACCCTTCATACCTATCGTCTGCTTCGCCAGCATCTGCGCGGATCTGTCGTCTTCCGGCTTTTCTGTACTACACATGGTCCGCACTGCTCGCCGTCGGACAATTGCAGACGGGTTAAGGGTTGGACGGCTTCCATTGACTTCAATGGCAGCCGTCCTTGCGGGAACTGCAGTAAAATGGAGCATCCTGCTATTTTATTTTATTTTTTTCTTTCATCCGTGAGTGGAAACCGCAATTGGATTCTGATCGTATGCATGAGGCTTCAGCAGCAGTAATCTGCCCGTGTGCATGAGGCCGTGTGCATGAGGCCTAACACCTTTACTATTATCTGGTGCTGCTAGAGTATATTATGATTTTTCTCCTCAGTGTTTTTTTTAATTATTGAATGTTTTTACAGTTGTATGTAAAGTCATTTCACCATGATGATATGTAAATGGGTAATGGGCATATGTCTGGGGGTGGGGAGTTCCCCCGAATTGTTGCTGTGACTGATGAATGATTACACCATCTCTCCTGCCTCCAGTACCTCGGACATTGTTGACACTGGGTGATCATTTTGGCTGCTGCTGTTGGAAAATTTTGATAGAGTATTGAAGCATTTGAAGATGACATGCTGTTTGCACTTTATTTATTACATGGTTATGCTACAGGACTTCGGGATCCAAGTCTCTGAGGAATCCTTTGGTGTCAAGCTTATTTTATTGCAACGGTCAGCCGTGAAGATGCTTAAGTAGCCTTGAAAGCTTGCTGTAACATCATTTCTTTTTGTTAGCAATTAAAATATCTGCAAGATTTAGTTTCTCTTCCTGAGAACAATAAGTTTTTGACACCCCGTTGTACTGCAACACTATACATATAGACAAGGCTCTGTATGCATCTCCCCTGTCACTCCTTGGTCTCTACTGGAGACTGCATTATTCAGTTGGCATTTCTGTCCATTAACTCCCATTCTTTGCAGCTGCCATAAAGCTAATGCAATCTTCAGTCTACCTAATCCCAATAGTGCATAGGTAGTGTTAAGGCCCATTTACACGGAGTGATGATCGCTTAAACAACAGTTTGAGTGACAGCTTTGAGTGATCATTTTGCATAAACTATTAAGTAGCTACCTAGTAGCAATTAAGTGTACAAATGAAGCCTTTAGCTGAAATCCGTTAATAGCCTGAGGGCTCTTATCTGCGCTCAGATCCTTTGTTCTCCACGGGGAAACAATACTATCAGCACTTCCCGTGGAGAACTGCTGATAAGGCTGAACAACGATTTTTAGGTTGGACTGAATTTAACGATCAGCTAGCCGTGCCGAATAGTGCACGATGGGCGAGCGTTTAGACACAACGATTATCGCTAAAACGATTAGCTTTTTAGCATTTTTTTTTTGCGCTCATCGCTCCATGTAAATAGGCTGTTAGACTACCAATGCACTACACCTGCTCAACTGGAAATGCAGCCCAGAACTGGCAGATGAGAAGAACAATTGCAGGTAAAGTATCCCCTGACCCCTCCAGACCCGGGACAGAATTTTGTCCTGACACCAGAGGGTTGCTTTAACCTCCAGGGTACTAGTAGTAGTAATATTATTAATTCACTTGCCATTTATAAAGTTTGATATTATAATAGCTGTACACTATAATAAATGGACAGCGGGGCATTGGTACTTTCTGATAGGGAGTTTGATGCATTTAAATTGTGGAAACCCTGATGTTAAACTTGCTTTATTTTTCCCACAGAAAACAGGAGACTTGTACGCTGTGAAGGTGTTCAACAACCTGAGCTTCCTTCGTCCTGCGGATGTTCAGACACGGGAGTTTGAGGTTCTAAAAAAGCTGAACCACAAGAACATTGTCAAACTTTTTGCAATAGAGGAAGAGGTAATACTTTGTTTTGGGGCTCTAGTGGTCTTTGTTTTGGTATCCTTTTCGCACAAAAATGGCCCATAAAAAAGAAAAATTAGTACATTTAAGGTGGATTTATGTGTGTAGGTTTTATCTGTGCGTCATTGGTTAGTCGTGTTCTTTAACGCTCCGTTACAACTCTGCAATATTATACCATGTGTGTCTTCCATGCATTTCTTTTTATTTCTCTGTTCAAGTTAAAGGGATTGTGCCAGAATTGCACATTATTTCCTATCCACCGGATAGGGGATAACTTGATGATCAGTTCTCCTCACTGTGAGCTTACTGCACTCCCGCAGTAATCAAGAGACTGAATGGAGCGCAAGCGTGTTGGCTCCCTTTTTTTTTTTTTTTTTAATCCCGCTGCTGTAAATAGCTGAGTGGAAGCGCTCTGGTATTTTCCGCCACATGCTGGTTCAGCGCTCCATACTTTCTGACATCACTGCAGAGGGGAAAGACCCTGCAGTGACAGGCAGAGGGGGACATGGGACCCCCGTTCTTGAGACTGGTGGGAGTCTCTCCTCACCGATCAAAAAATTGAGCTGTTGCCCGTAGCAACCAATCAATCCAATTCAATTTTTCATTTTCAAGAGACCCTTTTACTTTGTAATATTTTGCTAATTCTCTTCCACTGCCTATGAGCTATGCTATTCCCAATATAAACTAGTTCCTATGAGCAGAGTGAGGTTTCTGCTATCCTGATGGAGTATAATACTTAAAAAAGGATAGACTATATTTGATAATGCTTTGTATTTCTGCATTTCAGATGTCAAGTCGGCACAAAGTCCTCGTCATGGAGTTTTGCCCATGTGCCAGCTTGTACTCTGTGCTTGAAGAACCCTCAAATGCATATGGATTACCAGAGTCTGAGTTTCTTATTGTTTCCCAGGATGTTGGTATGCTATTATTTTACCCGTATATTAGAAGGGTTTTCCAGAAAAATGCTATTGAGGAGGTATCCTCAAGATAGGTCATCAATAGTTGATCGGCTGGGGTCTGCCACTCGGGACCTCAGCCAATCAGGCACCCAGTGTCAGAGCCACGATACACAGGAGTACAGAGCAGAAGCTGCTGCCATAGGTGATGGATATCAGTTAGGTTACCTCTACAACACCTAACAGGTCTACACAAATATCTTAAAAATGTGTTCTTCAATGAAAAATGCACTTCAAATGAGTTCTTTGTTGTCAGATATAACATGTGAGGGTAGTACAGCACAAAGGGGTTTACACATATTATGCTAGCATTACTACAGACTTGTTGTCATTGATATATTTGTTATACTTTAATCCCAGGTTCTGCTTTTGAATTTGATATTTTTATTCCACATTATCAAGAAAAATGAGGACTTGTGTTTCCCTTAGTGGCAGGAATGAACCACCTTCGAGAAAACGGAATAATCCACCGAGATATCAAGCCAGGAAATATTATGCGGGTCGTCGGTGAAGATGGGCAGTCGGTTTATAAATTGACTGACTTTGGTGCAGCCAGGGAATTGGAAGACGATGAGCAGTTTGTTTCTCTCTACGGCACCGAAGAATATTTGGTAATCAGTGGAAATTTATTTTGATGAATTATATGGTTTTTACGTTCAATTTATTTTTTTTTTCTCCCCAAAAAAGCAGAATTAACTACAGAAAATGTAAAGTACTGTATTAGAGATGAGCAAACGTGCTCGTTTAAAGCAATTACTCGATCGAGCATTGCTTTTTTTCGCGTAACTGCCTAATTGGGCGAAAAGATTCGGTGGGTGAGCGGGGGGTTGCGGTGGGGGTGGGAAGACCGGCGCCCCCCCGAATCTTTTTGCCCGAGTAGGCAGTTATTCGAAAAAAGCGATGCTCGATCGAGTAATTGTCCTAAACGAGCACGTTCGCTCATCTCTATACTGTATCTTCCACCCATCTACCTAAAAGGAACTAGTCACTTGCCTAAAGCACCATAAACTAACATATGGTTCTGTTAGGGCAGATGACCAGGAGGCGGGTGCTGTGTTTTTCATGCGCACCCGCTTCCTATTTCTCGCGTTGCTCGACCAAAACGTCAGCGCAGCTGCCTAAAATCTGACTCTTTTTAGAGACCTTTGTGTATGCCCTCTAGTAAACTTGTATAGGAGAGCACGCACATGAGACTTAGAAAAGAGTCAGATTTTCGGCCGGCGCACGGGCTTTACAGATGAGACGCAGGTGAGCATGAATAATACAGCGCCCGCCTCCTTGTCACCTGCCTTGACAGCACCATAAGTTAGTTTCTTCTTGTAATTGGTTAATAAGAATAATCTTTACGTTGAGAGGATGAAGATGAATTCTGGTTATGTGCCGATCACACAGGTGGGCTGCTCACAGCAGCGCAGATATCTTCGGAAAGTGTGATCCTCACAAGACTTGGACAGGTTTTCATCCTCCACCTGTCAAGATAAATATTCCTTCCTCGTGAAGGGAAGCAGCCAGCTCTGCATAATGTTCCCTGCAGTGATAAAATCAATGGGCCATCTGTGTAATGCATGGACGAGAGGGCGCCTTCACACAGGCACTCATTACATTAGCAGGGAGCCCAAGCACAGAAGAAAAAAAAGGCTTTTGAAGTTTTATTGACCGCTGTTCATATTATGATATATGAAGTCATAAATGGGGGTACTCTTCGTTTTTTTTCTTTTTAAATAAGAGTATTTCCAAGGTTGAAAAATCCTTTTTTTTTTTTTTTTTGCTCCCATTTAACTATTATTTCCAGCATCTCATCTGAGATTGTGTTGTTGTAGTTCACATGTATGCATCCTGAATATTCATCTTGTACTATTTATTTACAGCACCCAGACATGTATGAGCGTGCTGTGCTTAGAAAAGAGCACCAGAAGAAGTACGGTGCCACTGTGGATTTGTGGAGCATTGGAGTGACGTTCTACCATGCAGCAACTGGCAGCCTTCCCTTCAGGCCTTTTGAGGGTCCTCGTCGTAACAAAGAAGTCATGTATGTCTTTAATTCTGCCGTTGGCACATTTAATACTAGTATGATCAGAGGTGGACTAATCTACTAGAACTGAAGCTCATGCAACGTGATATTCAGTCTGTAGCTAGTTCTCTGTATTACCAGTATGACTTTTTAATGGTTTGAGATTACCGTGCTATGCCTAGTTTTAGGCTTTGGGGCATAGAGCATGACACTGAGGATTTTCTTTGGTGTTTTTGATGCAGCACCACTCAGGCCCTATACTAGGCATAATAACGGGTATCACTTTTTTACCTGGAGTGTTCCTTTAATCGAAAACCTGTTTTATGTCTTGTTGCTACTACTTTCCAATCTTTGAGGAGTAGTAGCACTTACAATATACACTAATGGCAGGAGAAACGTTTTAGAATTTTTTTTGTGAGTGTTATAAATTATAAAGGATTTTTTCCCCCCCCCCCTTTCTGTAGGTACAAAATAATTACTGGGAAACCATCAGGTGCAATATCAGGTGTCCAGAGAGCTGAAAACGGGCCAATAGAGTGGAGTCGGGATTTGCCCCTTAGCTGTAATTTGTCCTTGTAAGTAAATATAATTGCTGAATATTATATAGTTCACTTGCCATACATTACAGATATCATATTAACATGGACTCTAGGAGGGATTCTTGACGATTACCGATTTAGTATATGCTAAAGATGTTACATTTTGTATAATACTATGCAATTTACTAAGCATTTTACATTTCTAGAAAGTACACATAGTAACCACTAAGACCATTGTCTTTTTGCTTTGAGTTACTAAGTCAGATAAATAAAATTCAATGTAATGTTAAAAAAGGGTGTTTTCAGTTTAGGCATTTATGACTTATTGACAAGATAAGCCATAAATGCCTGTTATGTGCAAATCCTGCCTCTCAGAACTTGTCCTATTAGCAGAACAGGGGTCTGGTGCCTGACAATTGATGAATAATGATCATAAACCCCCCATTCTCCGGGATGTGGTGGGCCCAGAGGTGGGGTATGAATGTCTCAGACATTTATGGTATATCATGTGGTTATGTCATAAAAGTAGTATGTATTTACATAGTGTATATGGCTAGCTGCCTTTTTAAAAAAAATTCTGTGTGTTTTGAATCTTACTTTTATATGTGTTTTCTGTTCTTTTTTAGTGGCCTGCAGACGCTTTTTACTCCAGTTCTGGCGAATATCCTAGAAGCTGATCAGGAGAAATGTTGGGGTTTTGACCAATTCTTTGCTGTGACTAATGATGTTTTCCATCGAATTGTAATCCATGTCTTTTCTCTTCAGCAAATGACGCTCCACAAGATATACATTCATGCATACAATATGTAAGTGATGGGCAAAAGTAGACATTTAAGATGTTAAAACACTACTGTGATTCGAAGTGACTTTTAATGTTTGGTTCTTAAGGAACAATGAAAATACAGAGCAATATATTTTGTGGTTATGGAAGCTCTAATCCTAGAGTAACTTTCCAGTTAAAGGTCCCCCACTTATGCGGAGGGACCTGAGGCTGATTTTGTGCATAACCGCATATATCGCTGCCTTTTCCGAGATTAATAGTTATGAGAACCTCCTCGTTTATTGCTCTACTGTATACATAGAAGTCTATAATGACAGTGCATCCATAGATTGTGCCGATGGAAATATTTTGTATGAACAAACATACATTTCTAGACTACTGTCACAGGCGTCTTAGGCCATTAACTTCGTTGGAAGAGAATGGATATTACAGAATTTCAATGCATTCTCCCCTAAAACAGATACAAAATAAT
Organism: Eleutherodactylus coqui; assembly: GCF_035609145.1. Classification (NCBI taxonomy): domain Eukaryota; kingdom Metazoa; phylum Chordata; class Amphibia; order Anura; family Eleutherodactylidae; genus Eleutherodactylus; species Eleutherodactylus coqui. Next base: position 133,794,406 of record NC_089838.1, on the reverse strand, counting down.
AGCTTTAGGAATAATCCCTTTTGACATGATTTTCCTGTTTATTTTCTGGTTTTACACTGAAATGGGTTCCATTAAACTTAAAGGGGTATTATGATCTCAGATAATTGTGTGGCATGGGAATAGCCATCTGTATGCGGCAGCCAGAAGCGGCTGAGATTATAGAATCCGTCAAATTGTCTGTGCGTCACCCATAGCATGATATGCAAAAGTGATTCTTCATGCACATGAGCGGAAACCAATTGTGGTTTTCATTAAAGACAATGGAAGCTGTCCCACCGGACAGGCCGCAAATTCCACTGGAAAAACGCACTATAGATATACTCCTGCATGTCAGGCAAGCCATGCGGACCATCCACAGTACAGGTGAAAATTTCAGAAAGCAGGTACAGATTACTTTAGTTTAACTTTGCTCAATGTTTAAAAGGGTTGTCTGGTTACTGGACAACATTTCCACTATACCACCAACTGTGCTAAAGTAACAAGACCAGCTGTACTTGCCTGCCCTTTGCCATCGTGATCCAGCACTGTAGCTGCCCTCCTGGTGTTTGTTGTTGAAGGTTATGTTACCAGATATCACATGACCGCTGTAGCTTCACTGCCCATTCTTCTGGTGTCAGCTCTCACATCCTGGGTGCCACAAAACCAGAAGTTCACAATGGTGATGCTGAGTCCTCTGGCTGCAGCAGTGACATTACAAGATGGCAGGGCTACATTATTGGATTGTGGTCGCAGAGGACAGGTAAGTACAGCTGATTTTTGTTATTTTAGCACAGTTGGTGATAGAGGAGGAATGTTGTCCAGTAACCGGACAACCACTTTAAAGCCTACCTACATTTTCAGGTCTTTTTTTTTTTTTTAGAATGAGTTGTCTTGTGGGAACATGAGGAATAACACTATTTCTGGCTGTTGTTTGACTTGTATTCTGTAGTTTTCCCCTTCTGCAGGCTCTGTCTTTTAATTCTGAGTATTTCCTGAGCTGGTTGGTGGAGACAAGTTGCTATTATGTCTCCAATGCACTTTACACATCAAGAAGAAGATATCCTGTTCCCCAATCTCTTAGTAGCATATCCTCAGAAGCAGCAGCATATAGGACATTATAGAGAACTGCTAAGTGGTGTCGATGTGATTCCAGTAGCTGTGAGACAGTAAAACATCTACTTTTAGTCGTAGCGTTACGTGTGTGTGTCTTTTGTCACTAAGCTCTTCCTCCTCCGCCTCTCCATTGACTACTATGGGCACTATGTGATCTGACCTGTTAGTCCATCTTGTTTGCCAAGACAGAATTTGACAGTTTTCCAAAGTCAGTGTACAGTTAAGAAGGGAAAGAAGAAAGGAGCCCGATAAGTAGGGTGCAAAGCATTTTCTCTAATATGATAGTTTCTCATGTGTTTGTACTATTTATTTTATGCAAATTTGTTTAAAGTACAGTGTCTGGTTACATTTTGTTGAGAAAGTACCTGTGACTTGCCAATTTTGTACTTTCTTCTCCTAGGCAATGGGTATGAATATTTATCCAGGTAAATGTCAGATTTTATTTTTTGTGTGTTTCAGGCCTGCAGAATTTCATGACTTGGTGTACAAACAGACAAAGATCCCATCTCAGAATCAGGAGCTGCTCTACGAAGGCAGAAGACTAGTCCTAGAGCCCGGCAGACTAGCACAGCATTTCCCTGCAACTACAGAAGAGAATCCTATATTTGTGATAACAAGGGATATGATGACAGTCATTGGTCTACGATATGAAGAAAGTAAGTACACTTATTAGTACAGTATAAAATGGAGCGTGCAATAACAAAAAGCAGTACAAACCAAATCACTTAGGGCTAGTTGCACCTACCATGCTGGTGATCCGGGTTTAAAGAAAAAGTGTGGCACCAACACTTTTTGATATAAGATTCAAAACACCAACTTCACTTCATCTGTGATCAAAGGTTTAACCTCGGAGACATGTATTGTGTACCGTGATTGGCGACTGTAGTCGGGTGATCTTCCCAGCATTCAGAGTGATGGTAAAAACATGGCCACTACCAGCGGTAAATGTGGACATATCTTCACCACCCAAAAAACACCTATCTGATTTTGGTGAATCAAACTAGTTGAACTTAGTTCAGCAGCCAAATTCCTAAGGTTCAAATTGTACCAACATCACAAGATAAACCCTGTTGGTGCTAAGTAGATATGAGCGAGCATACTCGATAAGGCAAACTACTCGAGCGAGTAGTGCCTTATTTGAGTACCTGCCCGCTCGTCTCTAAAGATTCGGCTGCTGGCGCGGGTGACAGATGAGTTGCGGCAGTGAGCGGGGGGGGGGGGGGGGGGGGAGGGAGAGTGAGAGCTCCCCTCCGTTCCTCCCCCGCCGGCACCCGAATCTTTAGAGACGAGCGGGCAGGTACTCGAATAAGGCACTACTCGTTCGAGTAGTTTGCCTTATTGAGTATGCTCGCTCATCTCTAGTGCTAAGTTTTCCTACATTGGTGCAATGGGCCATTAAGCCAGTCTTACACAGGTGTTAGTAAAAACGCATTGTTTTTAAACCCAGTGTTCTGCAGCATTTTTGAACCTGTTTGACCGTTTTTAACTCACGCCATCATTGCAGACACAGTAAATTAGAACAGACAGCGTTCAAAAAGCGTGGCGTAAGAAACACTGTGCTAAAACTCCCGCCTGAGAAGCCCGCTAAAACGCTGTAAAAACCGCCTGTGTGAGAATGGCCTAAGTTGACTAATTGTTCTTTGTAGTTTAGCCATCTGCCATATGCAATGAAGAGATTTGATGAAGTCATACTATATTTCCCCACTTATTTGTACCTTGGTTTGGTTACTGGGCTAAATTTGTTTAGGCTCACAGGATATCTGTACACACTGCATGTATATGTGCGCTGCTTTATCCTTTTGTGTGACTTACCTAAACTTGGCAATGACCTGTTTAACATAACAAAATATTAACTAATTAGACGCTGTTCACACTAGATTCCATTCTGCATGGAATCCTCATGTGTTGTGGATCCTGTAATAAATGGTTCCCATGATGGCACTATGAACAGAGCCTTAAAACACACAAAATAGTAAATTGCATAATAGTAAAAATATTGTTTCATTATTTTGTATAGTAATGTACTTTACATGGGTTGTCCAAGTATGGGAAAAAAAGGCTGCCATCTCTGCAGCCTGTAAGAAATGCAACGGGTTGTATCTAGTGCAGCAGGGGCGAAGCTTAATACCACACTTGGAATGATGTCGCTCAAAAAACTGGGAATAAGACGTGGCGCTATGTTGAACATGCACAAACGCAAAAATTGTCGGATACATTTCTCAGTTTTTATTGATAATACCAGCTTAAACACGTTTTGAAGCAACGCAATGCTTCATCACTTCTTCATCACGCTCTTAGGCTGAATGCCCACGGCCAGGTCGGATTCTGCCTGCGAATGCAGACTCGGCACCCCCAGAGACTCCATACTTACAATCTGCCATTTCATGCATATACCACTCTTGCCATTCCACAATCAAGACCTCTAACTAGGACAAGGATAAACTCATTCCTTCCACAATTACATCTATTGGGATAGCTCCACTCCAGATCTCTCATCATCTAATACCGCACTTGTCCATTCCAGTCAACCCAGCGGGAGCAAACAGTCTGGTGTCAGATTCGGCGCCCCATCCCCTTCGCCCCTTTGATCTGCATCTGTATACAACTCATCCTAGTTACATTCTAGGACAGGTTTCTCATAACCTACTTGGACGGTGGCCCTTGTTTTCCATTCCTGGGGAATCTCTAAGTTTTCAGTGAGGCATATACTATTCAATATTGCCATAAAGAGTTGGAAGGCTATACTTCAGTTTTGATAGGGTGAGCTAATTAGCTCCGCTGTGCTCGAGCTATTAATTGCATTTCTTATGAGTATGATTCTAAACACTGTGTTGAGGAAGGTGGGATGCAAAAAACCTGGAATTAATGAAATCTGTTTTTTCCCCCAGTATTGATCCCTAAACTTCACTCGCATTATGACTTGGACATTGATTCCAACATGGCCAAGGTTTGTGTATTCCTTGCTCAACCTTTATGCATCATAACTCATATATGTTGCAATACTACATATGTTTTAATTTGTTCACCAGGCATTAACTGGGGTTGTCTGCTACTACTGTCGAATTGCCTCCTCATTGCTACTCACACAGGAACTTACACGGAATGGAATATCTTGGCTCATGTAAGGATTATTTTCTTTCGGTTAACTCTAGTTTAAAGGGGTGTACTTGTGAACGATATAGATGGCATATTCACAGTAAGGCCATCAGTGCACATGATGAGAATCGCTTGTTAACGGTTTTGTCTTAGACCTTGTATTTCTCAGTGTTGGTAGATGTAAAATATAAAAACCTGGAAGAATGAGTAAAACAAGCCTAACCAAGAATGCTACAGTTCTCTTCTTTACTGTCATAATCAATATAATCGTCAAAAACTATTAACTATAATTAAAATATGGCAATGCATTCACTGTGCTCTGAATTAATGTAAAATCTATGTTGGAAATGTAAAAAGCTTGTCTAATGAAATAACTTGCAAGAGCCGTTATACAGCCTCTAATGACATAACCATAGAGAAGGGGGCAAGTTGTGACAATATTTGCACAGCAGTGCGAAATATGGTGATGGGAGAAAAATGAATAATATAGGTGACTCCTTTTATCTTTACCTTCCAGTGTTTCTGATCACCACCAGTGAGGTTGGTTATATAAATGAGTTAGCAGCCATTACAAACTCCCAGACATGCTTAGCAGTTACTCATTATAATTGGTCGTCTTAGTAGTTAGAGGCTATAGACACCTTTTGGGTGGCAAATCCTTTTTTTTTTTTTTTAAACTTTAAATACGTGTACTTTGGGCTGACAATCATTTTTCCGGTAGGATTTAATTAAAAATGTTCCATTGTTTGTCTTCTGCAGCGTCTACGTATCAAAGTATAGTAACACTGCTGTCTAAGGTGTAGGTTTACATGGAGCAGCTATTGGCCGAAAAATCAACGATTTGCGAGATTTTCAGCGATAGTTGTCCTGTGTAAACAAAGTCGCTCAGTTGTTCGCTTTGTCTCCGCTCATTGAAGCAAAGTAGTTCTCCGTCCGTGTAAACGGGCAGCCAATCACCTGTTCCCAGTGAATGGAGGCGGGCAGCTGGAAGAAATCTCAGGTGCGCTCTGCCTCCATCCACTGAATGAGTATCACTCTTGTGTGAAGCCACCCTAAGGGGCCTTTTAGAGGAGCCTGTTCTCTTTTGAGCGAGCGACTGGCCTCACCGCTAACTCGTTTGCACTCATGTAGCCGGTCTAGACAGACAGATACATCGTTGGCTCGTTCAAATGAGAATTGTTCAAGGACTGAATGATTGCTGTTTAAACCAAACGAGCCAATGATGATTTTTATGCCTGCGGAAACTGAACGACGAACAAGTCTGGTGATCCTGTATGGCCATACATGTCCAGTTCAGATGCATGATAAATAGCGTCCATTCACACATGACTTGTTGATGTATTACATGGACTGACTGAGTCCCTAGAGCAAACACAAGTATTTACACAGGTTGTCAACCTTGAGAATAGCACCACCTCTGTGATGCCCACATGTCCCAATAGGACGGGACACACCTTTTTGAGTCATAGCGGACATGTTTAAATTAGTGAGTACAAAGTTTGCTTGGTTCCTTTATGATTTCCAATGGTTCACATTCAAACTCTGGATATTTCCTGCTTCAGATATAGCCTGAAATCTACATGGGTGCTTGCTGTGGATTTGCATAACAATAGGGGAAATGTGAAGCAACTACAGAAAAAAAAATCAATGACAGGACTTAAAAGTTGTCCATATATATTAATAAGAGGTACACTGTGCACCGCAGAGCGGCAGGCCGTCAGCCTGTGTATTTCTGTATACTAGCTGCTGGTTCTTCTGCTTTCCTTGCTATCCAGTAGAGAGCACTTTTAAATGGTGTCGTCTTTTTCAGTGAAGTAATGAGGGACGAGTATAATGAGACTGTTCACAAGAATACAGAAGTCACTCTGAAATTTAACTTCTGCAACAGAACTATTGAAAAAGACCTCAAGACGTAAGTTCTGAAACTCTAATTCTGAAGTGCAGTTCAAAGTCAGTCGTCTGTGTTCTGTAGATTAAATAGGCACTGCAACTGAAAGATTTCCACCGGATCTCATTAGTACCATTTTATTTCCAGACATTTATGCCAAAGATTTAATCTGGTTTCCAGCTGAAAGGTTTGTCATTTGTAATTTCAGATATGAACACGTGATGCAGATGAGCGTAGAGTCAGAAATATATGAAATACATTCCAAACTGCTACGGGTGAGTCTTTCCCATCACACGATAAAAGGCACATACATTGATCCTTATTTTACAGCATGCATCCAGGTAACCACTTACAGATCTCTCAGGATCTGCACCTTGGTGTCTACACATTTGTAATAAAGAATTAAAATGTAAGTTCTCTGCTGTTTTTTAGCTACATTTACTTGCAGGCTATATGCGTAAGGCCAATTGTCCATGGGCGGTTTTGAATTGCGGAATCCGCAGTTCAAGCTGCCCATTGGGAGTCATGGGCGTCCGCACTTGAATTTTGACATGCGGATTTGTTTTTCGGATTCCGCATGCAGAAAACAAATTGCAGCATGCTCCATTTTAGTGTGGTTCCCACACAGATGACTTCCATTGAAGTCAATGGAAGCTGTCTGATCCGCGGCCCAGCTGCATTTGACATTGTGGATGGGTCATTTGACATTGTGGATGGGTCGCAGATTCTGCGGGAAAGCAGGTGTTTAAAAGAAAAAAAGGTACTGCACATGTGCGCCAGCCACATCCACAGTACAGACCCGGACAGGTACCCAGGGTGGCCAGTTGCGGGCAAGGGCGGATTCCATTGCGGGCTCCCGCATGTGGAGTCCAACCCACCCGTGAACATGAGTTTTAATGTGTATAAATATATAAGACAGAATAGGAGATTTGTATGACTGTGGCCCTTTAAATCCTCCCTAATGAGAGCGTGATAGAACACTTGATAAATAAAACCGCTAACGTGAGCTTTAGTGTGTTGCACTAACAGTGAATTACAAGCTACCTTTGGTGGAAAAGTGCTAGATAACAAACTCCTAGTATGAAGCAAGTAGCGTGAGGGCGAGTGGGGACTGTAGTATGAGCTGGTAGACGGTGTGACCAGAACTGGAGTTCAGCAGAAAATAGTAAGACTGTTCAGATGTACTTTGAAAGGAAAAACCCCTCCACAGGGCTACTGTACATGAGGATCTAAGAGCACCGTGAAGTTCATATTTTCTTGTGAAGGTACGCATTAAGGTACTTACAGAGGATGATTTAGGGGATTATTAGAAGTGTGTTATCGGGACCATCTGTCTTTTGAATCACATGACTGATGCTTGAACCATCACTCTCCTCTTTGAAACATGAAAAAAAGAAGTGTTTTTTTTTTTTCCTTTGTCCCCCAAGGGGGACTTGGAGATGTGATTGGAGAGGCCAACCAAACAGAGTACTGTAAAGAAAAAAAAAATCTGGTGATAAAGTAGGAGTCGGACCCCGTGCTCAATCGCTGAGTAGTGTCACTGTTTACTGGGCCAGCGATCTAACATACCGTATCAGTGATGAGTAAATATGCAGGTGGCTGTTGCATCAGTTGATTTCTTACAAGAAAACATGTACGGGCGCGCTGCACATTTACCAGTCATAGATAAACCTTTCACAGCCTGTAAATGTAACAGATGGCAGGTAAGCATTGGTGCAATACAGAATTAGTGGAAGGTTCATTACGAGTTCTCTATTGCACAATGTATACTTAACCTAAGGGCTCCTTCCCACGGACGGATTTCCGACGCGAAATACCGCTGCATTGCCCGCAGCTATTAGTTTCTATTGAACCTAATAGCACAATGCTTACGGTGCGGAATCCCACATGCTCTATTTGCCGCGGATGTACGCGCGGACGGCTTCCATTGCAGTCAATGGAAGCCATCCGTCACGCTATCTTCCACTGTAGCACAGCCGAAGATAGCGTGAAACCGCTTCTCCGCTTACCGCCAGCCGCGTCATATGACGCGGCCAGCGCGTCATGTGACACTGTGGGCGTGTCATACGACGCGGCACGCGCTCTATTGCGCATGCGCGCCGAAGCGTCATGCGGGACGTAGGACGCCAAATCCAGAGGTAAGTATTGGGGTCTAGGGGGCGCCGTGACGGAGCCCGTCACGGCCGTGTGAAGCCGGCCTAAAGCTGGGTAAATATGCAGGGCATCTGTCGCATTAGTTGATTTCACACTTACAAATGTGCTCAGAAATCAACTAACGCGACCTTCCTCGCGCATTTACTGATCCCGCTGATTACTAAAGTGTTGCCCAGCTGTCAGGGACACTGACGGAATGAAGGGCCAAATGGCTGCGGTATTCGTACCAATCTTGCAGTATGCTGCTGAGCCGGTGCCCCGTTCCTCTCTCCTCCAGTCCCCTCTGCATACACTGGCCATACCTTCACAGCTGCCTGGAGGTGGTGACAGAGCCACGGCAGTGGAGTAGGGGGAGCTTCCTTGCAGAAGGGGTGGGCAGAATGCACATCCTCTATCCTATGAAAATTGTGCAGATGCAGCGTCCTAATGCTGCTGGGGCTGAGCTGAAAGATCTATGGGGAAACTATTTATTTATATATGGGCTCTCTCCAAAAATATAAAAAGAATTTTGTGATTCTGACTAAAAATAGAATCGCAGGGCTTCCAAGGGGCGAAATAATCAATTTCGATTAATTCTATTTTTCAGCTTTCGAGTTCTCAGCAAAATCTGGAAACATCACTGCGTGAAATTAAAAATGAACTGTCTCCTGGGGGTGGTCTTACTGACTCCTGGATCAATGTTGAAGGCACACGCCCCAATGACAGAAAGTAAGTCTATCAGCAGCACATTGTGTTATGTTTAAGGGTATGTTCACAAGTGGAATCTGCCAAGATTTTTCAGCCCGGATTCCCTCTTTAAAACCCTGACAAAATGTGTGGTTAAGAATTTTTGCTGCGGCTCCGCGTGCAGACTTAGCCCTGTGAACTGGTAAAATCAATGTTTAGAATTTCTGCTGCGGTTTCGCGCAGATCCACATAAAGTGACGTGACACTTTTTAACGTTGATCCGGACTTGGACTTTGCCCACTCAGGGCAAAAAATTGGTCAGAGATTTTTGGCTTGGACACAGATTTCTGCTACGGTTTTAGAAACGGAAAGATCTGTACTGGATGCTGTTATGTGATCATACCGTAGCATCCTGCTTTTCTTTATATATCTGTTATTGCCTACAAACTGGAAAGAACTGAGCCACTAATGAGTTAAGTTTTGTCCTTTGTAGTGTGGAAAAGATGCAGGTTTTGCTCAGCTTGATAACTGAAATCAGCTGTCAGTTCAAGAAGGATAAGGCGCAACGCAGTGAGTCTGCTTTTCTGAATTTTAAATTGCCTTTTCTCTGAAAATCTTGTCTATTTTTATGCTTTCCATTCTCTTCACATTAAAATATATATGTAATATGCTTGGGCTCAGATAAAAGGAGAGTTGAGCCCAAACACAGGTCGGGCAATGTGACTACGGAGGAAGCTGCTACTCTAAAGGCCACTCCATCTAGAGCCAAAAATCTTGGCTTAATAAAAAAAAAAGACTAGGATCACTTCTCTACTTAAAGCTAGAGCAGGTTGAAGTGTATGTACTTTATTAGTTTCCAGCTAAAACACGCCACAGGGCGTATTTAAAATGATAGGGCCTCTACTCATCCATACAAACACCTATTGATCCTTGGTGTGCAGTATCCATAGATCTTTAGGTTTAAAGCTCTATTATATTCAGGGGTTATTCAAACCCTCATATCTATTAAGCAAGATGCCAATAAATGAACCCCAAACTGCAGACAAGCGATTCTTGGTACATTTAAGTTATGCTCCAACTATATTTACTTGCAACATCAATTAAAAATCTACAAATTTTAAAGATGGTTCAGGGGTTAAGTAACGGAGTATTCTCATTCCAGTTTCTTCAAATGTCTCTCTGATTATTTGCAGGGCTATCCTACAATGAAGAACAAATACACAAGTTTGACAAGTAAGTCTTAAAACCTTGGACTGTCATGACTTTTGAACAGTCTTTCAGTTTTTCCTATCACAGCAAACCAATATCTGCATGACTAGTAATTAGTTAAAAGGTCACTAACTTTTCAAACCATTTGTGTTTATTTGCTAGTCAGTCTGATAACTACCGGTTTCCCCCGAAAATAAGACAGGGTCTTATATTAATTTTTGCTTCTAAATATTTCTTTACATGTATAGCTGCCTGGACACTATTTAAACATCATGCTAGGTCTTATTTTCAGGGGAAACATGGTAGCAAAATTGCTATTTATTTATATAAAACAATGTTTTATGCAGAAAGTCCTTCTAAAGTGCTGGCGACGACCGCCTAACTTGCTGCCAAGTGACGTTCTCTCTGTTAGGGTACTTTCACACCTGCATTCGGTCTCTGTTGTGTTTTTAGAATAGAGAAGTAGAATTAAATGCTTCCTTTTTATCCCATTCATTTCATTGGGTTTTTAATAAGAAAACAGAAAGCTTTCAGTTTGCTTCCATTAGGTTTGCCACTTTTGTGTCCAGGCTCATAGTATTAAGTCTGCCCTTAGCACATCCATTATTGTGATCTAGATGACAGTGAAGGTTCTACCTACAGTAGTTTCTCATAGCTCCAGGTAAGTATCTGTGTGTAGTGTTTACACAGTTGGATAGTTTGGCAAACTATTTGTCTAAGTTCCCAGATATAATTTTTTTGAAAAGTCTACTGCTATGGGAAATTAGTCTATCACGCAGGACGCTTTAAGAGCCTCCCATTATTTGAGAGGACGAGTAGAGTCTGTGTCATAGGAGGTTAGGAAGTCATTGGTTTGAGGAGCGGATATCTGCCTGGCAAATCAGGTTTGACAAAATGTCACCAATTCATGGAGGTCCATACCATTGCATGATCTGAGAAGAGAATGGGTTCAATGCTTGCCTCGGGGAACCTGTCCAGGAGGGGGGGTGAGAGAATAAAATATAGTCCAAGCAGTTAAGAGGGCAGCTAATTAAAATTCCTATCCCTGAAATAGAGAGTGCGCCAGAAGTCTAGCAGGTGTCTCTAAACTCGGTGGACCGCCCCAAAAGACAAGGATGTATGATGTCATCATCCTGTTAGTGCCTTTTATCCAAAAATGAAAGGTTCTGGGAGACACCTGGAGCCCGGGAACCAGTGGATCATGTATGTGAAAAGACTTGCGCACAAAGTTATACTAACTTAGGGTGGATTCAGACGACCGTATATCGGCTCGGTTTTCACGCCAAGCCGATATACGGTGTCATTGTCTGCAGGGGGGGAGGATGGAAGAGCCATGATCCACTGGTTTTGAACATCCCAACGACTGGTGTATAAATAAGTATCTGAGTACGTCCGGAGTACATTTCTATGTCACCGGCATTGCTGGGCGGTCGACTCTCTCAATTGTCCATTTTGTATTAGATATGTTTTATTTATATAATATATGTGTACTATGGTAGTAATGGCAATGCCAGACTATTCCTATCAATCTCGTTATTGTGCAGGCAGAAACTGTGCATTCATGCAACAAAGGCCCACACGTTGTTCAAGGATGAATGCGTTAGCAAGTATGAAGGACTCCGCAGCAAAGCCCAGGAGTGGATGAGGTAGGTGTAACTCACCGCCTTGCTGTTTACTTACTAGAGCTTGTTTTATTATATTTTTTAATCTTCTTGAACGTTTTTCCTCCCAGGAAGATGATGCTCTTAAGGAAACAGCTGTTTACACTCAAAAGTCAGTGTTTTGACATTGCGGAAGAAGTTTCAAAGTGTCAGCATTATATTAATGAGGTGTGTATGCACTATGGTGACTTCACCTTTAAACACTTAGTTTAGTATAACGCATTCTTTATCATTGTACACTCTTGAATTGATGATCTCTTTTTATATAGCGCCAACATATTTTGCAGCAATCTATAAATTGGAGATTACATGAACACACAATTTGATTATTATAGTGTAACTGATTGCAAGAGCTCACTCTTGATGAGGAAATAGGATTGACACAAAGTAAAAGTGCTGAGTCTGCACAATGGTCTAGGCATCTTTTATACTAAATGGAATAGTACGCATAAAGCTGCATTAGCCGGTCACCAACTGGTGTCTATGTATACTGATAAAGTACATTTGAAAGGGATAGCATGGCATGTGGGGCTTAATGTTGGATGAAAGGGGCAGGTTGCAAATAAGAATGTAGAAGAGGCGTAAAGAGGGAAGATTTAGATCAAGGAATGCAACTGGCCTGCTTAAAATGATGGCATTTTAGGGCACCCTCAAAGTTGAGGATCCGATGTAGTGTATTCCAAAGAACTGGTGCAGCTGAAGAGAAAACTTGGAGATGGGAGTGGAAGGTTCTGGTTAAGCAGGAACGTAGTGGAAGGTCATTTAGCAGAATGCAGAGGGGGGTAGACAAAAGTGAGGAAGAGATATAGGACGGTGCTGCACTGTGGAGAGCTTTAAGAAAGAATAGTGAGTTTAAAGTGTATTGTAAAGTGGTTGGGTAACCCGTGCAATGGTTGGCACAGCGTGGAGGCATTGGTGTAGCCGTTGGACAGAAAGATGAGGGTGGCTGCCGCATTCATGATAGATTGGACAGGGGAAAGTTTAGTAGGGATCGCACAGTTTGTATTGAGTTCTAGTAGTCAAGGTGACAATGAATCAGAGCAGCAATAAGAATTTTAGCTGTTTTCATAGTGAGCAAGGGGCAGGTTCTGGAGGTGACATGAGTGGGAGTGAAGGAAATACCAGTGTCAGATATGACCCTAAGACAGTGGGTGTGCTGCCTAGCAGTTACTGTAGTATCACACACCGCAATGGAAATATCTCTTTTAGTCAGGTTAGTAGATGGATGAAATACGAGAAATTTAAGTTTATTATCATTGTTGTCGTTTGTTTTTTGTTTTTTTATTTTCTTGTGCTATCTTACTCATCTGCAGTATCAAGAAAGCATGCCTCCCAAAATGTTTGCTAATCCTGGGGGAATAAAGGCAACAGTAAATCCAATCTACACAAGCCCTAACACCTTAGTGGAGATGACGCTGGGGTGAGTGTTCTCTGCTGTGTAACTGAATTACATTATGATTAGAGATGAGCGAGCATACTCGTCCGAGCTTGATGCTTGTTCGAGTATTAGGGTGCTCGAGATGCTCGTTACTCGAGACGAGCACCACGCGGTACTCGTCTTGATTAAACGAGCACTGACCATTGAATTCAATGGAGCCGGCAATACAGCCGGCTCTATTGAAAGCAATGGGCTGCCGGCGTACGCGGGATGAATTGTCGGGAAGAGCTTAAATATATAAGCCCTTCCCTGCAATTCATCTAGAAATGTGTAAAAATAAAAAATATATATATATACTTACCTGGTCCCGGCAGAACGATGTTAGCCCATTGAATTCAATGGAGTCGGCAATACAGCCGACTCCATTGAAAGCAATGGGCTGCCGGCGATCGCGGGATGAATTGTCGGGAAGGGGTTAAATATATAAGCCCTTCCCTGCAATTCATCCAGAAATGTGTAAAAATAAAAAATATATATACTTACCTGGTCCTGGCAGACGGAGTTCAGCGCGGCAGGCTGCAGTTCTCCTGAACTGCTCTGAACAGCTGTGAGTAGTAGTCAGCAGCCGGGGATTTAAAATCCCCGCCTGCTGAATGAGAGGCCTCTGATTGGTCACAGCCTGACCAATCAGAGGCATCCCTCACTCACACCCATTCATGAATTCATGAATGGGTGAGTGAGGGCTGCCTCTGATTGGCTCAGCGCAGGGACAGCTGAGAGCTGCCAATCAGAGGCTGCTGAATACTACTCACAGCTGTTCAGAGCAGTTCAGGAGAACTGCAGCCTGCCGCGCTGAACTCCGTCTGCCGGCACCAGGTAAGTATATATATATTTTTTTAGTTTTACACATTTCTGGATGAATTGCAGGGAAGGGCTTATATATTTAACCCCTTCCCGACAATTCATCCCGCGATCGCCGGCAGCCCATTGCTTTCAATGGAGTCGGCTGTATTGCCGGCTCCATTGAATTCAATGGGCTAACATCGTTCTGCCGTGATCAGGTAAGTGTGTGTGTGTGTGTGTATGTGTATTTTATGTTTACACATTTCTGGATGAATTGTAGGGAAGGGCTTATATATTTAAGCCCTTCCCGACAATTCATCCCGCGTACGGGGTCTCACTCTTGCCGCTATTGTGGCTTAATAGTGGGACCTGGGAACTTGAGATACAGCCCAAAATGTAGCTCCTCGCCTGCCCTATCCGTTGCTGTGTCGTTTCCATCACTTTCTTGTGTTTTGCAGATTTTCACAAATGAAAACCTTAGCGAGCATCGGCGATATACAAAAATGCTCGAGTCACCCATTGACTTCAATGGGGTTCGTTACTCGAAACGAACTCTCGAGCATCACTGAAAGTTCGACTCGAGTAACGAGCACCCGAGCATTTTGGTGCTCACTCATCTCTAATTATGATGTAAAAAATATTTCAAAGTTTCAAAGACTGGATTGGTTTGGCTATGTGAACATTTGGTTAAAAAGTCGTTTAAGGATACCTGGGACGACTATTGGCCGAATAATCACTTGAAAGAGCAAAATCAAACAATAGTCGTTCAATATAAACATGGCCACCGACAGGGTGATGAGTAATAAGTCACTGGACACTTCGTTTTAGCTTACTAAAAAAAAAGTCGCTGGTAGATCAAAAGTTGTTTGGTGTAAAGTCACAATTGTTTGTATTTGAATGAGTTGTGAACAAATTTGATATCTCAGCAAACTACTAATGAACAAGCTTTGCTCTGTGTAAAAGCAAACAAATGACTGTTGTTCAGATGCTTCATCACCTTTTCTAAACAATAGTTGCTCAGTGCAAAGGTACCCTTAAAGGGGCCTGTCCAGGACCTAAAGCCTCATGTCCAGGGGCTGATCGGATTCTGCATGCGGGAGCCCACAGCGGAATCCGACCATGCCCAGCAGCTGGAGGCACTACGGGTCTTCTACTTACCAGTCTGATTCTTTATTTTCTTCACTGGGATGTGTGCGGAAGCGCCGGCTGTCGCACATGCGCAGTGGAGTTTTTTTTTTTTTTTTTTTTTTTTTTTTTAACTCCTGCTTTCCTGCAGAATTGCAGACAGGTTGTGGATCGGATGGCTTCCATTGACTTCAATGGAAGCCACCAGTGCGGGATCCGCACTGAAGTGGAGCGCGCTGCATTTTTTTTTTTTTTTTTTTCCGGATCAAAAGGTCCGCAAATCAAATCCGCATGCTTTGTCGTTTGCGGACGCCCATGTTTCCTTAGGGGTAGCTTAATTTGTGGATCTTCCGCAAATCGAACCTGTCCTCGGACATTGGGCCTAAGTCTGCTGTTTTTCCAGGAGCTCATCTGTCATTTGGCTGTGTCTAGTATTGCAGCTCAACCCCATTTAGGTGGATAGCGTTGAACTGCAATACCAAATACAAGCTATGGATGTTCAGCTGTTTCTAGAGATACAGTGGACCCATTTTTTTCCCCCTAGTCCTTGACAAATCACCTCAGGATATTTTCTTGAGTTTTGTTGTATAATGCTATTTAAGATATTTCCACAGCAGCCTAAAATGGTCAATTTCCCATTTAGTATAGGAACTCCTTTGCCTTATGCAGCTATACTGTATATACCCTTGTTTACTACGCTCCCCTTTACTCCTTGAAGGGTGCTTGCTGCTCATGCACACATAGCATTATTTTAACAAGCATTTGCACAAACTCTTAGCTTCCTCTTACATGGCTAAGCTGTCAGTAAGGAGCACTGATCAACAGTGCAAATAGTTTAGACTTGTTACTTACATCTATGTATGACATTACTCGTGTATTTTCCGTGCAGGCGATCACTTGTCTTTCCTGCTCTGATGCCGTTTCATTGCAAATGGTAGTCAGCTGCCTCTTCAAACAGGTGGATGTGCTGCCAACAAGCCAACGTTTGTATGTCGGCATAGATGCACTCAACAGGCAAAGTGTCATTCAATCAGTGCACAATAATTGGGAACAGTTGCTGTATAATAGACCCCTTACCCTCAACCACTAAGATGGGTGAAGCTATCTGCTACTAAAGGGACATTTTTCTCTTTCCACTTAAAACTATATCCCTAACTCAAAGTAGGGAGCCCCATTAACCCTTCAGTGGCAGGTTTATGTAGTCTTCAGCACATTTCAGTGCGGCAAACCCCAGAGATTTTCCGGGCGTGCCAATAAAGGGGTTAATTGATACAGCACATTATGGGAATTGGGTTCCTTATTTGCAGCATATAGTTGTACATAATCTAACACTTCAAGGTGTGTTTCAGCTTTGCTGTTCAAACGTGTAGTCCACCTAACAAAAAATATATATATGTATCCATCAGAATGCGAAAGCTCAAAGAAGAGATGGAAGGAGTTGTTAAAGAGTTGGCTGAAAATAACCACATCTTGGAAAGGTAAATGGGCCACCTCTTTATTGTTGGAAAAAAAGCCTTTTTTTGTCCGTTCTATATAGTAGGTACAGAAGTGACGATTTCCCATCCCTCAGGCAAACTGACTATTGAATGCCAATCTGTAGACAAATTATTATTCTATGTCATGCTACGGCAATCTTTAGCTGTGCATCCTACGCTTTGATGTATGTCGCTTAGAAATGTGTGTCATTTGCTGTACAGCTTTGCAAATATTTCATTGCCAGCAGTCTGGACTTTACAGGGAGCCCTGCACATTCACATCACAATTCACTTAATGAGATCTCCATCCTCCAATTCTATGTTTGCACATATTAGAGCGGTTTATCCACAAAGGACGCTTATCACCTCCCGATATGCATAGTATAGGTGATAAATGTACGATTGCTTCAATCCGTAATGATCACTAGAAATGGGTTCCCTAGTCCTTGTTACTCCTCACCGAATGGCCACAGTGAGGGCAAGTGTGACTGGAGCATCATTCAAGTGTACAGTATGTGTGTTGTCTGCAGAGCTGACATCAGCTGAGTGTACACTCGTCACTGTGCTGTAGATGATCAATATAATGGACAGTATGTGTGTTGTCTGCAGAGCTGACATCGGTGGAGTGTACACCCGTCACTGTGCTGTAGATGATAAATATAATGGACATATTAAACAATCCTTTTTATGTTTTACATCATATATAATACATTGCCGTTCCTTTACGTGGCTAGAAATACCGTTTTGTATTTCCTCGATCACAGTCCTGTATTTCTAGTTTGCTGATGTCGTCTTTGCTTTATCCTCTCTCACAGATTTGGGGCTCTGACCATGGATGGTGGATTTCGGAATGTGGATTGCATTTAGTTTGCAGCTCCGCACCTTCCAAATAAGAACTTGCCTCGTGGCATTTCATTGGACCTTAACCCTTGCCTGCTTCCTTATCTGTAATTTCAGTGCCAGAGATGTATGTATATATGTACTATAATGTGAATATATGGCAATGTTTGGGTTTATTTTGATTATAATACAGTTGCTGTTGTCCAGTTTCCTGAACTCCAAGTACTGTAACTCTCAGTGGAATAGTGTACAGAAAATCTATTAATAATGCATCTAAAGTTAATGACTGTTTTAATTAAAACATTTAGTATAATTATTTTACTTAAGTCTGCTTCATATTCATCTATTATGTTTTCTACGGTCCGGGTGGTGCCAATAGGATATGTCTGCTGGAAAACACCACTTACTTTCATTGGTTACACGAAAGACAACCTCTTAGCAAAACTGAGTAGTGGATGCCCACCTTGTTTCTCCTATAGCTTCTGGGTGCCCTTCATAAAAACTTTCAGCGGCCATAGGGAAGTGTCCCAGCTCCTCTTCTTCCTGCTTTTTGTTCTTTTTGTCCCTTTTACATGTCTCTAGCACTCATAAACTCTTATGTTATGTGACATGCCTGTGTCCCTGTGTGCAGGGAGTAGTAGTGACAGAGGATCTAGGCATACGGCGGTGCTTACAAGAAGATGGGGTCTGGCTAATTACAGTACCAATTCCATATAAATAAATGGAACCCAGAATCATCATGGGAAGGAGAGTGCCTGATGCTCTGGTTCTCCAGTAGGCGTATGGCCAACTTTTAGTGGATATTTACTGTACTCCGAATAATACATGACATATACCATGACTAGCTCCCTCATTGTCACCACGCTGCTGCAATAAATGAATAGGGGCATCTACGCATTCTGCTATCACAATTTGTACAGAGGATGTACATAAAGGCTGCTAGCAATTCTTTCTAACTGGCAAGTACTGTTATCATATGGCATCAAGGGTGGCTGCCACTGAATGCTGCACTGCATTCCTCCTAATAGAAAAAAACTTTGCACATTTGTTCGTTACTAGAATTTATATAAAAATCTCACTTTTAAACCAATTGGGTCAAGAAATAAAGGTGGGGTGAATTTTTCGAAGGTCGCCAGAGAACCATCATTGTTAGTTCATATCTGGAAACTATTGGGTGTAGGAAGGTGTGCAAGGTGTAGTGATTTCTAATATGTAGATTTACAATATATTTTTCCTAATACTGTAATTTCATTACAAGTAAAATTCTAAGTTGTACTTTTAAGTACTGAAGAGTAAAGCGGTCACCCAGAAAGAAAAAAAAGTTTGTAAAAGCAAATCAGAGTGCTGGCAACACATACTAAAGCCACACTCCCCTCATCCAGTCCCGCTTCACCCCTGTTCCAACAGTGCGCACTCCCCTGCTGCTTAGCAATCCTTCCTTCTGCAGTGATGACTTCCTGACGATTGCAGCCAGCACTGGTTGTAGCGAGCCTGAGATTGGCTGTAGCGGTCACAAGGCCCTGGTGTTGGTGATGAAATTGTGGCAGCAGGATATCGCCTCTGTTTTAAGCTGTACATGCATCCAGAGTAACTTTTTCCATTATTCAGTAATAATCCAGATATGCCATGAATATGTGAAAATATAGCATTGCACCTCCAATGACTTACAAAATGAAAGGGTTCTATAGATGACTTGAAGGGGTTTTCAGGACTTCAAGGGGTATTCTAGCTGTGAAGCAAATTTTCAAAAATTCCAGTTATGAAAGGTCTTTGTGTCATGTTTATGCACAGCTGTTTATGGGTATAAATCACACACACATTAGTTTTTAATGCTGCCCTACATTTCAGATGTTTCCCAACATTGTTATTTTCCAAGGGGGGGATGGGGAATATATGGCGTGTATTTCTTCGGCAGAGTCCCAGGTGGCGGGTTGGTGTGTTAGAATGCACTCTTGGGCTCGGTTCCCACAGGCGGAATTGCCACAGACTTTCTGCGTGGAAATTCTGCCAGCGTTTTTTTTAAATTTTTTTTAGATCCCGGGATAAAGCAGCAAAGTGGATGGGATTTGCAAAAATCTCGTCCACACGCTGCGGAAAGCCGTAGCGGCCAAGCACGCACTGAAATTGGCATGCCACGTGGAAATCATAGCCGCGGCATGTCAATTTTGGCGCAGTCTGCCCTGCAGCCTCTCTCCTCTCTATGGAGAGAGATGGCTGCAGCGGAATGCAGGTGGCGAAGCCGCTTCAAAACCCGTGCAAGTTTAGGAGCTGCATTTCAACCGCCGAAATCTCAGGGTATTTCCGTGCCGTCCGGCTGTGGTCATTCCGCGGGATTTATTCTCAGTGAGAACCCAGCCTTAGACCAATACCCACACTGTGCAGAACAAGGGAGAATGGCCATCCGTGCCGTGAACACCCGGTAACAGTCCAGGAAACCAGCATGGTAATCCGATGGAGTAAGAGGGGACATTCCCCAGGACATCTTTTACTCAAGTTCCCTTTGTTCATCAAAATGTTTTGGTTTTGTTACAGGGTTCTAGGGGTATTCCGAATAAGGCTTTGAGCAAATCTGAGAATAGACAATGTGCTTTGTGTAAAATAAAAAACTCCCTTCTGCTTATGCTGCCTGTACTAGAGATGTCAGCTTTGTTTGGATAAAGTAGTAGCTGATGAATCTCCATCTTTAATTCAATTATTAAGGAAATTGTAAATACAGAGGTGCATAGCTCTGTGCAAGTTTTTAAAAGATCTCTTCCCAGCACCTCGGGGGTTAAATCTCCTTGCCTTAAATCTCCTCCTATAAATGTTTCTGATTTCCAGTGGATCAGCCTTAATTGAGGAGAGAGAAGCCTCTTATGAGTCATCTTCTGAAGCTGAACTAGCTGGTAAACCACTCTTTCAGGCTGCATTCATACGAACGAATGTATATCGGCTCGGTTTTCACGCCGAGCCGATATACGTCGTCCTCATCTGCAGGGGGGGGGGGGATGGAAGAGCCAGGAGCAGGAACTGAGCTCCCGCCCCCTCTCTGCCTCCTCTCCGCCCCTCTGCACTATTTGCAATGGGAAGAGGCAGGATGGGGGCGGGGCTAATTCGCGGAACTTAGCCCAGCCCGCCTCCTTTCATTGCAAATAGTGCAGAGGGGCGGAGAGGAGGCAGAGAGGGGGCGGGAGCTCAGTTCATGCTCCTTCATCCCCCCCCCCCCCCCCCCAATGAATTTGGAAGAAACTAAACAATACCGCTCCGTTCAGGATCAAATATTTGATAGCGTTAGGTCAAGACGCTTTAAGGTTTTTCCACTACAGGCAGATATATAATCCTTGATTATATGGAAGATTCTATGTTTCTAGGGCTGTAAAACAGAAGTATCCCTTTGAGGAGGAGGAGGTGGCAGATTGAGGTAAGGACCCAAAAATTGATGCATCAGTAGCAAAAATTTCAAACAAATTAGCCCTTCCATTTGAAGATTTAAGATGTATAATGGATCCTTTAGATAGAATCCGCTTGAGTCTCAGATTATTAATACAAGGGGCTGCTGATAAGTTTTTCGCTTTGTGTTCTTTTTTTTGTTTCTATGGTAGTGAATGTTACATCACATGAAAGCCTTATGTTTCTGATATAGGTTTTCAAAATGTTGTGTTTGTAGCTTATGGCAACAGTGATCTAGGCACGCGGGAAAACAAAATTGCGGAGTCTGAGGTGATATTCACAGCAAATGAGAGCAGAGGAGTGATAAAATTCTTGTCTGCGAAGGATATTTATTGTGATATGTCACAGACATTGGGTGATCAATGCCCTTCATATTCTACATGAAGAACTGGTTTGCCAAATTTAAAATGGACCACTTCAGCACCAATGATGAGGAACGTCCTGGACGACCGAGAGAGGTGGTTGTTCCGGAGATTGTCGATGCTGTGCATAACCTCGTACTGGAGAATCATCGAATGTCAGCTAAAGGAATAGCAGACATCATGGGGATTTCTCGTGAACGTGTTTGTGTCATTATCCATGAACATTTGAACATGAAGAAGCTATCTGCAAAGTGGGACCCCAAATGTTTGACAACAGATCAGAAAAGCATGCGAGTGAAAACTCCCTGGTCCATTTGTCAGCGTTTCCAGACTGATAAGAACTTCCTGGATCGACTGGTCACTATGGATGAGACCTGGATTTATCTGTATGACCCTGAAACCAAGGAGCCGTCAAAATAGTGTAAGCACAGTGGTTCTCGCCCGAAGAAGTTCAGGGTGCAAAAATCAGGCACTAAGGTGATGGTGTCTGTGTTCTGGGATAAGGAGGGCGTGCTGCTAGTGGACTACCTTCAAAATGATTCCGCCATCAGTGCAAGGTATTACATTGAACTTTTGGACCAATTGAAGGCAGCTCTGAAGGCCAAAAGGCGCGACAAGCTGTCCAAAGGAATCTTGTTCCTAAAAGACATCGCCTCCGCTCACACTGCACAAGGGACCACGACAAAACTGGTGGAGCTAGGCTTCCAGCTGGTTGACCAACCACCTTATTCACCAGATCTAGCTCCCTCCGACTATCATCTGTTTCCAAACCCGAAGAAACACCTCAAGGTTACCAAATTTCTGATGCCATGACTGGTTTGAGGCACAACCAAAATCCTTCTTTTTGCAAGGCTTACAGAACTTGGAATACCGATGTAAGAAGTGTGACATCAGTGGAGAGTATGTGGAATAAATGTAAAGTTTCATCTTCCTATCTTGTTTCTTTCTGAGTAAAGCCAAAGACTTATCATCAGCCCCTCGTAGAACCTCTAGGGGACAGATCCTGGAATCTTTTTTCCTACTATAACCAAGGCAATTGATTTTATTACAGATGCATCTGCTGATGCATTGAGACTTACTGCCCGAACAGCGTGTCTAATTCCACAAGAAGAGCCTTATGTCTTTAGCCCCATGGCCTATTTTGTCATTGAGGACGCAACGGTTTTGGGGGGATTTTAATCTCCATATCTCAAAAGCCAAAACTTTTTTATTTTTCTGTTGACACGGCCATCTAAGGGCTTGTGTTTTTGTGTGGTGAGCTATAGTTTTTATTAGTATCATTTTGAGGTACGTATGACACGTGATCATTTTTATTGCCCTTTTTGGGAGGTAAAATAAGCATTTAGCCTCAGGATAAATAGTGTGCTCAAATTATAGTACAGGTCATTCTGGACACTATGGTGCCAAATAAGTGGGGGTTTTCTTAATTTTTTTTTCTTTTTTTTATACACTATCTTTTGTTTTCTTACACTCTTTATGTTCCTGTAGGGAACCTGAACCATAGCGGCTATGATCATTATAAGGCATTGCAGGACTTATGTACTGCAATGCCTTATCGCTTGTAATAGCAATCATAGGCTATGGATAGCTGTTGGCCCTCCTGTGATTACATTGCGGGGGCCTGATGATGTCACAGAGGCAGCACCCTCTCTACATGCCGCAATCTACATAGATCGCGGGTTATTAACGGGGGTCGCTGACTTAATGTACCCTACTGTTGCGGCGGGAGGCCGGCTCCCGCTGCATGGTGGCACGGGCTCACTTCTGATCCCGCGCCTTCTACATGTTGTAAGGTTCCATCCTATCGCAGGTAAGTACCACGCTGCCATGACGTAAACTTACGCCATGTGGTGTTAAGGGGTTAAATACTGTTATGAGGATTTTGTTTCAAAGGCTAGGGGATTACCGTATATACCGGCGTATAAGGCGACGGGGCGTATAAGACGACCCCCCAACTTTCACCTTATACGCCGGTAATATAGTGTAAAAAAAAAAAAATCATTACTCACCTCCCCCGGCGTTCTGTCGCGCTCCGGCAGGATGTCGCTCGCTCCTCGTCCCCGGCGCAGCATTGCTTTCTGAATGCGGGGCTTGGAGTCCCCGCCTCCAGAAAGCGAATACACACGCCGTCAGCCAGTTACAGCCATTCAATGACAGCATTGAATGGCTGTGATTGGCTGAAGGCGCACGTGGCTTCAGCCAATCACACCCATTCAATGATGTTATTGAATAGTGTGATTGGCTGAAGCCACGTGCGCCTTCAGCCAATCACAGCCATTCAATGCTGTCATTGAATGGCTGTAACTGGCTGACGGCGTGTGTATTAGCTTTCTGGAGGCGGGGATTCCAAGCCCCGCATTCAGAAAGCAATGCTGCGCCGGGGACGAGGAGCGAGCGGCATCCTGCCGGAGCGCGACAGAACGCCGGGGGAGGGGAGTAATGATTTTTTTTTTTTTACACTTTTTTTTTGTATTACCGGCGTATAAGACGACCCCCGACTTCAGAGCAGATTTTTCGGGGTTCAAAAGTCGTCTTATACGCCGGTATATATGGTATATGTGATTTCTTGCCAGGGTGCGCTTTTATTTGAATAAGCCAAAAAAGAAATATGGGCTTACCTCACCAGCAGTATCTTCCAATATAGCAGGGAAATCTGAATTTCAACGGGAGCTCCATCCTCAAGCAGCCGAGGGCAGACCGCTAAATTCCATATGAAAAAAATAGAAGTGGAGAGGAGCTGCTACCGTTAAAAAAAAAAATGTCATTCTTTATTAAATAAAAAGCATACAGCTCACAGGTCCACGCTGAACGCGTTTCGGCTACAGTAGCCTTTGTTTGGACAAGCATTGGATGATACATTGGAAAAAGCTTCAGATAAAAACAAAGGGTTTTACAACACTTGGTTTTCCTAGACCGCAGAGGCCCTTTCGTAGTGGGGGAGGAGGATAGAAAAAGAGTTTAGGTAGAATAAACATCCAAATTTCCAGGATTTAAACAGTCTGACTGTACCAATAGAAACACTGGCCTAACTATAGGGGATGCAGTTGCACCCGGGCCCAGCAGCCTTAGGGGGCCCATAAGGCCTCTCTTCTCCATATAGGGAGCCCAGTACTATGAATAAAACATTATAGTTGGGGGCCCCGTTATAGGTTTTGCATTGGGGCCCAGGAGCTTCAAGTTAAGCCTCTGCGTTAAGGGGTGAAGAGAAGTAGTGGGGCCCTGAGATAAACCTTTGTACCTGGGCCCATGAGCCTTTAGCTATGCCCCTGAATAGAAACCAACAATTGCCACCAGGCCCCAGGTTGGAGGTTCTTTCCCTCTATTTTCAGGCCTGGGAAAAGATTTCAGTAAGTCCTTGGATAAAGAAAGTGGTAAACGGAGGATACAGTCTGGGCTTCCTCTTTTCTCCTCCAGAAAGATTTAGCCTTAGAAATCTAAAGTCAGATTTCACAAAACTGTTCCTGATTGGCTGAATTCCTGAAGGTTCTTGAAGCATCTGTAGTGATTTTTGCCTGGCCTGGAGGGTTAGGGTTAGTTTTCCTGTTAGGCCTACATTATTACCTCCAAATATTGGCTGCTTGAAAACTAAACCGGAACTGGCAGAAGGCAGGGCCAGGAAGAGAAGATAAAGCACAGGTAAGATGCCCCTCCTCCACCCCCGGGTCCTGGAACAGAATTTTTTCCCCCACAAAACTGGAGGGTTGATATGTAGTTTCTTACCATGGAAACACATGCATCTCCATAGGAACTGTAGACACCAAACTAGAGTAATGTATTTGCTTTTCTTGTTACTTGATTGTTGTTTGAACACACTGACAACATTATCCACACGCATTGGTGCGGATTTTGATGCAAAACCACATCAAAAGCCACAGCGCAACCTATGTTGTGGGTCTTGGCATGGCTCTACACCAAATTACGCTACGAGTGAACGTACCTTCAATGCTGAAAATGGCCTTAAGATGGAACAATGGGCTATAAAAAGGTACTGGCTTGAAACTGAGATTCCGTTCTGCCACAGCTGCCAATAGCCACACGATCTTGCCAACCTTACAATGGCAGCCACAAGTGGGCGGAATTTTAGCCCATGTCTCTGCCTCAAGGCCATTATCCGCATTTGACATGAAACTCTGAATCTTGTACAAGATTTGTGTGTTGCAAGACGCACTTATATAAACCACATTCTTTTGAATAGGGTCATACACATGAGCAATCTTTTCCTGCATTGCACCGTGATGCGGGGAAAAAAATCACGGCATGTCTTATCTTTAGGTCCATTGCATCACCCATTGTTTGCAATAGGATCGGCAAAGCCTCGCACCGCGTGCTATGTGAGGTACCCCATTGAAAACAATGGGGAACGTTCTGGGATCCTCAGCCATGGCTGTCAAGCTCGCTGCAGGATCGCTACTTCCCTGAAGTGATATGAGACGTTTTTGATACAAAACCTCTTGCAACTGTGGGAAATCGCACGGTGACGAGCGAGATATCATAGCCCGGTATCTCACTGGTCTGTGAAATTAGCCTGAGGCAGAGGCCAAGATCAGAGATTACAACTAGTACATGTTTAGGCTCATTTCACATTCAGTGTCTGTATTTGACCCCTTAAAGGGGTTGTCCCGTGGCAGCAAGTGGGTCTATACACTTCTGTATGGCCATATTAATGCACTTTGTAATGTACATTGTGCATTAATTATGAGCCATACAGAAGTTATCAGAAGTTTTTCACTTACCTGTTCCGTTGCTAGCGTCCTCGTTTCCATGGAGCCGACTAATTTTCAGCGTCTAATCACCAGATTAGACGCGCTTGCGCAGTCCGGTCTTCTTGTTTTCTGAATGGGGCTGCTCGTGCCGGAGACCGGCTCCTGGTAGCTCTGCCCCGTCACGTGCCGATTCCAGCCAATCAGGAGGCTGGAATCTGCAATGGACCGCACAGAAGCCCTGCGGTCCACCGAGGGAGAAGATCCCGGCGGCCATCTTCAGCAGGTAAGTAAGAAGTCACCGGAGCGCGGGGATTCAGGTAAGCGCTGTGCGGTGTTTTTTTTTAACCCCTGCATCAGGTTTGTCTCGCGCCGAACGGGGGGGGGCTATTGAAAAAAAAACAAAAACCCGTTTCGGCGCGGGACAACCCCTTTAATGACACGGCCCCTTTTTTTGTTTTTCTCATGGTTTTTTTTTTTTCCCCCCTCCCCCCTTTCAGAAAAATCCTTTAATTAATTCATCTTCGTAGCTGTCCGAGGACTTGATTTTTGCAGGCTGAGTTGTATTTTTCAGTGGTGCTATTTAATGTACTGAAAATCGTTAATTTATAAATGAAGTGAAATGGAAAAAAAATGCAATTCTGCCAGGTCTTGCTTTTACAGAATGCACAATGCAGCAACAATGACACATTATTCAGTAGCATTATGATGATACCAAATTTAGTTTTATTATTGCTGTACTATTAAAGAATAATTGTTTTTTTTTTTCGGGACGTAATGGCGTTTCTATTGGTACTATATTGGAGTACCGTATATTTAACTTCCTGATCACTTTTTATTAAATTTTTTTGGTATCACATTTGTTTGTTCTTTTATTATAAATATAAAGAAACATTTTAATTACCTTTTTTATTTTTTCTAATTACATTTTTTCTTTACTTTTTTCTTTAGTTCCCCCTTGAACTTTGAAACTGTGCTTTATTTGAGTGTTCAAATAGTATAACGCAACATTATAATATTGCATTACACTACGTTGCTGGTACGCAGTCTGTGAAGACCTACCACAAGCATGCCTTCATCCCGATCATTCATGATAGTCCTGGGGCCCCGAACACCGATTGGGGCATTTAAATGCTGCTGTCAGAATTGACAGTGGGATGTAAAAGGTTAACAGCTCCGATCAGTACCTGCTGGAGTAGGACGAGCCACACTGCCCGTGAACACCCGCCAGCTACAGCCCCCAAGTCTACCATCTACGGAGAAGTGTAACACGGCATCACAAGGCTTGGGGTGGTAGAGTAGTGCGTCCGGCGGCAGTGCCGTACCTGTGGAGCCGGGAGGGCGGTGTTATGTGTGCGGGGCCGGGCTGCTGTAGTGGGAGGGCCCGGGGCGGTACTGCTGCCCCCCGGTGCCGCTGACTTGTGCCCAGGTGCTGGCACTGCAGGAGCTGCTGGGAGTTCGCCGCCTCCTGGGTCTGATGTCTGCCGTGGCCGGAGCCCCCGCCGCTCGCCTCCTCTTCTCCTCGTTGGGTGACAGACGGGATTCTTCCAGCAATGGCCCGGGCCGTGCGGCGGCGATAGCAGGGGTGCCCCCCGGGGTGAGGCGGAGGGTGCGGGCTCACAGACCCACGCCAGACGTCCGCTACATCTTCCAGAAGCCGGGGGTCGGGCACAAGTTTCAGGCCGACGCCGCTCTTATCGCCTGGTGTGACCTGTGCTGCGGCTTCATCTTCTCCGGGGGCCGGCGCTGTGCAGGTAGGTGGCGGCATGTGTGGGAGCTTCAGGTGATGTAGGTGGCAGTGTGTGCCGGAACGTCAGACAGGTAGGTGATGGAATGTATGGTGACTTCAGATGCTGTGCAGGTCTGTAGGGTAACTTGATATGGTGTGCAGGTAGGTGGTGGTGCGTGCGGTAACCTTAGGTGCTCTGCAGGTAGGTGGCGGCGTGCAGTGACTTTGGGTGCTGTGCAGGTAGGTGGCGGTGTGTGCGGTAACCTTAGGTGTGCTGTGCAGGTAGGTGGCGGTGCGTGCGGTAACCTTAGGTGTGCTGTGCAGGTAGGTGGCGGCGTGCGGTAACCTTAGGTGCTGTGCAGGTAGGTGGCGGCGTGCAGTGACTTTGGGTGCTGTGCAGGTAGGTGGCGGCGCGTGCAGTGACTTTGGGTGCTGTGCAGGTAGGTGGCGGCGCGTGCAGTGACTTTGGGTGCTGTGCAGGTAGGTGGCGGCGCGTGCAGTGACTTTGGGTGCTGTGCAGGTAGGTGGCGGCGCGTGCAGTGACTTTGGGTGCTGTGCAGGTAGGTGGCGGCGCGTGCAGTGACTTTGGGTGCTGTGCAGGTAGGTGGCGGCGTGCAGTAACTTTGCGTGCTGTGCAGGTAGGTGGCAGTGCGTGCGGTGACTATGGGTGCTGTGCAGGTAGGTGGCGGCTAGTGTGGTAACATTAGGTGCGGTGCAGGTAGGTGGCAGCGTGCGGTGACTGGGTGCGGTGCAGGTAGGTGGTGGTTCGTGTGGTAAAATTAGGTGCTCTGCAGGTAGGTGGCGGCGTGCGGTGACCTCAGTTCTGCAGTCAGTGGCGGACAGCAGTGTACAGGATGTAATCCCCCATGCAGTGACGTGCAGGTAATCCTCTATATAGAGCAGTGTATGGCTGTGCCCGCTGTACCACCCTGCTGCGTCTTGTAAGGAGCTTAGTGTTCAGTCCTTTCTTCCATCCTCTCCTCCAGGAGTAGGTGAGCACTATCCACACTAGTCACCGCTGAGAGTCAGGTGTGTGTGTGGGCAGGTACTAACGCCCCCAGTGCCAGTTCTTGCTGCCACCCTGGTGAGGGGCATCTCTTGTACATCTTCTTTTCTACCTTATTTTCTTTGCATTAACAAAAGACATGCTGGAAGTAATTGATGGGCGTTCTGTATATTCAGAACTGTTCTATATGGGGCTTCTCTACAAGGAGGAACGGCTTGGCACATTTCTATAGACTTCGGTTTGGCTATTTTAGTGGCTCGGTGTTAGTAACTTCCACAGGCGCCTATAGAAGCGGCTCAAGAAGGTGGGCTGTGCACTAGGTGCCTTGTGTCCTGGCTGCTGGGAGGGATCCGGTGAGTATTCGGGAGGACACATCTGTGAATGCCTTTGCAGCAATGTAAATCCTTCCAGTATACAGAATAGCCCCTCAAGCAGTAGGCTGTATACGGTACTGTGCAGGGGCCCTATCACAGGGCAGCATAGATATCAGTGCTGTGTGGTGGGCCGCATACTAGTGTGTTACAAGTAATGTGTATTTATGTTGCCCCCTACCCCCTAGACATTCAGCATCACTGAGAGGCGTTATGTGACATACATGATCTCCAGAGATGAGGAACATATATGTAGGGGTCTTTATAGGTGCTTTCTTATTAGGGCTTATAGACATGGTAGAGGGGTCCCCCCTTATAGAGACAGCGCCTTTTCTATGGTAAAATGCCATGCCGCTGAGCGGAAACCAAATGGATCCTGTTCTAGTCCCGTTTGGTGCTGTTTTCCTGCCCCGAATGGAGCAGGAAAGTGGAACACCCACCGCAGATGTGAAAGCAGCCTGAATGACCGCCATGTAATATATGGCCAGATGTAGCTGCACCTCAGCAATATCTGCTAGTTGTCACGGGCTAGAGAAGCCAAATCCTCTGCCTTCCTGGCTCCTTTGGTGACACAACTCCTTTTAAAGGAGTTATACAGACAGTGGCTGCCGAGATACATCGGGGCCGGCGTGGAAACACCACTCCGACCCCTGTGGATCGGCCGACACATGATTGCAAGCGCAGCTCTCATTGAAATCATTAGGAGCTGCGTCTGTAGTTACAAGTGCAGCACTCATTGATTTCAATGAGAGCTGCGCTTGCAATTATGAGCGCTGGCCACTACACAGAAGTCGGAGCAGTGCTTCCGCTTCGACCCCAGTGTATCCCGGCCGCCACTGCCTGAATAACCTCCTTAAGTATTTATAGTTCAAGGAGCCTAGTAAACCTATACAGTACTACCTCGGGATGCGAGCGCCTCAGCTTCAGAGTTTTTTGACTTGCAAGCAGGCTGTCTTCCGAATTTTTACTCTGATTTACGAACAAAAAAACTCAGGTTACGAGCCTGCTTTCAAGTCAAAAAACTCGCAAGCTGAGGCTCAGGGGGTTCTATACTCGCCTATCACTGACATTTCGTCCTCGCGATGGTCTGCAGCGCTGCTGCAGACATTCACACCCTCCTCCATGCCGACAGAGCATCGCCTAAATGCCCCGCCTCCAGCAAGCTAATGCTCTGATTGGCTAACGCGGCGTTGAGTTATCCAATGAAAGCCGCGCTGGGTTAACCAATTACAGCCATTCAATGATGTCATTGTGATTGGTTAACTCAGCGCCGCGTCAGCCAATGAAAGCCCGTGCTGGGTTAACCAATCAGAGCATAAGCTTTCATGGCCTGCATCCAGAAAGCAATGCTCTGTCGACATGAAGGCGGATGTGACAGCCTGCAGCAGCGCTGCAGAACATAGCGGACCGCTGGCGGTAGATGAGGACTGATTTTTTTCCCCCACCTATCAGAAAGTGACAGCACATCCTATCAGTATCTTAGTTTTGCCTCCATGTTTTATGATGCACAAAAAGTTGATTTAAAGAATTTAAATAAAGCAGGGGTGAGCTGGGGATTGGGAGGGAGAGAGAGAGATCTCTCTCACTCTCCACCCCGCTCCACTCTGCCGCCCCCGCCCCTCCGCGCCCCTTCCCCCCCGAATCTTCAGGGACGAGCCAGCAGGTACTCGAAAAAGGCGATGCTCTCTCTCGAGTAAATCGCCTTAACAAGTATGCTCGCTCATCTCTATTGAAAAGCCATTCATATGATTGATATTACACCCATATTATAACAAGGCCTAAATAGAATGGGTACTATGTGTCTTTTTTTTTTCCTACTGCTGCTTTCCTTTGTTTCAGTAGCTGGCTGTCTGATTTATGTTGTATTTGTACATTATTTTTAGTTGTTCTCTGGACACAAAGTTCTCTCCACTGTTTTGTGTGATCTATAGTATTGGGAAAAAGTTTTTGGGCAGGTGTGGAAAAAACGCTGCAAGTAAGAATGCTTTCAAAAACAGAAGTCCAAATAGATTTTTTTTTTAAAAATCAATAAAATGCAAAGTGAATGAACAATGGAGAAAGTCAAATCAATATTTGGTGAGATCGCCCTTTGGCTTCACAACAGCATCAATTCTTCTAGGCACACTTGTACACTTTTTGAAGCAACTTGGCAGGGTGGTTGTTCCAAACATCTTGAAGAACTAACCGCAGATCTTCTGTGGATGAAGCTTGTTCACCTCCTCCTGCCTCTTCATGTAACCCCTGACAGACTCGATGTTTAGATCAGGACTTTGTGAGGGCCATATCATCACTTCCAGGACTCCTTGTTCTTCTTTATGCTGAAGATAGTTCCTAATTACATTGGTTTTATGTTTGGGGTCGTCCTGCTGCAGAAAAATAAATTGGAGTCAATCAGACACTTTCTATTTTTGAAAACAGTTTACTTTGCAGAATTTTTCCACGCCTACCTAAAACTTTTCAACAGTACGGTATTGTTTTTTTTGCTCTTCTGATGTGACTTTGCTGTTGTCCAATTGTCAGAAATTAATTTAAAAGTTCTGAAAAATAGAGTAGGCGCTATGTGGGCCTGGGGTCACACATTCATGGTCTGGGTGACCACCCTGTCTGTCACATAGCTCGTGGCCAATTTAGATCTCCTCCAGCCCTCTTGTCTGAGAGCGTTGTGGGGTAGGGGCTTCTATTTCCCCGAGCTCATCAGTGTGCAGCCCCTCAAAGCACATCTGCCCCATGAGATGTTAATGATAATTCCACATACCTTTGGCTGTTTAAGTACTTAGAAAGCGTTCCTGCACTGTCATCTCTCTGGAAGTAAAGACAGGATATCATTTTTTCTGACTGTCACTGCTAAAAATGATTTTTATATTGATGGTAAAGTTAGGAATGATGGCCAAGCTGTGATTAGAGCCGCAGAAGACAATGTCCTGTGTGATCATGCCAAGGAACGCCCTGACAGAAGTAATTCCTTTTAGACTGCTTGCTTTTATACCTTTTGATGACTAATTTCTATGCCTGTACATTGCATCTAAGGGCTCCCGCCCATGGCAAATGTGGCCCGCGTATTATGCGTGTATGTTTCACATGCGTAATTTGTGGTGCTAAAAGCCTATTGATTTCTATTGGGCCGCACGTATGAAAAAAAAACCATGCAGTATATCCTGTTTTGGTGCGTGTTACGCGCATAATACAAACCAATATAGGGTATGGGGATTTAATATACGCAGCAAATCCGCATGTTAAATGTGTATTTGCGGCGTGCTGCGTGTTTTTCCCTTTGGCCACCTGCACCCATGTAAGTGATCACTTAGGATTGAATGCCTTCAGATTATGACTAACCTCTTGGACATGAAGAAACCTCTTATTTGCTGGTCAGGTGATGCAGAAGTGATCAACGGCGCTGTGCTCTCTAGAGGCCGCCGTGTGAAGGAAGTGCCAAACGTTCGAAGACTTGGGAGGTGAGAGGGAGAGAGCAGTATCTTCTGAAATCGGCTGTAGATGGTGCAGATTATCACTACATGTAAAATACTCTAAATGCTTGAAGCTGGTCACACGCTCAGTCTTGCTCCTCTCTCTGCTCCTCTTGGTATGTGAGGGATCCCTGGTGTGGTGAGCGGCCGCTTCTGCAGCTGCAGTGTCTTCTCTGCTTGTCAGAGGAAATGCTGAGCAGTTGCAGTAACACTGTCTCCCTCTCATGTTACTTCCTCAGTTACAAGCACCGTCTACTTCAGAGCTCGGAGCAGAGACTTCTGCTCCAACCCCTGTGTATTTGCGGCGTTGTCAGCGGGCACACAATCAGCAACGGACCCCGGACGATCAACTATTGATGACCTATCCCGAGGATAGGTCATCAACAGTATTTCCCTGGAAAACCCCTTTAATAAACTTGACACATATCTGGCCAGTCCTGTGCACCAGACAGAAATCTACAAGCAGGGGTAGATTTCAGCTAATGCTGGCATAAATTATAGCAAATCTAACAGGCCTGAAAGTTCCTGCCCACTTTTAGAAAAGTGGTGAGTGGGGTACAAAAAAGCCCCAAAGTCACAAATTTTGGCTTTTAGGGGTTTACCAGTGAAATACTATTGATGGCCTATCCTCAGGATAGGTCATCAATAGTTGATCGTCTGGGGTGCGTCGTTCAAGAGCCCGACCAGTCAGCTGAGCGGGCGCATGCTGTCGGCACCACCACGTAGTGGCCGGCACTTGTAACTGCAGGCGCAGCTCTCATTGAAACCAGTGTAACAATGTTACATGTTATAGTCACTGATTACTTCAGAAGGGTTGTTGAATGTTTTAACTCTGAGATGAGGAACTTTTGGCTTTTACCTCATGGGGATTTTGTTTTCATCTGGATTAACTTGTCAGAATGATAGACTGTTACTTTGCTTAATCTTGGCTACATGAGATGCTAGTCGGTGTGGATAAATGACCTTAAGTGACCCATGTCAGTTTAAAGAAAAGCCTCCCAATGTCAGTGTTTTTATTGAGTCCATGGCACACCCATACAACTGTACAGGCATATAGATGAATACGAGCGGGGCCGTTTCTTGCAGACCGTTATCAGCAGTCTTGCCAAATCTACAGTAATCGCTAAATGTGCTGTGAATCTAATCCAAACAGTCTGTTGTTCCCAGTCATCATAATTGTCAAATTGCAAGTTGGGTCCTCTGTTACCACCCAGCCGAAGGATGTAGTCCTTTTGATTACTAGTCCTTAAACCCACACATCAGTTCATCTTTGCTAGATGTCAGATTGTAAAGTATAGTGTACAGCGTTCCTGACCCGCTGCTATGTACAAGGATGTATGGGACCTAAGAATAGCTGACCATCGTGGCTTGTAAGACTTCCCTGCAATGAATAAGCTGCACATTTTCCCTTTACTGAATAGTTGGTGTGTAAACTGCATATCTGGCTCTTTGTGATGAGCCTCCAGTATGGATCCAGCTCAGTTAGGTCTCTGATTACTCCTTCGGAGACAGAATCATTGGGTGAGGCTGAGCGGGTCACTCCATCCAGTTCCTTGGTATGTAGATGCAGTAGTCAGTGCTCTGTGAATCTCCTTCTGCTGATTAATGAGAAACCTTGGTGATCTTGACCACAATGAGCCCAGTGACTGCGGCAGGAAGATAAGTAGATCAGCAAGATGCAGCATCAGCTCCGCTGGGTTATCCTGAAGGTCCTTCTACAGTGCTAGTGAAGATTAGACAATTGTGTTTTTCCGTATTAGGCAGAATTATCGCTGTGCTCACGAGGGAACAAGGAAAGCTAATAGTCGTACTTGTGTTTTCAGGAAATGTTCTTTTTATATAAGGAGAATATTGCTGTATAGTTTACGTTATGCTTTTTATATGCGTCCTGGACCAGCAATCAAATTAATAAAACACAGGTGAATGAGACAGAACAAGTATTGTGGAGCAGTTATTGCCTCTGGCAGGTTAAGGATGTAAGTTTTTGGGGTTTTTTTTAAACCGGTCTAGTAACTCGGGTAGATGTGCTACTAGAAATGCTGTATTTCCTTCCTTAATTTCAGGAGAGATCTATGAATTACATGTTATAATATACATATTTTATGAATTAACAGTAGTCAACTCCAGAATTTGTGATCATAAGTCTGATCTTTAGACCATTACAACTATTTTATGTATGGTTGGCTCAAAAAAGATAATTTGGTAGTAGCTGTTCTCATTTCCCACATTGCTGCCCCTAACCTCGTGGTCCCATGTTCAGTTATGACTATGATTCATTCATAAAGCTATTTAAGAATGTTTACAGACTACCCCCATTGTCACTTACCAGCGGATCTTGAAGACTTGATGTTTCTTCTCTCCACCTATTTCATACAAAAACATTTTCAAAAGACGACACACCTTTGTTATGATAGGAGAAAAGTTTTCATTCTCTCTGTACTCCTGTTCCCTGAAAACATGTCGTACTGTGTCAATAACTTGCTAAGATCATGTGTGGAAACTGAAAAAGTTACTGTATTTTTCCTGCATAGTGGAACCTCAGTGATTCCGTACAAAGGAAGGAAAAATGTGGTTCTCTATCAGTTACTTCCATTACTAGTCCATGTCATCTGGCTTATTTCCCATGATATAGTATAACCGAAGAGCACACTTATGCCACTTTGTTGATGGCAGCTATTATAATACTTGTGGTCTGCTGCGGAGAAGAGCTTGAGATCAGGAAGTCCCACATTTTATTGGTTGTATGTTTACAGTAACCAATTCTGGAAACTCACACTCTATAGGATCTGTCCCATGCTATTGACACCTGCCTTTGAGGTGACCTGAGTAATGAAAAACTAAGGTGCACATACACCTTTAATAGCTGTCGGTCAAGTGTTCCTGTATTTTACTTGGGGGCAGGAGAAAGTGCTGCATTTGGACATCACTGGCAATGGCTTATCTTCAAGGGTGGACAAAAGGATTGTGTGTTGAAAATCAACATGCCTGTTCCTTCTTTCCCTCTACAACATCCTCAGGAATCCGTGGTTTCAGGGGACTGTTGTCTGTGTGTGTGTGGGCCTAATCTCGAAAGCTCACTAAAACATGCACACTCGGATGAGCCAAAAATGTAAGTTTGCTGAATAAGAAAAGGGGGATAATCCTTTGTTGAGCACCTCTGGCAGATCTTTTTGGAGAACTAGGGCTTGGGCCTGTTGAGGTCCAACGGGCTCAAACCTTGTTTTCTTTTCTGGATCTGCTGTTGGCAGTTCAAGTGATTAATATATGGATGGCTCTTAGGGTGGTCCTGATGAGACAACCCTTTTAGGTACCCTGCAGCCATTCATGCCCTGGCTCAATGGACAGAGCAAAGGGCACTTCATAGAGAAGACCCACGCTCATGGCACTTGGGGCAGCAGCACACTGGTGATTAAACCTTCATTATTTCACGGCTACTTCTAATAATATCATGGATACAGATATCATTACAGTCTGCTGTTTTGCCCCTACCCAACACTGTCAGCAGTTTTTGCATTATCAAAACTGCTGACAAAATCACTTTAAGGGATTCTAAAGAAATTGTTGCAATATTCTTTTATTCAGAAAGTTCATTATAAGAATAAAATGATGAGATCAACATAAACGATATACAATGCATTCGGAAAATCATCAGACCCTTTTACTCTTGTACGTTATGTTGTGGCATATCAGATGGAACACTCGGATGAGTTGCAAGTGTAGCATTGCATGCAGATATGCTATAGGGTAGCAAACGTTGGCAGCAGCACTCAAAGGAACCTCTATTCAGAGGAGGAAGTATAAATTCGGGCAAAAAACATGTACGCTCTGTTAAAGGATTTGGACTTTTAATCCACATGTATCCAGAAATTTTCAAATAGCGTGTTTCCGCGAAAATAAGACACTGTCTCCTTTTTTTTTTGTCCCAAAAAGGACCCAGTGTCTTATTTTTTTTTTTTGGGGGGGGGGGGGCTTACACTCACCTGGTCTGCGGCATACCGATGGTCTTCGGCGGCGGCGCTGCGGTACGCTGCGTCCTCCTCGTCTCACAGCGGAGCTTCTGCTGGTGACGAGGCTTTAAATACCCCATCTCCAGCAAAGCGAGCGCTGTGTTTGGCTGCCGGCACTCAATTAACCAATCACAGTCGGCGCTCGATGAGCCAATCACAGTCATTCAGTGATGTCATTCACTGATTGGCTGCTGGCACTCAATTAGCCAATCACAGCGCTCGCTTTGCTGGAGGTGGGGTATTTAAAGCTCCGTCACCAGCAGAAGCTCTGCTGTGAGACGAGGACGACGCAGCTTACCGCAGCGCCGCCGAAGATCATCAGGACGCTGCGGAGAAGGTGAGTATTGTGTTTTTTTTTGTTTTTTTTTTTTGTGGGGCACCTGAGCTTGATCCTACTTTCGGGGGAGGCCTTATATTTCAAGCCTCCCCCGAAACCCCGATAGGTCTTACTATCGGGGTAGGACCTATTTTGGGGGAAACGCGGTAAAGAGCAGCATCTGGGTTACCGAAGGAATCAATACGCCCTAATAGGGCATTTTCTTTATTAGGTCCACATAAAGATAACGTTCCGACCACTACCTGAAGGCACATGAGTATGTAGATATATGCAAGATATAGATCGCAGCATGCCCTTATTTTTGGCGTACCACGCAGCGTGAGACCTATACTTTTGTATGGGCAGTGTATGCAAACGCTGTCCATACTCAATACAGAGAACACCGGTATAACGCTGCGGGACACCTGCAGCATTTTACCATACAGAACCTCTATCACTATTTTGACCTATGGTTCTTTTTGCATAAGACTTCCAAATGCCGTTATGAGGGTTATTTCAGAATCTGTTTTATAACAGGGAAGGAACTATATTCTTTATGCTGTACAGTACTTTTGCTGAACGTGGCCCTCTAGTTCCTGCGTCGTCATAGTGTTGATGAAAAAATAGCATTGACCTTTGCATAAATCCTTCTTGTTATAACAGTACTATTGGCATAATAACTAAATGTCAGTGCTGTTATGTAATGGGTACTCTTCATCATAAAAATGCTGCGCTTAACCTTTGTTGCCAAGGTCGGCTCTAGGAGATCTGTAGAATACCTGTGTAATGTATTCAGAAGACTAAAAGAATGTGCCTCCAGTGAAGGTCGCTCTATGTAAATAGACTGAGCTCTTACTGGCAAATTGCTAGAATACACGGATTCACTGTACAGAGAGGGGAACTGAAACATTACTCCATGTAGCATTATTCCATGGTCCTGGGTTTAGGAAGTGTACGGAGTTTTGGCTTTGTGCACTGTGCTGTTAGAATACTATAATTATTGATCTGCAGTGTAATGTATTTCTGGCTGTGACTGGGCTGACTGGGTCATCCCACATCTATTATCTCAGTATGTGCCAAAGCCATACAGCCCAGCAGGAAAGGATGCAGAATGGCATTTATTCCCAACATGTATCCGTTGGCATACCGAATGATCTCCATGCTCGATTTCCTTTTGAATGGTAGATATTAGGCTGGTAAAGATACATTATTATGTCTGTTAGTAGAAAACAGATACATAAGTCTCTAAATCCAATCCAAATGCATTGGACAGGTGTTAAAATTGTGATCAGTGTTTCATTATAATGAAAAAAGTTTGGTACTGTGTTAGCCAGTAAAGCAAAATGTGATTGCTCTTGGCAAGAGTAATCTTGTAGATATACCTTTTAATGGCTAGCAAAAAATACATGATGTCATTGTGAGCTTTTGAACCTCTCAGGATTCTTCCTCAGGCATAATAAAATAGATTTGAATATCTATCTATCTATCTATCTATCTATCTATCTATCTATCTATCTATCTATCTATCTATCTATCTATCTATCTATCTATCTATCTATCTATCTATCTATCTATCTCACACATACTTATGACAAGGCACAGACATGGATGTGATTAATTTGCACTTAAAAGGATACTACAACAGGATGAGTAGAGAAATAAAAACCTACTTAAATAGTCCGCTGGTGAAGGTTTTATGGTCCCTAAATTAGTGTTAGGAGGTTACCAGACCAGCAGTATTATCTGTGCTATAGATGTCTCATACTTCCCAGTTAGGTGCATTCACCGTAGTCTTTCCAGCTTTCATAGCTATGGTAAAAGCATAGCTGCTACCAGCAGCAAACATGGGTGTAATTTCAATTTCACTACCTAAAGTCCTTCAGCCAAGTCCGCCATTTTGGATTCTGCCAGTTGAACTTAGATTAAAGAGTTTGATTCGCCAAAATCAGGGAATCAAATTTGACCTGAGACTTGAACCCCAATCGCGGACTAAACCACGTTGGTGCAATGTGTTTCTACTTGAGAGATTACCTCTTAATGATTGCAGATCAAAATGTTGGTGCAGCGGGCTCTAAGTTTATCATTTCTTATTTTTAACACTTCTAGCTTAGCCAAGTCCTCCCCAAAAATGCTCTATTTTCAGTTTGCACACTTATTATTTTTGTCTTGTGTTTTATAAGAAATATTTATAGTCTAAACAGCGTTCGCCCTTGTTGCTGTGTGCGAGTTCCATGTTACTATGGGAACCCTATCTAACGACGAAGAGGCCGTCTCAATGCCACATACTAATTTACCAAGATAAAAATAAAAACAAAATGATGGTTTCTGGCAGTAATGAAGCAAGTGGGTTTCAGAGATTTGCAGACATCTTATAAATATCATCGGCTGAATAGTCAGTAATGCCAAAGCTTTCTTCTATGTAATTACTATTCTGCTTCAGTTCTCCACTAATCCTGATCCCAAGTGAAATTAAGATAAATTGCAAAAATAATCTACATTCAGAGGCTTTACACTGGCGCCTACGGCTCAAACATTGTGCTCTTGGGCTGGGTTCACACGAGCGTAAATGCTTTTTGGCTACGCAAATACGCCACGTGAAATATGCTTTCACCTACTTCTTCGTGTATTTGTGTGCATATATTTTTAATTTTTTATTTAGTTATTTTTTCATGCAATGACTTCAAAAGTTTTTTTTTTCTTTACTTTTTTAGTATTTTGTTTAATGTTTACAAAATATCAAAAAACGAATCTTTTATTTTAGATGTTTTTATTTATTTTTTTAGGCTCTGTACGGGGACTTGAACTTGTGATCGTTTGATTGCTTATACACTATACTGAAATAAGTAGAATACTGTATTATGCTGTATTTTGACAGTCATTCCATTAGGCCTCGCCATAGCATGAGATGGCTACTTAGCTTGCCGCCAAATGCACTGCAGAGGTAAGTCTGAGCTTTGGCAACTGCTGAACCTTGGGAAATGTAAATTTGAAACGTACATGCTTGGACTCAGTGGGTCAGCTACTGTAAGCTCACAGTAGCTTACAGATTCCTTTTAGGGGTTTAACAGCCATAATCGGCGTTATCTCTGATCGCAGCTGTTGCCGATAAGTGTTGGCTGTGAAAGACAGCTGACCCCTGCCATGTATGGAGTGGGCTGCCTCATGAGGCCGATCCATAGAAT
Organism: Eleutherodactylus coqui; assembly: GCF_035609145.1. Taxonomy (NCBI): domain Eukaryota; kingdom Metazoa; phylum Chordata; class Amphibia; order Anura; family Eleutherodactylidae; genus Eleutherodactylus; species Eleutherodactylus coqui. The sequence goes on along the minus strand of NC_089838.1, from coordinate 133,754,413 downwards.
AACACCCAATATGCGCTGTGCGTGTATGCGCAGATCAAAAGAAAACAAAATAACCCCAGGGATCCAGAAATGGCACAGACATAATGAATTGCCTAACAAGCGATAAAATTGCGCTAACGTACTATCCCTAGATAATTAAAAGATAGTGGGGGCAGATTCATGAAACTGTCTAAAAGTAAAACGGTCTTATTTTTCCATAGCAACTAGAGATAAGCGAGTGTACTCGCTAAGGCAAACTACTCGAGCGAGTAGTGCCTTATGCGAGTACCTGCCCGCTCGTCTCAAAAAATTCGGGTGCGCGGGGGGGGGGGGGGGGGGAGTGGTGAGTTGCGGGAGTGAGCAGGGGGGAGAGAGTAAGAGAGAGATCTCCCTCCTGTTCCTCCCCGCCCTCTGCCGGCACCTGAATCTTTAGAGACGAGCGGGCAGGTACTTGCATAAGGCACTACTTGCTCGAGTAGTTTGCCTTAGCGAATATGCTCGCTCATCTCTAGTAGCAACCAATTGGAGCTCGATTTTCATTTTACAACAGTAGAATACAAATTGAAGCTGTGCCGTGATTGGTTACTAGGGACAATTAAGACAACACAAATCTCCCCCACAATGATTTTTATTAGAGGTCACTCATTTTAAACCTAACCCTTTAAAATTTTAAAGTACCCTGAATGCACCTCCGTGGCGTCATTAGGGGATGCAGGGCAACTGAAAGCCATAAATGGATGAAGGGAGGGCTCTGAACTCCCTAGCCCGGTTGTATTAAGGGGCAGTTGGGAGTTCTGGAACTGGTGTAGCACAGCCCGCTTGGCTGATTCCAAACCCGCCTCCAGCTCCGGCCAGTTGGACAACATTTAGCTTTATAATTGTGTTTATAAATATCCGGTGGAAATTGCGTCTATGGAAGTGATTGTGCAGCCAGGGGAAGAGACCCTAAACTGTCAGTAATGCCTGGTTTAGACGCAACGATTATCGCTCAAAAGATGTCTCGAGCGATAATAGTGTGCATTTCATAGGGCAAGATGATCGCTCAAACGGGAGTTTGATTGACAGTTTTGAGCGATCACTCTTGTCTTCTGCATCCAGCTGTTCTCTGCTCGGAGTGCTCAGCTGGTATACAGCTGAACGCTCGCAGAGGAGTATGCAGAAGACAATCAGGGGCCACTTGTCTTCTGCATTCAGCAGTTCTTTGCTCGGAGCGCTCGCTGTTATACAGCTGAGCACTCCGTGTGGGGTATGCAGAACACAGCTGGACTGCTGTGTTCTTTATACCCCGCCTGTGTTCACGGAGAAGGATACAGCTGAAACAATAGTATCAGCTGTATCCCGCTGGGAACTCCTGATAAGGCTGATCGTTCTCCTTCAGCATGCTGAAAGAGAGCGATCAGCGACTCGTTAACGAAAACTGCACGGTCAGTGCAGTTAGACACAACGGTACTCGCTCAAAAGAAGGGTTTGAGTGAGAATTGTCGGGTCTAAATGGGCCTTAACAGCATCTGTCCTTAACGGGAACAGAAGAATTTATTGCCTTTCTGCTTTTTTGAGTCGTGTGTAAATGCATAAGCAGTACCTTATTCAGCATTACTGTAGTAATTACCATCGTGCAGTCCATGTATGAGAGCTTTTGTGTCTTTTAACCCCTTGAGGACCAGGGTGTTTCGGTCCTAAAGGACAAGACAATTTTTTTTAGCAATTTTACCCATGTGGTGGTTTTACTGCCAAATAGTATCAAAATTATTTTTGCTGCGTTTTTTAATTTTTTTTTTTAATGTCACATAGGGCTATTTTTAATATCTTTTTTTTTCACTGACTTTTTTCCCTTTGCTTAGCTTTATTGGGGGGTAAAAAGCTTTAAAAAAAATACTTTTAAAAATTAGTACATTACGCCAAAATAAAGCATGGGAATGGGTTCCTTATTTTGTTTCAGAAGTTCTGATATATAATTTGTATAGCCTTGGATTACAGGGCACAGACGGCGATTGTTTTGGTTGCCATAGGCCTCATGACTTTGCCAGCGGAAAACTGCAGTGGAGTCTGACATGCCCCCCCCCCAGAGACCTCTACTCACCCCTCCAGATCAGCCATGCCCGTCCCATCCGGTGTGCATGCGCAATACAGCACGTGACGTGCCCACGGTGGGCAGTGACGCGTAATCACGCAATACGTCCGCTCTGCTCACAGCGGAAGTATCGCATGACAGACGGCTTCCATTGACTACAATGGAAGCCAACCGCGTATTTTTACGCGGTTTCTTTCACACTGCGGAATTCCGCAGCATGAACATTAAGCTATTGAGCTAATTAGCTACTTATGAGTTATGCAGGCGGAGCGGAATACAGCCATGATATGCCATGAGAACAATGCAGCTGTTTTATATATGCAACCAGCTACTTTGTAATCGCGGTGTCCTGCTGAGCTGCAAGCTCTGAGAAACAGCAGGAGCGCTGACAGCTCCTTTGTTCTCGGTGCTTTCAGCTGCTATTTTGCTCGGAAGTCCTAGCAGGATACCGTCTGAAAGAATGCTATCAGTGCCGCCCACTGAGAAAATCAGCGAGCGCCAATGATAAGGCTTGTCGCCCATTTCTAGCTTGCTAGAAATCAACGATGAACGAATAGTGCACAATGGCAGCACATTTAGACAGAACTTTTATCGCTCAAAAGATGGCTTTTGGGCGATCATTGTCTAAATGGGCCTTAAGGGTCCTCATCTGTCATTGATAGCTGATGAGCTGACCTGCTCCTGCTACATTGCAGGAGCTTTAATCCCACGCCATATTTTTGCTATTAACCAGGATTAAAGCCCAGGACCAATCACCGTAAATTTATGGTGAATGGCCCTTTAAAGGGTTAATTCCCAGATCAGCTCTGGCTTTGAAAATGTTATAGTACAGCACTGTTTCTATAACAGTTACATTTGCAGAGTGAAGTAGTGGTAAAAACGTACAGGGTAATTCAGTGTAAAATGGGTCATAATGAATGGAAAACTGATCTCTCTGTAGTTGCACATATTCAGCAAAGGTCTTTTCTGATATTTGGGTCTCTATACTAGACAAGGTTAAAAAGGAAAGTGCTACTTCACACTCTTCTGCTATCCCTACTCCTCTATCTTTACCCTATTAAGGACGTGGCCTAGTTTGCTACCTTATTATTCCAGAATCTTTTGTTTCTTTCATCCCTTCATTTCAAAATCCAGAGCTTTTTTACATTTTTCCTCCAATTTAGCCATATGAGGGCGTGTTTTTGGCAGAACAAGCGGTATTTTTTAATGACCTCTTTGGGTACATGTAATGGCTTTTATTGCTGTTATTAATTTTTATGTGAGGACAGGGTGAAAAAAAATAGCCACCATTTTGGTTTTTGGATTTTGTTTTTATTGCACTTACAGTGTGGTATAGCTGACGTGATAACTTTATTCTGCTAGGAGTTGGTAGTCTGGCTACAGTACATGTGATGAGGGGAGGCGGCCATCTGGTTGCAGAATGTGTGATTGGGGAGAGGCCTGTCAGGCTGCAGTTCATGTGATTAGGGGAGGAGGCCAGCTGGCTGGAGTATATATGATTGTGGGAGGGGGACATCTGGCTGCAGTAAATGTCATAGCGAAGGGGGGAGGTATGTGATTAATATGTTAATGACTGGGGAGGTGGGAGAGTGTGCTACCTGTTACTAGGCGGAACTTTAATTGTAATTGTATTACAGGTGTGGGGAGGATCCAGATGTGATTTTATTATGAGGGAGCACTGGACATGATTACTATGCAGTGATGGGGGAATACTGGTTGCAATTACTACGCTGCAAAGGGGGGGAATACTGGATGTGATTATTATGCCACAAGGGGCAGTGCTGTCTTATGCCAAACGAGAAGGGGGTGCTGGATATGACTGAGGAGAGAGCGCTGGAAGTCACTATGATGCTGCTAGAGAGACCACTGGATATGACTATACTGCATTGGAGGAGCGGGGGCTCTGGATGTGTATATTTGCTGTTTAGCAAGAGACCAATTTAAAACAAATCTATTTAACAGGCAAGCAGAGGCCTGTGAAACCTATTCAAGATATTTATTTTCCCAAAGAATGTGAGCAAGTGGCAAAAATGTGTTACTTTTTACATTTATTTGCTCTTACATTATTGGTATGTGAAAACTGCAAATAATTGTAGGTGACATTTCTGCAAAGATTTCAAGTTCATCCAACTGATGGCACTCAGTTTACACATAACAAGTTTGGCCTGTTCTACCGCATTGCCAGCATACAAGTTCTTATGAAAAAGTAGAGGTGGCTTAAAGGACGCGGTATTCCTGGGATATTGAAGAGTCACTAACATGACTTCAGACATGCCTATTGTGTTAGTGCGTACAAGAGGTGTCGCCACAGAGCTAATAATAAAATAGAGGACCTCTCTGGTGCTTGTTAACACCAATACAGTCCTAACCGCCTGAGGCAGAAGGACTGGGGGCTGTTGTGTCCCAGTCTCCTGTTCAACAATTAGGGCATATGAATGTCATGGAGGTGCATCCCCCCTCTATGAGCCAGAACGGAGAGTCTTACACAAGAAGAGCTTCCCCTCTGATGAACTTGACCAATCCATACATTTCATGGGCGACCGTTCATATGAATGGCTGGAATGTAACGCTCCATGTTTGGCTAGATGCAGTTTCTCCCATAATAGAATTGTTCAGAATGAGAACGACAGAACGATCGGTGTCTAAATTGGATGCACAGTGAACAAGCCAACCATGGTTTTATTGCTTGCATGAAACGAACGATAAGCAATCGAATGTACTGTTGGCAGTGTTTACACTGAACAATTAAGAGGTGAACATAACTAGATGCTACTAATTTATAAATGAAACGTGGAATTAAATAAATAAACATACATTCTACTTTACCTGGTGTTCTAGAAGATTTCGCCACCCAACAGATGACCATTTTGATTTAGGTGGCCTTATCAGTGAGCTCCAATCTTATCCCCACACTCTTACCTTCTTGAGGAGTCTGCTGATGAGGACAACTAGGTCTTTACTAGTTACATGGAAGGATTGGGGCATGGAGCAACCTATGCAGCAGTGTCTACAGCCTATTTCTGTGTTTTTAGATCACTCAACCCTGTAGATGGTGCAACCCCTTGGAGCATGAACGTTTTTTGGCAAGTACCCATATTTCATTGTTACCAGACATTAAATATATTTTACAGGATATCTTAAACTTTTTTACCTGCTGTAGTTTTTTAGCAGCCATCAGCAGTGCCCACATATTAACTGTTAAAAGCTGTTCATTTAGGCTACCTGCACACGGGCGGATTCCGCAGCAAATGCCGCCCATTGCATGCAATGGCAAAACACAGTTTTCTGCCGACGAGGAGAAATCGATTGCGATTTTTCTGCTTGCATTCTGTGCGGCTTCCATCCTTCCAGAAAAAAAATTATGCTCCTATCAACCTACGATTGGCGCAACCAAGCATGATCTCATGCATATAATAAAGTGTTACTACGTAACCGGGGGTCTGGAAATCCCAGCATGCACGTTTTGCCTTTAGCTTGGTCTGGGGGAGGGTTGATGGCAACCAGATACCTGATAATGTCCTGTGGGTCTGCTATGGCTTTTCTTCAAGATAAGATATCATCTGAGCGACCATGGGACTGTAGGTTCAAGCTCCCAACAGAGAAACTGAGAGAGGTAAAAAAAACAAACATATATATATATATATATATATATATATATATATATATATATATATATATATATATATATATATTTCGTACTTGTCCTTTTTTCCCCAAAAAAATGAATTAAAAAAAACCACATATTTGCTATCTCTGCCATTCTCCCAACATCATGGTTCCTAGCATCTGGGTGGTGATGCAAGGAGAAGGGTATGCGACTGCTGTATCACTGATTGGCTGCAGCAGTTAGGTTTCAGCTGCTCCTTAAGAAAAACTAGGATGATCACAGTAGTTGCAGTTCTGGATTGTAGAGGATGAGGATGGGTACTGAGTACTGCCTCTTTTATTATTTTAACAGATATTGTAAAAAAAAATCATTATAATCCCCTACCCTGACAATCCATTAAAAAAAAACCTTTACGCTATACGGCATACAGTTACATCCTGCAGGGTTGGGGTATATATAAGGACAGACAGTGGGGCAACCTCTCTTCGTACAACGTGGGTGTCAGCTGTTTATTACGGCTGATAGCAGCTGTTAACCCTTTTAAATGCAGCTGTCAATTCTGACAGGGGCATTTTAATCCCCCGAACAATGTTTGGGGGTCCCTTCTGCCTATCAAAACGCAGTATGATGTAATCCTATGCTATAGCATTACATCATACTGCAGGAGCGATCAAAGCATTGCATGTTGTGGTTCCCTAGGAGGACTAAAGAAAAAAGTAAAAATTAGATCAATAAAGTTTTATTAATTGTAAAAAAAAATAAGTAAATAATAAAAGTGTAAATTCCCCCCACCCCCTTTTGCCATATCTATTATAAAATTATCCAAGTAATAAAATTAAAATATATATCTGGTATCGCCACGTCTGTAAAAGTCCGATCTATCAAAGTAGTGCATTATTTACCCCGCACGGTGAACGTCGTCCGAAAAAAAAGAAAAAAACGCCAGAAATGCACTTTTCAGTCACCCTGTCTCCCAGAAAAAGTTATCAAAAAGTCCTATGTATTCCAAAATGGTACCAACGGAAACTACAGAATGTCGCACAAAAAATGAGCCCTCGCAGAGCTCCGTCAGTGAAAAAGTAAAGTTATTGCATGCAGAAGATGGCGGCAGAAAATAATAAAAAATTAAATGTCTTTGACAAAAGAAATAACTACACAAGTTTGGTATTGTAGTAATTGTATTGACCCATAGAATAAAGTTATCATGTCGTTTTTGTTGTAGTTTCTGCACCGTAGATGGCGGAATCCCTTTTTTTTTTTTTTTCATTTTACTCCACTTAGAATTCTTTTAATGTTTTTCTGTACATTATATGGTACATTAAATGGTACCATTGAAAAATACAACTCGTCCCGCAAAAAACAAGCCCTCATACAGTGCCGTCGATGGATAAATAAAAGAGTCACGATCTTTTAAAAGGGGGGAGGAAAAAACGAAAATGGGGGGGAAAAAAGGGCTATGTCATTAAGAGGTTAAAATATCAATTCCTCAGCATTTTCAAGCGCTCCACTTGCTGTCATTCAGCATGAATCTTCAGTGTTTACTTCCAGTCTGCCTGGCTCATGAACATATCTGGCTTATACCTGGAAATAAATGGGAATGTACTCCTTCATCCCTCCTCTGGGGATCTCTCTTTACCTTAATATGGAACCTTGAAATGATGGCCGTGTGCATTGAGTCTCCATACAGCAGGATCCGGTATTTCTGCGCTCTCTTGAAGTGGTTTTAAGTTGCTGGATACGGCTCATAATGAGTGCGTTTGCCCAAGGGCATCTGGAATAGATGCGTGCTTCAGAGTCTTAAATCTAAGCTGTGATCAAACATTCCTTAAATCCCAAAATGGTTCCCCTAGGTTGACAGCAGTTTTTATTCACAAATTATAGCTTTTTAAAGTGAAATGGAACTAAGTACCTTTTGCCTGGGGGTGGAAGGGATGAGTTGAAAGTGACACGGTATTGTTTGTCTTCTCTGGTTATGAAGTCGATGCATTACTGCTGTCACTGCACCTCCAGAGGCCTGTTCATCTGTCTGGGAGTAATGGCAGATGATTTACCTCTCGCTGTTGGATCACTTGCTGTGGATACTTCCACGTTCTAAGATCTTTTCTGAAAACAAATAATTTTCACGTGCCTCGTAGCTAGCTATCCTCCTCCTATTACCCAGATTGGTTGGGGTCTTAGCCGAGGTCCAACCTAAACCATTTCTTTTCAAACATGTTTGATATGTCATGAATGTACAGTTAAAAAGATATTCGAGTTGGCGCGTTCATTATTGCAGCCTGTTTATACACGCAGATAAACTGCAGGTTCACTCGCTGAATCAAGTTCAGTCGTTCACCAGTCAATAAAAAAGTACTGAGCAATCGGTATTTAAACTTAACAATAAGCTAAAGAGACAATGATTATTTTCATGTAATGAATGATCAACTGCATTTACACGATGATCATTCATTTATGCTCGTTTAAAAGGTTTTTTTAAACAATATTTTTGATTACAATAGCAGAGCAAAATGATAATTTATTGTGGAAAACTGAACACATGAAGGGCGGCTCTAGTACCCTGTTGTACCGCCTCTAGCTTGCATACAAGATGTGATACAGGCGAGCATGGAGGCTCTAGTACCCTGTTGGGCCGCCTCTAGCTTGGATACAAGATGTGATACAGGCAGGCATGGAGGCTCTAGTACCCTGTTGTACCACCTCTAGCTTAGATACAAGATGTAATATGGGCAGGCATGGAGGCTCTAGTACCCTGTTGTACCGCCTCTAGCTTGGATACAAGATGTGATACGGGTGGGCATGGAGGCTCTAGTACCCTGTTGTACCGCCTCTAGCTTGGATACAAGATGTGATACAGGCAGGCATGGAGGCTCTAGTACCCTGTTGGGCCGCCTCTAGCTTGGATACAAGATGTGATACGGGCAGGCATGGAGGCTCTAGTATCCTGTTGGGCCGCCTCTAGCTTGGATACAAGATGTGATAGAGGCAGGCATGGAGGCTCTAGTACCCTGTTGGGCCGCCTCTAGCTTGGATACAAGATGTGATACGGGCAGGCGTGGAGGCTCTAGTACCCTGTTGTACCGCCTCTAGCTTGGATACAAGATGTGATAGAGGCAGGCATGGAGGCTCTAGTACCCTGTTGGGCCGCCTCTAGCTTGGATACAAGATGTGATACAGATGGGCATGGAGGCTCTAGTACCTTGTTGTACCGCCTCTAGCTTGGATACAAGATGTGATGCAGGCAGCCATGGAGGCTCTAATACCCTGTTGGGCCGCCTCTAGCTTGGATGCAAGATGTGATACGGGCGGGCATGGAGGCTCTAGTACCCTGTTGGCTGCCTGTAATTTGGATACAAGATGTTATATGGGTGGGTATGGAGGCATGCAGGTTCTGTATGGTATCATGCACCATATCACTACACATTTGCTGTGACTGAGCCTCTAGATCATGCAAACTCGCAGGCTGTTAAGTTGGTGTCCCAGATGTTTTACTGACAGTAAATCTGGAGAGCGGGCAGGCCACAGAATTGTGGCAATGTTGTGAAAACATACCTGTGACCCCCTTGTGTGTGCAGCTGAGCATTACCCTGCTGGAAAATGCCTCTTGTGTTGTCTCTCATGGTGGCTTCCATGTGGCTGCAGGATGTCCTGAACATATTGCCCAGCTGTCATTGTCCCTCGTACCACCACTAGGGGGGACCGACTGTCACACCAGCAGTGGGCACACTGTGCAGCTCCACAGCAAAGGCGGGATTGAAGTGCTCAACCCTAGGTCACCAGACACGAACACGGCCATCATCAGTGTCCAAACTAAACTTGGATTTGTTGCTTCCACTACTTAGCAGTCCAGTTTCATTGTACATGATACCACTGCAATGGAGGCGACGGCGGGTGTCAAAGGCAGTGAGATAAAATGGCCCTCTCAAATGGTTAACTAGGTGGAATCTCCTCAATTGCATCATAGTCATATCTAGTGCTCAACAAGTTCTACACAAGTTGAAAATGAGGTCACTACACACAAGTAGTCTCTGGGAGCCCTTTTTTATAAGCCGAGGGTGGAACAATTTTTAGGGCCTCAGGTGGCAAGACCGTTCATCTAATCACCACAACTCTAATCATTTGCATATGTTCGTGAGATGTAATTGCATGCCAAGTTTTGCAGCAGAACGACAACACCTTTTAGGTGTTTGATTTTTTTTTTTTCTTGACAAAGCATGTACATTTTTTATAAAGAGGTGAGTAATGCACTTGGCTATTGTCCGGAGTCCCACAGAAGTAAATGCAGTGGTAGTCACACATGCATGCTGATTGATTTACTATGGTGACATGAAGACTGCAATTCTGGGGTTCCCAGTGGTCAGACCCTCAGTGTCCTATATTGATCACCTATCCTGTGGCTAGGTGATAAATGTTTTTGGTGGTATAACCCCTTTTCTTTTATTTTCCTTTTTTTCAGAGTCGCCTTTGTCAGATAGGTTGAGTTCTTTACTTTCAAATTGTTATAAATTCTAACTCCTAAATGCCAAATTATTTTAGTATCACAACATAACTTGCTGGGATTGTAGATAAGAAATCTTAAGAGAGCTTTGGAATGACCCCTAGAAAGTCATATTTAACGAAGAAAAAGCTAAATACAGACTTTATAGAAAAGGATAGCGGACGCTTCTCTCTAGCAGAAGCCCTAAGTGTACTTCACTTGCATCACTGTGCCTCCCACAGTTTTGTGAGGACTCCTTGTACAGTCATCTTCTTGACTCCAAATTCAGACATTTGAAACAGAGCCATTTTACTGAATTTGTAAGCATTTGCACATAGACAAGATTCTAGAGCTTGGATGATTTCCAAATGCTTTCTGAAATATAATTACCTACTTCTGAAGAATTAACCATTTTCTAACATTCTTCTAAACTCCTGCAGAAGATGATGTGGTTCTTAGATGGGATGTTGTAGTAATAGGTGTAAGAATAAGGCCTCCTGGCCACAGGCCAATTTTCACTGCGTTCCCCACGGCGATAATCCGGCCGTGGGGAACGCAGTGAACGCTTTCTATAGACTTACTATGGAAAGTGCAGCCCCGCTGTCCACGAGTGGAGAATCGTAGCGATTCTCCGCTTACGGAATTGAAATCGCAGCATGCTGCAAATTGCCGCGATTCTCCACAGTGAGCCTATCTTGTCAGATAGGCTCAGCACGGAGAGCCGTCAGCTGTCCCCTGCTCCCTGGCGGTGGCAGATCGCCGCCGCGGGATATCGCTATACCCGTGGAAAGGAGGCCTAAGGATGGAACTACTCAGCAACTGATTGCAATTGATCGCAATTGATCGTTGTCATCGCGGAGCAGAAGGCCTGGAGACTCTCTGCAGCAATAATATAAGCATATAGCACTGTTTTTTTTGTTTTCCCCCCCGCAATTTAGGCATATTAAAATGTATTTTAAACATCAAGGAAACCCCCATTAATTGTGAGTCTACTAGATTTATATGATCTATTATCATGTGAGCAAATATTAGCTACATCAACAATATCCGGCATTTCAGAATTAAGGTTACAGATAATTATTGAGTATTAGCCAGATATATCCTTTTTAATAAGGACTTTGACAAGTAAAATAGAATTTACTGTTAGAGGTTTCAGTGGGAAGTATTCAGAGAACACTTGTGAGCTCCTAAACCATCTTCTAGCTGATATGTTAATTAGGAGGAGGTGCTTTTCAATATTGTGGTGGTTTTAAGAAAGTTACCATTTGTCTCCCACTTGTTCTACCATACAACTTACATCTTATCAGAATTGCAAATACGCTATTTAAACTAGCTCTTCTTTTGTCCTTAGATAGTGTTCTTTAGTAAACACTTGTGTTGATAAATACGTTTGCGTTAAAGGGCTTTTCCAGGACAAAAAAAAAAAGTTAAGAGGACATAAGATGAAACAAAAGTGAATGAATGATTTTTACATGGCCACTGAAGTCTGTGAGTGGCTTCTTCTGGTTCCACGCGACGGTCATCGAGGTTCCGGCAGTGGACAGGGAACCGCTGGGCTAGTGAAGTATTCAATTTTATTTAATTTTAGGCCAGTTTAACTTTTTTGTCCTGGAAAACTCATTAAAAAAGGCAGATTAGGGCTGTATGAATACAGTGTATTACTGAGGGCTAAAACTTAAAGGGGTTGTCCCGCGAAAGCAAGTGGGTCTATACACTTCTGTATTGCCATATTAATGCACTTTGTAATGTACATTGTGCATTAAATATGAGCCAAACAGAAGTTATTCACTTACCTGTTCCGTTGCTGGCGTCCCCGTCTCCATGGTGCCGTCTAATTTTCAGCGTCTAATCGCCCGATTAGACGCGCTTGCGCAGTCCGGTCTTCTGCTTTTCTCAATGGGGCCGCTCGTGCCGGAGAGCGGCTCCTCGTAGCTCCACCCCGTCACGTGCCGATTCCAGCCAATCAGGAGGCTGGAATCGGCAATGGACCGCACAGAAGAGCTGCGGTCCACTGAGGGAGAAGATCCCAGCGGCCATCTTCACCAGGTAAGTAAGAAGTCACCGGAGCGCGGGGATTCAGGTAAGCACTGTCCGGTTTTTATTTTTCACCCCTGCATCGGGTTTGTCTCGCGCCGAACGGGGGGGCTATTGAAAAAAAAAAAAAACCCGTTTCAGCGCGGGACAACCCCTTTAACATATGTAAGTTATTTTACACTCTTTGGCAAAAAAAAAATCAAGCACCCAGAAGAAGTTGTTATTTTTCTGCAAAACTTGGCATGTAGGGTGGATGTGCAAATAATTCGAGTTGTGGTGTGATTCGATGAATGTTCTTGCCACCTGAGGCACTACTAATGGTTCTATCCTTGGCCTCTATATAGGCTCTCGGTGTGTAGCGGATCTCTTTTTTTGCTTGTGTAGAACTTGTTGAGCACTCGTCGCCTTTACAACGCAATCAAAGAGATTTTGTCCAGTAAACAGAGTTTGAGAGGGGGCACATTATTGCAATGGGAGAAGCTGGATGGTCGAATTGACAAATTGCCCGCCACCTGGGTTTTTCTGGCCAGACTATTTGGAGGTGTTGGGACCAGTGGATACATAAGGGCATGCACACAAGGCAAGCAGGCTCAGGATCCCCTCTACAAACCACCAGTAGAGAGGAACATTTAATCATCCGACAAGCACAAGTAGCTCCAACTGTTTTACTTGCCACCATCCAGAAGCAGATGGCACAATAGTTACCGCCCTGTGTCTATCACAACCATTTTAAAGGTTTTTGGCTGAAGGGCATTTGGTCTCCCGATACCAGTTATGTATACTGCCTTTAACACCCACCATCGACTGTTTGCAGTGGTGTCGTGAACAACTAAACTGAACTGCTAAGGAGTGGAACCGGGTTGTCTTCAGTGATGAATCCAGGTTTAGTTTGGGAAGGATTATGGCTTTGCTCATGTCTGGACATCTAAAGGTGAGCGCCTCAATCCTGCTTTTGCTGTGGTGCGGCACACTGCACCCACTGCTGGTGTGATGGCCTGGGGGGAGATCGCATACGACAGCTGGTCACCTCTAGTGGTACGAAGGACGATGACAGCTCAGCCATATGTTCAGGACATCCTGCAGCCACATGTGTTCCTCTCATGGCAGCTTCCAAGAGGCTTCCAGCAGGATAATGCTTGGCCGCACACCGCAACGGTGTCACAGGGATGTCTCCACAACATTGCCACACTTCCATGGCCTGCCCTGTCACCAGATTTATCGCCAATTGAACATGCATGTGACCATCTGGGATACCAACTTCAACAGTCTACGAGTTTGCGCAATCTAGAGGGTCAGTTACAGCAAATGTATACTGATATACCGCAGGATACCATATGAAACCTGTATGCCTCCATACCCATCTGTATATCAACATTACTATTGCACATATAAAGTTTCATTCATTTCTGACAACTCCTTCTAGATGCTTGTTTTTTTTGTTGACAGTGAGTGTTTGTCCTCTACAATCCTACTAGATTTCATGAAAAGTTGAGACAGTCTGGTTGGGAGCTGTGATGTTTTGACATAGAATACCCCCCTAGACTAATAGAGGTGATGACTTAGGCGACGTTACCGTGCGAGTGCCAAATTCCCCTTTCTGTGACATTCAGTGATTTTTATAGTCCTGTCGTGTGTTGGGTATGTGGACAGTGTCCGTTGGCAGGTTTTGGGTACAGGTCTTGCATTTTTTGTTATTTCAAAGAATAGTGCCACTTTCCGATGGTGATGAGAGGGCCCTTCTGATGAGGACATTCTTTAGGTTTAGTGGCTGTTAAAAAGAAGTATTCCCGGATTTACCTCCCCTCATTCAGTCTGTCTTTGTGGAGTATAGGTTGGAAATGAGCAATGATTTTTCTCAAGATGTTAATCTGGTAAGTGACCACTAGGGGCACCATCTGTTCCCTTCCTTCTGTTTGTAATCCAAGAAGCTGCTGCTTGGCCTCTTTGTGGATCTGTTCATCTCTAACTAGTGGATGGTATTCTTGTAGAAATATATTCCTCAGAGATAACAGATGTTCAGCTTTTTCTTTTCTCCCAATCATTCAGTCGTCAACCTGCCTGATAAAGGGGTCTCTGCTCGAAAAGCTTGCAAACAGAATTCTGTTTAGTTAATAAATATCACTCCTAGAATACATTTTTTTATACACACAAGTATTTATCAACATAGATTTTTTTTGGTAGACACAATACCACTCTATTTTTTGCTGTAGGGCTCCTGTCCACAGGCAAATTCTTATTGCGTTCCCCGCGGCGATAATCCGGCTGCAGGAAACGCACTAAACGCTCTCCATAGCAACGCCCCTGTCCACGAGCGGAGAATCATAGCGATTCTCCCCTCGCGGCTGGCAAATCACAACATGCTGCGAATTGCCGCGATTCTTCACGGTGGGTCTATCTGTCTGATAGTCTCACCGCAGATTTGTCTGCTGGCTCCTGCTCCCGGGCGGCGTCTCCCGTTGGGAGATCCGCCGCAGAATTTCGCAACGCTCGTGGACAGGCAGCCGTACATGAATAAACTCTCATAGGGGTTGTCCCACAAAAAATATTAAGGATTATTTACTAATATGGTCTAAAAGCTAGGCAGTGCAAAAATAGACTAGGCAGTTTAAAGATGTGCTAAATGCATCACTTAATGATAAATCTGTCGAATTTTAATACTGTCAAAGTTTAGACCACCTTTTAGTTGGCTTAGTTTACACCAAAAATTGCTCCAAATTTGTGGCGCAGTTTGCCGCAATTTAGGCCACGCCCCTCTTTCAGACAAGTCAGAAAAGCTGCCTTAAAACACAGAAGGCGACTCTAACACACAACATTGGCAAAACGCCGCGATTTTGATGGTCATTTTCGAATGCAGGTTACTGCAGTCACAGCACTTTTTAACGCACCCCATCATTGTGATGGATGATGAGGTGCATTTAAAAAGCGCAAAAATGCACCAAAATAGGGCAGCTTTATAAAAAGCTGCGTTTGAGTGCAGGTCTGCGAGGTCCGATTGAAATTAATGTGAGCGGTAATCACTGTAAAAAGCGGATGTGTGAGAGTAGCCTATTTTTTAATAAGTGTGAATACAAAAATGTTTAGAATTTTGGACTGGATTTAACTGTAAGCAATACTCATGGGGCAACACATAAAAAAATGTATCTATATTTGCATCTATATTTCATATTGCCTACCGTTATAAACCAACCAGCTGCTTTGGTCACCATGCTCTAAGAATTTAGGTAGCGTTTGGGGGAACTTTTAATTTTACACTGCGTAGACCCCGGAATTACCTGCTGTTTTCATGCTGCCCCCCATGAGGGGACTATATATGGAATCTCAGCTGTATTACAGATGTGTTCATGACTTTGCTTGCAGTTCATTAACAAAGGTTATTCTTTGCCAACAGTTACCTGACAATGGAAAAGCACAATATTCGAAGAAACGGTGACGGGGAATATGACGAGACTATTTTATATTTATGTGCAACCTCCAAAAATGACTTAGTAAGGTATAGGGTGTATTCTAAAACCTTTAGCTAAATGTCCCAGCATATTTGATGGGTGTGATAGAATGTGTCTTTCGTATACACTCTTGGACAAGTAGTATAATTATTTGATGCATAATCAATACACAAGGGCTTGTTTCACCAGCGTCAGCCTCAACATTTCCATTTCTTTGTTCTGTTTGAGGAGCAGAGAAATGGAAATAAAAGCGGAATTAAAGTCTCCGTTTTGTTCCCCCCTGCTTTCAATGGATTTGCATTAGAAACAAAAAATATTTCTATTTAATTCCGTTCTGTTTTATTTCTATTTTTCAAACGGAACAAATAGCACAGATAACCGGAACAGAGAATAGGAATGCTTAACAGAGGCTAAGTGTGAAAGAGGCAAAGCCCATGCAATGGCTCATCTGCCTGTAATAATGTTTACGCCATATATCCCGCACTTGATCCCTGCTATGTCTCACAGTGCATAATAATAGATGTTCCTGGATAATGTCAAGACGAATGCTGGGTTTGATGGATGACCTACAGTAGCTCTACTGCATGGATGAATGGATGTGCATGAAGGAGGCTACGCTGCCTGCAGAGGGGACTTACCAACCTAGAAGAAATAACTATTACTGTATGTATTAAGTGGATATACCCCTTCTGTCTGGTGCCTATTATATGCATGCCAACATTTAGCCCAGATCTTGCAGGGATTAATAAGCTCTTCTGGTCTATGAAATTCAATAGACAGTGAAATGCTATATCTTTAGGAACAACATTTATTGTTTTGTGACACCGGAGAAAGTGATACATTAGGATTTCAGTAGCAATGTCTGTGGTTATTTAGTCATCTATTAATACATCCTACTGCTACAAAAGAGGGTGGTCTGGGAGGAACCAGCTGACTGGCAGAGGAGAAGGAGGAGGAGGAGGATGGACAACAGGTGTTCTTAAGGCATGCTGTCTGTGGCACTGCTCACTGCAAACATGTCCCCCATTTATGTGCAGGGGGTCTTTCTCTTGTGCTGTCTGCCTATTCAGCTGATCCTTGACACCAGCTCAGCGTGCCCATAGCGACAACCAGTCATGGCTGTCAGACATGAGCTTGGCAAGACAATCAGGAGGATAGCGCGTCTCTTTTTCTGGTTCCCCAAATCACTGCGAATCACAAGGGGTAGGAAGCTGAAGCTTCTATGGAGAACGGCTGGTAAGATGAATTGATCGCTGTGCATTTCTATTGCATGCCCTGTATAAATGCTATTGTACCATTTAAAAAAAAAAATTTTTTTCTCATTTAGTTTTTAGTGGAGCTGTCCTATCATGCATGTGTGTGTGGTGGTATACTAGAGGCAATGAAAGGGTTAGGCTAGTGCTGCTGTGATGTGGGCCTGCAGAACAGTGCATTGCAGAGACATGCACACAATGGAAATGACACTTCTGCACTGGCTCTGTCTGCTATAGATAGAATGGATTAATGGATCACGACGACCGCTGCTAAATCGGATGCTGTCTAGCACATGCTATGCAGCACCTCCACAATGACAGGTGAAGGCTTGCTCTTACTGCATGCTTATGCCTCTGCAGATTGCCAGCTATTTGCTTTGTACTGCTTTGCAAAGTATGCATCATGCCACTGCATTAGAGATACAGATGGAGGATTTTTTTTTTCTTCTTGTATGTCCTTTTAGCTAGGACTCGTCAGCTGCAATAGGACCAATTAGGACTCCACAAACCTCATTTATGGCCACCAGTCCAGAGCTATTGCAGCAATAACTACCACAGATTTGCAGGCTAAATGTAGTTTTTAGATGCCATTACATAGCAATTTTATATTTTAACAAGCTATGATAAAATGTCCATAGTACATAGTATATATTTGTCTCATTGACCTTCTTTTTAAGGGCGCATTTTTTAAAATATTTTTTTTATATTGTAATATGAGAAGATATTTGCTCTTAAATTCTGCCTTGTAAAGCTGTTCTCATCCTAAATCTTGCTCTCCCGTTGCTGCCATGTTTGGAATGTCTGCAGCCAATGCAAAATGTGACTTGATCCAGGTGTGAACAAACATGTCACTCCTTTGATTGTTGAACCTTGTCCACTACATTGTTCCTTAAGCTTCATGATGGGATGGCAAAGAATGTTATCAGTTCAGCTAACCTTGTTCAGTTAAATGACAAGTGACTTGGGTGTCTCCTCAAGGAAGCGCATAACTTCAGTGCAAATTTACTTGGTACATTTCTGTTACCAAATACTACCTAAACCTCACTGGAGGCGCACCCTGCCCAGCCTGTCCTTGGTGCATGAGATCTTGGTTGATGTGTAATTTGTGGCATATTTACATAATAATTTGGGTGAAATATTTTAAGACTATAAGGCCTCATGTCCACGGCATGTGCAGATTCTGAGCACGGAATCCCGCATGGAATCCGCCCCCATGCCCGCAGCCAGTGAGCCCTGCTTACCTGTTCTCCCTAGCAGCGGCGTCCGTGCGGATCCCTCCACTTCCAGGTCTGCTGTACTGTGCATGGTCCTCATGACTCACTGCCTGACAAGCGCAGTACAGGTTTTTTTAGTTTTTTTTAAAATCTCCTGCTCTCCTGTGCATCCGCAGCATGTCCGCAGTGTCAGCTGTGGGTGTGCCACGGATCAGACAGCTTCCATTGACTTCAATGGAAGCTGTCCGTGTGAGATCTGCAGAAAAATGGAATATTCTGCGATTTCCCCCCCCCCCCCACCACCACCACCACCAAAAGGTCCGCAAATCAAATCTGCACGCTTTTATTCCATTTGCGGACACCCATGCGTCTCTATGGAAGGCTTGATTTGCAGATCTCCCACGTGGATTCCGCAAATCAAACAAACCCGTGGATATTGGACCTTAAGCTGCTCTCACACCAACGTTTTTTACAGCGTTTAGCGCAGCCTTTGAAATGCCCGCTGTAAAACGCCTCCATTGATTTCAATGGGGCTTCTCAGACAAGCTTGCTTTTTGAGTGCTGTCTTTTCTATTGTTGTGCGTTTTAGCAATAATATATATTTTTTTAAACGTACTTCATCACCCATTGCAATCATGGGGTGCGTTAAAAACACAGAACACATTTGAAAACGTCATTCAAAGCGCGTATGTATGAGAGTGGCCTTAGAGACAATGTACAAAATTTTGCAGCAGGATGACATGTCTGAAATATGTTTGGATCAGTGTGTCTGGGGCGTGGAGGGCTCATTAAAATCTGACCCTTTTTAAAAAAAAAACTTAAAAGCGCTGCGGAATAAGTTGGCGCTATACTAATTACAAGTCCCTTTCCCTATAGAAATAACAAGTCCTTTACAAACTTAATGGCATATTTAACTGCTAGTTTAAGGCTAATGGTACTTGAGGACTTTAGCCTCAACACGCAGATTGCAATTTAGCACTGCAACATTAAAAAGTAACAGAAGTCAATTTGGTCTTGTTGCAGTTTGCAGTTTTCTATGATTCGGCAATCACAAGAAATCCAAACTCACTGAATTTCTTGCAATCATCTGGTCTTGGCCATTGCAACTTGCAAGGCGCAGTGAAACTGTACTGACTTCCATTACTTTGCCATATCTCAGGGCTACACTGTGATCTTTGTCCGTACAGCATGTGCCACAGCCAATGTCATCTTGTGAGTTGTGTTCGAAATTCTTGGGTGCAACTCAAATTAACAGATTAATGCTGGATTCACACGAACGTATATCGGCTGGGTTTTCACGCCGAGCCGATATACGTCGTCCTCATCTGCAGGGGGGGGGGGGGGAGAATGGAAGAGCCAGGAGCAGGAACTGAGCTCCCCCCCCCCCTTGTATGCCTCCTCTCCACCCCCTCTCCACGCCTCTGCACTAAGTTTTGCAAATTAGCCACGCCCCTGCCCCACCTCTCCGCATTGCAAATAGTGCAGAGGGGTGGAGAGGTGGCGGGAGCTCAGAGCACTGCTCCTGGCTCTTCCAGGCTCCTCTCCTGCAGAGAGAGACAACGTATATCGGCTCGGCGTGAAAACCCAGCCGATATATGTTCGTGTGAATCCAGCCTAACACCCTATTTGTGTGCTGTCTGATGGGGACATTGCATGTCTTCCCCAGTCATCTTTTAGCTTGGTGCTCATTTTACCAACCTCGGAAGGATGGAAGGCTGAGGCGACCTTGAGCCAGCTATCTGAACCAAATGGGGATTGAACCCGCAGCCTTCAGGTCGTTAGCAAGACTGCATTTCTGCTGCCACACGAAGCCATCACTCTATGAAAAAAAATGACCTGAATAGCCTGATAGGCTCTAATGAGTCTGAGTTTATTAAATTTAAAAACTTTCACAGAAGTAATTGGCTGTGTGAATTACTCCTAAGGGTAGAAAACCTTTTTAGGACTTTTGATTCATAGAGGGAAGTTCCTAATTTTGGAACTGCGGGCATGTTGCATGTTTTTTTGTGTGCACAAAAAGTACAGTAAAGCATGTAAATGCATTTATGCCCGTGTGGCACCGGCCTACGAGTACCTTTAATGCAGGACATTTTAGCGGTAGAAAATCTGCTGCGGAATTTTTGTTGCGCTTCTGCTGATGGGCAGAGTTAACGAGCGGCGCGGAATTAGCTGCGTTCAGTTGTTGAAGAATTTGTATGTGTAATTGCGTTTTATATGTGTGGTTTTTCCGCTGCAGGATGTGCTGCATTTTTGTGATATGGTAGTGGTAGCTCCTGCTTCTGATGTCACACTGGCAAACGTAACATCCACAAATGCAGATTTTCAAGCTGATTCAGAGCATTTCCACAGCGGAAAAACTGCAAAAAAACCTCCATAATACCCAATTTGCAAATCATGGTGCGTTTTTTTTTTTTAATGCTATCCATTGATCTCAATGGAGAAAATCCGCTGCAGATGCATGTGTTTCTGCAACCTATATAGACCTGCTGGGGATCTGTAAACCACAGTGTTTCTCAAATTTCATGCATTGTTTCAGATTTGTTCTGCTGTGGAATTGTGAAGATTTGTTAAATCTCATTCACTTGCCTTGTGCTGTAAACGCTGCAGAATTTTCACAGCGATTCTGATAGCGGAAATTCCGCAGCAATTACTGTCTGTATGATGGAAGCCTAGGAGTTTGTTTACATGTGCATTATATGGCCAAAACATGTGGGCACTTGACCATCACACTTGTTGGACATCTCATTCTAAACCAGAGGTATTAACATTTAGTTCTATGGAGGCTTCCCTCCCTTACCACCCCCCCCCTCCCCCCCATGCAAGATAGTTTGTGAAATATGACGAGTTCCGGAATCCCAAAGAATCTTTGGAAGGTCATCTGACATGAACTCCATCCCCATGGAACACAACTTCAGTGGACATGACCGCTAGGCCGTCATTTTGTAATTGATATGCAAGGGGATAGCTTTGTGAAAATGTTAAAATGAAACATTTTTTCAATAAAAATATTTTGAATTAGTTCTGTGGAGGCTTTCTAAAAGATTTTGGAAAGTGTCTATAGAAGTTGGCGCTATTCCAGCCAAAAAAGTATTTGTGATGTCATGCAGTAATATTGGATGAGGACGTCTGTCTCACAATCCCCATTCTAATTCCTCCCAAAGGTTTTTGTTGAGGTGAGAACAGGACTCTGTGAGGACCACTGCAGTTTTTCCACACCAAACTAGTAGAAATATGTAGAAGATTTAAGAAATGGTCTAGAAGAAAATCTTTGCTGCCCATAGCAACCAATCACAGTGCAGCATTACTTCTTCAAGAGCACTATTAAGAATTAAAGCTGCACTGTGATTGGATGAGATAGACAACCAAGACCGTTTCAGAAATCTCCCTCTATGTCTTCACGGACCTCACTTTGTGCACAGATGCAGAGTCGGGGTGGAACGGGGTAGGCGCCTCTCAAAATGCTGTCATAACATTGGAAGCATAGGATTGTCTAAAATTGTCTATGTAGACTGTAGAATTAATAGCACCCTCATTGGAAATAAGTAACTTAGCCCAAACCCTGGCAACGGCTTTATTACCCCTCCTCCTGGGCCATATTTACACCTCATGCTGCCCTAGGCACATGTCTCCATGAAAAGCACATTTACACTTTCTGAGCAATCGTAATAATTACTGAGTGTTAAAGGTGTTTATCAATGTTAAAACCCTATAGCTCTTATATCACTGAATATCCGTTGTGACGCCCTAAAAATAACTTACCGGTTGGATGACTGATAAATGTAAATGCCAGTGACATTTATACTTGGCAATGCTGCCTAGCATGCAGCTGGGTCTTGGTTCAGCGCTGTGGACTCTGGGAAGACTTAAGACCGGCGTTTCATCACCAGTCCTAATATGATGCCCGGCGGTGCCCAATGTGCCTGATACGTGAGGGTACACCATTCTTCATGCATTACTGAATCTCAGCAGTTCCATGTTTCTGCACAGAGATCTATGCCAGCTGTGAACGGACTTATCGGGTTTCCCTGAAAATAAGACAGTGTCTTATATTAAGTTTTGTTCAAAAAGGTTTAACCTTTTTACATGTATGGACACTATTCAAATTGACTTTTTTAATTAACTGTTAGCAGGGCCTAATTTTGTAGGGTTTATATTTCAAGCATCCTCAAAAAGCCTGAAAAATCATTTTGCATCCTCAAAAATGCTGGAAAATCATAGGTCTTATTTTCAGGGTATGTCTTATTTTCAGGGAAACAGGGTAGATTTCTGGATTACTTTACCCCAGTTTCTGAGGCATGTGTTGTATATCTGTCTCTAGAAACAGATAATAAGATGTAAAACAGGAAATAAATGAGGGGTATGACTCATGCTGGCCATAGAAGTGATGGAGGGGTATGACTCATGCTGGCCATAGAAGTGATGGAGGGGCATGACTCATGCTGGCCATAGGAGTGAAGGAGGGGCATGACTCATGCTGGCCATAGAAGTGAAGGAGGGGTATGACTCATGCTGGCCATAGAAGTGAAGGAGGGGTATGACTCATGCTGGCCATAGAAGTGAAGGAGGGGTATGACTCATGCTGGCCATAGAAGTGAAGGAGGGGTATGACTCATGCTGGCCATAGAAGTGAAGGAGGGGTATGACTCATGCTGGCCATAGAAGTGAAGGAGGGGTATGACTCATGCTGGCCATAGAAGTGAAGGAGGGGTATGACTCATGCTGGCCATAGAAGTGTATGTAGAGGGGAGGAGGAGTAGAATGACTTGCCCAGATGTGCTGTAATAGGAAACTTAAAAATTACAGATACAGCTGCAGAGAGAAATATTGATGATAAATGCAGGATACACGTAGACAGTTCAATATTTTTTGGTCCGTATTCTACTATCAATCAAGCCAGAACGTAGTTAAAAATAACAGCTTTTCATAGTCCAGGTGACTATAGTAAATATAGTTACCGGCCAGTTACCCAGCTGAAGCCTATGGAAACCGCCGAGCACTTCAGCCTAGCACTGTTTCTATAGCTTTCACTGCCATTATGGAAACCATGCTGGGCTGAAGTGTTTTTGGCTGCTTCTGATGGCTATTCCCATCTCGCCTTTTGTTTCTGACTACCTATTTAATGTCCTCTCCATAAAACACTTGTAACTGCATATTATGAAATAGTCAAGAAGTCTGCTGCATAACCAAGCAATGAATACTCTGCATGATATTCACCTCTTTAGTATATCCTACATGACGGTCATTGCCTTGTAACATATACAGAAATTACCAATAAATCTTTGAGCTCTGAGTCACCAAGTTAGCATTTAGTGTTATAGACCTGTATGCACATTAGAGATCTTCATGACCTTCCTCGTATAACTATGAAGGAAATGGTCATAATAGATATTTCTCCTTATAATATCATAGTGTTTTTTCTAGCTGACCATTTAAAGGGGTTGTTCAGTTGTAAACTAGTGATGGCCTATAGTACAGTAGTTGGGGATGTGTCACCCAGGACATCTGCTGAACAGCTGTTTGCTGAATTGCCATCCTTTTGCACTGAGATTATTTCTGCAGGAAGCAGACAGCTCCGTTCTTACTGCTGTGGTCAGACGTGGTATTGCAGGCAGAGTTTTCATCCATTTCAAAGCCGCTCCGAAAGTAAACTTTGAGTGTTGTTTTGACCCTGACCTGGATGAGGAACAGACATCTAAGCTCTCCTCTGTAGTCGATAGCCTGCTAGTGGTGGTAAAAGAGACCCTTCAGGTGAAGGATCAACCTCCAAATGCATCCATGAAAGTTATATCTCTTTTAGGTGCCCAAAACCTCTTCCCAACCCATACAGAACGTAAAGATGTTTTAGCCAGGGATTGAAACCTCCCCAACAAACTCTTTTACCAAACCTAAGCGTTTGAATGTCATTTATCCCTTTCCAGAAGACTTGGTAAAGAAGTAGTCCTCTTCCTCAGTAGTGGATCCTCCAGTGTACCATCTGTCTAGACCTACTAGCTTGCCTATGACTGATGCTTTGTCTTTTGAGGACATACAGGATAAAAAGCTAAAATCTGTTGTTAAGGCTTCCTATGAGGCTGTGTGGGTTCGGCACCCCAGCCTGTGTTTGCATCTATCTGGGTCATTAGGGCCACTACTAAATGAGCTTAAGCAACTAGCTCAGGACATTCTCCTTAGCCCTCCTCAGGATGAGTTAGCTGACATTGCAGATAAGCCAGGCGGGGTAGTTTCGCTGCAAAGCCTCTCTAGATACGGCCAAACTCTTGGCTTGCACCTCAGCTGCTTTTGTAACCTCATGCTACACACTATAGCTCAAATCTTGGGCTGCAGACGCCGACTCTAAGCCGTCATTAACTCGGCCTCCTTTTTGGCTCCAGTCTCTTTGGAACTAGACTCCATGAGATTATTTATGAGACCATTGGGGGAAAGGGTTCACATCTTCCACAGCATAATGTTAGCCGTGCAAGATACACATAGAAGAGACGGCCTCTGAAGCTGAGCCTGCGCAATTCATAGGACGTAACTGTACGCCCATTCGCGGGAACCCCTTCTCACTCAGGGCGTATATTTACTCCCTGAAGGAGTTTATAGGGTTTGTTTTATTTGAATTAACTCTTGGTGTCTCTTTTACCGAAGCTTGTGGTAGGCATTTAAATCCCCATATGTATGTGCTGCTGTTGTGAATACAGAAAAGAATTGCGTAAGTAAATTATACCTTTTATAGGCTCCCACTGTAAGTCAACATGGGGCAAGATTGAAAGGAATAGAAAATATCTGAATAAACTGTACAAAACTAGTTATTAGGTTAAAAAGGTAGTCCCATAACATCAGCAGGAGAATGCTCTAGCTATGACAGTTTTATGGAGGTAATTTAGTTCCTAAAGCATTGCTGAGTAATGTAAATTCAAGAATGGAAAAAACCCTCCAGTATTTTTGAGGTGTGAACTGAACATCAAATTGCCGGGTTCCTAGATCTAGCTAAAGTGTGTTACATAAATCTAGTCTAGACCTGAAGAATAAACATGAAGAGCTTTGTTTTGCTTCTAGCCTTGAAACTTCTATCCTACATAATCGGTCTTCTGAAAGTCTCCTTCTTTAATGCGTTGATATTTTGTCTAATCGTGTTTTGACACGTGTCATCATGAAGCAGATTGGCATTAAAGTGGTTGTCTCTCTGACATTCAGAGACTTGAACCATCCCATTCCTCTCTCCTTGCAGAAATTTGCTTTATTGGAAACATTATTTCCCAAGAGTGACCAAATTTAATCTTATCTTTAACCCTTTCCAGTCTGCTGTCTGATGAACGAAGACATTATAATTTAAGACTGTACAGCTCCAATGTTGGAAGACGTCCATCGGGGTTCTCTTACTGTCTGTTACCAGCCTCTCTGCTGTCGGAGCCTATCCAACGTGTCACCTCATGCAGTACTGGCTTTAGCCAGCATATAGCGCCGTTGTATAACGGCAGAAAAAGAGTAAGCCCCCTAGGAAAACCAGGATACAAATTGGATTGGAAAGGGTTAATGTTATAGCCTATGTGCTTAATTTTTTTTATGTTTGTTTGTAGTGTAGTTCATCAGTGTGGAAGGAAGTAATTCTGAGTTTCAACAGACATTAATATAGCTGGCAGTCTAGTACATGGCTAATAAGTGCACAGAAAGACCTGCTATTTCTTATCCTTTCCCATCATCCTGTGTATGGTGGAAGTCAGAAGGAAATGTATGGAACAGACTGAGAGGTTGAGCCCACTCCATACTTGATTGGTGCCGGCTGCTTTAGAGAAAACTCAGATCCCATCCGCTTAACCCTTCAAATGCCTTGGTCAATGGTGACCATATTAGGTGAGTGACTAAACAGATGGAGGTAGCTTCCCTCCTCACCCGCTCTCTTCCCCTTGACACATTTACAGGCCGCTGAGTGGCTAATAGAATGGCAACACAAGCACAATACACTAGACAAAAGTATTGCAGTAGGCTATACAAGCAATCACATGTGTCAAGTTCCCCAGTGGGAAAAAAATGTTTACATTTTTTAAATAAAATCTAAAAGAATATTCAAATTAGCAAGCCGTTTGCTCATATATTGTAAAAAAAAATTATGAGCATGAACATAATTGGTGTTGCCAAGTTTGAAAAAGTCTGAACTATTGAAATATCGTGTTATTTATCTTGCAAGATGAATGTTTAAAAAAATAAATAAATAAAAATATTTACCTAGAAAGTAGAAATTTGGTATTGGTGTAATTAACTTTTTATAAGTTTCTCCATACATTAAATGGTGCCATTAAAAATACAACTCGGCCCACAAAAATAAACTCTCATACATCTAAGTCTATGGAAAAATAAAAAATGAATGCTCTTTAAGGGCTTATTCACACGAGCGTATATCGGCCACCATTTTCACGGCCAGCAGATATACGGTACCACACAAGCCTTTTCCCGCAGCGTAAAAGCGTCTGGCCGCCCAATATAGCGCTTTTACATTGGGCAGGAAAGTTTAGTCCTGGAACTATCTTTGCAGCTGGAATACGTCGGCCACTGAATGGACTCCTATGGAAGCCAATGACAGCAGCTGGAGAAGGGAGGTGGGAGGGAGTTTAGCAGCGTGACTGCTAAACTCCCTCCCACTTCTCTCCTCCCCTCCGGCTGTTTGCAATGAGAGGGGGCGGAGATAACCTCCGCCTAATCCCAACCCTCCCATTGCTGCCTGTGGGGAAGTGTGGGGAGCTTAGCTCTGTCCCGTCCCACCCTCTCCCATTGCAAATAGCCAGAAGGGAGGAGAGAGGCTGGCGAGGGGGAGGGAAGGGGGAGACGGCTTAGCAGAGCTAAACCGTCTCCCCCTTCCAAACGGCGTTGCGGCCTCGGTGTATATACGTCGTGCCTGTACCGTCTGAATGGGCGCACAAACGTTAGATTTGTGCGCCCATTCACACATTTTTACGGCACCGGTGGGCACACGTAAAAACACCATGTGAGAGAGCCCTGAAGGTGAACAGCTAGACTGCTAAATGGAGTAGCCACCGCACATGTGCAAGGCACTGATGAACACTCACTCTCACACCTTCTTGAAATTGAGGGGGGTGGCTGCTTAGTACTATTCTTGCACAAAAAGGCATATAAAGGGTGTCAGGCAACATGGTACGTGTAGTGCACTATGCAGGCTTACAACCTATTAATGACACCATATGTGAATCCACTGGGTTGGCCTACACCTCATAGGTGAACCACACTGGCACCCTGAGTTCCCCACTGTTCAAAGCCGCACTGCATGTTACAGATAAATACAATACAAGGTATTTATGACTGTTTGTCTGTTTACTCTGAATAAAGAGGAGGGGGGTGTCTGGAAGAGATCTCCGGCCCCCTCCGCCTCCACTCATTGATTACCTCTCCTGTGTAAAAGCACTGGAGCGCTAATTGTTGGAATGGCAGCTTAAGCGCACAATAGTCGTCCTGTGTAAAAATACCCTTCTTTTTAGAATAAGGTTACACGCAGACTTGTATCTGTACAATAGCGACAGCTTTTATAACTGAAAGTTAACATACTGTTATAATAATCCTTATATAGGGCCAACATATCCCGTAGAACTTTACAAATCCTATTGTATTTGCAACAAAATATAAGAAAGATTGCTATCTCTTGGCAAATTATGTGACAATTTTGATGTAAAAGTCTCTGTGTTAGACGGATTGAGAAAAAAAATCACTTATGGAATGAAATGCTGGAAGTTGCAGAATGATTCTTTCAGCTGATCATCATATGACATCTAGTGGCCTTCAGAGGTACTGCGGGTTGTGCAAACTACCTGACACAATTAAAGGGATTTTCCAGTAAATCATTTTTACATGACTTCAGGACCATATCAGCATCTGAGCACAAAGTGCAGAAGATTTTTATTAACTAACAAGATAGATATCCATCTCAGTACAGCTTCTCATGTTTACACCTAGCTAAATGTTGTTTATAATCAACGGCAATGAGAAAGTAGATTATCAAAAAATAAATAGTGAATGGTCAGTATAGCTTGCATTTCTGGTTTATTGTATCTCATTAGCCATTCATTAGACTTCTGTTTTATATATAAAAGGAAATTAGTTGAAAAATAATTGAAAGACATTGTAAAGTTGACCTTAGAAATTCTTTGTCAAAGTAACATGAGAACATGGTAGCTTCCTGTATTTAAAGGGGTTGTCCCGCGCCGAAACGGGGTTGTTTTTTTTACATCCCCCCCCCCCCCCCCCCCGTTCGGTGCGAGACAACCCCGATGCAGGGGTTAAAAAAGAACACCGGACAGCGCTTACCTGAATCCCTGTGCTCCGGTGACTTCTTACTTACCTGGTGAAGATGGCCGCCGGGATCTTCTCCCTCGGTGGACTGCAGCTCTTCTGTGCGGTCCATTGCCGATTCCAGCCTCCTGATTGGCTGGAATCGGCACGTGACGGGGTGGAGCTACACGGAGCTACACCGAGCCCCATTGAGAAGAGAAGAAGACCCGGACTGCGCAAGCGCGGCTAATTTGGCCATTAGACGGCGAAAATTAGTCGGCTCCATGGGAACGAGGACGCTAGCAACGGAGCAGGTAAGTGAAAAACTTCTTATAACTTCTGTATGGCTCATAATTAATGCACAATGTACATTACAAAGTGCATTAATATGGCCATACAGAAGTGTATAGACCCACTTGCTGCCGCGGGACAACCCCTTTAAGGGGGTTTTCAGCCCTCTTCCACTAGATAGGTCATCAGTAGTTGGTGGACAGGAGTCCACCACTCGAGATCCCCGTCCATCAGCTGGACAAGATCAGTGGTATCAGTAGTAGCGCTGCTACTCCACCTTCTGCCCAATTTCTCCCCGTTCACTGCTGATTATGTCCTGCCAGCTGCAGTGACAATGGGCTAGATGATGAACTGATGGATGGGGATTGCAGCTCATGAATACCCAGGACTCTGGACTTTGCACACATCATTGAGAGGACTCCTTCATCACAACATAATGCAAGTGCTGCAACAAATAAAGTGCACATTATATAAAAACTACACGACATGCATGAATGTGTCACTAACTTATGCTGCCCTCAGACAGGACCTCAAGGTGCTGACATATTCCATCTGCTGAGACCCCTACTGAATCCGAGATCAGGGGTTCCAAAGAACTCATGAATGGAACAGCAATGCCAGCACTTGAACTTTGCTTTCCAGTTCCATTGAAATGAATGGAGCACAATGCACATACTCAACTACAGCTCCATTTACGCAGGGTCCTTCAGCACCCCTGTTCTGTAGATTAGCGGGGGTTCCACCAGGTTGACCCCCACTGATCAAATAGATATCCCCCATCCTGTAAATAGACGATTAGCCCTCTCATGTAGGAAATTACAGTTGTCCCATCAAAATGGCTATTGCTTCTTTCTGCCAGTAGAGGGTGTTATCAGCATTCTTCATTCACTACTGTCTATCTGTGTTGTGCAAATGCTGAGCTAGGGCTGGGCCATATGGCCTAAAAATACAATGTAACTTGTTCTCAAACCTAAAAACCATCCTCATTTTTAATCTTGATTTTCAGTTTTAATTTTTTTTAAAATTCTGTAGAAAGGAAAAAATAAATGATCTGGCATCATCAGCCGTAGTCCAATATATTCAAAGCAAGCTTCCTCTTCTTGCCACCAGCTATGATTGACTGGAATGAAGAAACTGTCAATCAAAGCTAAGAGGCCGGAGGAGAGAGGATGAACCTGTATCCGATATATTGGACTATGGCTGAACTGTGCGCTGGGGGCAATGAAGAGTGATGCTGCCCAATATTTAATGTAACACCGATCAAGTAGCAAGAACGCTTTTATGTTCATGTTGACTTAGCTGCATGAGTTTTTGATTTTTGTGAGATTAGCTGTACTTTTTTTGAGAAATGACACTTTTCTATACAAATAAGAAAGTGTTTAATCCTCTAAGTGAATGGCAATACTGCTTTTTATGGAGGGCTTTTAAACCTGCATAGATGCGTTTTTACAGCAGTGAAGGTCTAACACAGTATAGATGCCATGTGCCAGGAAGAGCTGGGGCGCAGCTAGCAGCCAGGCTCCTGCTCTAAGGCTACATTCATATGAGCATGAATCTGACACGAGCATTGTGCGTTGTGAGATGTGAATATAAACTCCTGGAGACAGGGGCGTAACTAAAGGCTCAGGGGCCCTGATGCAAAA
This sequence comes from Eleutherodactylus coqui, assembly GCF_035609145.1. Taxonomy (NCBI): domain Eukaryota; kingdom Metazoa; phylum Chordata; class Amphibia; order Anura; family Eleutherodactylidae; genus Eleutherodactylus; species Eleutherodactylus coqui. Next base: position 133,724,144 of record NC_089838.1, on the reverse strand, counting down.
CGTGAGCTGGGGCCCCTCCTCTATCTGTATCTGTACCCGTACCCATACCTAAACCATGCTGCACAGAGCTTGGAGCTTCTGGGACCCAATGCAAAATCTGTAACGGGGCCCCCAACTATAATGCTTTACTCATAGTACTGGGCCCCCTATATGGAGAAGAAAGGCCTTATGAGCCCCCTAAGGCTCCTGGGCCTGGGTGCAACCGCATTCCCTGCACCCTCTATAGTTACGCACCTGCCTGGAGTCTCACCCATGATTAACCCTTTCCAATCCACTGTCTGATGTCTAAAGACATTCTGATTGAAGGCTGTACAGCTCCAATGTCGGAAGATGTCCGGCCGGGTATTCTTACTATATATTACTGGCCGCACTGTTGTTGGGGGCTTCTCCAGCTTGTCCCACACTGCAGTACTGGCTCTAGCCAGCAGATGGTGCCATTGTATAATGGCAGAAACAGAAAGCCCCCTAGGAAACCCTGAATCCAAAATTGGATTGCAAAGGGTTAACCTCCCCCCCCCCCCCCCCCCCCCAGCGATGCTGCAAGGCAAAAATTGCTGGATGTCCTACTTTTTTGCGGCCCTCGGACAGGACCATCAAACACATCGCAGGCCGTGTGATGGGATGTTTCCCATTGAAACACTTGTCAAACGTGCATAAAGCGTGCCCCAGACGATTCCAATTTCACGGAAGTAATGCATCTTGCACGAAAAACTTCTCGCATTCACGGGTTAAACACACGTTGACGAGCGCGATATCGTCCCGGGTTTCTCGGCCCAATATCGCTCTTGCTCATGTGAATGTAGCTTAACTGCCAGAAGTGGAGAAACCGGAAACCTCCACTGTTTAACTCCTTCCATGCTGTGACTAATACGGTAGCAATTGTGGCAAGTAAGCAGGTGACTGTGAGGGGGCAGCCTGTCACCCATCAGCACCACATGATTAGTTTAATTAATAAAAAAAGGTCCAGCCTGTAAAAACAAAGCAAAAAAACATTTTTCACACAAAAACAATTTTTAAATAAATAAAATACACATAATAGGCATGCTGCGTTCTTAATAACCCCAACAATGAAAACATTCTAATTTATCCCACATGGTAAACAATGTAAAAAATAATTAATGCTTTTAACTTCGGTACCAGGCATTTTTTTTGTCTTTTGTTTTCATTACATTCAGTCATGCTATACCTTTATTTTTCCATCGATCTAGCCATATGGGGGCTTGTTTTTTGTGGGGCGAGTTACATAAATATTTTTTTTAAATGGTAGCATTTAAAGGTGATTTTTATTTTATTATTCACTCATTATGTAGCTGCCCCCCAGTGTATATGTGAGCTGGGGTTACCTTGGTTAGTTATTCCTTTCTGTCTGAAACTCCTGGCCTCTTTTTCCTGATCTGATCTCATTTCTGGCCAGCTCAGATCTGTATTCATTTTCTGGTTAAATTTTCAGTTTGTGTGATGCTGTTCCATGATTTCTACCACAGAAACTGCCTAGAGGGATGAACCTAATCTCGTATCACAGCTACTGATGATGATCACAGAGATCCTGTCACACAGATATAATAGAGGAGATCACGGCTCATCCTCCTAGCTGGATACTTATGGTCTGTAGCTTATTTAGGTGAATATAGAAGGTAATAATTAAACTTTCAGGCAAAAATGGTAGAGCCTGAGTTACTACTGTGTTGATGCTTCATGGGATAGACGTGAAAGTAAAAAAAACCTCAGCCACAAGATGGTACCTGATAAGCATCAGACAGGGGGCTGCACTGCAGGGAAGTGGCTGCAATACACACAGAAAACCAGAGTTCAACAGGTAGCCAGGTGAGTGGGGCAGGCATGGGAAATGTTTTCACCGCAGTGGCCCTTTAATACGCCATAAAATGTATTGGGAAAACGTTTAAAAAATGGAAAAAAAGCAAATGTGACATTTTTTGGAATGTTTTGCTTTTGCGGAGTTCATGAGGCAGTAAAAAATGCATATTAAATTACGACACTACAATGTTTTTGAAGATTTTTTTTTTTACCTTAGAAAACGTAAAACCTTCTATTAAAAAGACAATGTAAAAAAATTTTTTTTTTGTTCTATTCAGAGCCCGATAACTTTTTTATTTTTCCATCAATGGCACTGTGTGAGCATTTTATTTTTGTGGGGTGAGCTGTTATTCCCAATTGCTGCCATTTTAGGTACAAATGTCATGGAGTAGGCATAAAATTGTAAATACTGGCATTTTGTTTTTATATTTTTATGGCATTTTCTGTATGAGATAAATAAAGCTATACTAAAGCCGCTCTCACACAACCCGCTTTTTAGCAGTACAACACCTCCATTGATTTCAATAGAGCTTCACAGCGCTCGAAATGCTGCTCTATTTTCATGTGTTTTTGGCACTTAACTCACCTCCTTACCCATCACAATGATGATGTGCGTTAAAAAAATGTTGTAGTATGCGTTCAAAAACGCCACCCAAAATTGCAGTAAAATGCTGCGGTTGCGAACACGGTGTTTTGTGAACACACATGTGAGAGCAGCCTTGGATAGTTTGGTCTTTTTTAGACATGGTGATGCCAATTAAGCTGGGTTCACACGGGGAGGATTTGCCACGGTTTTGCTGTGGTTTTTCCGTTAGTTTTGTTGCAGAAGAACTGTTTCTGCGGCGAAACCGCTTCAAAGGTTATTTTTGTCTTGTGTATTTTCTGCGCTTTTTCATCACGGAAAATCCGTAAGCGCTTTTTTCAGCAGCGCTTTTTTTACTTTTGCAGCGGATTTTGCTGAGTCCATAAAGGTCTATGGATAAAAAAGCACCGCGGAAAAGTCAAAAGAAGTGACATGCTGCGTCTTTAAGAACAGCGCCACAGCGGCATTTCTGTAGTGCAGAAAAAATCAGCTGTGAGAACAGCTTTTTGCCCAAACACATTTGCACTGCATTGCACTGCAAACGCAGCAGTTTTGCCGCAGTGCGGATATGCAATGGCAAAACCGCAGCAAATCCGACTCATGTGAACCCAGGTTAATAATTTTTTTAAATGGTTTTGATAACTTTGCAGGGGGAAAAAAAAAAACAAATCGCAAAGGAAGGGTTGGATTTGTAATACATATTTTTTTATTTTTAGAAATTTTATTTCAATTTTTAAGTCCCTAAGGGGATTTCAACTTGTAATCATTTGATCACTTACACAATACACCGCATTACTTCAGTATTGCAGTGTATTGTATTTTTCACCTCCATATTAAGTCCTGCCACAAGCCTGTTTCATACCCACTCTGCACCTCTGTGACGTGCATGTATGTCACAGACGGAGAAAGAGTTAAAAAAAATAGCAAATTTGGCAATTATTTTTTCATCAGTCAGCCTCCTAAAAACACAATCAAAGGTGATGCAAATGCCACATGTACGGCAAAATGACATCAATGAAAACTACAACTCTATCTGCAAAAAAACAAGACCTCATATAGCTCCATTGGAGGAAAAATAAAAAAACGTTATTGGTCTTAGAATGCAGTGATTCAAATACAATTTTTTTTCTTTAAAAAAATGGGGGGGGGGGGGGGGGCGAAAACGTTGTGTAAAAACAAAAACCCATAAACTTGGTATTTGTAATCATATTGATCTGAGAATGAATTTACAGTGTTGTTTATACAACACAGTGACTGCTGTAAAAAAAAATAAATCTAGAATTGCTGTTTTTTTGTTTTTTTATATATATATATAACTTTACCTTCCAAAAAAGGAATAAAAAGCGATCAAAAGGTCAACTGTATCCCCAGATGTTGGCACTAAAAACTACAGGTTGTCCTGCCAAAAGCAAGTTCTTTTAAAAATGCACATGTTATGGGTCTTGTAATACATGAAAGAAGAAAGATTTTAAGTGTTTTCAATGTGCAAAAGTAGTAACACATAAAAAAAAATTACATAAACATAGTATCGCCATAATCGTGCTGATCCACATAATAAGAGTGGTTTCACATCTGTGTTGGGTGTTCCGGTTTCCTGCTCTGTTTAGGCTTCATGCCCACGGCTGTGGTGGACTCTGCTAGCGGAATATCGCAGCAGAGTCCGCCATGGCCCCCCCAAAACCCTCATACTCCCCTCCGGGATCCACCGCACTGTTTCCGCCCCTCGAGCCAGCGCGCATGCGCAGTACAGTGTGGTATGCGCCAGTAGTGCCAAATGATGTGGCCGTCGGAGACTCATTTTCACATGATACTTCTGCTGTGCTACAGCGAAAGTATAGCTTGACATCCGGCTTCCATTGACTACATTGGAAGCTGGCCATGCGTATTCCCAAGGCAATTAGAATATGACGCGGTTTGTTTAACGCTGTGGAATTCCGTGAAACGCATCATTACTTGAAAGGGGCACTGGTGTCACGTCAAACAGTAAGTCATGAATCTTCTTAGCTCGGTTGCTAACTTTTGTTCAATATATTTTTATTAATTTTCTGTCAACATCATATACAATACAGTTGAAAGTAGAGAGTATTCATGACATTATAGAACTTTGACGAGTAGACCTTGTTGAATAACACTGTAAACCTCAGTTAGAAATGTTATAATCCGGTCTAAAACATAACACTCAAGTCGCACATATAGGGAAAGAATAGGTAGGGAGGAAGTAGGAGGAGGAAAGGGGGGGGGGGGATCCCCAGGCAGTAACTCCTAAGCAGCCGTCTCTGTATAATATCTGATCCATTTACTCACAGCAACTCTCGGTTGCTAACTTTACCCCTGTGCGCAGCCAGTCCAGACCGCATATTGGGTGTCTCCGGAGGAGACGGCAGAGCCACCATAGACAACCATCATTTTTCTCCGCTGTCTTCCCTACCCAAAAGGTCTGGCACTGGGCTGCTGCACACCTAGCACATGGTACGATGCTGCCGCCGTCCCCACTAAAAAACAGTGGGAGATGCCATGCGAGAGCACGCACAAGATAAAACATCGCACATGTGTATGACCCCCTTCAGAAGAATAGAGTTCATTTTCGTGCGAGAGTTGTGCGTCTCGCAATGCACCAATCTCGTGCAATTTTTCTTACCCGTGTGAAGGCAGCCTAAGGGCGCCTGCAGACGGGCGGAAATTCCGCGGCGGGAAGCCTGCATAGGATTGAGTTAACAAACAAATAAACAAGTCCACAGAGCCCCGCATAGAAATGTCACTCACCCGCCGCCGGCTCCGGTCTGCGCATGCGCCGGCTGCCCGGCAAATCAAACAGCCGGAGGCGCGAGTGAGTACGCACTGGTCCCTGCAGGCGCTTGGGTGCGGGTCCCACGGTGAGAATCCTCGCCGCCGGATCCGACCCGCCCGTCTGCAGGCGGCCTACGTTGAGCGGTTTTTTTAACCATGTAGTGAACACATAAAGAAAAGGAATACCTGCAAATAAAATATACCTGTGTAGGTTTCTGGGTGGGTTGTTTTTAAGTGTATAGAAACAAACCTGGAAACATGATGCACATAGTAAGGTGATGTTGTAGACCATAAATGAAAATCATAGTCAATGGGGTCTGTTTGTGTCTTTTCAGCTCAGGCATGAGCCAGATCCTGTGGCTCTGTTTTTTTTTGTTTTTTGTTTTTTTTAAAGGCCGAAACCGTAAACCACCCAGAGCCCCCGGCAGATGTAAATGGGGTCTAATACGCTTGTGTGAAACTGGCCTAATGGTGCTGTATACTAGTGAGGCCATACAAACTAATATGATAGGAGATTGCATGAGACGTCTTCCCTATTAACAGAACAGTCTTTTACTGTACCGCTGGCTTCCTCTGCAGAGATCTCATCTATAAAAATAGTGGCATCAGCTAATTATTAATTTATGTGTTGCCAGGCTCTAAACTTCCTGCAGTTAATGATGTCAGTTCAGAAACTGGCAAATCTAGTTACAGTCCATACCGTACGTCACTAGAGCCTGGCAACGGAGCGGAGGACTACAGGACAGGGATGATCTGGGACTTTCCCACCTTCTTTCTACAATAGGACTAGTATAATGTATCTGTTCAATATGCCTTGGGGAAGCAAATAAACAGGAATAGAAGAACCTGTACAGAATTTTTTGCAGATATGCCTTTTTTTAAGTGCATAGAAATTAAACCTGGCAATGTGATGCACATAGTAGGCCGCTCTCACATTCGCTACTTTATACCGCGGTGTCCAAAACCCCACGCTTACCATTGTATAACGCCGCCATTGATTTCAATTTGAATGCTACGTTTTTAACAGCGCAATTTTTGAGCACTATCGGCTCTATTTTTGCACATTTTAGCTCTATTTAATGCACCTCATCACAGTGATGGGGTGCATTAAAAAACACTGTAACATGCGATTTAAAACACTGCAGCAAAATGCCGTAGTTTTGCACAGCGGTTTTTGAAGGCATTTGTGAGAGCAGCCTAAGGCCATGACGAAATATCGCTAGCGATATTCCGCCGCAGGGGGGAGGGCTGTCAGGTCTCCGCGCTGAGCCTATCTGACAGATAGGCTCACTGCAGAGAATTGTGGCACGCCGCGATTTGAATCCTGCGAGCAGAGAATCGCCATGATTCTTCGCTCATGGACAGGGGGCTGCACTTTCCATAGTAAGTCTATGGAAAGCGTTCACTGCGTTACCCGCGGCCGGATTATCCACGCGGCTAATGCAATGAACTATCGCCGGTGGATGGGAGCCCTTAGGTGATATCGTAGAGTATAAATGGAAAGTCTTAAAGCGCTCAGTAAACCTACATTTTCTTAAAGGGGAATTCGTCATCAGAAAATTGCATATTGTAAGTTTTTATGTTAAATAGAATTTGAAGAATTTTTGGTGTTTTTTTTTTCTCTAAATGTTTGATTTCACAATCTATACATGGGAAAATCCGAAAACATCTTGCAGTTTTCAAACTTACCACTAAGCTTAATAAAAGTTGTTCTCTAGAGAACTTTTCAGCAACCATCTGATTATCATCATGGGCGGGATTACAATGTAAGTAAAAGACTTATATATAGATGTAGGTGATGTCACAACGTATCTGCTCCCCTCCCTGCATAATTACCTCTGCACAAGTCATAGAAGATGCCTAGAGCAGTCTCTGATGGGTCAGCACCTGGCATTGTGTATACGGCCCATGATTTCTGGTGTAAAAATGCTATTAACTGCAGCTCAGGCAAGATAGCCGCCCCCATAATCATGTACAGACAAGAGAATTAAAAGAAATTTTGATGAGAAGATAACAAAAAGTTTGAAAAATGGAATATCTTTTACTACCTGATTTAAATTAGTAAAAAATAATAAGTAATACATTCCCTTTGACCCATTAATCATGCAGCCTTTTTTTTTGTCTGCCCTTTCAAAAGCATCATAACTTTATTTATCGCTCATAGAAGTTGTCTGAGGGCTTGTTTTTTGTGGGACGAGTTGTATATTTCAACGGTACTATTTAATGTACCATATAGTATACTGAAAAACATTAAAACTTGTCTAAATGCAGTGAAATGGAAAAAACCCCCACAATTCCGCCATCTTGGGGGGGGGGGGTGTTACGGCGTACACAATTCAGTCGATCTAGTTGTGTGAAGGTTTTGCAGGATGTCCCGCAGTTTCTATTGGTTCCATATTGGAGTTCTTATGACTTTTTTTCATTGGTTTTATTACATTTTTTCTTAGAGACGGGGTGACCATCTCTTTTTTTTTTTTTTTTTTTTGCTGCTGACAATTACCATGCAGGATAAATATGCTATTCTGATAAATTAGACTGTTATGATGCAGCAGTGCCAAATATGTTTTTTTCTTCTTTGATTTTTTTATATATATATTTTTATACAAAAAAAAAAATTTCCCCCCCCACTTTTACATTTTTGTTTTTTTTAGACACCATAAGTGACTTAAACTTACCATCATTTGATTGCTCATACAATGTAAGGGCTTATTCACACATCTGTATATCGGCCGGGTGTGCACTGAGCTCCCGCCCCCACTCCGCCCTTCGACACTATTTGCAATGGGAGGGGGCTGGACAAGTGGAACATAGCTCTGCCCCTGTCCCGCCCCTCCCATTGCAAACAGTGGCGAGGGGGCGGGAGCTCAGGGCAGTGTTCCCGGTCCAGCCCACCTCCTCCTTCTGCAGAAATGGATACTGTATATCGGCCGGGCGTGAAAAAACCCGCTTAATACAGCTTTCTGACAGTCAATCAATACATGCCACACTTTAATAGGCAATCAGTCCTGACAAGTCCAAGCCCCAGGCTGCCACGGCAACTGAACAGCACCTTGCAACCTCATTGCAGGGGGTGTCCGGGGCCCCCAAACACTGCTCGATAAATTTAGAGTGTTAAAGGGCATTTAAAGATAGCAGATGCCAGTTGTATATGGATCAGGTTTGGCTGCCAATCCTGCTCCATACAAACTCTGCGTGCCCAGGACCTAAATGTACGCCCTGGGGTGTAAAGGGATTAAACAGTAGGGATCAGCAGAAATAAAAGGCACATCATAAGACAATATCATCTGGCCTGCACAAATTTATAGCGGACCTGTCTGCTCTTCTGTGATGGCTGCTTTAGTAATTTCTTGCATTTCTCTGCCTGAGGACGTGGTGATGGCAAAATCCACAGAGGAGTTTAAGAGGGGACTGGATTTCTTTCTAGAGCGCTATGATATTACAGGATATAGACGGTTTCTGACTGATCCTGACTGCCATTACGGAGTCGGGAAGGAATTTTCCCCCCAAATGGGCAAATTGGTTTCTGCCTCATAGGGTCTTTTTTTTGCCTTCCTCTGGATCAACAAGGGGGATGGGGGTGAAACAGGCTGAACTAGATGGACATTGTCTTCATTCACCCTAACATACTATGTTCCTATGTTACATTGTATTAACGGTGCTTACACCATCATAATTGTCTTTATTGTTTAGGAATTTCATTTTAAACATGTAAAAAGGGTTTTCCGAGGCTCAAATATGGATGATCTGTCCTGAGGAGAGCTTGTCAATATCACACCTTTGGGAGCGAACTACTGACATCCCCACCAATGTTAAATCGCATTCATAGGTCATATGGCCTTCGTGCAGCTCAGCCCTATTCAAGTGAATGTAATTGAGCTGCAATACCAGGCACCGCCACTATGAAATGTATGGGGCTGAGCTTGGCATACATTGCAGAGTCTACACCGCTCACTGAAGTGTCTCAGCCTCCTCCAAATAGCTGATTGGCAGTAGTACTCAACCCACACCAATTCGATATTGATGGCCTATCATAATGATAAGTCATTCGTATCTAAATACCAGCAAACACCTTTTAATTATTAGCTGTTACCCGTGAATTAAATAAGTTTATAGGTGGATAATATGCAAGTCAATGTCTACCTCACAAGATGCTGTCATTATGTGTCTTTGATATGTTGCCAACATATTCCAGAGAGCTGTATTTAGTATGTATTCACTGGCACTGGTTTCAGATGCATTTGCATGCTAATACAGGTTTTGTAAGGAGCCATTCAGCAAGGGTATATTTGTAGAGAGTGGAAGGAAACTTTTGGCTAAAACCTAAAAAGTCCTTGTCACCATGGTGTGAATATGGCGCACGTCCCCAGTACTGCAAGAAACAAGATGTAAGCAAAATAGGATAGACTGCAAAGATTTTAGTATAGTCGGAGTCATGCTTTCACAACCCTTTAAATATGTTATGTACTATTCGTATACTATTACATGTATCTGTAAAGTTAGGTCCTTCTTTAGTTTTAGTAGCCACAAGCAGGGGCGTAACTATAGAGGATGCAGGGGATGCGGTTGCACCCGGGCCCAGGAGCCTTAGGGGGCCCATAAGGCCTCTCTTCTCCATATAGGGAGCCCAGTACTATGAATAAAGCATTATAGTTGGGGGCCCTGTTACAGATTTTGCATCAGGTCCCAGAAGCTTCAAGTTATGTCTCTTTGCAGAATGGGTTAGGTATGGGTACAGGTACGGATAGAGAGGAGGGAGGGGGGGGCAGCTCACGCTTTGCATCAGGGCCCCTGAGCCTTTAGTTACACCCCTGGCCACACAAGTAAGATGTTGCTTGTGATGTAAAGCACTGTTATCCCATTGAAGTGCAGTGTATGTGACGTGCTGCTGGCTTACCTCTTGTTGTGAAGCTGCGCCCTATTTCTTATAGATATTGCTTACATTGACTGGATGACTTAAGGGCTGAAGGACTTGGCGATTGTTGTCTAGACGGATCTCAGCAAATGCCTATTCACTGTGACAGCTTTGCAGAGAAATCATGTGCGCACATACAACCTTCCTTAGAGATCTATTCATCTTGCTGTGTTATGAATTGGTGACCTGGAATAAAAGATGTTGAAAGCCAAGTCCACTAATCCAGGCTGTCTCTATCTTCATAGACAGAGGGAGCCAAACTATTAGCACATTCTTCCCTATTCCAGCCACTGTTACACTGAAAGGTAAAATATGGTGCAAACAGCAGACATCACCACTCATGTCACCACTGGTGACGTCACTCTGGGGGATAACTAAGGGCCATGTCATGCTTTTCCCTGGTATTTAGTTTGTATTAGTACTTTCATTGCTACATGCCCAAGTTGCATCCAAACTAATTGATGCCTATAATTAGCCAAATCTGTATGTTAACTGTATTGATAACTGGGATATGAAGGTTAGGAGGAATACTTAGCATTTCTAAAATGGCATGTGGTGCTATATCAATCCATTTATTTCAAGGTTAGTGAGAACAAGAATTTTCCATCTCAATAAAGTAGCGTGTGAAGTTACACTTAAAGTGACACCACAGGCTGAAGCTAATAATACACCAGCTCTCCAAATGTTAATCTATATGTTCCCCATCAAGCAAAGGGTCTCAGGAACCTGTAAAGGAAATGGCTTTGTGTTTGTGCAAGTAAGCGATTGGGGTTTTCAGGGAATCTGACAGTGACCTATTCTTTAAAGTAAGCCAACAATATCCAATTGATTGACTCCTGCTGAAGCTGTTGGAAAGAGGTCATAGCATTGAGGTGCACTGCGGTATCATCTTCAGCCTGTGATATCCCTGCCATTCGGCTTTTGTGCAGCTTAGTCCCAATCACATGTATGGGATTGAGCTACAATACTAGGCACAGCCGCTGTACAATGTATGCTAAGAAGAGGCTGCAGCCCTCATCCCAGTTCAAACAGCTGATTGGTATGGGTGCCAAAGTCTGACTCCTGCCGATCGGATATTGATGACCTATCCTAACGAAACCCCATTCATGTACATTGGACAGTAGGCTATCATGCCTTTTATTCTAATCACAATTGCACAAGCGCTGACATCAATACTAAGGTCTTCAGCGCTCCTGCAGTGCTTTCAAATTTAAAGTTCTGCCGCTGGCTTCTCGCCCAGCACTTCCCTCTTCTAGGGAGCTGTCACACAGGATGACAATCTAGCGAGTGCGAACGAGGTTTTTTAAGCCGACTGAAGAGTCAGCGTAAACAACCACGAACGACAGGTGAGCAATATTTTCTCTTCACCCTGAACGATTAATGATCACTTTTGCTTGTTTGAACAAATTTTGAGCGTTAATCGTTGTGTGTAAAAGTCCTTTGCAGTACAGTGTTGCTCCTATGTCACAGTGATCAACCTTATTTATAATTAGAGCAGTTAGGGTAATTAATTCAATTGTTTTGATGAGGTGTATTTCTAAAAATAACTTTCGGCAGAATTGTGGAATCAAGATTAGCCCTTTCCCCTGTGGTAGGGTAATAGGCTGCGGGTAAGTGGGGTGTGCAGACTGCGGGTACTGGGGCTGTAGTCAGTGGAGTGAGGACAGCATAGGGAAACTGTGATGAGGGGTGTGCATACTACATGCGGCTGGGATTACAGCGGTTTGTGGAACTCCATCCTTCATGTATATATAACTGAAATTCATACCTCACTCTTTTACATAAGGGAATTGCATATACAGCAATTCCTTGATAAGTACTGGTTATCAGAATTGTCCCATTCAATTCAGTAGTCAGTATATGTTAAGCCCCACTTACACTGATAGATGATCGCTCAAAAGTCGCTCAAACTATAGTTTGAGTGACAGTATTTGAGCGATCATCTTTGCATACTTTATAGTAGCTAATTAGCTACTATAGAATATACAAGCGGAGCGGGACACAGCCGCAGCCACTAATAGAGCAATACTGCTGCTTTGCATGAAGAAACAGCTGTAATGTTCTCTGCACTTACTGCCTGTGCCCCGCTGTGAATTCACAGCAGGACACAGGTATAGAGAACGTTATCAGCGCAGCCGGCTGATAACAGCCTGCTCCACTGATAACAGCTGATCGCTCAATTCTAGCAAGCTAGAATTCAGCAATCAGTGACTTGTGCATGAAAGCTGCACGATGTCCCTGCATTTAGACAGAACGAGAAGTGCTCAAAAGACGGCTTTGAGCGATTCTTGTTGTGTCTAAAAGGGCCTTTAAACAAACCTGTCACCTTCCTAAAGAACCATAAACTAACTAGGGCAGGTAGCAGGTACCGCGGTTCCTGCCGCTGAAGTCTGTGCCCTGGACGAAAATCTGACTGTGCACATTCCTATACAAGTCTATGGAGGAGCCCATGCACGGGACTCTGAAAAGAGTCAGATATTCATGTGCCACGCAGGATCCAGGGAGTAGGTGAGAAAAAATGCATCCCCGGTTCTCTAACATGTCCCTTAACGCAAGGTAGTTTTAAGGTGCCTTAGGCAGGTGACGGGTTCCCTTTAAGGAATTGCTATGCCTACAATTCCCCTATGTTAAAAATCAGCTATTTTCGTATTTTTAGCTTCTTTATCAACAAAACCGAAAAAAAGAAAATCTAAGATGAAAGTCGCAAATCGAGATTTTAGTTTTTGGGGAAATCGTCCAGCCCTATTTCTAATGTAGAGGAGAACCCCTTTAATACCATACCAGCTATATTCCAGAATGCTATTAAGCAGGAGTTAAATAACTGCCGCCATTACCTAGGATGCTTGGATCAGGCTGCATTTGTTCTAGAACATGTGTGTTCTCGTGTTTCACGAAGACGTCATGTGAGTGTTCTAGCGAGCACGAGTGATGCCACGGTATCTGATTTCTGGCAAGTGCGGCTGAAGGTGTTTCATTACAACATCATTTTAAGGTAGAAAATAGCGAACACATACAGAACATGTCATGAATGGGTGTAAATATGTAGAATTCCTTGAAAGGCAGATTCTCCCCCCCTTCCTTCCCAACTAAGTGTGGGCATTAGCCTTGTGCAGTAGAGGAGGTCAGACACAATGCTGCTGGAGACCTTCTCAGCATCAGCAGCACTCTGCCTGATTTATCTGAGTCAGTGCAGTACATTTACCAAGGCTTGCTGGTTTCATGAGCAGCTCAGCTTCCTGGCCTCACAGTCACAAACGCTCTCTGGGATGGGAACTGCAATATATAAGCTATCCAGCAAAATCAAAGTCCAGGTCAAGAAGAGCACAACCCCAGGTAGGTGTCCAGATGCAATGTAGTCATATGCTAGCAGATGCCTGGATGCATAGACACTGTGATCACAGATGATGTGCATGTTATGGTCATACGTGACATCTGATCTGTACATTTCCTCCATAGCTGTAGATGCTGTGATAAATAATATATTCCCGTGTAATGGTGACTGCGCTGATGAGATTTGTGTGTTCTGTGCCTGTGCTGTGATCATCCATTGGCAACAGTATAAACAAACAATGGATACAAGGGCCAACTCTACACTTACTACTATAACTTGTGTCACCAAATGATACGTATGATGCATTGGGGTAGCATTTACCAAGCATTGGATTGCTGCTTCTGGGAATAGTAAAGGCTGGAGTAAACTTTCAGCAAATGTGGCTATAAATGACATAGAATGAATATGCAGAATCATCGCTGGCATATTTCTAGCTATCCATAGCCTGTTCTATTTGTTGTATTCGATATAGCAAAACATAGATGGAAAGGAGTTATTCCTAAGAAACAAACAATGCTATGTAATAAAAAATACCTAATATCATCATTTGTCACAACTGAATAAGTATCTGGCAAGATGTTTAGTTGCAGAACTATTGATACTGCAGATATGTGGCCTATATACAGTATATAATTTTTTATATGTACACTCATTAGATATAATAATTAAAATACAAGAAAAGTAAATTACAAGACCCGTAAGAGGCTTGCATTTTAGTGAGGGTCTGCTTCCCTTATACAACAGTCCAGCTTCATCAAGTGAATCCAGAGTTTTAGGCCTTATAGAAGTGGCAAGAAAGTTCAGGTTTTTTAAAGAAAGAAGGTCCACAAGTTTCTTTCTGTGGTTCCCTTTCTAAACCATCCTTAAGGCTCATGCACATGGCATCACTAGATTAATGCAATATTAATGCTTGTTGTTTTTTTGTTTTTTTAAATACAATGCATTACAATCATTGGTTTTCAAATGTATTCAATGGGCTCCAGTTTGGGATATCTATTAGAACAGAGAGCCCAATGGTAGATTCTCATGTGCAGTTTGTAAAGCACTTTTTTCCCCCTATCATCCAAAGCCGAAACAGGGGTCTCGAAAGTCCAGCAGGGGCCTGTATTATGCCTCCATGCACATGTTAGAGCTGTGTGTACAGAACTTGTATGGTTGTGCACAAAAGCTGTATGGTTCCCTAGTATGCACAGATGTGGCCTGGAATCTGTAAGGAAAATGTGCCCTCAAGCTGAAATATACTGCTTACAAGAATAAACATGCAGAGAATGCACTATTATACAAGTAATAGACTGAGCTGTGGATGGGAAGAATACATTACATCTGACATGGCAAGTTTATTCTTGTTTTACAACTAGTGAAGTCAAAATCTATAAAATGCAAGAATTACACTACTTCCATATTATAGCTTTATAATTAACTTAAAACATACATACCTTGCACGGTTTACAGCATTAGCCATAGCAAGGTCCGTGTTTGTCTAAAGTACCCTGGTTAATGTAGTACTGAACTGATAGAATACCTCGTGCGCTCGTCCCACCACGATAACTGGGATAAGTACATTCGCAGGTTCTCTATAAATACTGCATGCTGAGATTAAACAGAGACCTCCCTGATCAAGAAAGCAGATCGTTCGTGGGCGATTCCTTATAACTGGTCTAGATATGTAGCTTTTTGTATCTCATGGTCATGAAGACTCATTCTAGATCTGAGTCACCCCAGCTGTACATGTGGAGAGGTTGGTATTAGAGGTTTATGTGCAAGCAAAAAGGAAAATATGTAAGCTTCACCTATAGGTGCTCACTTAACCCTTTCCAATCCAATATGTAGCCTGGTTTTCCTAGTGAGCTTACTCTTTTTCTGCTATAATACAATAGCACTATATGCTGGCTAAAGCCAGTACTGCATGAGGTGACACATTGGATAGGCTCCGACAGCAGAGAGGCTGGCAATATACAGTAAGAGAACCCCGACGGACGTCTTCCAACATCAGAGCTGTACAGCCTTAAATCATAATGTCTTTAGACGTCAGAGAAGGGATTGGAAAGGATTAATGCTTGGCCTACACATTTAGGATTTTACTTTAGATTTGATAATGATTGCAGCTATTTATATTTCTATATAAGATATTAGAAAAAGTTTCTGACAGTGAGGATGATCAATGAGTGGAACAGGCTACCACAGGAGGCGGTGAGTTCTCCTTCAATGGCAGTGTTCAAACAGAGGCTGGACGGATATCTGTCTGGGATGATTTAGTGAATCCTGCGTTGAGCAGGGGGTTGGAGATGATGACCCTAGAGGTCCCTTCCAACTCTACCATTCTATGATAACAGGTCTATGAAAGAGCTTGCATCAGCAGTTTTCACATTTGTATACTGTTTATATTTGCAAGTGGACTGCGCAGGGACACCACACTGACCCATTATAGTTTATACAGACTGTAAAAAATTATATGTCCTATTCTGGTTTGACTTCTCAGATGGCTGTCACCCATTCAAGTTCATGGGTGTGAAAAAAAGAAATAGAGCGTGCATGGAAGACATCCGTGTGCACTCTGTTTTTCACTGATTATTGCTAAGCAGTTCTAGAAAAAAATATTGTCCTCCTTCAGTGTTTTTTTTCTTTTAGTCCGTCCCCCTCCCCCCCACACACACACCAAAAAAAAAGGATGACACACGGATGTAAAAAAAACCGTACATTTGCAATACATATGGATATCACACAGACATATGTTTTAAAATCAGTCCATTTTTCAACACACTGTAGTTGGACAAGCTTGTGTGGATAAGGCCCAACCTATTTTATGCAATACATTTTGTTTATAATGTTTGCCTTTTATGAATGAAATAAGGGGAACATTCCAGGAAAAACATACACTGCGCTATATACAGTACAGGAATAAGGGGGCAGAGCATAATACAGCCACCCAAAGAACACCAAAAAGAGAATACCCATGTCACGTGCCACCAGCACTGGCCCTGCACTAGGCATAACGCTGTATGATAAATGGGTATCATCAAACATGTGCTATAATGTTAATTGTAAATAGGCCAAGTAATAAGTGGTCTTCCAATGTTAAACTGCATCTAATCATTCATTTCAGATTGCAAATGTAATCTGTTAGACAAACCCAGCCTAAGGGCTTATTCAGACGACCGTATATCGGCCGGGTATTTACGCCGGCCGATATACGGCGTCCTTTTCTGCAGGGGGAGGAGGCTGGAAGAGCCAGGAGCAGGAACTGAGCTCCCGCCCCCTCTCCGCCAACTCTCCACCCCCTCTGCACTATTTCCAACGAGGGTAGGCGGGATGGGGGCGAAGCTCTCGGCCCCCGTCCTGCCTCCTCTTATTGCAAATAGTGCAGAGGAGTGGAGAGGGGGTGGAATGGAGGCAGAGAGGTGGCCGGAGCTCAGAGCATTGCTCCTGGCTCTTCCAGCCTCCTCCCCCTGCAGACAGAGACGCCGTATATCGGCCGGCGTGAATACCCGGCCGATATACGGTCGTCTAAAGCCGCTGTAAGGCCCAATGCCCACAGACGGATAATAAGTGCGGGATTCGCGGTCAGGCATCCGCCGCAAATCTCGCAGCAATAGCTGTCGGACATGCTATGTTAACAGATTCTCCCCTGCCCACGAGCGGAAATCAACTGCAACTTTCTGCTCGTGGGGGAGAGTTGCAGCGTGTTTTGTTCATCACAGTGAGCACAGCGAAAGTATTGCGGGAAATCGTGTCACCGCCCAGCCCGTCATGCACTGCACTGAGCATGCGCACTGGCTCACCTGCAGAGACTCTCGCCGTGGATCCGGAGAGGTCAGTACAGGGTCTCTGGGGGGCGCCGGGTCTGATTCCGCTGCGAGATTTCTTGTGGAGTTGTATTCCAACAAGAGGCTTCTCTGCTGGTGGCGGTGATGCTTCATGCCATCACATCTCTCTATATTGAGACAAATGGACGCAACATGAGTTACAGGTTAGACGCAGCGTCGTAACGAAGTATCGTCACATTCACAGCTAAAGTCCCTACAATTCTTTCTGATTGATTTTAAGAGTCCTTTTAATCTTAGGAGAAACGTTCAGCCTTCCAGTAATATGTCAAATCAGCCATGGGTGTTAGAAACAAACTTTCCCATAACTCAATTATATCTTACATAACTTAAGAATAACCACATATACACAGTAAGAGAACCAATGGGAGACTATGAACTTTCCTGAACAAACTGACCTTTGCATAGTAGCATTGACAGATGATAACCTAAAAACATGTGTCTAGCAAGGTTGTGGTCCTCCCCCACCAAAAAAAGTCAGGACTCTAGGATTTGAGACAGCATAGAAGGAGCTATGCAGTTAGCGTGATGTAGGAGTATGTAGTCGCGCTCATGAACAGTGGGTGAGGTCATGTGGATGGGCACTGTGGTAAGGTATTTCATATAGTGGTATATACCAGCTCTACACAGGTTATATCTGTATGTTAGTGATTATAGTACAGTTAAAGGCTATGTACGCATTCAGACTACGTTATTTGAGCCGGATCTATGACTGAAACCGCCTTTTCAGTGGCAAGTTACAGCAGAGGAAATGGGAGATGTCAATAAAGAAACAGCCAGCAAGGGAGGAGTTAGACCTTATTCGAGAAGCTTCTATTGCAACATAAGTGATACTTTTTACTGTTTAAAACCGGCTGCACACGGGCGGATTTGCATTGTGGAATCCGAAGTGGGCGTTCGCCTTTGGATTCCGCAGGAAATACCGCCCATAGCATGCTATGGCAAAACACTTTTTCCTCTACACGAGTGGAAATCACTTGCGATTTTTCCGCTTGTGGAGGAAAAATCACAACATGCTCTATTTCTGTGCGGATTCTGCATGGACGGCTTCCATTGAAGTCAATGGAAGCTAGCCGACCAGTAGCCCTTCTGCAAAGACATTGCGGAAAGGCACAAATTCTTCATCATCGCTTAGCGATGATGTGGGAAAGGCTGGGATTTAATTTAAAAAAAAAAAAGTACTGTACATGTTCGACGTCTCGCCGTGCGGACTATCTGCAGTACAGAAAAAGAAAAGCAGTTACGCACAGAAGCTGGCTGGGCACAGGGTTGGATTCCGCTGCAGGCTTCCGCCTAAATCACCTTAGATGTTCAGGTGAGCAGTGCTGGCCACTAGGTCCAGTTCTCCAGTCAGTGATCTGAGTAGGTGTATACAGCAACACAATAAACTTGTTTTGACAACTTTCTGGTTTTTTTGCCCAAAGTCCTGCTCCTCTCTCCCAAAGTCACCTGATGCCTGGACAATGGACAGGGAGGGAGCTGTTTATGCAAGCTTAAGAAGTATGAATAGCGAGGTCAGATCAGCTCATTCCTACTAATACAGCTGTGACACATTTGGATTTCTAAAGAACATATAGATGTCCAGTCCACTTTGTTTGGTAGGGGTCATAAGGCACCCACCTACATAATGAGACAGGTACACCCTAGGCAGTTTCCTTAATTGCATACCCCATTTTTGCCCCTGATCTGCAGGCTTTTAGACAATTGCTGTAGTGTTAAAATATGCCACGCCTGATATTCCTTCATTAGACTCTTCAATGGGGATTTAATTTTTTTTTCCACTAATAGTCTCACTGCTGTTACTTACTTGCCAACCAGACATCAACAGTACGAGGGCCTACAGTAGGATCTGCCACAGGCACAAACCACCTGGGCAAGAACACAGGAGTAGTGAATTGACTAGCAATGAGTGGACTAGCTCACTGGAAACAGGACTCACCACCATCAGTACGGTCACTGGAGCTGGCTGCCGCCTTGAGCTGCCGGGAGGTGGATACAACATGGCTCAGGCAAAAGAGGGAGGTAAACCCATCCCTTATGGGCAGGCCAGCCCTGAGCTCTGCACGGGACACCCTGATGCTTGCCAGTATTTAGTTTGTTGGAATAAAGTCACTTATCTCTAGTCAGTGCAGTGGAATACTTTGAAGAACAACAGCATGATGGTTAGGTTTGTTTGCCCTAGATTATTTCTGCCACTGTATATTTATGTACCAAAATAACTTTGGCTTTGTTTGTGAAAATAAGTAAAGGGTGTAGTTATCTGACCGCTAA
Source organism: Eleutherodactylus coqui (assembly GCF_035609145.1). Classification (NCBI taxonomy): domain Eukaryota; kingdom Metazoa; phylum Chordata; class Amphibia; order Anura; family Eleutherodactylidae; genus Eleutherodactylus; species Eleutherodactylus coqui. The sequence continues at coordinate 133,704,624 of NC_089838.1, read as the reverse complement.
ATCAATATCTACCTCCCTGTACAATGATAGCCTTGTTTGCTACTGTTTTATGGCCTGTTATATAATCTAGAAGAATTACTATTTTGGGAATGGAATCCAATGTAGAATAACTCCAGAATAAAAAAAAATGATACAGAATGTCTGGAAATGGTAAAACTGAGAAACTGCCTCAAAAAGTCAAATGTGAGCGGTAAAAGGTCAACTCAATTGTGACTAACTTTAGGTCGACAAAGTTCTAGACCAAAGATCATTCAGACATAACTTTAGGCTCTTACCAGATCAAATGATAGGGGGTTAGGCTGTAAAGAATTGATAATAATAGAGGCGTATATCCTAGAGGAACATTTGCAAATCATGTGCATGCCACATCAAGGGAGTCTGACAGCTCAACATACTTCAGGCCATTATTAAACCAGTGTCCATTACCACATCTAGGCAAGGCTGGATTTGCCTATGCTATTACTAGATCTAGAGTTTGGCCGAACTTCTTAACTATGCTAATAAATAAGAGGCACTTAAAAGGTTGTCCTGGGCTGTGTATATGAATGTGTGTATGTAGCGGTTCATACATCACTCACACAAGTATTACAAGCATGTCCATTCACAAAAGTGAGTGATAAAACAAAAAACTAGAGTCTGAGCTTTGTCATATACTAAGTCAGCATTCAGACATTGGCATTTACTATCTCTTCACGATAAGCAAACCGTTTCATAGTACTCTATATAATAATAAGGAAGGGAGTAATAGACCTTGGAATAAATCTATTTTTTGGTCCAAGAGTTGCATTATACTACTTGAAGGAACCATACTTCCATACCTATCCGTCAGCAAGAAAACCATGCCTCCCTCCATCAGATTTTGTATGCACCAAGTTTGTTCAACGCTAGTAGCATTGCTTTTAGTCGAAAATCTTTCCATTCTTTTGGAGTCCAACAGAGCTGGTATGGCTTTATACTAAAGAACCATATTGGTGCCCTGCATAGTCTACTGTGTGCATGAACCCTTAGCTGTAGACAGAGATTTCTGATGGGTCTTGATAATATTAGGAAGTATTGGCTGTTAGTCTACTATTTATCTGTCTTTTGTGGTGTTCCTTATTTAGTGAGCCTGTCATTTCTGCTGACTATCCATGGCCTTATCCCACCGCGTGCTCGGACAGGAATTTGGCCCTGAAGGGTGAAGTAATGAACAGTTCTGATAAGTGGAAGCTCTTATTACACACAGATTTTCCAACATGATGCGAAATCTGCGCACCATAAGCACATTCATTTGTTTTCTCAAAGAAATCTTTAACAATTATGTCCACTGGTCACAATTATTGTTAGCAGAGATGAGCAGGTATCTCATTGCCAGCTTTGGCTTGAGGCCCCTTTACACGCAACGAATATCGCTCAAAAGCCATCTTTTGAGTAATAATCGTTGTGTGTAAATGTGTGCCCATCATGCACTTTTCGTCCATCGCTGAGTTCAGCTCAGCTTAAAATCTGTCATCCCTGATAAGACAGACCGCACGCTGAGTTCTCTGTGGGCAGCGCTGATAATATTCTTTCAGCTGCTGTCCAGCTGGAGAAGAATAGTGATGTACTTAGAGAACAGACCACCCGCTGTTCTCGAAATACATGCAAATTAAGCTAGTTAGCTTCTAATGGGCTGATTAGCCCATTAGTACCTAATGCAAAATGATCACTCAAAACTGTCAGTTTTTGACAAAGTGACCTGTGTGTGTAAATGGGGCTTTAGTGTCTTCCTCTGTGTGCTGCTAAACATCTAACATATAAACCACAACTGTAAAGACAAGTCCAAATGTAAAGTCCAGTGTAAAGTTGTCCAAATGAACTCCTAAGTATTAGGCCGCCTGCACACGGGCGAAAATCCCGCGGCGGTATTTCCGCCACTAAAAGCCTGCATAGGAGTGCATTACAATACGCACTCCTATGCAGATGGCCGCGGTTTGGCCGCGCGAAATTTCGCGCGGAAAACAGACCGCGGCATGTCCTATTTCTGTGCGGGGCTCGCAGAGCCTCGCACAGAAACGTCACTCACCCGGCCGCCGGCTCCGGTCTGCGCGTGAAAGAGCCGGGGCCGCCAGGCGCGGGTGAGTACGCGCTCGTCCCTGCAGGCTCTCAGGTCGGGTCCCGCGGCGAGAATTCTCGCCGCCGGATCCGACCCGCTCGTCTGCAGGCGGCCTTATGCAAAGATGGACCTTGTTTCAGCCATTGTACATGAAGACCATTTTTCTTGTGCGGCAGCAATGTTGTCTTCAGTACCTTTGTACATATTGCTCTGTTTATGCACAAAACATTTAGGAGGGTTTAACATTTTTTTTCATCTTCTTGACTTTTTCAGATTGTAAATACACATGCCATTCTCATTGCCAAGGACAGGTGCAATTAAACTGTGAACCGAATGGAAAATTAATGGAATGTTTACCTGCATACGACACATTGGACCACTCCAATAATAATGATAAGGTAAGCTTTTTGTTACATGGATGCTGTATTACTTAGTGCAATGCTTTATTTATTTTCTTTAATGTTGCTAGTGTATCTTAGGCCAGCTGCACACGAGCGTGACGGGCTCTGCCGCGGAATATTTCACGGCGAAGCCCGTCATGGCACCCCCCAGAGACCCCATACTTACCAGCGGATCCGGCCTCTTCGCTCCCGCATGACGCTTCCCCGCCCACCGCCGCCGCGTCACGACACGCCCACCGCGTCACATGACGCGGCCGGCCGCGTCATATGACGCAGCGGCGGTAGGCGGGAAAGCGTTTTCACGCTATCTTCCGCTGTGTTACCGCGAGAGATAGCGTGAACGGACGGCTTCCATTGACTGCAATGGAAGCCGTCAGCGCGTACACCCGCGGCAAATAGAGCATGCCGCGGGTGAGGACGGGAGATTTCACGGGTGGAATTCCGCACCGTGTGCCCTGAGCTATTAGGTTCAATAGAACCTAATAGCTGCGAGCCATGCAGCGGATTTTCACCGCGAATTATGCAGCAGAAATCCGTTCGTGGGAAGGAGGCCTAACTCATGCTCTGCTCGCTAGCTTAATTATATGTATATCAAACCATCTAATCCAAACTTTTAGGGTCTGTTTATATTGTAAACCACCCTCTGCATGGATTATCATTTCATGGCTGGAAAGAGGATTTCCTATACAGGCAATGAGATACGCATTGCATATGATTTCTGGTAAATCAGTAGTGATACAGGGAATGGCTGTGTTGTTGTGTCTTAAGACCTTGGTAATATTAGAGCAGAGAAGATGACCGATACAGCAATGTATGATTAGCGATTCTTCCATCAAAACGATCAATAGTCACATAAACAGGTAATTGCTTTAAGGACATCACATCATTTCCATTAGCCATGGTTCGCATTCGCTCCTGTAAGCTTAGCAGTGTAATAATTACAGGAGCAATAAAGCCAAGCTGTGCTTGGTCTGCCATAGATCTTGAAAAAGAATGAAGGGGTTTTCCTGGAACCTGTCAAGATTATGGTTTTGTGTTAAACCTGTGTATAACAACATTTTCCCCCATTTATGCTAATACCTCATGGCAGAGGCGCAACTTGAAGCTCCTGGACCCCAATGCAAAACCTAGAACGGGGCCCCCAGCTATAATGCTTTATTCATAGAACTGGGCTCCCTATATGGAGAAGAGAGGCCTTATGGGCCCTCCAAGGCTCCTGGGCCTGGGTGCAACCACATCCCCTGCATCCTCTATAGTTAGCCCTTGCCTCATGGTAAAAGGACCTGATCTTTGTATTATGCGGAGAATAAAGTTGTATCTTGACATCCAATTCTGCTACATTTAATTTCAAAGTAAACAGTTTCAGGCAAAACGACAAGTTTGATAAACATCAAAAAGAATCTCACGTGCCTATGGTAATTGTCCAACAAGGCAAGCCAATACCACCTTTGTGTGTGGGTCATAGGAAGAGGCTGTTCATTAAAGGGGTTGTCCCGCCATAGCAAGTGGGGTTATGCACTTCTGTATGGCCATATTAATGCACTTTGTAATGTACATCGTGCATTAAATATGAGCCATACAGAAGTTATTCACTTACCCCCTCCGGTGCTGGCGTCTCCGTTTCCATGGCGCCGACTAAAGCTGCCTTCTCCCTGGATTAGACGCGCATGCGCTGTCTGCCTCCTTCTGTCCAGCTCCGGCGTGCTCGCGCTGCAGAGGTCTTCTGCGCATGCGCTGTCTGCCTCCTTCTGTCCGGCTCCGGCGTGCTTGCGCTGCAGAGGTCTTCTGCGCATGCGCTGTCTGCCTCCTTCTGTTCGGCTCCGGCGTGCTCACGCTGCAGAGGTCTTCTGCGCATGCGCTGTCTGCCTCCTTCGGTCCGGCTCCGGCATGCTCGCACTGCAGAGGTCTTCTGCGCATGCGCTGTCTGCCTCCTTCGGTCCGGCTCCGGCGTGCTCGCGCTGCACGCATGCGCAGAAGACCTCTGCAGCGCTAGCACGCTGGAGCCGGACAGAAGAGGGCAGACAGCGCAAGCGCGTCTAATCCAGGGAGAAGGCAGCTTTAGTCGGCGCCATGGAGACGGGGACGCCAGCACCGGAGGCGTAAGTGTATAACTTCTGTATGGCCAATATTTAATGCACGATGTATATTACAAAGTGCATTAATATGGTCATACAGAAGTGTATAACCCCACTTGCTATGGCGGGACAACCCCTTTAAGCCACAGCGAAGATGTATGTAGTGCATGTAGTTGGGCATAGAGACTCAAACTAAAGGCCCATTTAGACACGATCGTTGCTCAAAATTTGTTTAAGCAATCAAAAGTGAGCGATTGTTTTGCTTTTAAAGACGACCGTTTAAACTGAACGACTATCGTTGGAAAAGGGACGATAAACGACAACTGAATGATAGTTTGTTTGGAAGGCGTGTGCATCAGTGAAGATAAGAAAATGAGGTAAAAATCGTTAAACGACTGAACTATTTTCATTTAAACCAAACGATAAGCGAACTACCAAACGATGGATTTTAAGCGGACTGAAAGACAACGATAAACGAACGACTAACGAAATTATCTCTCACTTTCGACACTTTTAATGAATTTTGAGCAATAATCATTGCGTCTAAATGGGCCTTAAGGCTGCGCTCACACGAGATCAAGATTACCGCGTATTTCTCGTGCGCTGTACATGCAATCAAATACATTGCAATTAAATATATTGCTTGCACAGTTCCGCTCACACTTGCATGTAGGAATTGCATAATATGCAAGCACAAAAAAAGAACGCAGCATGTTCTACTTTGTGGCGTATTATGCGCAATAGAGCCCGTTGTTCTCTATTGGTGTATAATCATTGCTGCCCATATGCAATTACATTTCTTATAGGCGGCATGTATACGCTCCGTTGCGAAGCGACATTATGGGAAATCTAAACGGGAAAAAAAAACGGGTGGGCTGAGCATTACAGCGGGCGTGAGATACACTGTCATGTGCAGTACAATATCGCTATGATGGTAACATAGTAACAGTATGTAAAGCCGAATGAAGACAATGTCCATCTAGTCCAGCCTGTTTATCCTCCTGTGTTGTTGATCCAGAGGAAGGCAAAAACTCCAAGAGGCAGGAGCCAATTAGCCCATTTGGGGGAAAATTCCTTCCCAACTCCCAAATGGCAATCAGACTAATCCCTGGATCAACCCCTAATAGTTCCTACCTGCCTGTATACCCGGATTAACAATTAACCTAAGATTTATATCCTGTAATATCCTTCCGCTCCAGAAAGACATCAAGTCCCCTTTTAAACTCCTCTATGGATTTTGCCATCACCACATCTTCAGGCAGAGAGTTCCCCAGTCTCACTGCTCTTACATTAAAGAACCCTTTTCTTTGTTGGCGATGAAACCTGAGTTTCTTCTAGACATAGAGGATGCCCTCTCGTTACCGTCGCAGTCCTGGGTAGAAACAGGTCATGGGAGAGATCCTTGTATTGTCCCCTCATGTATTTATACATAGTTATTTGATTACCTCTTAATCGTCTTTTTTCCAGGGTAAATAATCTCAATTTTTGATTGCCTCTCTGGGTATTCCAGTCCTCCCTTTCATTTATTAGTTTAGTTGCCCTTCTTTGAACCCCCTCAAGCACTGTGACATCTTTCCTGAGCACTGGGGTCCAGAACTGTGCGCAGTATTCCATGTGAGGCCTGACAAGTGCCTTATGTAGCGGTAGAATAATGTTCTCATCCCTCACCCCTATACCTTTTTTAATGTACCCCAAGACTTTATTAGCTTTTGCAGCAGCTGACTGGCATTGGTTACTCCAGTTTAGTCTACAGTCCACTAGTACCCAAAGGTCTTTTTCCATATCACTTTTCCCTAGCAGTACCCCATTTAGTGTGTATTGGTGACATCCGTTTCTCCTGCCCATGTGCATAATCTTACATTTATCAACATTGAACTTCATTTGCCATTTTTTTGCTCAAGCCCCCAGCTTATCTAGGTCCGTTTGTAGCCGCACATTGTCCTCCGTTGCATTGATTATATTGTATAATTTTGCATCATCTGCAAATATTGATATTTTACTGTGCAGTCCCTCTATCTGGTTGTTGATAAATATATTGAACAGAATGGGGCCTAGTACTGAGCCCTGTGGCACCCCACTAGCAACGGTGGCCCAATCAGAGTATGAACAATTTATTATCACCCTCTGCTTTCTATCTCTGAGCCAATTTTTTACCAGATACACATGTTTACACCCAATCTCAATGTCTTATTTTATATATCAGCCTATTATGCGCGATGATAGGCCCGTGTCACCCCTCATGCAGCCTTTTACGCATAGGGTCAAGTGAGCTTGACCTAAAAACTATAAGCACTCCTTACTCTTGTTTACCTGTCCTAATACCATTCTTCAGATAGGAGGCAAAAAGACACAGCAAAGTATGCCTATAGACTGCCTTGAAATGCTGTAAATCACCTCAGATACACCCAACATCACAAGGCTTTCTAACCCCTCCATCATACACTACTCAATATTGAAAGTGCAACACCAAGAAGGAAAAGTCATGGAGTTATGGAAACTGCAGGATCAATAGGCATGTTAATGATATGCAAATGATCAAAAAATGGAAACCATATATTAAAAACATCTTAATTCATTCAGTATTCAGTATGAGCGCCACACACATACATGCAGTTACATGTTTTAGTATGCTATCAATAAGATTATTAATGGTTGTCAGAAATGTTCTGCCACACTGAATGCACTTGGGCACGCAAATCATCAAGATGCACTGCTGGCAGCTCCCTTAGAAATTGCCGACCCAAATGTGCTTGATGGAAGACAAGTCTGGAGACGCTGTAGACCATGGTAGCACGTTTAGGCCACGCAGGCTGCACAAAGTTGCAGGGTAATGTGGCCTGGCATTGTCATGTTGAAAAACTGTTCCTGGGACACTTGTGAAAAATGGCTGTACCACTGGTCCCACGACCAAATCAACATGAAGATTAAAGGGATCTAGCCACCCTTACCTTATGCCACGCCATACCAAAATCCTAGGAGTAACACCAGTGTGATGTTCCCTCATGATGTCTTCTTCATGGTGTTGCCCACATGGTCTCCAGACCAGTCTCTGCTTTTGCATCTGAGACAAAAGTGAAACAAACACTGAAAAACGGCCAGATACAACCTGATACAAGAAGGCAGATAGCTGCATCGCCTCAACATGTAGGCGGCTAAACTGCCAAATGAGGGAGCCAATTACACCTGTGAGGGACACCGATGAAACAGCCCCTCACACAGCCTCTTAATATAGGAGGGGGGTAGCTGCTGGGTGTATACTCCCACACAGAGTAGATACAAAGTGGCAGACCTTCTGATACATGTAGTGCATCATACAGACCAACAACCTATTAATGACGCCATAATAATTCGGCAGGCTGCCCTGCACCTCAAAAAGTGAACCACATTGGTACTACCAGCCAGGGCTCCCCCGGCGTTTAAAAGCCACACTGCATGTGAATAATATGTAAAAACTGTGAGGTATTAGTTGGATTTTGTCCGAAAACCCTAGCTCAGAAGCCGATCGTCAAGGCTCCTCGCGTTTTGTGAGTCCCAGACAAAAGGGAAACTTGTAGCTGAAGAGGATAGATCTGCATTTCTGCCTCCATTGCCATCTTAAAAATAGAGGTTGCCTGAGGTCAAGCAATTTGTTTTCTGGACTAAAATGTCCACAAAACAAATCCGCATGCTTTAATTCAACTGCGGATCGTCCACGCAGATTTCGCAATTCCAGTTCGCCCGTCGACATTGGGCCTTAAAGATTGGGTAATTTCTCATGTACAGTATTGTATGACAGCTCTGTTGTGAGAGGACGAGAAGGTAAAACGGCGCTGTCAGGCACTAGTGTGAATGAGCCTTTAGTTTCTCCTTTGTTTTTCGCTAATTTCTTACCCCACTTTAATAAAATTTTTGTTGATGTCTTTTATCCTCCTTTCAAGCTTCCTTGTTTTGGACTGATAAGTATATCTAGGAATGATGGAGTTAAACAACAAGAAGGTAGTGTTTTTGAGGCCTTTATAATTGCCTCAGTCCAAACAATACATAAAGACAGTGTGGTGTACATTACAGTTGGTAATGGGTACTTTCCATTCTTCAGGGCACTGTAAGGTTGTTATTGTTTTCAATGAAGAAAAGGAGAGGCCATACAATTTCTACATTGTAAGTGTCATGTGGTCCAATTAAATCTGCTGTTTTGTTATATAACCATTACAATACATGAAAGTACAAAATATCAGTAGTCATTCTGTTACTATGAAACGACAAAGTCAGAAATGGGTTTGTCAATGGCAATACAGAAGGCAGTAATCTTATTACTGTAGATCTAGCTAGTAAAACCCTTGGTCATCGAGTGATGTCACTCAAGTCAAAAGGGACAATATGTAATGCATAGTGATGCTGAGTTCTCTTTCTACCTTAGTAGTTTTCTCCCTCTGCTTAGTTGGGGTTGGTTCTGAGCAGTGGAAAATCACAATGTTGTCATGTGATATTGAAAGTGGTTTTCTTTATGTAAAAGCCCCTTAAAAGGGCCCGTGTGTAGGTTCTTAGAAGGAAATCGGCATGATTGAGACTAGAGTGGCTAATGGAGGTAAGCAGGCACACTGATTGCCAGGAGGAAGCACGTTGCAACTCTTTTTGTCTAAAACCAGCTTGATTGTAAGGGTCTCCCTTCTTTATTAGATTTACTAATTTGGGAAAGTATGAGGAACTTGAATTAATACAAAACTTTGAGCCGATTCCACTTGACTTGACAGATATCATCTACACAGGATATCTATGTGAAATCTTTCTGCAATGTCATTTTCTGTAGTGACACCTGTAGATTTTGGCTGCTTTCAACAAGAAAATCAAACTCTTGCCAAGATTTTCTATTTGGACCTGTCCCCAGATTTCCGTACACGATTAGCAATTATTTTTCTGTTAAGGGTCCAGGTTATCAGCTTGCAGAAATGTCATGGTGTCCTTAAAAGAGCAGATCGAGAATAATAGCTGCGTTTGCCAGATAAAATCTTTATTGGCTCTTTAAACTGGTTTGCATTCATAGAAATCCTCATTGTATAGATTTTTACTTCCAAGTGCATTTGATATTTACAAATATTGAGTATATAAATAAATGATGATAGGATATTGATGTGAAGAACCAATGAAACACATGTCATCTACACACATTTAAGTAGTAATATAGTGCGTAAGGCTGAAAAGACATATGTCCCTCCAGTTCAGCCTATTACCCCCTAATATAATCTCTAGCTCTGCTACCCTTCGAAGTTATTAATGATTATAACATATAATATTATATTGCTCAAGAAAGACAGGGCCCTCTTGAACTCTTTTTTATCAAATTTGCCATCACCACATCCTCAGGCAGAGGGTTCCACAGTCTCAGTGCTCTTACAGTAAAGAACCCTCTTCTATGTCGGTGTAGGAACCTTCTTTCCTTTAGAGGTAGAGGATGCCCCCTTGTTACAGTCACAGTCCTGGTTATAAACAGATGATGGGAGAGACCTCTGTATTGTCCCCTGATATATTTATAGTTATTGGGTCGCCCTCAGCTGTCTTTTTTTTCTAAACTAAATAATCTCAATTTTGATCACCTCTGTGGGTATTGTAGTCCACCTATCCCATTTACTACTGTAGTTGCCTGCCTTTGTACCCGCTCAAGCTATGATATGTCCTCCTTGGTTACCTGTGCCCAAAACTAATAATAATCTTTATTTGTATAGCGCCAACTTTTTCCGTAGCGCGCTTATATACTGTATACAATATTCCGTGTGTGGTCTGACCAGTGACTTGTAAAGAGGAAGAATCATGTTCTCATCATGTGCCCCATGACCTCTTTTGATGCACCCCATGATTTTATTTGCCTTGGCAGCAGCTGCCTGACACTGGTTGCTCCAGTTAACCCCTTAGTGACCACCCCATAGACATTTTATGTCCTGGTTTGCTGGGCTGTAATCCCCAGGTTCGTAAAAACACGCTTCCTCTGGGGATTAAAGCCCTGCGGGCTGTGGATATGACAGCTCCATGCTGTCATTCCTGGACGTAGCTGACAACCTGCAGCTGTCATGGGTGGCCCGCGAGAAGCTTCCCCACCAGGTCATGTGATCACCGGTATCTAAAAAAGTTAGTTTCAGCTTCCTTCACAGATAGGATCCGTAAGGGGAGCTGAGAGTACTCACCCCCATCCTCCACGATGTTCTGGTCTTCCAGGACCTGACGCCGGTATCTGCGCATGCATGCCAGATGCCATTAAGTCACACAAGCGCTGGCGGCCTGGGAAATTTTAAAACACTCTGTTCCTGGCTAATATGAGTAGCCGAGAGCAGGGGAATGACCAAGCATTCTCATTTTATATACCAACCGTTTATGCAGCACAGTATCAAACACTTTGGAAAAGTCCAGATACACAAGATCCAATTACTCTCCCCGGTCCAGTCTAGAACTTACCTCCTCATAGAAGCTGATCAGGTTGGTTTGACAGGAGCGATCTCCTAAATCCATGCTGATTTTAGAGGACATTATTCCTGTCAGTAAGGTTAAGGGCATCTTCGAGCTGATTGAACTTTGCTTTCCTAAAGTTTGTTATTTTCGTAGCTCCCCTCTAAAATTTTCTTTTGAAAGACAAGTTGAAATTTATTATTATGGTCACTATTTCCCAGGTGCCCACCCAATCTCCACCTCTGTTTGTCAGGCTGTGTGGTTAATAATAAGTCCAAAATGGCCGTCCCCCCTAGTCGGATCTTGTACAAGTTAGATGAGGTAATTTTTTTTTAGCAATCAGCAGAAAGTTGTTAGCTTTTATGAGATCCGCAGGTTTCAGCTTCCCAGTTTATATCCGGATAAAGTCCCCCATAATAATTAACTCACTGTGATTTGTCGCTTTATCTATTTGCTTCAATAATAGATTTTCAGTAGCTTCTATTTGGTGGCCTATAGAAAACTCCTATGAGGTTTTTATTTTTTTTCCCCTCCATGTATTTCCACCCATAGACTACCCTTCTATGATATGTGAAAAAGATGAACAGAGTTGGAAGGGACCTCCAGGGTCATCGGGTCCAACCCCCTGCTTAATGCAGAATTCACTAAATCATCCGAGACAGATATTTGTCCAGCCTTTGTTTGAAGGCTTCCATTAAAGGAGGACTCGCCACTTCTTGTGGTAAACTGTTCCACTCATTGATCACCCTCACCGTCAGAGTTTTTTTTTCGAATATCTAATTTCTGTCTCCTCCCTTTCAGTTTCATTCCATTGCTTCTAGTCTTTCCTTGTGCAAATGAGAATAGGGCTGATCCCTCTGCACTGTGACAGCCCTTCAGATATTTGTAGACAGCTATTAAGTCTTCTCTCAGCCTTCTTTTTTGCAAGCTAATCATTCACAGATTCTTTAACCGTTCCTCATAGGACATGATTTGCAGACTGCTCACCATCTTGGTATCTCTTCTCTGAGCTTGCTCCAGTTTTTCTATGCCCTTTTTAAAGTGGGGTACCCAGAACTGGACACGATATTGCAGATGAGGTCTGATTAAGGAAGAGTAGAGGGGGATAATTACCTCACGTGATCTAGACTCTATGCTTTTCTTAATACATCCCAGAATTGTGTTTGCCTTTTTGGTTGCTGCATCACATTGTTGACTCATGTTCAGTCTATGATTTCTTAGTATACCCAAGTCTTCTTCACATGTGCTGCTTAGCCCAATTCCTCCCATTCTGTGTGTGCTTTTTTAATTTTTCTTGCCCAGATGTAGGACTTTGCATTTCACATTGTTAAATACATTCTGTTAGTCGCCACCCACTGTTCAAGCTTTTCTAGATCTTTTTGAATACTTTCTCTCTTCCCTGGTGTTGGCTATCCCTCCTAGCTTTGTGTCGTTGGCAAATTTGATCAATTTCCCCTAAATTCCCTCCTCCAGATCATTTATAAAAATATTGAACAACACTGGGCCTAGTACAGAGCCTTGTGGTACCCCACTTGATACATTCTTCAACTTGGATGTGCAGCCATTTATGGCCACTCTTTGAGTAGGACAACTCAGCCATATGTATGACTTCCTGTAGTTTGGGCTTTAAATAGGATTTTACATAAAGGCAAACCCCTCCCCCTTTCCAGTTTTTACGATCTCTTCTGAACAGACTGTAACCCTGTAAGGTTACTGCCCAATCGCAGCTTTTATCAAACCAGGTCTTCGTTACTCTCGCCATGTTGTACTTTTCCTCAGACATTATTACTTCCAGTTCGTTGGCCTTATTGGTCAGACATCTAGCATTAGTCACCATACAGTTAAGAAGATGTTCGTTATTTTTTAAGTGTATCCCTATTAACTATTCTGCCAGTTCCAACCCCTCCATACACAACAGAAGAACATTTTCACCAAGATCAACATATGGTAAAAGTAAAGTCAATGTAGCTCTGCAAGACCACATCTAGCCTCTGGCATAATGATTTTCACAGTAGAGCTGTGTGCGGGAGCCTTTATAGTGGCGCACAGAGCAGCAAGGAATTTGTGAGCTGCCATGGTGTGCAATATGCAAGCCTCCATAATATGGCATGTATGCCTCCTATAAATTCATTACAGTAGTGAGGAAAAACGTGGCCAAAAACGCTTGCTTGCCATTTTTGTTTTTTCCACTGTGCTGTGGTGGTGGGGCAATATTACCAATCGGTGTGAATCTACCCTTACAGGGAAATGTGTTATTGTTGTTAAAAAAAATCTGCAAAACCAAAGTTAAAAAATGTGATCTACATCAAAAGTATTCTTGAGCATAACAATATTACAAGTTACAGTCACTAGATTTCTGAAGATGGGTTGTTGATCCAGGGAGTTATTGTGATTGCCAGATTTGAAATCGAGAAGGAATTTTCACTAACTTCAAATAGGCAAGCGTGATATGGGCCATGAATCCCCCCCCCCCCCCCCCCCCCGTATCACACTCCCCAATATGGGAAATCCCCGTAGATGCAAGGCGTTTTCATGGGAAAACAGCCTCGCATCACTTCAAGGATGCAGGGATCCTCCGGCGCGCGTTGTCACTGCATGTGCCAGAGGATCGTGGCGTTTCTCCCGTTGCTTTCAATGGGGCTGCGATGCGAGATCAGGCAGCCAGATACGACATGCCGTGATTGGTTTCCCACATCGCATCGCGGTGTTATGCAGGAAAACATTGCTCATGTGTATGACCCCATTCAAAAGACTCGCAATGCACTAATCTCTCACGATTTTCTCGGCCAAGGGTGGCAGCACCGCAATGACACGAAGAAACAGGGTAAAGTCCAAATGCTGGTTCCTCCAGTGTTTATTGCGGCATAGCAGCGTATTCAGTATACATACAGTCCAGCATGTCATATACAACTTCACACTGTTGTCCATCACAGTGCACACAGCAACATGTACCGCTTCCTTCAGCGGACTGTCCAGGAAGGTGACTTCGCCCAGACAGGCGATGAGCGAGGGGCCGACTACCCCCTGTCCGCTCCGTGCTTCCAGGTCCCTCACAGACCAGCCCCCGGCCTACATAGACCTCAGACCCCACAGGCCTTCATGGACCTAGGCTCCACAGGCTTCAAGGACCCTGAGGTTGTGAGAGAGGGGGACTTTAAACTGTGTAGCCGCACCCTTGCAGGTGCAGGTTAACTAAACCAAACACACTGACTGTGCTCAGAGGCCCCCTTCAGGCCACTCTTGCTACTGCACTGTCACAGTATCCTTTCATCATATACTTTCTGTAGCTTTGAAAAGCATAGCAGCTTTTGCTTTTTAGTTACCCTTAAAGAAGGTTTCCAAATGCAAAACTGCCAAATGGATGAGAAAAAGTAAACCCTTTTGCTACCCTTGTACACAATAGAAGCTTATGGGAACATTACAGGATAGAACGGTTATTTATTTTATACAAATATGTACGTTTGGTGTGAAAAGACCACAAGTGTTGGTGTTGCCTTTCCATTTTTTTTTTCTGTAGGGTTCATTGAAAACTTAGAGTATGTGAAAAGTTGTGACATGACCAACACTGACACCTTTATTCCTGGAACAGTTGTTTTGTATGCTCCTGGATTGACAACTGCACCCAGTTAATAGACAGTAATTGACCATCATATAGTTACATCATGGCTGGCCTGGAACCAGTTATCTAATATGGACTGGAATTTATTGCTGCTACTGAAGTGGTTTTATATTGTTTTTTACTGATGTCTATAAAAGTTACCTAGTGGTCTAACTGGTTCCTAATATGTGCAGTAATTTCTCCATGCCTGTGAATGGCAAAGTGGAAATACCTGAAGAAAGGTCATATGATACAAAGTGCACTTAGCATTTATTAGCACTATGTATCTATCTACATATCTGAAAAATCACCTGCATTTCAGCTTTCAGAATTGCTTTGTTACTGGAGCTGAATGGGACTTTTCAGACGTGCACCTAAGGGTGGTTTTACATCTGCATTGGAACCGCCGATCGGAGGTAACGGCATACATGCAGCTCAAAACGCTGTAACAAAAAGCACTGCGTGCGGTACTTTTTCTTCTATCTAAAAGCTGGGTAGCTGAGTGGAAACCAAATGGACCCCATTATAGTCAATAGGGTCTGTTCAGTTTTGTCCTGAGATGGAGTCATACGACCACAGGGATTCCTTTCCTGCTCCCTGAATGAAGCAGGAAAGTGGATCCCCAGGCACAGGTGTGAAAATGGTAGCAAAGCCAGACTCATACTGTACACTGATGAAGGGCAAATACCCTGAAAAAGCTGTCTGTGCATGGATTCTGGCTTTGCTTTTAATTCCCAGTCGTTGTTACAAGGCTTATATAAAGAGTCTGACTTTGGCTTCAAGGAATGCTGCCTTCCAATAGGTGGCACTGTGGAGATATTATTCCATCTCCCTTATTTGCATATTACCCAGAGGAGCGTGCATGGCCATTTGAGTCTCCTCACTCACCGTCTAGGTGCTCTCCCTAAGCAGAAAAGACAGCGTTTCTGACCACCCTAAGATGCACCTAAAGACGCAGCTAATCTGCCACTGTAGATTTCTGCTCTATAAGCCGTAATGTATAAATGGGGATTGCTGTACAGATTTTTTAGGTGTAAAATATTCTGCACATGTGAAAGGTCCCATAGGATTCTTTTATGTACTTTCAGATTTTACAGATAAAGCCAATTTATTTCCTTATTGATAAAGTTGTGAAGTGCTGCTATATAAAGAGTATTTGTGTAAATTGACGTTTTTAAGATTCCTCAAAATGTGATATGGCATACTTCAGCTGAAATGGACTGTAAGCAATACCCCAATATACTTTTGTAACTTGAATTGTTCCACTTATAGAGCTGGGTACAAGACTTGTCTATAGCTACCCCCAAATCACAGACACTAAATAATAGTAAAATGTGTTAATTATACCTTGAATTGATAATGTCAAACAATGAGCAAGTAATACAGCCATACAGAGGCTGAATAATATGGTAATATAGTGACCAAATAACACCAACATCCTGTGACTGAATAATACCACCATACGATGAGCAGAAAACTTGCCCAGAGCTGGAAAGACCACTGATTAAAAGCATGTTGGTTTAAGATGGCTTTACACAAGACAACTACTGTCCGAATAGTCTTAGTAGAGTAAATGCAAGAGACCGCAGTTCCGTGTAAATACGGCCACTAACTCGGTGGTGAGTGAGAATTCATTCACTTGTCACTTTGTTTCAGCTCACCTAAAACCAATCACTAGTTGATTAATTATCATCTGTGTAAACAGGTAATTGTTGCCTTACAAGGACTAGCCAACAAGTTTGCAGAGAGATGTGCACTTGCTTGGCATGTGCCACCCACCGAATACTGATTGGCTCCTGCCTTTGTTGAAAATTTTACTCTCTTATTGTATGTTTTTTGGTTTTCCAAAATACATAGGTACATACAAGTGATCAGGTGAACCAGCGAGAGACCGCAACAGCAAGTGTTCACCGGAAGTTTATGTGTGTTCAATGGACTTGACTATTAATGAGGATAAGTTGGGGAGGGGTCGAAATTTCAAATATACGGCTGCCAAAGAACCTCTAACTAGTCACCGAATTATATTTTGGTACGTACCATTGCACTCAATAAATTGTTCCATTATCCTGAACGTAAACAATAAATCGCTGCGTGTAAAAGAACAGTTTTTCAGATGCTTTCATGACTATTTCGAGCAACTATACAGACGATAGTTATCCTTGAAAACCAGTGAGCAAAGAGCAATAGGGCATAAGCCATGGGTAAATAGCGTCTCATTACAACCATGCACTACATGGGGACAGCTTCTTTTCTGTTTTTTTGGCTTACAGTGACACGGTATAATGTAGAAAGTATTTGTTTTTAACTTCCCACAGAGATAATTTATTCTAACCACAATGATAAATATTTTGTGTGTAAAGGAGTTGGAGTTCTTGTACACGGTATGATAGTCATAGAGTGAATGGAGGTGGAGGGCGCCAGATATCTTTGCTGGCTACCCGCCTCCACTCACTGTGAATAGGTAGTTGTTCATTGACGAACCTCTGCTTGTTTACACTGAGCAAGATGTCATTCATTAGTTGCATTCATTTCAGTGAGCTGAAACACAGCAACAAGCAATTAATCAGCCATTTCTCGCTCTGTACCCTGTCGGGTCTTTCTTTTACATAAGAAGACTATCGGTCCGAATTGCCAGTTCTAGTGATTTTTCGACCCATGGAAAAGGACCCTTAGGAGTAATTCCGAATGAATTGTATTTCCTCCTCTGAACCAGGTTGTTGTTGTTGGACAAAGCAATAAATGTATTCATCTAACCTCATACAACTGAATTATGTGCAGGCCGTGAAAAAACAACCCATATGGACGCAACCCAAATAAGGTCTGGAAAGGAAAAAGGGGAGGTCGGAATGTGCATACACGCTGGACACCAACAACAACATAAACCGAACGTGCATACAAACAACCACAAAGACAATAGATGCCAAAATACTTAGCAACAGTACAAACACATATAGGCAGATGGAATTTCTGACAAATACGTATAAGGTATTGGTTTGTATTTTGGCCAGAATACGTTTGCTGATGAACCCACGTCAAGGGTCCTCGCTGTCTAACAAGACAACTAAAACCACAAAAAGGGAACCCTGCTTACATGCGGGACGCTCGTCCTAATAGGGACGGCCCCACGTTAGAACCTAGGGGCCTGGCTCGCCCTAGATGGTAACAGGCAGGAAAACTAGACAAGGGACATACAAAATAGACACTGAAACAATACTGTTGACACCTAGTGTAGTCAACACATACAGACATACACAGAACACAACCCGCTACACGCCAAGTGACTGCAACATAAAGGGAAACCCACAGTGAACAAGACATTGTTCACACCCAGTGTAGTCCATGCCTTCAGATATACACTGAACAGCACCTTGTTCACACCAAAAGTCTGGTTAACTCACAGACCGAGGGAAACCCCACTCAGACCCTCATGCTTGAATAGCTAAAACAGGAGCTGATTCAAGTATGCACACACTGAAGGGAAAGCACATCTGACACTAAAGTGACGTAAGAGGAACCGTGTCAGATATCACCCACCTGACAACGCATAGGACATCAGATGTCTGCAGTCCTGATAAAGGAGAGGGGGTGGCATAACTTTAGACTGGGAGATCAAGTGTCCAGACCATCTTCAGGGAAGGTGGGGAAAGCAGCTCAAACTAGCAGCATGCATAACACCAAATGCCAAGTACTGAGTGGGAATGAGATGAAGGATAAATGACCATTTATGTGCACAAGACCAATGGTGACCAGCTGGCTGATGATATGGAGTTCTCGAGCCAGCCAAATCAACCATATCTGTAGCAGTGTGCTCCTGGAAACCCATAGTACTACAGGTCCCAGGAGGCCAACGTGACAGCTGATCAAACTAAATGCCTATTTTTCTTTAACACCTTGAAAGCTGTAATAAATCTTCTTAGCATAGAGTGCCGCAACAGAAGTGCCGGGGATTAGTAAGGTGTAAGGAGATTTCAGCTGCTTGACTTAAGTCTCAGCAGTTCTTAGTAGTGAAATCTACTGCAGATGTATTTTATTTGGATTATTAATTAATTGATAGATGCTATAACAAGAAATGACCCAAGTGACCATGTATACAGCTAGAATACTGCATCCAGTATATAATGCTCCTTCCTTTTTAGGGGACCTCTCTCACTGGACAGAATTGTCCGGCAGTACAGATAGGGGTTTTGTCAATTACTGGGGATTTTGTTAAGTTTTTAACTGCAGAATATATTGTGGAATGTTTTATAATTTAACTAAAGTTTACGGGGAAAAACGTATCTCCTGTGTGTTAGGCGTCTGCAACAACAATTCGTGCTCAATTCCGCAGCAGAATTCAATCTTGTATTTTAGATGTGCAAATTTTACCAGGTGCGGAATTCAAGTCCCATAGGGATAACATTGTGATGGAGAAATGTCTGTGCGGACTAATTTCGTCCTGTCTGAAAAGCCCCTAAGAGGACCTATAGTAATTGGCCTGCGAGAAATCCTCCTAAGAATTTGTCTCCTTTTATGATGATTCTATGATGTCATGGTTTGCTGCATGCGTACCATTATGCAAACATAAAATACCACTAAAGTAATAAAATCATTGTCCTATCTTCAGCTAGCATAAGAGTAAAGGCCCATTGAGGAACAACTATTATCGCTCAAAGCCGTCTTTTGAGCGATAATCGCTGTGTGTCACCACACTGACATTGTGCAGTTTTCGTTAAACCATCGCTCATCAGCGTCTTTCAGTGAGAGATACAGCTGATACTATTGTAACATAGTATGTAAGGCCGAATGAAGA
Source organism: Eleutherodactylus coqui (assembly GCF_035609145.1). Taxonomy (NCBI): domain Eukaryota; kingdom Metazoa; phylum Chordata; class Amphibia; order Anura; family Eleutherodactylidae; genus Eleutherodactylus; species Eleutherodactylus coqui. Next base: position 133,685,273 of record NC_089838.1, on the reverse strand, counting down.
CATTGTCCATCTAGTCCAGCCTGTCTATCCTACTGTGTTGATCCAGAGGAAGGCAAAAAAAAACAAGGCCAGAAGCCAATTAGCCCTTTTGGGGAAAAAATTCCTTCCCGACTCCCTAATGGCAATCAGATTGTTCCCTGGATTAACCCCTAATAGTTCCTACCTTCCTATATAACCGGATTGACATTTAACCTAAGATTTATAACCTGTAATATCCTTCTTCTCCAGAAAGACATCAAGTCCGCTTTTAAACTCCTCTATGGATTTTGCCATCACCACTTCCTCCGGTAGAGAGTTCCACAGTCTAACTGCTCTTACAGTAAAGAATCCCCTTCTATGTTGGTGATGAAACCTACTTTCCTCTAATCGTAGCGGATGTCCTCTTGTTACCGTCATGGTCCTGGGTGTAAACAGATCACGGGAGAGATCCTTGTATTGTCCCCTCATGTACTTATACATGGTTGTTTGGTCGCCTCTTAACCTTCTTTTTTCTAGAGTAAATAGTCCCAATTTGGATAGCCTCTCTGGGTATTCCAGTCCTGTCATTCCATTTATTAGTTTAGTTGCCCTTCTTTGAACCCCCTCAAGCACTGTGACATCTTTCCTGTATCCCGCTCACTGATGACAGGCTAGGTATGAAGAACACAGTGCTCCAGCTCTGTTGTCCATACCCCACACGGAGCGCTCGGCTGTATAACAGCCGGGCACTCCGTGCAGAAAACAGCTGGATGCAGAAGACAAGGTGATTGATCAATGTTTGAGTGATCATCTTGCGATGTAAATGACACAACGATGATTGTTCAAAGACATCTTTTGAGCGATAGGCCTCCTGCACACGGTCGGAAATTCCGCGGCGGGATTTCCGGCAGAATTTCTGCCCGTACACGCCTGCATAGGATTGCATTACAATACGCAATCCTATGCAGACGGCCGTGATTTGCAGAAAACAAATTGCGGCGTGCACTATGTCACTCCCTGGCCGCCGGCTCCGATCTGCGCATGTGCCAGTTGTTTGGCAGCCGGCACATGAAAGATCCAGGGTCACGGGAGCAGGTGAGTGACGCGCTGCTCTCTGCAGGGGCTCAGGTCGGGTCCCGCTGCGAGAAATCTTGCAGCCAGATCCGCCCCGGCCGTCTGCAGGCGGCCATAATCGTAGCGTCTAAATGGGCCTTTATGCATTTTTGGTTAAACAAAAAAACCTTTTCAATTACCATATTAAAGAGTTCTGCATTAATAAAGTACTGGTCAGGACCCTCATTTATTGGCCAGAATACAGCGCTGTTCTGGGAGACCCAACACATCCATGCATTACAGGGACAGTCCATTCATTTCCCATTTTTTAAGACTTTTTTTATCAGTAGAGCTCTGAATGCTGAGACCCCAGCTTCTTGCTCAAGTAAAGGGGCTACAGCGCCCAGGCAACAAAAGACAACCGAATGGGCACAGTGCTCGGGTGAATGCTGCAGCCCCTAAATTTAAGTGATCAGCGGGGTTTTCAACACCCAGACTCCACTGATCAAAACATTTGGCATGTCACTCTGAGATGTCAAAAGCTTTTAAAACGTGCAGTTACTCTTTAACATTAGAAGACTTTGACTATTACTGTAATTCATACGTATATTTCAAACAGTAGTCATTATTTCATAGCTAAAAACCTATATACTGTACTGTTCCCTGTGCTGGTGCAGACCAGTACTGTGCTAGCTCTTTATCTGACGTTGGCATGCCATGTTCTCCAGCGAGAGGTAATCTGACCATTGTTCATAAACACTGGAATGTGTTTAGTATGGATTGTTCTTCCCCTGCTAATGGAATAGCACAAAATATGACTTTTATTTAAGAGGCGGTGTGCTTTTATAGGTCAGAGTACAACGTGCTTATTATGGCGTGTTCTTTTTATAAAACAAATCTGAAGTTTTGACAGATGGAATCTCAGTTATGAACGGCAATTTTTGCTCGGAGTACAATGGGCATGTTTGCACTTGTGTCTCTGAGGTCAAACCAGGGAATGACTATGTGCATTGCCACCCTCTGTGCTTTGGAAACACCCCTGCAATTAAGAAATAGGCAGCATGGAGTGAAGATTCTCTTCAGTATCTTACTACTGCTTAGGGGATAACAGTCAAGCCATTTTATCAGCTTATGTCCGTATGTATGTTTGTATATTTCAGTGCTGGCCAGGTAGGTCCAGCAATTCTTGCTCCTGTGCTTTCACACCGAAGCAATACGCTGCCTGTGAATGGAGGCAGTAAACGGGGAACTGCTTACACGGGCCATTCGTTGTCTGATTTTTATGCCTGCTGAAAACTGAATGATAAGCAAATGAGTTATCGTTCACTGTTCAGTTATTGGCAGCATTTACATGGGGCGATTATTGCTCAGATTCCCGCTGGATCACAGGAATCTAAACGATAATCGTTCAATGTTAACCCCTAAAGCCCTTAGGGCTTTATATTGCTTAGCTACTGTGTATGTACAAAAGGAGTCCTGATAAAAACTATGGGAGATATACCCAGAAACCCCTCTAAGGAACTCTGCATCTGTCTCAGTTCGTCATAATTAATACAGATCTTTAGCCGCTGGATGTAAACGGTGAGTGCTTCCATTCAATGGCGGAAATCTTGAATATGGGGAGGAATTTAGACATTATGTGTATTAGAAAGTTGCACAAGTTTTTATTATACAATGGCTGATTAAGCTTTATTTACATAAACCAGGAAAAACTGTTTTAAACCCCTTTTTGTTAGGCTCTATTCACCTATCATCCTTCCATCGGAGGGAAATGGGAGAATTCACCAAGGGAAGCCTCTAATACAGGTGTGTCAAACTCATTTTCACCGAGGGCCACATCAGCCTTATGGTTGCCTTCAAAGGGGCCGATTCTATTTGTAAGACTATACTAATAGTGAACCCCATAGTGGCCCAAGTGGTAATAGGGTTCCCCAAAGTGGCCCCAGTAGTTATAAGCTCCCCATAGTGACCCCAGTGGTAATAGGGTCATCCATAGTGGCCCCAGTAGTAAGTAACCCCCATAGTGGCCCAGTAATAATAGTGATCCCCATAATGGCTCTAGTAGTCGTAGTGGTCCCAGTAGTAAAAGTGACCCACATAATGGTCTCAGTAGTCATAGTGCCCCTATAGTAACCCCCATAGTGGCCCCAGAAGTCATAGTTGTCCCATAGTGGCCCCAGTAGTAATAGGGTCCTGCATAGTGGTCCCAGTAGTAATAGTGATTTCCATAGTGGCCCCAGTAGTAATGGAGTTCCCCGTAGTGGCCCCAGTAGTAATAGTAACCCCCATAGCGGTCTCTTTAGTAAGTGTTCCCTATATTGGTGGCCCCAGTAGGAATAGTGCCCCCCATGGTAAGTCCAGTTGTAATTGTGTCCCCTATATGGGCCACAGTAATAAAAAGTGACCCCCATAGTAGTCCAAGTAATAATAAGGACCCCCCCTATTGGCCTCTGGCCAGCCAGCATCCCAAAAGGCATTCCACTCACTCCGGCTGTAGCTCCGTTCTGACGGCAGCAGTCGCTTCTAAGCCAGTGACCACTGACCTCTCACTTTAGCATCCGTGCTGCATACAGGATGGCGCGCGCAGCACCAGAGTTAAGAAGTCAGCGGTCACAGACTCTGCACTCCTGTCGCTGGACCGCTGCTGCTGGCTGGATGAATGGGTTGCTTGTTAGGGTGCCTTCACACTGGCGATAGAATTGTGCGTTGCGAGGCGCACAAATATGAACCCATTTTTTTTAATGGGTTCATACACATCTGAAATGTTTTCCTGCATAGCATCGCGTTGTGATGCGATGCAGAAAACAAATCGCAGCATGTTCTTTCTTTTGGCAATATTGCCTTCAATGGGGCCGGCGGCAGCAGCGCTGGCCCCATTGAAACCAATGTAAGAACATCACAATCCCTGCTGCGACTGTGACAACTGCAGCAGGGAATTCCTTCAGCCCTGCTGTGATGCAAGGCGGTTTCCCTGTGAAATCACCTTGCATCCAGGGCTTTCAGAAGGATTGTGAGAGTGATACTGGACCTTATCACTTCCCAATATCGCTCTCGCCATTGTGCAGGAGCACTTAGATTGCTACACAGCCGATGGGCCACATAAAATCAGATGGCAGACCTTGTGTTTTGACATGTGTGCTCTAATGTATGCCCATTTGGCGATTGATGCCCAGAGTAAAGAAAAATTGCATACCGTGTGAATACACTTTTACTGTGTCCTTCTGCATAGGAAAATGCAGCGGACTATGCTTTTATATACAGTATTAAAAAGGGTATGCATATGCTTATCAGCCCAGCATGTACCAGAAGGCCCCTCTTTAGGCATATGCTACGGTAGGTACGGGAGGGCTTATAGATGATAGATTAGGTGTGTGCCTATGCTGTACATGAAGGAAACACACAAGATGAGAACAGAGTCTGAGATTTTTATTTCCAGTTGTTGAATATGAGAAACCACTATATTCTTGTATAAAATCTGCAGATTTGCGGGGGATATATCCAGAAAGCTATCACTGGTTGTCTGTGACCTTGGCACTGCACAATGGTGTTGAAAGCTGTGTGATTTGAAGAACAATGAAGACTTTCAGATCTTTTACAGGTTTCCTTCCTTTCATTATGGCATGAATGTAAGCACAACACTGATGTAAGCTGTTGTTGGGGATCTGAATAAGTTACCGTTTCGCTTCATGATAGATGAGTTTATTCCCCCATTATTTATATAACCCCAATATATTATATTGCACTATGCAAGAGTATCCCTACATTAGTCTGTCTCAGAGGAACCCTGATATCAAGCATATACACACGCCCAAGGGACAATTTCATAGAAAAGCAATCCTCCAAATCAAGTTAATAGAAAAAGGTCACAATGACTCTTAACTGCTATTTTAGACTACTTTCCACTGTTTCCACCCAAAAGTATAACTTTTTCATTTTGTGTTCCCCTCATTAACACCACTAATTTGAGCAGTTGTGGCTGAAATGCTGGGAAGTGACATGACCCTTACTCCGTTCTTTGTTTACAACTCCCAAACTCCTTGCATGCTTTGTATATGTCTTTCACTGCCCCCAGTTTGCAAATATTACCAGTAAGTTCCCTTTCTCCTCTGTTTGACTGAGAACTCATTGGGGACCATATTTACAGCTGTCACCTTCCCTTTCAGGTATTTGCTGGGGACTATATTTACAGTTACCAAAGTCAGTCTCCTTCCCTTCTGGCAGCTGTAAATCGAGTACTCGGTAAGCCTCTTTTCCCCTCAGGTAGCCTTAGATACACTAATCGGGCATAATGTTACGTCTTATACTTTAAGTCCAGATCTTAATACCAAAATGGCACTAAACCATCGATAAATGGGCTTCTACAAGACCTCTGAAGGTGTTCTTTGGTATCTGGTACCAAGACAGTAGCAGAAGATCCTTTTATGTCTTGTAAATTGCGAGGTGCAACCTCCATGGATCAAATTTGTGTTTCTTGTACATCCTACAGGTACTTCATTGAGATCTGGGAAGTTTGGAGGCCATTCATCACCTTGAGTTCTTTGTCATGTAACTCAAAATATTCCAAAAACAACAGTTATAAGGGAATAATACAGTTCTCATCAAGGGATGTACTTGGTCTGCAATATTTAGGTATTGTAAGTGGTAGCTGTCAAAGTAACATCCACAGGATTGCCAGGATGCAAGGCTTTCCAGCATACCATTGCCCAGAGCTTTACCGTGCCTCGGCAGCTTGTTTTCCTCCTATAGTGCATCGTGGTTCTAGCTCTTTCACAGTTAAGCATCGCACACACGTCTGTCAATATGATGCACAGAAAATGTGATTTATCAGACTAGACCACCCTTTTTTTATTACTTCATGGGTGAGTGCTGATGCCCATGTACCCATTGTTGGTGATTTTGGCAGCGGACAGGGCTCCGCATGAGCGCTCTGACTGGTCTACGGCTATACCAGCTAATATGCAGAGGGCTGTGATGCACAGTGTGCTCTGACACTTTTTTATCATAGCCAGCTGTAACTTTTTCAATGATTTCTGCAATTTTCTACAAGCACATCTCCCATAGACATGAATGTGACCAGAGTCAAGCTGCTGTTGTGTATCATATTCGTGGGGACACAGTGCAGAAACGGGGCACCCAGTGATTATGAAACACCGCTCCCCAGACTCCCTATTCCCTCACCTCTTGACCCACATCACGTAGTTTATGCAACTTAAGGACTGGTGTCCACGACCACCTTTTCACTGCGTATTACGCATGCATGATGCGTGGAAAATGGAGTCAGTGAAAGTCAGTGGACTTGAATTGATCCATGCACACCGGCATGTAGACACTGCGTATCGATACACATAAGAAAAAGATTGCAGCATGCTCTATTTCTCTGCATACAACACAGCATGAGCCCTATACATTAGTATAGGCTGCGTATGAAACCTGTCCATATACAATGCCTTGTGTATGGGCAGCATTTTCATACACATCCCCAGTCTGAAACAGTGCGAGGAATTTAAAAAAAAAGTGTCACGCTGCGCATGTCCATGTCCGTGTGATATGCGGTTATGTGCAGTACTCACACAGCCATACATGCTCTTTACCATCTCTCTTAATTCTGACAGCGGCATTGAAATGCCTGATCAGTGTTCGGAAAGCCTAAACGGCACTTACGCGATGAGATCACAAGGTGCCGTTTGGTTGTCATGCCAGTCCAGGGCCTTCAAACAATCGCAAGTTCAAGTCCCTGCTGAATAAAAAAACTGTACGGAAATAGTGAAGTTATTACCATGCTGTAATACATATTACCACTATACTGAGACTATGAACTGCCCCTGTGTCCCCTTGATGTGCTAAGAGTCACATTCTGTGGCCCCCTTCTATGTATTATGACCTCCTGTACCCCAGTCTTGTATACTGTGACCCTCTGTACCACAAATCCTGTATACTTTCATTTTGCCATGTCCCCCCCCCCCCCCCCCCCCAAAAAAAAAAATTAGGCACGTAAAAGGAGTTGCTGTAAAAACCTGACATTCCGTTACATCTCTCAAATGATTAGAGTTGTGGTGTGATTAGATTAACAGTCTTGCCACCCAAGGCCCTAAAAGTGGTTCCTCCTCCTCCTCCTTCTTTATCTTTCTGGAGCTGAGTTCTGTGTGCTCAGCCAACAGCCTGGCGTTACCATGTAGACGGGTAGTGCTGGTGGCCAATATCACACTGCAGCTCAGCCCCAGCTCCAGGTTATCACCTCAGTCTCCTGGTGCTGCCCCCCACTGTAGGAGCTGAGCAGCACAGAAGACGGTGGTGTAAGCTGGCTGGCATCAGGCAAGTATGTAGGGCAGAATACAGCCCTATTTTTGCAAAGAGCCTGTTTGTTTGTTCTGCACTCATCTCCTGCCACAACCTAAGTCAATGCAGTAAGGGGGGCCCACGGGCCCCCCTGGCTTAGGTGCCGGGTCGCAACTGTGCCCCTGTGACCCATATAGTTATGCTATTGATCATGACCCTGAATAGAAATGAGCATCCAACATTGTGGACAGTGATTGAGCATCTGTGTCCACTAACACTCAGTTCATTAGGTGGATGTGCATAATACTATATACTTTAAATACCAGGCGGACCCATACTATAGTAAAGGAAATGTCAGAACTTTTCACTGTATCATTTTTTTATGTATGCAAATGCAAATGTATTCTTCATGATCTGTGCAATATATATATATATATATATATATATATTTTTTTTTTTTTTTTTTTGATCAGAGGAATATATACAGACCACATGTAGCTTTGGTCCGATTCAGAGACAGTGGGGCACAATTCGGAAAACTGTCTAGTCATGCACATATGAGCCCTGAGGCCTGTGGTTGACTGCCGAGGTCACATGAATGGTGAACAGCACATGACCAATGCAGAAATTTTCAAGACTTGATCTAGAAATACTGGATAAGGGTGACAATTATAGGCGAGAGGGTTTGCTTTTTCGTTTGTTTGTTTTTTTATATCATGTTCTGCCCTCTGCAAAATTTTTTTCGTAATCTTGGAAAACTTTAATAATTTACATATTTAATTAAAAGTAACTTTAGTCCTTGGCATTCCTAATCTCTTCTTAATAGAAAGGATAAGTAAGTAACAATACACTTTAATAGCCATTATTTTTCATGTAGTCTATTAAATATAACAGTTGTATGTGTTCTCCTATACATATACCCACAATGCCTTACTGCGTGACCTCCAGCATGACGATTTGCACTGTCTTGTATTGTTTTTGTTATTGCTGAACTGACAGAGGTACTGAGTAGAGATGATTGAGCATACTCGCTAAGGCTAACTACTCGAGCGAGTAGTGCCTTAGCCAAGTATCTCCCCGCTCGGCTGCCGGTGCAGGTGACAGGTGAGTTGCGGCAGTGAGCAGGGGGAGAGAGGGAGAGAGAGATCTCCCCTCCGTTCCTCCCCACTCTCCCCCGCCCGCCGCCGTCACCTGAATCTTTAGGGACGAGTGGGCAGATACTCAACTAAGGCACTACTTGCTCGAGTTGTTAGCCTTAGCGAGTATGCTCACTCATCTCTAGTACTGAGTAAGGGGTGTAATACATTGGCGCCGATAACATGTTGGCTACATGGTGAGGTCTCTCAGCGGCATGCAATGCAGTTAGAGCAGTTTTACAGCCCACCTATGTTTATCTCCCCTATAATAGCGAGGATCAGTGATGCAAGGCAGCAGTGTCCCTCTGTAGCACAGCCATGGCACACCTCACTTGTTGGCAAATGTAAGAGCCCTTCTACACAGGACGGCTGGTAGATGCAGAAGTGCCCAACTGTCGTCCCAGCGATAATTGTTTAGGTGCTTTCACATGGGTGAGCACAATGTCAGGCCAAGAAACCTGACCGATATTGCGTTCGTCAACGCGCGTTTTACTTGCGAATGCGAGGTTTTTTTCATGCAAAAAACCCCTTGCATCACTTCTCTGAAGTTCTGATCCTCTGGCACTAGTTTCATGCAATGCAAGTGTTTCCCATTGTTTTTAATAGGAAACCTCACATCGCACTCGCATGCCCATCGTATGGCATGCAATGTGGTTGACTGTCTCATTGAAAATAATGAGCAATGGATGCGTTCCGAGGGACGCGAAAAAAATAGGATGTGCAGCGTTTTGTTTTTTTTTAACCACGCAGCATCGCTTATGTGTATGACTCCATTCATATTTGTGCGTCTCGCAAAGAAAACCTCGCGCGAGATCCACGCTCGTGTGAATGTAAACTGAAGCAGATGAAGACTAGCCGGATTGGCAGCTAAGCTGAGATGTCAAAGTGAACTACCCATGTTTGTAATGAACTGATATTTTCTGTGGAAGGAGGTTTGCTATATTATTACGACTAGTAAAAGGAAAGGAATGGGAGCAGGTTTTTGGCTGCGCACCCGTCATTGTGCAATGCCAATTGTTTTGGCAACAGCTCTACATGAGTATCTGACATGAGGCCACAACCCGTAGTACATTGACTATTGTAAGGTAACCGGTTGGTCCTGCTGATGAGGTCACTACATCCATAGATTAGCTGGTTATTTACGCAGTGATACTATGTTGTTTAGGGCAGACAGAAAGACATAAAACTAAAACCATGTCAAACTCTGACAGCTGCCTTGCCTCGGGTGCCTACTGCGTGTAGAAGTGGAGTGCGTACATATTTCACTGGGTCCTTGTCAGTTTGTCACTTTCAATGTCTAAGTTAATAGACATTTCCCATTTCCCTGGGATTGTGGTAGGAGGCACCTCCTTTTTTTTTTTTTTTTTTATAGTGCACATACAAGGTTTAATCCTTTTTGACACATTTCTGCTGACGGGGGCCGGTAAGCCTGACACAGACCTTTACACGTTGCTTGTTTGCGTTGCTCTCCAAAGGTTCTGGATGCAAAGATCTCGCTCTGTATGGCTTTACTCCCTGCACTTGTATCAGGATTAATTTCTTTATACATGTTTTTGGATACATTATAAGGTTGTACATTATTTTATTGATGCATCGTGATATGTTTTTAATGTTAGTGGGTAAAAACAAGACTTTTCAAAGGAGCAGAGGTCTTAGGCCGCCTGCAGAGGGCCGGGTCGGATCGCAGCGGGATGCGGTCTTGTGTCCCTGCAGAGGTCTGTGGCTTACCCGCTCCCGGCGTCTTCATTCTCTGCTATGTGCCAGCTGCTGGCCAGCCGGTGCATGCGCAGAGCAGAGCCGGCCCGTCACCACTGACATTTCTGTGTGGGCCTCTGCGAGACCCGCACAGAAATAGAACATGCCGCGATTTGTTTTCCGCATGTGATTTCACACGGACATGTCACGGCCGTCTGCCTAGCAGCGGCCACGGGCGGAAATTCTGCCCGTGTGCAGGGGGCCTTAGGCTTAGACATTCTGCACGGCAATTACACCCACGGCTTTTTAACCCAGGATTAGCCAGCAAAGTGGACGATATTTGCAAAAAACTGACATGCGGTGCAGAATTCAAAACCGCAGCATGTTAACTCTTTCCCTGTTTCCGCTGCTCCAAAACCCGTGGCGGAAGGCTGCAGGTTTTGAAGCTGCACTTATCTCGCGGTTTTTCGGTGCGGTCATTCCGCAAGATTTCTGTGGGATTTCCGTCTTGTGTGACAGCGTAAGGCTGCGCACACATGAACAGTTTGGATTCTGCATGCGGATTTCCACAGCAGAAGACCTGCGATCATTCGATAAAAGTAATTGCGAATGATCGCAGTTGCGAGCGGTTTTTCCGAACGGATGTACACATATGCACAACATATCATCCACGTGGCAGAAAGAGATTTCTTACCCCTCCAGCCCGCATTTCTATCTATTTCTATCTCTGAAGTTGCGAATGTTTCCGCTGCTTATACGCAGTTACTCACATCCATTGACTTCAATGGGGTCCATCCGTGCCGAGTCCGCGCTAAAATAGAGCATGCTGTGATTTTTCTTCCACTTACAGAATATGCAATTCGTACCCATGAGTGTGAACAAAAAAAAATCGAAAATTGATATGCCTTTCAATGCCTGCGTTTTAATGCGGATCTTCTACCGTGCAAAACTACTCTTGCTCTGTTAGATGCCAAAGAAAACCAAGCCAGAAAGTGCTCCGTGGTTTCCTCCTTGCACCACAGGGGTCCTGGGTTGGGGTCCAACCAAGGGTAAAAGCTGCATGGAGTTTGTACATTCTTTCTGCTTTTGTGTGGGCTCTCCAATTTCTTTCCGCACTTCAAGAATAAAGCAGTGTTAGGTTAAAGGGAATCTATCATTGGGTTCATGCTGCCCAAACCACAGGCACCATGCATCCAGCACCGGTATGCCTATTGCCCCTGTGTATGTTTTATTTTGAAACACTGCTGCTCTTCTGAAAAAACAGCATATTTTGATGGTTGATTCAGGAGTGGATACTGAGGTCACGGAGGAGGGCCGGACGGCCTCTTCCCGCCTGCAGCATGCACAGTGACTACTCACTACTCTCCTCCTCCCTTTTGTGTATAGGGTGGGAGAAGTCTGTGTGGCCCACATCTGGGACTTGGAGCTCCGATCCTAGTCAAACTTCAAAGTGTGCCACATGTGGGCAGCAGGCATACCTGTCCTGGATACATGCTGGCCGTGGTTCAGGCACCACAACCCTAATGCCCTTTAACTGGCTTCATGTGAAATTGGCTGCAGAGCTTTTCCGAGATAGGAAAAGACTGACCGCTATTGTATCTAGGGTTGGCGTTGGGCAGAATGACCCCTGATGTGACCAAATGTGCCGTCACTGATCTCTCCTTTCAATAAACGGGTGAGAACGGCTGTTTCTGGTAGGAGTACAGGAAGCTTTGGGTAGTTTATTGAATTATTAACTACCTTGGGGGAGGGGTGGATATTTCGCAGCTGATCTACCTTCTTCATTGAACTATCCGTGACATGTACTTGCATAGGCTTGGTTTTATTGCATAAGCTTTTCTGGTCCAAGCCTTGAACAGAGGTACATTACACATACAGGGACGGCACGTATGAGGCTGTGTACACGTGTGCATTGGGGACCGTTCGGGGGCTTTTTTGCAGATACCTTAAAAAAAAAAAAAAAAAAGGGCTGCGAAAAATATCATGAAAAAATGTGTTTATGAACTTCTGCTGGCTGAAAGTTGCTGCCAGGCCAGGATTTAGACTCATTTATGAAATCTGACTTTACATAGAGCAGCGGTGGAGTTGGCAGCGAGGAGTGCGCACAGAAGACTGACTGCCTGTTCACACGGGCCGATCATCGGTCAGTTTTTATACATGGAAGCTGGATGATATCATTTGGCTTTCACTTCCTGCATGCGCAAACACCAAACGATCCGTGTTTAGATTCTCACTGATCGGAAGAATGTCACCGCTTTCTTGGCTCGTGTAAAAGGCCACTCTCACACCTGCCGTCAGCAAAAGGCCGCCAGCTCGCCACAATTTGACAGCCGTTTTTGGACGCAGGTTACTACCTCCGACAGCGGGTTTTAGCACATCCCATCATTGTGATAGGTGATGGGGTGCGCTCAGAAATCGTGGCACTAGAAAGAGCTGCATTCGAACTTGTGTCTGCGAGGCCTCACTGACATTGGGGGCGCTATACTGCGATTAACGGCACGTTCAAACCGTATGTGTGAGAGTGGGAGCAATATAAAATATTAGTGTATAAAGGTGGTATATACAGAATAGCAGCAACAGGACACGTGCGACTATTACCTGGGTGCAATGCTGGGGGCGGCCGCTAGGTAGTAGGGGACACGTGCGGGTATTACCTGGGTGTAATGCTGGGGGCGGCCGCTAGGTAGTAGGGGGACACATGTGCGGGTTTTACCTGGGTGCAGTGCTGGGGGCGGCCGCTAGGCGCGGGTATCACCTGGGTGCAGTGCTGGGGGCGCCCGCTAGGCGCGGGTATCACCTGGGTGCAGTGCTGGGGGCGGCCGCTAGGTAGGAGGGGGCGGCTCCCGCCTGCTGTAAGCGAGCCGTGCAGGAAATCAGTCTGCAGCTCCGGACTACTCGTCGGACGTGTCCCCAGTTAGAGCTCACCCGGCCGGGCACCGCGGCTCACTGCACACGTCTGCGGGGTTGGGCCGGCTATGTGAGAGCCGCACGGTGGAGGGTGTCGCCCGGCCGGGTGGCGGAGCATGTAGTGGCGCCTCCAGCAGCCGGCGGATGACGTGGAGCAGCAGCATGAGCAGCGGGTACAGCAGCCTGGAGGAGGACTCCGAGGAGTTTTACTTCACCGCCAAGACCTCGTTCAAGAGAAGCCCGTGGCGGGCGGCCCGGGGGCAACACGTGAGTGTCCGGCGGCCGCACTGGGGGGGGGGGTGACCGGGGGCGGCTGTCCGCCGGGGTGTGCTGGCGAGCGGCTGGTGCCCGGCGGGAGTTCTTGCTGTGTACTCCTTGCTGCGCTGGGGGGCGCTGTCGTAGATGGGGGAAGTCTCCATCATGTTCCCCTCGGGCTGCAGTGGAGGTGATACTATTCTGTAAGTCCTAGTTATGAGGAGATGGAGGCTTGTCCATGCGGGCCGTGTGCCTCCAGGTCGGCAGCTGCCACCCTCAGTGCGGCCGTGTTCCTGCAGGTTGGTAGCTACCACTCTCGATGAGGGCCGTGTGCCTGCAGGTGGGCAGCTGCCACCCTTGGCGCAGGTCATGTGCCTGCAGGTGGGCAGCTGCCACCCTGCACATCTGCATGGGATGTTCCAGTGCTGTGGTGATGAGTATAGACAGGTGTATTGCATGTAAGGTGGCACCTGGTCACACCAGCTGTATACCGGTTGCCACAGTAATATTCCCGTGCCCGCACTGTCCTGTTCCCAGATAGAACCCCGTCATCTGGATTAATTGGCACCAGTGATTCTCCTCTCGGACCGCTGCTCTATTTTTGTGCATTTTTTTCTCTCTTAAACTGACCATTTTCTATGGAAATGCTAAAAAAACCCGCGCTCTTCCCAGTGGCATGTTGTGCGGTTTACACGTGATCTTCATGCATGTGTGCTGCAGGTTATTATGGGGCCACATGGAAGAGGAACCAGGAAGTGCAGAGAAACGTGTGCCACTAAGGGCTCCTCCACACGGCGTAGCGTCACTGTGTGCCACGGTGAATGACAATGGACCTTCATCCATGCCCACTGGCGTGTGGCACTGCGCTCCGGTACGCAGGAGAAATAACACTCAGCATGGCCATAACCCTCTTGGCTGGCAGGGATCGCTGTAGAACGCTCCCGTTGTAATGGCGCCTCGCAGACCTGCGCTTGAGCACGGCGTTTTCTAGCGGCACACTTTCTGAGCGCAGCCTGCTGTTTGCACTTTTTACCGCACCTAATCACCCACCAATGATGGAGGGCATTAAAAACCACGGCAAAAATGGCAGTAAAGTCGTGGCATTCTGCCGTGTGTGAGGGTGGCCTTATGGAGCCGCAGAGGACCCCCCCAGGTGCTTGGGGACTCCCGTACTTTGGGTTGCTTTGGGCTGATTCTGTAGAACTGGGGTGTTGGTACCGCAGTGTAATTTTCCAGAAGCCGCTGCCTTAGACAAGACTTTCTCCAACATATCCAGTGGCTCGCTGTATGGCACCACAGGGTACAGAGTGGCAGGAGACTCCCCTGCCCTATATAGCGTTCCTGCTGCCCTTGGCACCTTTGGGTCACATGCACACGGCAGGGTTAGATTCCGGCTGCAAGATCTCATAGCGAAATCCGCCCCTGTGCCGGCCAGTGACCCCCGTGTACCTGTCTTGGATGCACTGTGGATGTACCGGCCGGCACGGCGACTTCAAAATCGGCATTGCAGAGTTGTTGCAATGGAAGCCATCCGTGCGAGTCTTATCCGTGAGATGACTTGTTGTCCGCGGGGGTCTGACTGTTCAGGCCTTTTACCGGTCTTGAGAATGTGGGGTCCTGAAGGTCCTCCGATGAATGAAGCAGCGGTTGACTTGCTCACCTTTGGCTCCATTCATCACAATTACAGCACTAGAGATGGCCAAGCGCTTGTACCCAGCAATTTCTAGCACTCCCATTGAAATAAATGGAGGTTGGAGGCGATCAGAGGACCCAAAAGCTGCTAGTGGTAAATACAGGTCCGGGTACTCGGTGTGCCGCCTCTACATGAGCCCGCAGGGTGGAGGTACTTGCTGCAGATTAGTTGTAGAACTTGTGCAGCACGTTTGCTTTCCTTGCAAGCCCCTGTTAGAGAGGGACAACAGGCTGCTTGTCACCTGCCCCTACACAGACATGCATGGCGCTAGAAGAGAACCTGCTTCTTGAGCCTTCCAGAAGGGAAGAACAACCCCCAAAGCAAGCCTTTTTGCATCTCCTAGTATTATGGAGCCATGCTGTTATGTCCTTGCCCAACCCCCACCAACCAGATATTGTTTCCTTCCAGGGGATAAAATCCTGGTGGTCCGACATGTCTGATACCACCTGTAGCTGCACTCAGTCCTTGCTTGACCCCCTAATCTACAAGTGGCCTCCTGTGACCTGTCGTCTGTCTGGTTCTGTTCTTGCCCTCAGCTGCTCCCTGGCAATCCCCAAATCATATGGAGTCCATAATGACATAAGTGTAGAGGTCATTAACATCAAGACACTTGGGGTCAGTGCCCAGTAACCCGATGTAGTAAAGTAGGCCACCGCTAATCCCGGACTTAATGCCAAACAATATGTTTAAAAATGACCTAAATTGTAGCAAACTAATTATGGGTTTTCTAGACGTATTCCAGGGAATGAGTCTTTTCTGCGCACTGCTAGTGAGGCTGAAGGCACCGGCCATAATGCGTCAGACTGCACCTGTCCATGTGCTGTGCATGTACCCTGGGTGCCGTTCATGGAATCCACAGCCCGAAAATACAGTGCCTTATTCAGAAAGACAGCGCACGGACGGGAAATACGGCTACTGCATGGACCCGTTAGAGCGAATGATGCTCTTCATATGAGCGCTTTTTCACACGGACCAGTTGTCTGCATGCAAAAAAAATGTTCATGTCATTCGAGGGTTTGTCTGGTTACATGGTGACACTTTGAAATTAAGTCCAAATTAGTTAAAAGAATAAAACCGAGGTTGCCTACTCTCCTCTGCCCCAGCGATTGAGCCCGGCGATTCTCCTGGTCTGCGTTGACAGTGGATGTCAGGTGACCACTGCCTGCCAATCAGAGGCTGCAGCATCACCACCCGTTCTGCTGGCATCAGCGCCCACATCCTTGTTACCATGATGCCAGGAGTTTTGGAATGGTGACACTGCGGCTGCAGGGGTCACCTGACTTCTGCCCGATTGTACACCAGGAAGTTGGCATCGTTGGACCCGTTCATCTGTATTGTGGGGGCCGAGAAGAGGTGAGTATGCTCTGGAGTTTGTTTTGTTTGTTTTAATCCGGGCCCAGCTGCTAGCAGAAATGTTTTTTTTGGTAGTGGTAAAACCCCTTTAAGACAGTTGTCACACACGAGTCCTCTGTCACTTCTAAATTAGCTCTCGCCGGATGATGTTTTCCGTCTTTGACTTGGCTAAGTCATCATCTCGGCCCTGTATGCTACTAGAATCTATAGCTCATGTGCGTTTCCTCGTATCCCCTCCTTGGCTTTGGTCGGCTTATCCTTGGTTACTCTTGCAGCTCACCATGCTGCAGTAACACGGAGGTCCTGCAGTCATTGGTGGTCGGTTGTATTTGTAACTTTCATTAGTTTAGGGGCTCATTCACACGGGCATATGTGCAAAACGCTGCGTGGATCATGTAGGCTTTTACCACCTTAGGAGCCGTTGAGTTGGAAATGCGCGAGAGGAGAGAAATGCAGGAAATGACATAATTAAGGTGTCAACTGAACTTGATGTTTGCTATGGGGTCCAGTTGGGGGACCTTGTGTTTCTTGCGCTCCCCTTTTCTTTTCTTACCCTTTTAAAGGGAAATTGGGAATGGCAAATTTATTATTGCTTATCTGGCTCTAACCTTAACTGGGTTTGGTGAATCCTCTATCCCAGTACTGGGCCCACCTTCTCTGCATATAGAATTGATTCCTCTTAAGGCCCATTTAGACACAACGATTATTGCACAAAAGATTTCTGAGCAACTTTTGAGCGATAATCGTTTGCATTACACGGCAATGACCTTGCATTACACATTAAGAGATCACCTTGCGCTCTGACAACTGTTCAACTACAGCATCCATGCAGTTTTTGCTAAGCTGTCGCTGATCGATGTCTTTCAGCATGCTGAAAGATCAGTGATCAACCTAATCATGAGTTCACAGCAGGATACAGCTGATAACAGCTGGATACAGAAGACAAGCAGGGCCACTTGTCTTCTGCATCCAGCTCTTCTCTGCTCGGAGCGCCCGGTTGTTATACAGCTGAGCGCTCCGAGCGGGGGGTGCAGAAGACAAGTGGCCCCGCTTGTTTTCTGTATCCAGCTGTTATCAGCTGTATCCTGCTGTGAACTCATGATTAGGTTGATCACTGATCTTTCAGCATGCTGAAAGACATCGATCAGCGACAGCTTAGCAAAATCTGCATGGATGCTGTAGTTGAACAGTGTTAGTGCAATGCTTTATTTTCTTTAATGATGCTAGTGTATCTTAAGGCACATTTAGACACAACGATTATTGTTCAAAAGATGGCTTTTGAGAGATAATCGTTGTATCTAAATGGGTCTTTAGCTTCTCAGATCCTTGCATATCCGTCATTGCGTTGCATGTAAACAAACTTTACTTTCTGTTGAAAAATGTCCTAAAAACATTAATGCATTAAAAATCAAATGACAATCGGCCCGTGTCCTCTATAGATGACAGCCTGGCTACTGTGACTAGAGCTGAGTGGCTGAAAGATCTCCACCTCCATTCACTGAGTAATTCCCTCTGGGACGACTGTTGGGCGCTCTAGCACCCAACAATCATCCCATGTAGAAGGGCCCTGAGGCTAGCATCATCTGCTGTTCCTACTGTGTCCACCAAAGCAACTGTTCCAAGCTGGTCACACATGCTCAGTGCTGCTCCCCCTGGGGTGGTGAGCGGCTGACCAGATAAAGTGAGACGGCAGTACTGAAGTTGTTCAGCAACTCTTCTGACAAGAGAAGACTCTGCTTGCCAGCTAAACCAATACAGAGGGCATCTGCTTGTATCCTGTAGATTAGTCCCCCTTATTGTGTATGGTGTCTGTAACATTGTGTATACACGGCTGCCTAGATGGTTCTCGCATTTGAGGTTCTGAAGCATGCCCCCATCTCTGTTAATGGGGAACCCAGGCTCGTGAAGGCACATGAGGACACAGTCCTTCCATAATCCCGCTCTTCTCATGTGTAAGACAAGCTTCCTGTCTAATTTGGGGTGTCCTTCTCTCTGCATCTAAACAGCTATTATCCTGGAAATGAGTTATTAAAGGCTTAGCTTCTGTCAGTACAGGTGCATTCTTGTCTCTCCTCTTCCAGGATGATTCCATGGACCTTGGACCCATAAATTATGACAGACTCTTTATGAATATTTGATACATTTTATCGTCCTGAACCGTTGCCAGGGTGGATGGGTGGGAGGACCTGTGCTCGGATCCTCATGTCCTCCACCACATCCCTTAGTGGTTGTAGCCTCCTCTAGTGTGCACACGTACGGTCATGTTTATATATCCTTTCCACCTGTATTTTGGAGATCATTAACTTGGTAGATAGGACTGACAAACAGAAGTGTTTTTATCTGTCCCCAGTGAGGCAATGGCTGAGGTCAGCTGTGGTGCGGGCACTGTGAAGGTGTGCCGCCCCATGAGCTCGCCCCATACAGTGCGGCACGTCATTGTCTCCCGCCCTTCTCCCCGGCTGACTCACATTACATGCTTGGACTGTAATAGGATGTTCCAGTTCAGGAGATGTGTGGGATTTCTTATCTTTCCAATTATCAGAAAAGACATGATGTTTGTGAATGCAATCCCAGACTTGTCCCGGCCCCCCGCCTAGACCTGTTCTGTGGCTTCTTACCAACTGTTCTTGCATCGGGAGATACTTTATACACTAGTGACGTCTGACGTTTCAGCCCTGTCGTCCCTCTACAAGCATATGTCACCATACATTAAATATTTACAGTTCACGCGGCTCTATAGTGCCTGGCATATACGTAACCTGGCGACCACGTTGTGTAGGCGGGAGGATATGACGAGTCTGTATGACTGCACCGTCACGCCAGCTTTTGAGTCCGTTTAGCTGCTAGAGATGAAAGGATAAAGATGAAATTTGAAGGTTACGTTGAAATATATTGTCTGCCTTGCTTGTGGCTAAATGGCCTTCAGCCCGGCAGTGCATTACTGGTGGAGCGTGACCTCCCAGATCTGCCGATTGCTTCCCTTCAGGGCTAAATGGGTGGCAGAGTTTTCAGTTGCAGAAGAGCAATATGCCACACTTTTTATTTTAGGGGGGGGGGGGCAGCATCCATGTGCTGCCCACTTTTTTTTTTTCTTTTCCGGAAACTGCCCGCCCTTCTGTCAGCCATGAGAAGACGAGGCGTCTGAGACCAGCTTTTAATAGAGGAGCTGTTGTCTTTCCTGCCTATTTTAGTAAATACTTGTATTCCCCATTCTGGATCATCTTTTCTTAGACCTCTGTGTTGTGTCCTCCTCAGTAGTCATTAAATGGACAGCTGGGTGTTACCAGTCCCCTTGTCCGCGGCTGTAAGGACAGTCTATACTGTCAGCACTAACACCCAGCTGACCATTCAGTCTTACGTTTCTAGAGGGAATAACGCAGGAACAGTACAACAATTCTTAATTGTGGGGTATGTCCACATTGTGGAGTTTTGTCATGGATTCAATGCAGAATCTCCACCAGTCTGCTGAGTGTCCCATTCATTTAAATGGAGAATCAAAAACAAGTGACGTTACTACTGGATGCACATGCTACACGTAGATCTAGCTATCGAAAAGAGAATAGATCCGTGGCAGGCAGAAGGGTAAAATCACGACTATGTTGTGGAATTAGAGACAGAATCTACACGTAAAATCCAACGCAGATTCCCTCCATGGAAACATGGCTTCTTCTGATGGGGGAGTACAATTTCTTACTGAAACGGACATGTCGGGAGAGGTGGCAGGTCCTCTTTATGCCAAGATCATGCCCACCCTCTGTTGGTGAAAGCTTTGCAGGACCTTCAGTACCTTCACACATGTTCGTTTTTTTTTTTTCCTTTCTTTGAGTTTTTGGTGGATTTTTTTCCCTGCAGTTTATGAAGTCTTATTGAAGAGCCTATGGGGAAAAAAGTGCTGATCACAAAAACGCTAGTTGTCGTGTTTTTATTTTTTCCTGAAGTAGCAATATCTGTTACAGCATGTATGGGAAAAGAGACCCCCACTGGAATTATGCCTTACCGCTGGGATGCCAGATAGGTCTGGTCTGTGCTCTTTCCTGCCTGTGAGGATGGCTTGTCCTGTATGAAGGACCCGTTGGCGGCTGCGCCAGGACTCGGGGTTTCCTGTAGGTTACTTTCACTTCTCTGAAATAACAATGAAGCTTAACCGTCAGCGATTGTTCTCAAGATGCTTCCTGCTTCTGCCTGTCCTGGTATTGCTGATTGTGCACAAGTTTAACACTTCTCCCCCCATGGATTCGCTAAATGCAAGCACTGTGGCCTTTCATACCGTTATTAAATGCTTAACTTGATCGCCATGTGGAAAATCATCTTTTGTGTTTTGAAAACCCATTCTGAATTGAACTTTTGCAAATTTTATGAGACCTTAATTCACTTATCACCGCAGCTCCCCGGTGCCTGGAAGAAGCCAGCGGTCACGTGTCGTTCACCGTGCAAGGACCACTCAGCCACCCGTAGGCTTCAGCGGTGAGTGTTCTATGGCCGGCGAAGCGTCTGGGTGGCTGGCTGGTCACATGGACGATGAATGGCACGTGACCGTCCGTCTGCTGCTTTTTCTGGGTTCTGTACTTCAGGCTTTGGGGCTGCAGGGAGCTGCCAGGATAGGTGAGGATTCAATTTTTGCTTCAGGTTGGGTGTGGGGTTTTTTTAATATAAATTCCCTGATAGATAATGCACAAAAGACTGGTGTCCCATAGCAGCCAGTTAATTAAGTTTTGAAAAACTTTATTTCTAAAATGTCTTAAATGGAGGGCTTTATGAATCAAGTGCATTTGGTGGAGTTAAAAACTTAGCAAACAATAAGCAGTGCTGCAGCAAGGACCAGGTGTTGATAATTTTTAGGGTATGGTGCCTCCACTAGTGTGCCAGGTAAACCCTTCATCTGCTGTATACAATGATGGCATGACTTGCATTGCTGCAATGTTTCCCGCTGTCCATGCCACACTCACCATACTGTTTAGGTATAAGAGTAGGGTTCTGCACTGCGGTAAACTGCATTTGTCTGAAATCCCGCCCACCTGAGGTGGACCATCACCAGGAGACTTTGCCAATAAAAAGCACACCAGTAAAGTCTTCTGGCCATTGCCTACCACAGGTGAGTGGCATATCCACTGCATCTCGTTTATGCAGTGTGCGACCGTACCCTTTGGCTGAATTCACACAGGGCAGAATTGCTAGAGGAATGTCCTCAGCGGACATCCCACTGCAGATCAGCCACGGAATACCTGCCTCCAGACCTGCACTATTTGGTGCGGGTTTCATTGTGAATTCCAGTGCAGTGGAATTTCCGTACTGAGGGTTCACATAGACATTCCGTGGGAACTCTGCCCCGTGTGAACCCAGCCTTGGATTGGGCAGAATGATGTAATGTTAAAGGGAGCCTGTCATCACATTTTACTACATTGTGATAGAACTAGGACGTATGCTGGTTTTCAAAACTTAGTTTGCTTTTGCTCTTAATAAAAGCTTACCTAAATTAGCATTTATAAACTTTCTGCGCCGCATGTAAATTAGGAGTGCCGGACCGTCTTCGCTGGCTGAAGGCTTTTCTCATGAGTCCTCCAGGTGTAAGTGGGAGACTTGCAGCGCTGTAGTCCCCATAGGAGCAGAAAGGGGCGGCCATATGACATAATATGCCTATGGTATGCTTTTAGAGAGGGCAACAGTGAAAAAAAGTTTTGCAAACAAGTATTTGTCAGTCGATAAGGATAGTAACCCACAACACTCACATATACACCGGGCCTTCGGCAGAGCAGATATGTAGATCGGACCCTGATCCATCACGCAATTCCAGTACATATAAGAAGGCAGCAGCGGCCACACTGCTATGGATAGCTTTATTCACCCAGGTCCATGGTGTCAATGTTTGGATCTCCACAGAAAGCAATCACTTTGTGCTCCGAGCGGGGTATGCAGAAGACGAGCGGGGCCGCTTGTCTTCTGCATCCAGCTGTTCTCTTCTCGGAGCGCTGTTATACATCCGAGCGGGGTATGCAGAACACAGCTGGACCGCTGTGTTCTTCATACCCCGGCTGTTCATGGAGCACTCAGCTGGTATACAGTGTTCACTGAGCAGGATACAGCTGAAACAATAGTATCAGCTGTATCCCGCTGTGAATTCCTGAGAAGGCTGAACGTTGTCTTTCAGCACGCTCAAAGAGAACGATGAGCGATTCGTTAACGAAAACTGCACGATGTCAGTGCAGTTAGACACGATTATCGCTGAAAACATTGCTTTGAGCAATTTTTGAGTGATATTCGTTGTCTAAATGGGCCAAAAGATGTCGAAATGCACAATGCATTACAGCTTGCTGCATAGATGCAGACTGGTCATCGTGCCTAAAGGCCCATTTAGGCCTCCAGCTGTTATCTGCATTCAACGAAAGGTTTCATTTGCACGCTAATAAACTCAGATAGAGAGTAGCTACTTAAGAGTTTATACAAAATGATCGCTCAAAACTGTCAATCACACTGGCTGGCGTTTGAGCAATCATCGTTGTGTCTAAATGGGCCTTCAGCTGGTCCTATTTCCACCACTAAAAGCACCAACTATGGACATGTGAGCGCCAGAACGTAAATCATGGGGCAGTGGATGGAGGCATGGCCTGTTCTGATGAATGGCTTCGTTCTATGCTATGTGGATGGCGCACGTACATCACTTACCTGGGGAACATGTGGCAGTAAGTTGTACAACGGAAAGCTAAGAAACACTGGCCTAGAGCATCGCACTGCCTCTGTCAATTTATCACCTCCAGTCCTCATGGACCCCAACAGGTCATTTTTTCAGGATATCCTATGGTAAGAACACCTGTGGCAATGTCTGAGGCACCGACAATAATTACATCATCTGTGTAACACTGAGGAAATCCTGAAAACATGACCTGTTGGAGGTCCCTGAGGACTGGAGTTAAAAAAACAAAAACACCCCCCACCCCCCTGCTCTAGGCAATGTTCTGCAGGAAAGCCTTGGCTCCTGACATTATATGGCTGGTTCTTTGACATGTACCACCTACCTAAGCTTTGTACTTAACGAGCGCCCCTAATAACAGTATTTCTTAATGGTAGGGGCCGCTTTGAGCAAGATAATACACCTGGACACAACACAAAAGCTGTTCAGTAATGGTTTGTGGAACATGAGTGTTCACGATGAGGACTTAGCCGGCAAGTTCCCCAGATTTCAATCTGATCCAACATCTGTGGGATGTGCTGGACAAAAGTCTAACCCATGGAGGCCGCACCTCATAACTTACAGGACTTGGAGTGCCTACACTTTCATGCTGGAGCGTTCGTGCTCCGTCAGCTGTTTTTGGCCCCTGGCAGCTGCAGCTTGCCCCATATAGTGTTATGTGGGGCTGTCTTCACTGCTGGAAGGTTCCGAAAAGACCGGACGGAGCATGAGCGCTCCAGCGTGAAACTGTAGGTGCTCTTTAATACTAATAATAATCTTTATATAGCGCCAACAAACTCTGCAGAGCTTACAAAACAGGGGAAAGCAGATACAAAAAAGTTACATGTACCGTGTTTCCCCGAAAGTAAGACAGTGTCTTACTTTCTTTTTATCCCCAAAAGCCCCACTATGTCTTACTTTCGGGGTATGTCTTATAATAAAAAAAAATCATTACTCACCTCCCCCGGCGTTCTGTCGCGCTCCGGCAGGATGTCGCTCGCTCCTCGTCCCCGGCGCAGCATTGCTTTCTGAATGCGGGGCTTGAAATCCCCGCCTCCAGAAAGCTAATACACACGCCGTCAGCCAGTTACAGCCATTCAATGACAGCATTGAATGGCTGTGATTGACTGAAGGCGCACGTGGCTTCAGCCAATCACACTATTCAATGACATCATTGAATGGGTGTGATTGGCTGAAGCCACGTGCGCCTTCAGCCAATCACAGCCATTCAATGATGTCATTGAATAGTGTGATTGGCTGAAGCCACGTGCGCCTTCAGCCAATCACAGCCATTCTGTAACTGTCTGACGGCGTGTGTATTAGCTTTCTGGAGGCGGGGATTTCAAGCCCCCGCATTCAGAAAGCAATGCTGGGACGAGGAGCGAGCGACATCCTGCCGGAGCGCGACAGAACGCCGGGGGAGGTGAGTAATGATTTTTTTTTTCTACGGTATGTCTTACTTTCGGGGTACGGCTTACATTGGCCCACCCCCCCACCCCCCTGACACCCCCAATACGTCTTACAATCGGGGGTGTCTTACTATCGGGGAAACACGGTAGTAATTGATTGCTGGAAACAATAGGAGTGCGGGTCCTGCTCCAACGAGCTTACATACTACAAGTAATGGGGTGATACAGAAGGTAAAGCTCTGGAGCTGTGCATGGTCTGGAGTGTGAGGGATGCAAAACACATAAACAATGGTCAAACTTTAAGCCGTGGTGGCTGAATCGGTATGTCTGCAGGGCTGATGACTGCTAGCAGGGATTGCAGTCAATAGGACAGGGAGCATGCTATCAGGCGGAGTACAGAGGGGTTTGTTTAGGGAATGCGGTATGCCTCCCTGAAGAGGTGCGTTTTTAGAGCATGGCTGAAGTTGTGTCAGGGATTGCCCGGATAGCTTTGGGTAGCGCGTCCCAGAGGACTGGTGCTGCTCTGGAGAAGTCTTGGAGTCAGGAATGAGAAGTTCGAATTAAAACATGTGCTGCTAATGTCTTAACACCAGCCATATTTTAGATGTCTTGTGGAGTGCATGTGGCATGATGGGGGTCTGCACCATATTAGGCAGGTATTTTTATTATGATTGCAATCTGTATGAATCAGATGGGTATATTTAATTGTCTCAACGCAGCAATGTCTGTCGAAAAGGTGATCTTTATGTTAGCTTTTTTTTAGCACATCCATCTAAAGTGGTGTATATTGGAAAGGGTCTTGACTGATCATTTGCTGCTTTGCCTATGGGCATGATGGGTTTTCCCTACAGTTGAACTGATGAGACAATTGACTCATGTAGCGTAGTTCCCATCTGCTGTAGGCCATTTAGAAGGAATGTAGGATGGGACCGCCCTTGTGCCTCGGGGTTTAGTCTGACTAGTTGGGACATTCATCCTTGTAAATGATTTAGCTTTCATCTCTCTGCCCATATGCCACCTAACTTCTGTTTAATGTTACTCTCTGGGATATCAGGTTGACGATGGCGCCACAAACTGTGTGCTTTCTGATGTGGTGGGGGTTTGTATTGGATGGATTGTGTGGAGCATCTGTTATGTTCTCCCACACCTCCAGTTCTTGGGTCCCTCTTACACAGAACAGTTCTCTTTCAAGATATCGTGTCCATTTTAATTGTCCATCTTATACAGGCATAATAATAATGGCTTGTTTGCTCGCTGCGTGTGAACAGCGATCGTTTAGTACGGTGAATGTAGACTATATATGTGAATGATTTGTCGCTCCGTGTAAAAGGAGCCTCAGCCTAGGCAGAAGTATGTGACTATTCCTGGCCAGACATACTTGTGAATTCCTGAAGAACAAGTGCAGCATAGCTTCAGTCTGCTGTCTGTAGTGCAGATGTGTGGGGTATACATGGATATATTTTTTCCTCCCTTTGTCTTCTTTCCTTCTCTTTGTGTTTGATGCTTCTATGGATGTGACACGCCAAGCATGTAAGATATGCAAAGGCTTTGAAGAAATCATTAAAGGATGGGCGATTGTCTGAGCCCATTAGTTTAGCAGAATACCTATGGTTTTAGGAAGATCTAGAATTAACAGTATCCTAAAATACAAGACTGCGGGAGCAGCACGCTAATTGTGTCCTGTGACCTATACATAATCTACATGCCAGGGGGATTATCTATTGGCGGTCCGGCTGAATGCAAACAGCAGAGGAGCAGAAACTGTTTCATCTTATTTATTACTGTGTAATTGTTTAGTGGGGTTTTCCCCCTTTCTTTTTGTGTACATGTGTGCAAAAGTAGCTATTTTTAATGTATCCATTTTATCTTCCTTATGGGATGCAAATAGTCTAAATGGACTGTCAGTGCTTAACCCTACTTCCTTTGAACTTCCCTCTGTGGTGAATGGCTGTATAGCACGTTACTCGACTATTTTATGGGATTAGTCACTTGTATGTATATATGTATTTTGGATATTAAACTTACCCCCTATTTATAACCTAGTAAACGTCTGTGGATGCAATGTATCACTTTATCTATGAGCTAATAGTGTTAATGGTGCCATCAGACTGCGCCGAATCTGCTCTCACCTTGGTTGATCTGTAAGAGATGTAGTACGATAGAAGTAGAGAACAGTAGCTTTTTTGAAACAAATGTCTGTTTCTGGCTTTTTGCGTTGTGTTGAGCAGTAACACGTGGCAATAACGGGAATCGCTCCATTAAACTGACAGGAATATAATAAATGCATGAGGTTGTTTCCAGCAGGTAGACTTCTGGTGGTAAACTGACAACTAGATTGCTGTCCATAAAACTCCGCTTGGCCCTAGGCAGTAATTGCCTAATGCCTAAGAATATTTTGATGACAAGCAGGGACTTAAATCCTGGACACAGTCAACCAAAAACAATGGCGGTTAAAAAAAAATAAAAAAATCCCAGTTAACTTTTTTCCTTTGAAAAGAAATGTCTGTTAGGCCTCGTTCACACAGACGACAAAGTCGCCGGATTTTGCCGCGTTGCTACAATGCTACAAATCGCATGTATGAGAAGCCCATGCTTTCCTATGGGTTCCTTCACACAAGCGATGTTTTGTAGCATGCTACAAAACGACACACAAACTCGCAGGTCCGGCGATATGCCTGCGATGTTTTGTAGTCCATGTTTCCCTATGGAGCCTTCCTCTCTTGCATCGTATCGCACGAAAACGCGATTTTCACGCAATCTAACTGACAGTAGGAAATCCTACTGTCAAAGCTAAAATTTAAGCCCTAGCTGCCGGGGGGAAAAACCACACATACATCACCTGTCCCACGTTGTCAGCCCGGCCGCATCTTCTCCCCGGGTCCCTGGCAGTGATCTTCTCCTCTTCTGGCCGAGATTCAAAAACCCCCGCCTCCTTGAAGCGCTGGCTGTGATTGGCTGACGCTTAGCCTATCACAGCCACTCATCGAGTGCTGGCTGTGATTGGCTGACGTTTAGGCTGCATTCAGACGAACGTATATCGGCTCGGTTTTCACGCCGAGCCGGTATACGTTGTCTTCGTGTGCGGGGGGGGGGGGGGGGGGGAGGGAGGAGAGGATGGAAGAGCCAGGAGCAGGTACTGAGCTCCCGCCCCCTCTGCCTCCTCTCCGCCCCTCTGCACTATTTGCAATGGGGAGAGGCGGGCCGTGGGTGGGGCTAATTCTCGGCATTTAGCCCCGACCCACCTCTCCCCATTGCAAATAGTGCAGAGGGGCGGGAGCTCAGTTCCTGCTCCTGGCTCTTCCATCCTCTCCGCCCCCCCTGCACACGAGGGCAACGTATATCGGCTCGGCGTGAAAACCGAGCCGATATACGTTTGTCTGAATGCAGCCTTAGATGCGGTTGGGCTGACAGTGTGGGACAGGTGTTGTTGTATGTGTGTTTTTGTTTTTTGTTTTGTTTTTTTTCTTCAGCTGCAGCTTATTTTCGGGGAAGGGCTTATATTTGAAACCTCCCCTGAAAATCCTTGCATGTGGTGCTACAAAGTCACGCCATTTTGTAGCACCACATGTGACTTTGCAGCGCTACAAAGTCATGGTATCACCGCGATAAGTCGCAGCGATGTCGCACAGACCAGTGATGCGATATCGCTGTCACCCATGTGAACGAGGCCTTAGGCCTGTGACCAGCGTGTGACAAGAGGAGGGGGACGTATAATGTAGGCTCATCTGTTGTTGGATTACTGAAACCACAGAGAATTCTCTACCGGCCAGCATGCAAAGTGGACCTGAAAATGTTCACTTTAATTGACTATGAAACGGGTCTAACTACATGCAGATGAAAGCTGCTTTCATGTATGTAGAGCCGGTGGTAAGTGCACACCTGAGCAGAAGAAATATCCTGGCGTCTGAAGAGTTCTCAGGTAGTAGCAATTACTGGTAATTGGTCTTCATGAACTTCTTAAACATTGTCCACCGGGTTACCATGATAAAAGGAGCAGGTTTGTCATGCTTTTAGTAATGTATGCGCTGAAACCAAGTATAAAGCAACTTTGATGTCAATTTCATATAGATACAAGCCTTTAAAGCTCTAATAAGTATGTCATTTATTTTTTTATTGCCAGTTCAAAGGGAGGGGTTTTCCATGGTAAAGTTTGTTTTAACAACCTGCTTCCCTGCCATAAAGTAATCAGTCATATACTCCCCTCTCCTGGCTCCCTGGGTCTCGTCTTCTCCCTGTTTGTGTTTGCAGGCTGCAGTTATCCGCATCGGGTGTTACAGGCTGCTGCAGCATATCAGACCTCAGCACTGGAGGTGAGCCTCTGATGTCCAGTACATGGGCTGCTGCAGCCTATAAGCGTGCCCTCACAGGTGACACCTGAGCTGCCAGTGCGGGAGAGGTAGGACATTTTTAAAGTGAAGGAAAAATGCCTATAACTCGTTTCCCATGTCAGCGCTCCTCTGGTTCCTTGCCAGTCTCTGTATACTTGACTTCTGGCAATGACATGTCCTCACATGTGACTGCGGCAGTCTATCGTATTTTATGCAATTGTCTGTTTTCCATTAGGAGAGCGGCAACAAAATCCACACTATTGTGCATTTGACATTATGGAAACTTTTTGCTGCATGCAAACCTACCTAAAGTCTCCTCAACGTGAGGTGGTCGGTCATCTGCTTGTTTTACTGAGTTGCAACCTGTGTTCCCCTCCGAGGGTGACTTGGAGATCCTGATACAATTGTGCATTGCTTGCTGGGGTAATGGCTTATCAGCAGCCTGCAGTTACTGAAGGCTGTTGCACTGTAGCTATCACAGCTTGCGGTGTGAGGGGCACAATCACAATGTACTGAGGCCGAGTTATGACCTGTGGGTTGTGCACGGTTGCCTCTGTACAAGCCCCTAGGATGGCTGAATGTGTCACTTTTTCAGCTTGTTAGCCAAATCCGGGCTGAGATATAAAATGTGGCCTTACTGTACGGTAATCGATTTCAAAGACAGTGAAGGTCATGGATGCTGTAATCTTCACTGGAAATCTAGTTAAAGTACAGCATGAGTATATCATTAGTGCTGCCCTTGTGACAGTTGGCTGCCATTGTCTAGTTTTATGTTGTTAGGTTTCGGTTCCTTCTGGATATATCCCCTTCTGTACGTCCCTTGCCACCAGACCTGATTTTCAAGTTGTTTTTTTTTTTTTGTGCCTGATTTATTATGTTTAATCAACTTGTATTGAAAGTTTGGGGTAAATTATCTAGAGGCTATACTTCTCTGCCTGGTGGTGGACAGTTTATCATTACCTTCTGTCTTCGCCTAAATAAGGTACAGACTATTGATATATAGCGAGGAGGATGAGCTGTCAGCAAAAAGAGAAAGCCTTTTAGGAAACCCTGAATCTAAAATTGGATTGGAAAGGGTTAATTTTGTCTTCCGCCTGGTATCACTGAACATGTGTGGCCAGTTTGAATGCCTGTAACCTTCAATATGGACTTAAAGGGGTTACTGTGTTGGCAAAATACTTATTCATTCTGTGGTTGTTCAACTTACTTTTATGTAAAGTGTGTAATGGCCAGAGCGCTCTTTTTGTTTTCTTCTATGAGCAAATGGTAAGGTGGAGTGTCTGATCCAGCGTCGGGTCCCATTGGTTCAGTATTGAAGATATTGTTAGCCCTCTTGTTTACTACACTGCCAACATGTGAGGATGGATGCAGCGATGTAGTAGCCCTAGTTCCCAGGCCTACATAGACTCGCTGCGGGTGCTTCTGGCAGTGGTACCCGGGCAGCTGGTCTTTACGGATGGACGGGAGCAGCTGTGGAGAGGAATCTCTAGCAGCTGTATGTTTCAGCCAGCAGTAATTCACAGTACAAGAGGTGTGAGCTACATTATCCTCCAATGTACAAATCCAATTTGGGGTTAATGCACCCTGTATTTTTGTAATGACTATCCTAACAGTCTCTTATTAGAGATGGTATTCAGTCTGCGCTTCCAGTTGGTTGGGAATCGCGACTTGTGTTTAGAACTGGAACTGCTAACCTGCTTGTATACGAATTGTCTAATGCTGGAGGGAACTTGTTCGATATCTGGTTCCCACGGGGAGGGTGGATGGCTTGTTGCATGTGAAACTGAATAAAGATTTATCAACTTTTTTTTTTTTTTAAGATACAAGGGGGAGAATTATGAAGGAATTTGTGCCGCCTTGTTTTTATCTAAAAAACAAAAACCCCAAAACTTTTTATTCTAAATGATGTATGCTGGATGAACCTCATGCGCCTGAATGATTTGGGAGGGGTATTCTCTCTTTGAGGAGAGCACCTAGGTGAGTGAGGAGACTTATAAGGCCATGCTTGCTACTCTGGGTAGTATGCACATAAGGAAGATGCAACTATGCCTCTGCAGCTCCACCTTTTGGATGGCAGTATTCCTTCGAATCAATAGACAACTCTTTATACAGGTCTTTACAAAGAATGGGGATTGAAAACCAAGCCAGAATCCATACACAGACAGCTGTTTCAGAGTTTTTGCCCCTCATCAGTGTGCAGTAGGATTCTGGCTTGGCTAGTTAAAGGCCTGTGACATCAGAAGGGGGTATTGTGTCTACTTAAAGGGGTTGTCCCGCGCCAAAACGTTTTTTGGTTTTTTTTCAATAGCCCCCCCCCCCCCCCCCCCCCCCGTTCGGCGCGAGACAAACCCGATGCAGGGGTTTAAAAAAAAACAAAACGGATAATACTTACCCGAATCCCCGCGTTCCGGTGACTTCTTACTTACCTTGCGAAGATGGCCGCCGGGATCTTCACCCACGGTGGACCGCAGGTCTTCTCCCACAGTGCACCGTGGGCTCTGTGCGTTCCATTGCCGATTCCAGCCTCCTGATTGGCTGGAATCGGCACACGTGACGGGGCGGAGCTACGAGGAGCAGCTCTCCAGCACGAGCGACCCCATTCAGAAGGGAGAAGACCGGACTGCGCAAGCGCGTCTAATCTCGGCACCATGGCAACGGGGACGCCAGCAACAGAACAGGTAAGTGAATAACTTCTGTATGGCTCATAATTAATGCACGATGTATATTACAAAGTGCATTAATATGGCCATACAGAAGTGTATACCCCCACTTGCTTTCGCGGGACAACCCCTTTAAGGAGAGCACCTAGAAGGTGAGCGAGGAGACTTATAAGGCCATGCATGCTCCTCTGGGTAATATGCAAAGATGGAACAATGCCTCTGCAGTGTCACGGGGCAAACACCCAAAAACAGCTGTCTGTGTATTGGTTCTGGCTTTGTTTTCACTTCCTAGTCTTTAAGACCTGTAAAAGGGTTGTACATTGATTTGCAGGAGTGCTGCCATCCAGTAGGTGGCGCCGCAGAGGCATTGTTCATCTTTATTTGCATATTGCTGAGTAGAGTGGCAACAGCAAGACAACCCATGGGAAAGGGAATGGTTTTGCAAGTTAGGGCCACAGAGAATTATGACCACTAGTAGATTTCTGGTCTGCGTGTTTTTGGCCAAACTATCAAAAACAGACCCTGTAAGGGTGGTGTGAGGGCCCGACGCCCTGTAGTGGGACCTGTGCTCACATCCCAACACCGTGAAAGTCAATTGGCATTCACTAGAATTGGCAGGTCTGCCATTGGCTGCCTAACTTCCTCACAGATGAGAGTGGGTTTATACAGAGCCTGTAAAAGTCAAGAGACGATGGAAATTGAGCTCTGATGTGTGATCTAGATGTTCATTTCACTTTTTTTTTTTTTTGGCAGTATAAATTCTAGTTTTGCGATAAATGGTAACAAATCGCAAATTTCCTATCTCTAAAGCACGATTTAAGGAAACTATATTTTTATGGCAATACTTAGTAATTTTTGCATTCTAAATTCTGGGAACAGTGTTTTGTGGTGAAGAATTGTCATTGTCAGCTGAACAGGCTGATTCCCACTGTGTAGAGGCCCCAAACATCCTCTCCTGCTGGGGGTCCTCTTCTCTCTGGCTCTTCTTCCTTCACAGAAATGGTGCCATAAAAGCCAGCACTTCCCGCCTTTCCTTGCTAGATGAAGGAAAGGCGGATCAACTGTACAGCTTCCTGAACATTCATATTTTGATGTGCCTGCATTGTTCTGTGCCGAGTCTGAGCAGTGGGACCAAGTCATCTCTCTGGGGGGGGAAGAACGTCTTGTACCTTTTCATCAGCCGCAGGTCACTGCATTCCAGAAAGGGCTGTCAGATTCATTCACAAGTGGCAACAGCTGGAAATAAAGTCTATCGTTTCTGTGCTAATGAACCCTACATCTTACAAGTATAGCTTCATGCGTTTTTGTTTTTTTCAGTATTTGTAATAAGTTTTATTTATTTATTTTTTTCAAAACTCATAGTTTTTGCTTTTGGTGAGGAGTCTGCCCTATTTCAGAATTTCTGCGCCACTGTAAAGTTCTGTCACTGCTTGGTGAATGCCATGGAAAGAAAACCCAAAAAACAATAGTTGACTTTACAGGTTTTTATTCAACCCCCCTCCCATCTCCTCAAGCCCTTCCACAAAAAGTTATACAACACCTATTTACTACAAAGTGCTACTATTAAAAGAAAAACCTGTCCCGCAAAAACTTGCTTAAATCCAACTGTTGTATCTAGCCATGCGGCAATTGAAACCAAAAAGGTGATTAAGGCACGAAATTGGTAGTGTCTTCATTGTTTGGTTTAAATCTTGCTTTGAGCAATAAGTTAGCTGAAAAACAATAGAAACCCTTGAAAGTGCCTATTGTTCTGTCACTGTATTTCCCCCAATATCCATGCCTCTTCCCTCTCTGAGCCGCAGCGCTGATTCTTTGCAGTAAGGGCACACTGGGTTGGGCGCGCTGCAGATGATCCTACGAGGTCATGCACATTTTCCAGTGAATTGACAAAAGGGAAGTCTTGTGAGTTGGCATGTGGCGGTCACACGGCTCGTCGCGGTTTCTTTGAGTGACAAATGCTTTTCATCTTTCTAGGGACAACTGTGTGGAAGTGAGGACACTTGCAGATTTAAGGCCCATTTAGACACCGATTATCGCCCCAAAGTCGTCTTTTGAGAGATAATCGTTGTGTAACTGCACTGACATCATGCAGTTTTCATTATGCTGTCGCTCATCATTGTCTTTCAGTGTTCTGAAAGACGATGATGAGCCTTATCAAGGATTCACAGCGGGATACAGCTGATACTATTGTTTCAGCTGTATCCCACTCCCTGATGACAGGCTGGGTATGAAGAACAGAGTGGTCCAGCTCTGTTCTCCATACCAGGCACAGAGCGCTCGGCTGTATAACAGCTGGGCACACCGTGCAGAAAAGATTTGGATAGAGAAGACAAGCGGGGACACCCTGCTTGCCTTCTGCATCCTCCGCTCCCTGCGCTTGGCTGTATAACAGCCGGGCACTCGGGGCGGTGGAACAGCTGGATGCAGAAGACAAGTGGGGACACCCTGTTTGTCTTCTGCATCCTCCGCTGGGAGCGCAAGGTGATCGCTCATCTTGAGCAATTATCTTGCGCTGTAAATGACACAACAATTATCGCTCAAAAGTCGCTTGCGCAACATTTTTTGAGCGATAATCGTTGTCTAAATGGGCCTTTAGTAATTACTTTGTATTCCATTGAGCCAATCAACGCTCACATACAAACAAAATACATGCATGACTAGATGTTTTTGTTTTTTTTTCAAATGACGATCACAATAGTGCAGTACTTCTACCAGTAATACCAGTAGTCGTCTTATACCTGTACACGCCCGAGTGCACATAAACAAGACCCAGGCATTGTACTTGTCTGCTGCATCTATCGACTTGCAGTTCTGCAGGTGGCCGGGAGGAGGTGATCCCAGTGGTGCCTATCACACAATCTCTTTAGCATCTGCATCTGTAAAATCCATATTGTGGAGCCAGTGTTGTCATTATGGACCTTTCCAATGTTTGTAATATATAGCAGGCTGTAATCTCATATGGTGCATCCATACTGCTCTGTAATATACATGCTACAGTATGGGACACTTCTGTTTTGCTGTTTTTCCCATAGTCTTGTCAGAAGTGAATTTAGCTGTAAATTTTTTTTTTTTTTTTTTTTTTTTTTAAGTGGGTGTGTACGATCATGTTTTCCTGAAAATAAGACCTACCCCAAAGTCATACCCTTCAAGGTGGGGGCCTTCAAATATAAGCTTTCCCCCGAAAATAGGCCCTAGCAATAGGTAAAAATAAAAAAGCAATACTCTCCTCGCAGTTGGCATCTGTGTCCCCCGCTATGGTCTCTCGGCGGTGCGGCAGGTTGCTCTGTAATCCTCCATGCTGTCATCTCTCTGGTAAACAGGATTTTGAATTCCCCCGATTCTAGCAAGTAAGCGCTGTGATTGGATCGAGTGCCAGTCAATCACAGCCAGTGCTCGATGAACCAATCATAGCCATTCACTGAATGGCTATGAATGATCGCGTGCCGGCTGTAATTGGCTGGCGCTTGATCCAATCACAGCACTTGCTGGAGGCAGGGGAATTCAAAACCCTGTTTACCAGAATGAGATGACAGCGGGGAGCATTGCAGAGCAACCTGTTGCACCACCGGGGAGACCATAGCGGGGGACACAGACGCCGGCTGCAAGGTGAGTATACGCCTCACCCACCCCCCACCTGAATATAAGACCCTGTGCCTCTTTTATGGCAAAATTTAATATAAGACCGTGTCTTATTTTTGGGGAAACACAGTAATTTTAGGCCGGCTGCATACATCAGAAGCCAGATTCCGCATGTGGGAGCCTGCAGCGGAATCCAGCTGTTACCCCAGCCAGGGACCCCTGTGTACCTACTAGTTTTGTATTACGGATAACCCACAGACGCTCATCGTTAGTCGTGCGAAGTACAGTTTCTTTTAAATATTTGTTTTTCCCGTGCTGTTCCTGGTGATGACGCTGTAACCTTAGGCCGCGGGTCGGATGGCTTCCATTGACTTCAGTTAAAGCCATTTGTGCGGATTCCACACAAAAATAGAACATGCTGCTATCCGCTTATCTGAGCGAAAACGTGAATGTTCTATTTTTTTCAATAAGCGCAGAATTCCGTGGATCATCTGCACAGGTGACTATCATGGATTCCGCACTTGAAATGCGGTTGTGTGAAGCTGGCCTCACTTGTATACAAGGTAGATTGCCACTTCTATAATAATGAAGATTAGGACTGGGTGTATCATTTGCTCTGATCCTTTTTGTTTTAGACTGGATGATAATTCCATTGCTGTGTGGATATGTATAGGTTGGTGTGTATATAGTATCTCTCTATCTCTTACTCGGTGTGAAGGGACAGGCCAGCACAAAGATTGAAGGGGTATTTCTATATTGGACTCAGTGTTGCTCTTCGCATCCAGTATAACAGCGGCGCATGACATGGTGCTACATGATCTCACACACTGAGAAGTATCTGTACATGTAGGTCAGGGCATCTTGTGTCAGAAGACAATAGCTTCCCTCTCCTGCTAGCAGACAGCCTCCGGCGGGTATCTGCAAGCTTTTTCTGCTGGTCTTGACATTAGCATATCGCTCACTTTTATAGCACTGCCATGTAGGGTAGAAAGGGACTGGTAGAAACATTTGAAGAGATGAGAACATTACAAATTGATGAAACAAAAAGAAAACTCTTGCTGTTGCACCCCGTATAGACAATTCTAACCATATGTCTTTCCAGGTTCTCATGCTGATCTGTGCTGCTTGTAGCTACATAGCATCAACCCTTTCCAATCCACTGTCTGACGTCTAAAGACATTCTGATTGAAGGCTGTACAGCTTCCGATGTCGGAAGACGTCTGGCAGGGTATTCTTACTGTACGTTACTGGCCGCAGTTGCTTGGTGCCTCTTCAGCATATGGCGGTTATTGTATAATGGCAGAAAGAGAAAACCCCCTAGGAAACCCTGAATCCAAAATTGGATTGTAAAGGGTTAAGATGCCTGTATATATGAGCTAGTTGGCTTTCAGCTTCCACATAAAATTCTTGGATCATCCAAATTTGTCTCATTGAATAGATGTTAAAAAAAACACTGCAGACACCTGACTCAGCAGTCCTCTAGCTGGAGAACATGTGGAGTATTGCGGGTTCTCCCAAATACACTAGACCGGTGGTCACCAACCTTGTGTGATGGTCAGTAGCCGCTCCAGAAGGGAAGGTATAGACCTATCCAATGTGCAGAAATGAGAAATCATAACTTCGTGGAATGTTTGCTTGAACATATCTCACTTTAAACTGGACTCCGGTAATGTAATATACCATCCAGATTGGCACTGTTCATAGTTTAGGAAAGGACTACAGTAATATCAGTGTATATGGCTGTAGAAGATCCCGAGTCTCTGCACTAGACTGTCAGCCAAAATCATTAGATTTGCGCAGCATTAAATGCCAGAAATCCCAATCTAAATTTGGTGCAAATTTGTACCTATTCTTTGACAGATGTTTGCATGTGTTATGTAGTTGATTTAGCGCGCACACATTTGTGAAAATCTAAAGCTAGAGTTTAGACGCCGTTTTCTGATTAACGTGTATTTCACATTTGGTCTCAAGGCCCATTTACACGGAGCGATGATCACCAAAAGGCTATCATTTTAGCGATCATCATTGCATCCAAATGTGCGCCCTTCGTGCACTTTTCGTGTCCTGCTAGCTGATCGTTAAATTCAGTCCAACCTAAAAACCGTTGTTCAGCCTTATCAGCAGTTCTCCATGGGGAGTGCTGATAGCATTGTTTCCTCCTAGAGAACACACTTAATTGCTATTGAGTAGGTACTTAATAGTTTATGCAAAATGATCGTTCAAAGCTGTCACTCAAACTGTTGTTTGAGTGATCTTTGAGCGATCATCGGACTTTATAAATGGGCCTTTAGTCCAACATGGCAACCTTTTTGCACGGATATCATCGGTGTCTGTCATGTTCTTGTCCAAAAAATAACCAGCTGTCACAAAATGATTAGTTTCCCTTTTTACGGCGGTGTATGATGTGTAGTGTCCGGCACTAGTGCAGAGCTCCGACCGCTTATTGTGGATGGGTGAAGGTGGCACCCCTGACTTAGTACATCTTCAGCTCAGGAATGTCCTCCAGCCCGGCTGCTCGTGAGCTGGTGCGTTTACAAGTGCTCTTGGGGCACAATGAAACGAAGGCGGCTCGGAGAAGATCACGGCTCAGGCTATATATGGGCCTCGGCTAAGTGCTGGTGTTTTATTTATATCGCTAGGCTGCTCGAGGAGTTGCAGAGTCAGAACAAATGTTGTTCTGGAAGCCGTCCAGCCTCCAAGGCAGATTTTTACAGTTCCATAACATTTCACAGCAACTTGCAAGAAGAGACAGTTGGACAGTGCGAGTGTCTATGAGCTGATCTGTATTACTCTTCCCAAGTCTTATAGCTCACACTCGTATAACGGAGAACTGTATGAGTAAGCGGATCTAGAGGTCTATTGTCACACATCACCCCCCATGTGCACTCACAGTGAAGTTGCTTTATATTGCCTTTCTGCTTAGTGTCTGTGATGCTCACAATGGAGGTAACAGTAGGAAAATCCGACTCTTAGCTTCTACCCAGCAGGCTTGTAACGCATATTGTGGATACAAAAGGTGAAGGCGTAGTTAAGTTTACTGCTCTGCTCAGAGAAGTCAATAAAGAGCTCATATGTCCTCTGGAAACTGCATAAATGTTGTCTAGACATGACTACACCCCTAGCATCAAGTGTGCTCATTCAATATGCAAGTTATTTACCACGGATGTGGCGACACTACTGTATCATTCTCATTCTGTTTGCAGTTGTGTTTTCACGTTAAAGCATTGATTTTTTTTTAACTTTTTTTTTTGTTCTTTCTCTCTTCAGGATGTTGAAAAGGAAAAGGATCCGTTGTCTTATCTTGGTAAGGAAGAAACCAAAGAGAAGATCCAGCTTTATAATGCAGCAGTCACCGACAAGTTAAAAATGACCCTGGTGAGTGGAATGATGTACAAACATGATGCATA
Source organism: Eleutherodactylus coqui (assembly GCF_035609145.1). Classification (NCBI taxonomy): domain Eukaryota; kingdom Metazoa; phylum Chordata; class Amphibia; order Anura; family Eleutherodactylidae; genus Eleutherodactylus; species Eleutherodactylus coqui. The sequence continues at coordinate 133,646,900 of NC_089838.1, read as the reverse complement.
GGAGTAATCCCCTCTACAGTGAATATAAACTGATTATATGGCTTTAGTCCTTAATTTATAATAATTGACTTAGTAGTCTAAGATCCAGTAATTCCCACCTAATAATCCAGAGGAATTGTGTTTAAGGTTTTAAGCTTAGGTTTGGATTTTGGATCTACTAGTTTTTGGAATCGCCAAAACCCAACTGTGTCTGTATATAGACACGCAGATACATAAAATTCACGCATTGTCATTAAAAAGCCCCTAGCAGTTGTCGGAACTGAATGAAGCTTTCTATGTGTAATGTAAAAGTGATTACAATATCCGAGCAAAAGGATATTTCTTGATCACTTGTAGGGAGCACTTGTAGGGAGGCCCTAGTACCCTGTTGGGAGGCATACCAGTTCCCGCACGGACTGCTTCCATTGAAGTCAAGGGAAGCCATCCGGTCCGTGGCCCATCTGCAGTTGACATTGTGGACGGCCGTGGAGTTCGAGGGGAAGGCAGGAGTTTGGGAACAGAAGAAAAACCTCTACTGTGCATGTGCGCCAGCCGAGGAAAAAGACCTGGATGGGTAAGCTGGGTCCTCGGCCGCAGGCAGGGTCTCATTCTCCTGCGGGCTCCCACATGTGGAATCCAGCGCACCCGTGAATATGAGCCCTAATGAAAGCTTTCTCAAGATATCTGCACTCTGAGCATTCTAAGAATGTAAAAATAAATAACACACGCTCTGGCTGTTCATCAATGCCAGGAGCATATTCTGAGCGTGTTCTTCAGCTGTTCATCATTACTGGAGCACACTCCATGGAGCATACTCTTATTGTGCTGGCTGCGCTCAGTCCAGAAACCCAGTGCAAAAACTGTTATGCAGTTTATCCTGGACTGACAGTTGTGCAGCATAGAAATAGATGCAGAAACTGCAAGGATGTAGCTGTCAAGTAAATGTAAAGCCAGTTCTGTGTGATAATTTATGGTGTGATCTGGCTGGTCTGTTCTGAGCGGGCTAGAATGAAGTGGGGTGAAGGAGATCCTCCGTCTACAGGCTGTTCATGATGGCATCATCTGGATCATGAGCGCTCTGCACTCCGGCAGGTCACGATTCTCTCTGTTAGATTACACTGGGAGTGATCCAACCCTGTAAAAACCAATATGCCTTAAAATAAAATCTTTGTTGTCCATAGCAACCAACCAATCACAGTACAGCGTTCATTTTACCTTTGCTGTATAAGGCCTCCCTCACACAGATGGTGTTTGCACCACGTTTAGTGTTGCGTTTTCAGCGTTGCGCTAAACGCTGTACAATGCTCCCATTCATTCATTTCAATGGGGCTGCTAACACGAGTGTCAAAACACAGTATTGCCAACGCTGGGCTTTGACAGCGATGCATGTTCTATCTTTGGCCGTTTTCGGCCCTGCTTTGCCCATTGAAATGAATGGGCAGCGGCTGGGTATAACAGTAAGATGCTGTGTTTTTAACATTAGTCATGTGTATGGGATGTTGCCTGTAAAAATAAAAAATGTGTGGGGGGCAGCCTACACTGAGACCTTCTGACTGGGTTGAGCATACAATGTATATGTATGTGAGTAATGCAAATGTTTCTATTTTATTTTTTTCTCCCCTTGTTAACAGAACTCCAATGGGATCTATACAGGCTTCATCAAAGTACAGATGGAACTCAGACGACCAATCACTGTACGGACACGAACAAATGCACAAAGCCATGCCAATGGCAATGATACTGCCTTCTACTTGCCCAAGGGCAGCATAAATATCTTACACATTAGCAGCACCAACACTGTTCGAGAAGTCATTGAGGCCTTGTTGAAAAAGTTCTTAGTTGCAGACAATCCTGCCAAGTTTGCACTTTATAAGCGCTGTCAGAAAGAAGATCAAGGTGAGAAGGGGATGTCCTATTCATTGTATATGGTGGCTTACTGTCTACATGCTGAAAAATCATCCCGTGAAGACTTGTCACTTATTTACACAGTAAAGCAGCACGGGCGAGGAACTAAAAAAATGCAGTTATGACTTCTTTTTCCCTTTCCCTGATGCCTCTTACTACGCAGGATAAATGCTTTATTTTGATTGATCAGACTTTAATGGATGCAGCAATACCAAATATTGAGAAAAGGTAGACAGCCCCCCCCCCCTCCTTCTTTAACCCTTTCCAATCCAATTATTTTTTCTCACCCTTTCTCCCCAGCTCCAAATAAATTGGAGCTGGTGAGAATGGATAAGAAAAAATACATTTCCCTGCACCCTCCTGAACTGACAGAGTTTAGGAGGGTGCAGGTGCTCACTGCACCGTGAAGGGACCTGCTTACCTGTCCGGCGTCTTCCGCCTTCTCCCTTCTGCTTCCTGGCTCGGCGATCATGTGACAGCTGGGGTCAGGTGGTACCCAGCGGTCACATGATCGCCGCGTCGGGAGGCAGAAGGGAAAACACGGAAGACGCTGGACAGGTAAGCAGGCCCCCCCACGGTGCAGGCTCCCGGGTCGGCGTTCATGTGACCGCTGGGGGTCAGGTGACACCGGCGGTCACGTGATCGCCGGTTGGAATCTCCGTGCATTCCATAGCGCTAATTGAGCGCTATGTAATGTGTAAAGGGGAAGGCAGAAAGGGTTAAAAACCCTTTCTGCCTTCTCCTCGGGCGTCCTTGATGAGGATCAGTGCAGGAGTGTATCTGCACCCGATGTGTCTGACGATCGGGTGCAGATGCACTCCTGCACTGCAGTGTCGGGCCTGCCCCGACATCGGAGCTTTGGAGGGAAATTATGATGTCGGGGCAGGCCCGACATAGGATTGGAAAGGGTTAATATCCTTTTTTTTCTAAAATATATAAAAAAAAATATTTTTCTTTGAAGGTAGCCCTTCACATACAGCGCTCCTAGACTGATGCACTGAGCGCCTCTCCCCTCTTTGCTCTTCACTGACTGCTCTATGGTGGGACCAGGAGACCACTGGATTCATCACTTTGCACCAAATGCTTCCCAACTAATTTGCCGAGTCCCCAGGGGGGCGCTACTTATAAAAAAGACCATTTTCATGGCAGTTGTGATCGTGGCACATGAATACTTCCTATTTTTAGCTTAGGCCAATTTCACACCAGTGTTCTCTTTTCTGTTGCGGCTCCATCCCCAGAGCCAATCAACAGAAGTAACAGATTGGGCATATGCTGGACCTGGATGGCACCAGATGAACCACTTTGAATATAATGGGGTCTGTCTGGCTTCCAGCATACCAGCAAAAATAGCACAGCATGCTGGACCTGTACTAGACTCCAAGGCAGATGTGAACATAGCCTTATGCAGTTACTATGAATATCAACACAGGTGACACAGCGGGCAGTTAGGGGATACCTATGTAGTGCTGCCAGCAGTCTTGAGGGGTTAAAACTCTTGTGAAGGCTCCTTTCAAGTACAGAATACAGAATTTACACTTCTATCTTAAATATTAACAAAACAGAGGCCAAAGTGTTCCTCCTGCCTTGTTGTAAGTTCTTGTTTTTCTTTTCTTGCACATTTTATCGGATTGGAACAGACTGAGAAGATTTTCTTTTGATCAGAACTGATCAATATACGTGAGTGTTCCAATCACAAAAAAGCACAACGAAAACCCCTCAGACACCGGTCTACAAATCCATCAGTAGAACACAACTTCACTAGAGATGAGCGAGCGTACTCGCTAAGGCAAACTACTCGAGCGAGTAGTGCCTTATGAGAGTACCTGCCCGCTCGTCTCTAAAGATTCGGGGGCCGGCGGGGGAGAGCGGTGAGTTGCGGGCGTAAGCGGGGGGGAGAGAGACCGCTCCCCGCCGGCACCCGAATCCTTTGAGACGAGCGGGCAGGTACTCGCATAAGGCACTACTCGCTCAAGAAGTTTGCCTTAGTGAGTACGCTCGCTCATCTCTAAACGTCACCATCGTCCAGTTCTTATACTTTATGCCTTTTGGAATAGAACTGCTATATGTAAAATGGTCTAGTTTCTTGGGGGGAGATGAAGCCACGCAGGGCCACTTTCTCTGTATCTACAAACATGGCCTCCCCTGTCTGAAGATTGTTTCAGAGGAAAGAACTGCCTGGTACCCCATGTTTAATATTCTCAGTGCTACTTACAGGAACTCATGTGCCATGGGGTGCAAGGCCACACAGAACACCAACAGCGTACTGGTGTATCTGGGTGAAGAGTGTCTCAATCTCTAGAGTCAAACAACTAAAAAAAGTTGGGGTGGAACTCCATCTTTTCCCCAAATGTTGATAGGATTAAATCCAACTACTAACCTGACCTGCATCTCTCCCTCCCCAGTGTACATGTGCAAGTTGTCTGACAGAGAGCACCCGCTCTATCTTCGTCTGGTAGCTGGACCCAATCTTGAAACCCTAAGTTTTGTTTTGCGAGAACATGAAACTGGAGATGTCATGGTAAGTAAATGCAAATGAATTATAGCTTTCTGCCATTTTGTGGCCCTACAGCTGCATGTGATATGGTCCTCAGGACAACATGTAGCTTCACTTTTGACCTCTGCCAGAAAGCCACTGTACTTGTACAGCAGATGCCAGATGTTGTTGTATAGAGCTGCATGTGACATACTGCAATACTGAAGTAGTGCAGCATATTGTACATGCAAATTTAGATGATCGCCAGTTCACGTTTCCCATGGGGGGGTATTTGCCTCTTTTAGTTGAGTTTTTCTGCTCCAAAAATGGAACAGAGGTGGAAAGCCCTAAGCTGCCAGCAGAGGTATCTGAGAGTAGCCTACACACCCTTCCCTATTGGGAATATATGCATGCTCAGCCAGAGTCTGTATGTGTATGAAGACCTTCAGAGGGATAACTGGCCGACCGCTATCGAAGGTGCCTGATCGCATTTCAGATGTGGAAAGATTTGTCTCTGATATCTTTAGGATGGTGATAATCATCACAGCAGTTCAGCCATTGATTAGAATGGGCAATTAAGGCTGCCTTCACACGGGCGGGTCGGACCCCGCATGGGGGATTCCTGCAGCAGAGTTCGACCCAGTGACCCCTGCGTACCTGTCTGGCGGCTTCTGTACAGGGCTGCGGATGTGCCAGGTGGCATCGGTCGCGCATGTGCAGTAGCCGCTGGCGCTCTGTAGTGACGTGTATCCCGCGATACTTCTGCAGTGCTCACTGCAGAAGTGCCGCAGGGACGGATGGCTTCCAATGCCTTCAAAGGAAGCCGGCCGTGCATATCCCGCACAAAATCGCAGCATGCTGCGATTTCTCACCCGCGAGTGGAAAATCGCAATAGATTTCCGCTCTTGGGCAGGAAATTGCGGATTGCCATAGCATGCTATGGGCTGGATTTGCTGCAGAATCCTGCTCCAGATTTCGCAATGCAAATCCGCTCGTGGGAATGAAATGTACACGCATGTGAACCAACGCATTGAAATCAATGGGTTCTATTCACTGCAGATTGCACGCGCAAATAAATTTGTGCGACACAAGCCTACGGGTCCATTTAACCTGCCGATTCCTTGTTTGAATGAGCAAACGATGTCATCGTTCGCTCGGGCAGCCTGTTTATACAGCTGATACATTGTTGGCTCGTTCAAACGAGAAATTGTTCAATCGTTCACATTTACCATATAAGTGACTTAGAACGACTGAACCATCACTAGCTAAACTAAACAGTTAGTGAACGAGCCATTTATTTTTATGCCTGCATAAAACGAATGAAGGCGAACGATTTATAGTTCGTTGTTCAATTGTTGGTGGCCCATGAGGCTGCTGTAAAGCATCTCTCAAAATGCTGTTAAATACAGCTTGGGCAAGATGGCCGCCCCCATAGTCATATAAGGAACAACAAATTCTACAGAAATGAAATTTAGACCATTTTTATAAATTTTAAAACTGACTTATAAAAATGGGATAAATTTCATGATCTGGTTTGAATGCTAAAAAAAAAAAGTGTTGCTGAAGTCCCTTTTCAGTCATTTTTTTTAACACTTTGTTGCAGTGGGAAGCCTTTACGATACCAGAATTGCAGAATTTTCTCCGCATCTTGGACAAGGAAGAAGATGAACAGTTGCAGAGTTTAAAGCGGCGTTATTCATGCTACAAGGAGAAGCTAGAAGAAGCTCTGAGTGGAGTCCGCAAACCGGGCTAGGGGCACGGCCGAGAGGGACCTGTATGTTCTAGTACGGCAGAGCAGGTTGCAGCTCTGTCCAGAGGAGACTGGGTTGCAAGGGAACATGTCCATGGGAGGATGCTTGCTGGTTTCTCAACTGGCCACGTGGATATGATGGATTGACTTTTACTAGGACTATAAAGGCCACCACTGAACAGATGTGGTGTTTGCTGCAGACAATCCAAAAAAAAAATCTAAATCATTTTTTAGATTTTGTTTTTAGTTTTAAATTTTTTTATTTCATATAAATTATTCAAGCTTTAAGTCTGACAAGAAATGAATGTTTTTAACACATCAGGAATTTTATTTAAGGTTTTTGTCTACTTTATTTTTTCTTTCTAAAATTGTTCTTTATGACGAATGACTGTTGTAGAGTCGGGCTGATCCAAGTTGGCACCTGAAGATTGAGAAGAATTCATGAAGGTTGTAACATGGTTTGGTCCAAGAGAAGAGCAAGTGATGCTCCTGGAGGAGCAGATGGAGGGAAGTCTCTGATGCTTTGTGCTAGAGGGAAAGTGAGTACGGTTTGCCTGATGTTGGCCTATGGAAAGTGCAAAGACCAACAGCTATGCAGACAGTGAGTTTGATGACCCTGTTGGCGATGATTTTTTTTTTTTAAAGCTGCTAAGATGTTTCTATGTTCAGACTTTCTGCAATGATTGGATGAATAAATCCACATATCAGATGCCTAATGAATTGATCTGATGGGAAAAAGGAAGTTTTAACAGAAGTTTCTGTTTGTTGGTTTACTGTACGTAGGGTTAAAGTGGCAGATTTTTGTTTTAAGTTTGACATACAATACAGGCCAGTCTCAATCTGCTGGGTGTTCTGGTACGCTGATGAAGTCCGTCTGCCAGGATAACCGCACAGCGACGAGAGAGTAAGAATGTGATAGAAAAGGTCTAAGGAGCGGTAAGATTGTGCCGAGCGCTCAGAAATGTAGCACCGCTATGAGAAGCGCATGTTCTAAGAAAACCAAAGAACAAACAGCTCACAGGTTGTTACTTAGCATTACTGTAGTTTTATGTAGTCTTGCTCTACAATATTCAGTTTTCGTTTGTGTTTACAAACAGTCGCAAAGTTTCTGGCTTGTTTACCCATCCCGATGCATCTAGCTAGTGCTACTGAAGACACAGAGGTGAGGAGTGCCTCCTAGTGGCCACACTTCAGGTTCTAGTTTTACTGCTTCATCTCATAGTATAAAAATCCTGGCTTATGATATTCTTTAAACAACATCTGGAATATAAAACACGCGTTGTGGTGGGTTTTTTTTTTTTTTTTTTTACAATTGCAGTTAATGCCAGTAATCCTACATAAGAAATCCCACAAGTGACACTTGTAATTGGCTAGGAGAAGATGGCTTTGGCTGATTTATTAGGGGTTAGAAGACCTGATTTTGTAGGGTTGGGTTGTAGACCCATCCATTTGCTCATATAGTCCATTCTTACGCTATCCCAGGCTTCCCCCTGATATTCAGCTGTTACCTTCTAGTTCCGTTCTTGGCTTCACACTACACTGTTATCACAGCAAAATGGCTAAAATCACCCTGAGTGGAAGAGACAGGTTTAGGTTTTAAAAGCTTCCTTTTTTTTTTTTATTTTAATTTTTAAGCTGTCTAAAGTTGTATTTCATGAAATGGTCAACTGTGAATGTGTGCATTTTTTTTCTTTACTTGAAATGTATTTTAATGGGCATATCCAGTACTTCAGACCTAAATGATACAATGTCTTATGCACTACACATGGTCTTTGATCAAGGACAAATTACTGTATTAATGTCTATATACATATTTGTTTTACCTTTTTAAATTATTTAAACAAAGAATTTTATAAAAAATCCTTCTGAAGGGGACGCTGAATTATTGTACTACTTGCTTATTTGCATGTCTTACCCATAGTCCTTTGTGACCACGATGTGTGTTCACTGTGTGAGATCTTTTACAGGACTTGGCACTGGAATTTTATTTTATTTTTTGTTCTTCGATTGAACACATCTATGTGTGGAAATTGGATAGAAGGACTAGAATATTGTATGGTCTTAAGTACTTCTCCCTAACCGAAATGAGTGCTGCAATGGCAGACACATATGGCATGTAACATATGCTTGATGGTACAAGAAAGTTACAATTACAGGATGAAATGGGGTTCATAAAATGTTCTAATAAAGTTCTATTTATGAATTAAAGAAAAACCGTTTAATTTTTTAAAATAGAAGTAATATCTTTTTGTGCTTTTACGAAGATGAAATTGCCTGTATTTTATATGCATGTAGCATTACTTCCATTTTTCTGTTTTCAGAGCTACGGCACACTTAAGACATTTCAAGAGCCAGCTAATAAAGTAACCAACAGGTTTGCTGCTTACCGGTTGTGATAGCTGAGTGATGTGGGAAATAGTCTGGCGTTTTTATATAATGCATTATCATTGAACCATAGTCCACCTGAAAGTCTATCCTCTGATATTGGCTTTTATATGTCCATAGATCATATATAAATGCCTACCAATGAGATTAAAGGTTCCATATCCAGCCGTCTCTCTTTTGGGCAGACATTTCCTTTCCTGAGCAATCCCACTTGTTAGGATGGGTTGAGGAGTCCCATGAATACTGCCCTGGTAAAAATCCTGAAGAACAACCCGAGAGGTTCGCAAGCTCGTTATTACATCATGTATTTTTGTTAGCCATTAAAAGGTGTCATATCTACAAGATTACCTGGTTTCTCTTGTTGGGAACAATCACGCCCGCTTACACAATTGTCACATGAGATTTTCAGGTAGAGGTGATCCAGAAAAACTGATCTTTCAAAGGCCGAATCAACCTTAGTGGAGCTTAGTTCACCAAAAAAAAGATCAGTCAAGTGGTCGATTTCTCAAGAGATCCGTTGACCCTTCAAGGGATTTGCCAATCCTTGAGAGGTTGGTCGCTCCCTCGACAGATCTTTCAAAGGATCAATTGATACGTCAAGGAATCGACTGAGAGCTTCCTCGAGAGATTGGTCAATCCTTCAAGAAATCTGTCAGTACCTTTTGAAATGAGTCATTTCCTGCAGAGATCCCGAGGGACTTTTCTGAATAAGCCGCTTTGTGTGTACAATGAGAAATAACTATCTGGTCATTATATGACTTGGATCCTCTATTTTCCCTCTGCTGCAGTTTGCATCTGATTTTCAGTTCTCTGACCTAGTGGAAGGAGTCTTAGAGCAGAATCTATGGGACTCTGGCCACAGTGTATAGAAAACAAGCTGTGTCGATGTGAATTAATAGAGCTAATACTGTCCTAGAATGATGAGATGTGTGTCTTATAGAGCCTGGCAGCTGTTATACTAAATGTTATTTACTGATAATAGTGGGTCTATGTGAGTCTTTGCTTCTCTTGTCCTCCCACCTATGCTCTCATAGACTTCAATAGACAGGATCAGTCATCCCCCTCCTATAGTATTTTGCTGACTGCACTTTCAGAGAACCTCACTTAGCATGAAATGAACACCAAGTTAGGAGGAAGTGAAACCTTCAGTGGCCAACACTTGAGTGATTTGGGGCAAATAATGGCCCTTTTACACGGGACCAGTGTCGGCTAAACAATTGCATGAGAACTGACGTCACCGCTAAGGTAAGTGGCGCTCGTACAGAGCGTTTAAATCAATTTCGCTGCTGGTTCGTGGGCTTCTCGCTCTGCGCTTCACCTTCTATGTGAAGCACTGAGTGGGGTTCATCTATACAGAACGAGAAGCCAGCAATAGTTCTTATGTTGACTGAAAGTCAGCACTAACTTGCAAACACATTTTGAGCGCTTTTGCATTTATACTCAGCGATAATCCTTCAGATTGATTCATTTGAACAAATTTTAAATGATCGTCTCATGTAAATGGGCCCTAACTAGAAAAAGTGCAATTCACTATCACCCTGGCTATCACGTAGGCACAAGTTTTTTTGAAAAAGGCTGCAGCTGAAAGTTATTGAGTCGGAGGCTGTAAAAAGAAATTGCATCGGGTGGGGTGAAGGTGCTAGCAGAACTTCTGCATCAGAGCCTTCAACCATACCAGCTAGTATAAAGTCTGTGTACCTGCACCACAGTACTGTTAGCCAGGCTTCTCCAGAAGAGTTTATATTGTCACTCAAGTAACCCGGTGTTCACCATTTTCTGTTTCTCTGGGATAATACGGTACCACACAGACCTCAGGCAGTGGCCTACAGTGCCTACATCTTACAAGAGTAACTCTGTTTTTGGGTCCCCATGCATAATCTGAAGTCTTCCCCCTGAAAGAGTGCAGTATTCCAGGTAAGGGCTTATTCACAGGATTAAACCTGTGTACTGGACACAAAAATCCATTGGACCGTGTATAGACGTTCTCCAATTCATCATGGATGTCTTTATGGTTGAAAATGGTATGTCATAAACTGTTCTTCCCATTAATTGAAAAAAATTGCATCTCTGAATAGTCACGTTGACTACAATTAGGCAGGGTCTGTATGTAAAAATTCTCCGTGCTCAGCGTTTGGAGTTAGAACGACCAATGGTCCGGTAGTTATAATAAAAGATTTTATTTAAGTCTTAATGCAATGCGTTTCAGCACTTACAAGCGCTTTTTTCAAGCATAGAAATATAAAGCACATTTCTACATATCTATAATATCTTTATATGGTGCCAACATATTCCGTAGTGCTTACAGGATGGGGGAATCGGACCAAAACCATAGTTACATGTAGTAATCAGTTGGAAACAGTAGGGATGAGGGTCCTGCTCCAACGAGCTTACATACTACAGATAATGGCGTGATACAGAAGGTAAAGGGGCTGGAGATGTGCACGGTATGGCGAGGTGGAGAGTGAGGGATGCTACACCCACAATGGTCAGACTTCAGCTATGTGGTGGCTGAATCGGTATGACTGCAGGGGATTGTTGGTTAGGGTTAGCAGGGTTGCAGTCAGTAGGACAGGGAGCATGTTATCAGGGGGAGTACAGAGGGGTTTGGTTTAGGAGAAATGGTATGCTTCCCTGAAGAGGTGCGTTTTTAGAGCACGCCTGAAGTGTAGTGTGTCAGGGATTGCCCGGATATATTTTGGTAGCGCGTTCCAAAGGACTGGTGCTGCTTGGAAGAAGTCTTAACAGTGGGAATGAGAAGTTCGAATTAAAGTGACTTAGTCTGATTTCGGTAGAGTGGAGGGCCTGGGCTGGGTGGTGAATTGAGATGAGGGAAGAAATGTAGGGCTGTGGAGGGAATGCATATGTACTTTGAGTAGTTTGCGACAGACACTGGGGTGGTTGCTGTGACGGCATCTGTAGGAGGCGTTTACCGCTTGAGGGTGATGCTAGTCATGTGGTTATTGTGTTGGAACGCAATGTGCATTACAGCTTCTATACACCTTTTGGTTTGTTTGGAGCGTGTGCTGCCTTCCAATAAGACATGATGGCGTCCCTGCAAGATCCAAATCTGGTCTGTTGCGGTAATTAGTATAAGTATGAAAATACATTGTCTGCTTACAGTCTTACTGCTCAGCAGACATATTCCACAGCACCTGCTTAGATACAGCAACGCTGCAGATATATAAAGTTGGATCATTTGTGATACGTCAGCAGTATCACACATGATCTACCTCCATTGAACTACTCGAGGGGGCGAGGCCAGGACAGACTGTCCAAGTTCACTCTACAGCAGGAGAATGTACTGTAGAGCAGTGTTCCCCAACAGGTCATGTTTTCAGGATTTCCTCAGTGTTGCACAGGTGATGTAATTATTGTTGGTGCCTCAGACATTGCCACAGGTGTTCTTACTATAGGATATCCTGAAAACATGACCTGTTGGGGGTCCCTGAGGACTGGAGTTGGGGAACACTGCTGTAGAGTGAACTTAGAGGTCATGGGGCCGACGATTAGTTAATTGGCGTGGTGCCTAGGCAGGAGCTAGGATAGATTGCTTTTCATGTCAATGTGTCCTGTCATCAGGAGTAGGGGGAAGTGTAGAGCATTGTGGGATTGCAGCACAAAGCACCATCTTTGAAATCTGCATTCAACATAAGTTTACAAAGTAAGAAAAAGACAGACGTAGGAATAGGCTTCGTGTTTTGAACCAATGTAGGCTGTGCTTTACAATGTTTAGTGAAAACATTCAAAAAAAATTTCACCCTTTGTGGCTGGACAACTCCTTAGTAGTGGGGCCACTATTACTCTCACTTCAGCCAAGTCAAGATGGTTCAAACATGTTTGGTACCTTGTGTATTGGTGCTTTCACCCCTCACACACACACACTACCACAAAAAAAAACCCACAACTCACTTATGCACCAGAACAGCTTGGGGCACCCCTGCTCCAGGAGCAATGCCCTCACCGAATATGGAAACCTCAGTGCGGGACTCTGTCATTACTTGGAGTGGAAGTATCCTGCACTCACCTACTTAGAGCTCACACAGGTGGATTATAATTGCGGAATTTCAAAATGCATTGAAAAGCATGCATCTACCCTTTTTTTTTTTTTACTCGCACATATGAATTGCATATGCCACAAGCGGAGGAAAAAAAAAAAATCACAGCGTGCTTTATTTTGCTGCAAATTCTACATGGACGGCCTCCATTGAAGTCAAGGGAGGCCATTTGATCCACAGCCCATACACCCATTAACATTGCATATGGGCCGCAGGTACCTGCATTATCGCTAAGCAATGGTTTGGGTAATGCAAACGTTTAAAAAAAACTGCACTGTCTGTAACAGACTACACATTAGATGCTAACAACTCCTGCGGGGTGTGGGTTTTTTTTTTTGGACGATAAGGACTCCGTAAGATTATCATACTTGCGTGTGCAAAATTTGCCCACAGAATGGAACACATTGATTTCAGTTTCTGTATTTTGCAGGTGCTGGGGGAAAAAAAAATTACATCTAAAGACAACAGCATGAGAAAAGGTGGAGAATCCTTCTCATTAACATCTGCATAGCCATCTTGTTCTCTGTTCTGTAGATTACCCATCAGCATCCTGCTAACAAAAGCATGGCTTATTCCTTGAACAGACATGGAGAAATAGTGCGTTCATGATCCAGATGAGTGGGACGGGCAATAAGTGACCATTACAAGCGCCAAGGGGAAAATCTATTTGGGTAACATGGATTTTCACCACCTTGTAGCTTTCTTACAGTAAGTAGGTGTTAACACATGTTCCATTTATAAAAGAGCTTACTAGGTTGGCCACAGATGGCTTAAAAAAATAAGTTAAATATATGGGTGTTTGTTTCCTATCTGACCTTAGTGATAGAAGAAGCACAAAAAGGTAAGAGTAGATGCACATATGTATGCTTGTATATGAATACAGATGCAAAAATATGACCAGGTCTACTGCTAATCAGCTCTGCATTTTTAGGTTGACTTCTTTGGAATGATTTCAGCACGGACCAGCGTATGGCTATGTAAATGGGACTTAAATCATATACAAAAAAAAAAAGTTGCCCCCTAGTTGTGAGCCTTACTAAATGTTACACCTCGCAGCATTTCAGAGAGCAGCAGGTAAATAGCTGTAAGAAATTGCTTTAGCAGTTGTCTCCTATTCAGACAGTCCATGGGGCAAGAATGGAGCCATTTCTGGAAAGCGCTTTTCTCTAATCTTGGACGGCCTCTAACATTCAAACCCAATTCTAGAGCAACACATTTCATGTCATTTAATAAGTGATCTGCGCTCAGTTGTAACACACTATTGAGTTCCAATCTACCTCTAAAGTAATTTTAGAGCAAGCATGATTCATTAGGACATACCTTATGTACTACTACGCCCCTTTTTTCAGATGAGTACCATTCACTGAGGCAGGGGGATGCGAAAAGACTTAATAAATATTCACTGTGTGTATCCCCTAAAATATAACTTTTAATAAATGATTTGTTTAAAACCGTTTGGTGCCTCACATACACAAAGACAAACAAAAAGACGAAGAACGGAACTGAAAGTTCCACACTGAACCGGAACCAAGGTAATATGATAATAGCCCCTCAACCAGTTTGTGAGGGCGCCAGGTTAGGATGTACTTGTAACCGTCAGACACTCGGTGAACATGCAAATGAAGTGTCACCCTTTCTAGATATAACCAAGGGCGGATGCCCAGTTGTATCTCTCTAGACGTAACGGTTTGGGGCTTATGACCCTTAAGTGGTCAGTCGCTCCGAATGGTTCCTAATAAGAGGATTCAATCTGGGTTTAAGTCCTGATTCATAGATCAGGGACAAAATTAATGACTCACCAGATGTTGGTCAGAGAACACCGATCAATGGTCATCGTGAGTTCTCAACAGCGGTTGGTTTGATTCAAGCTGGGTATAAGCCCTGATTAATAGGTTAGGGACAAAAGATGATGACTAATCAGATGTTTGGTTGGAGAACACTCATCAATAATTATGATAGGCTCACACAAGAAATTGGTTCAACTAGTCTGTCACGTATAGACTAATCAGGAACCTTGATATAACATAATTATCTGATAAATAAGGTATAATAACCCGTGATGCTTGTAATACCCTTGATGCTAACTAATGCTGTTGGGCGTCCAAATTTGGAGTGCCCTTACGTCAGAAGAGAGGGGCGTGCGGACCAATGGTTGATCCGCCCGTTGACTCAGGGCCCTCCCCTGAGCTTCACTAGGACTTAGGGTAGATATATACCCCAGGAATGTCCTATCTTGAACAAGGCACCTAGGATCAATGGCGTCGATAGTAACTATAACGCTTGTTTTCGAGGGTGCCTACTTACAAAATCGGGATATATTGCGGAAATAATGTCCGAGCTACACAATCCCAGTCCAAACGGAGAAAGAGCCCTGCTATTACTGATCGACAATACTAAACCAGTGTATGGGGAAATAACCCAATTCAAACAAGATAAATGAGATAAAGCAAAGTAGGAAGAGAAGGACGAGACAGCATCTCCAGTCTGGAGACTAGCCATTTATTAAAAGTTATATTTTAGGGGATACACACAGTGAATACTTTTTTCAGATGAGGTTTAATGGCCAAAGTGTGACTATTTGACATTCTTTGCTAAGTGTTTAAAAGTGTCATAAATCTAGTGTAATGCATGGACAGTTGATAGATACTAGTTCCCCATCTGATCTTGCACCAATTCTGTGGAGGAGATATATCCATATTACTTGCCTGGTCTGGGTGTTTTATTTGGGCCTACAACAGATTTGGCTGGATCTGATTATTGCTTGCAGTAATTTGGTTCTGACAGCAGATAAGCTATATAAACAGCAGGAGGTAGGGCGAGGCTTTTTATTAACTGGCAGAGAAAACCTTTGCTTGTTAAGTTATAAAAAGGAGAATATTTTAAAATTACCGGTGAAGCGCTGAGCGAGAAGCCTGCGATCTGGTGGTAAGTCTGTCAGTGTAAACTCTGCACAAAAGCTGACGATCTTAACAGGGATGTCAGCGCTCAGTCATTTACCTGACTGTCGGGCCATTAGCAAACGAAGACCTTAGAAGCTGCAGGAAAAAAATTATTCAAGAAATGTTTGATGGGCAGAATATAGGATGCTGTAAGTGGGCACCTGCATTCTGAGCTGCAGGAGTAACCTGTAGCATATTGCTTTGCTTGAGCTTGCACAACTTTAAATACATACAGATGGCACAATAGCAGTTTATACCTAATATACCTGTATTATCCCTAATACAGGTGTAGGCTTAGCAGAGGTAGGTATGACCGTTTAAAGCAAATGGGAAGAACAAGTACCTCTAGAGCGCCACCTATTAGAAGGCAGCATTCCTGCAAGTCAATGTTTGACCTTTTAAAACCAGGTCTTGTAAAGTCAATGACTGGGTGAGGAAGATTCCAGCTTTGGCTTATATTTCTAAAGTGTCAGTTTACACCAAAAGATTGTAGTTTGAACAAGTGAACTATGTCTGAGTTAGCTCGGCAACCTGTTTATACAGGCAGATACATAGTTGGATCGTTCAAACAAGGGATCATTCAGTTGTCCACATTCACTGTATAAGTGAGTAAAAACAACTTAATGAGCGCTATTTAAACTGAACGGGCCAGCGATGATTTTTATGCGTGCATAAAATGGATGCAGTGTAAAAGTGAACGATTATCGGTCAGTTGCTGGCTCACTTTAAGAGTGCATTATCATTTTAGCTCGTTGGAACGATTATCATTCAAAAAGAGAAAATCTGTCTAAAAGGGCCTTAAGGCTACTTTCACATGGACAAGTGCGATATCGGGCTGTGAGACTGCCTGATATTGCGGTTGTGCGATTTCCCCACAGATGCGAGGAATGTGTGTCAAAAACACCTATCACTTCAAGGAAGTAGCGATCCGCCACTGAGGCCAAAAGCCACGGCAGCAGATCGCAGAGGTGTTTCCTATTGTTTTCAGTGCGAAACATTGCAATGCACTCGCGTGCAACTTGCATGCTGTGCAATGCTTTGCTGGCTCCATTGAAGACAATAGGCGATGTGTTCCGAGGGAATGCCCGAAGATAGGACATGCTGCGATTTTTCCTCCTGCACCACAATGCAGAATATAAATAAATAACTAAAAATCACTCGTGTATGAGCTGACTCAATGAGAATCCCCAGTCGTTCAGTTTTAAGCAGCTTAAAATCCTGAACGATGATCATTCAATGCACATAGCAGTCGTCCAGTTCTGAACCGCCGCTTTGTACAGTGAATGAAGGGGTGTGGGGGAGAGCACTCTCCTCCAACCACACAGCCTCCCTGCTGGCCACGCTGTGAGCAATCCTCGCTCCTGTGTAACAGCATGGAAGCGAGTATACATAGGGACGAGTGTCAGGCATTGCTTGCCCGACACTTGTCCCGTGTAAAAGGGGCTTTAGGCACTGTACACATTAATATGGCCCATTGCAAATGACGCACAGCAGTTAACTATGAAACTCACAATTACTGCACAAAGAAGTTTAAAACTGACAGAGAAATTCAATTTTTATTGAAAAGTGCAGCAGTGAACAGGGTCAAGTTAAAGGTCACTTTCTAAACAAATCATCAGGCAAAACAAATTACAGTCATCTGGAGAGATCACACACACACCAGAAGAAAGCGAAATACAAATATCTGCATCTAGCAGCTATATAATACCAGTGCAAAGGTTAAATGGCTGTATACATTTAGTGCTAAACAGGGTCTAGTTGTTTCACAACTCTACTTATGATTCTGTGGAGTACAGAACAGCAAAACAACGACTGGATTAGACAAGGGAACTTCACGAAGTGTTCTGCTCAGAATTTCTAAGTAGATAGGTTTTAAGAAAAAAAAAAAAGTTTTCTCCAGAAAGACCACCACGTCCATGAGCGGTGCCGGCTCTTGGTGTTTAACTCCAATATTAGATAAAGCTCATGGACAGATGTGTCAGTTTCATTAAAAACACACAAAAACTGTATATTCACAGAACTGTATGCATTTTGCGCCAAAGTAAGGCACAACTCACATCGGACAGCATGAGGAACACCTGTGGATCTCTATGGATCCTGCATATTAATTGTTCCAAGAATAATGGATGAAAATAGGATATACTTTTTTTGCACACGCTAATGATCTGTTTGGAAAAAAAAAAAAAAAGGTGTCTGAATAGCATATAGCCATGTGAATGGGCCTTTTACTGATCCTGAACAACCCCTTTATTAAAAAGAATTGTACATAACTTGCTACTTCTATAGGGTCTATCCCCCTGTTGGGGTGGAGGAGGGTGAAATGTGACAGCCGAATGTATTCCTTCCCATAGGCAGACAGTTGACACAATGGATTACAATCACACAAGCGTGTAACGAACATTTCCACCAGTTTAGCAGTGCCCTGATAAACGGTGACACATGTATAGAAAGGTAAGGCCAGCTCACAAGTGTGCAGTGATACATGAGCAATCTAGCATTTAATTCATATACTGCATTACTGTCACCACCTTTGCATTTTCTATTTCCTCCAAAAGCTGTGAAACAAAACAAAAAAAAAAAAAGGTCTTCATAGTAGTAGAACCCACGGTGCTTTTGATAGACACCATATTAAAAAGGTACCTTTACACGGGGCAATTATGGCCCAAAGAATCAATGGATAGTCCCATGCAGCCATGGCCAGGTCACCAAGCAACTCCTCGCTTACTTGTTGGAATCCCTTGGTTTCTAGCTAACCTAAAAACTAAGTGACCATCAGGCAGTGTGAACAAGCAGTCAGTCTATAAACTGCCAGTTTGCAATGAATGGAGGCGGGTGGCCGGAAGAGATCTCTGGCTGCTCCACCTCCATTCTCTGAATGGCTATCACTCCCATGTGCAAGCCCAGGAGCGGTTGTCAGTGCGCCGGCTGTCAGATACTTGTGCGCCTCATTTGAAGTAATCTAGAGGTAGAAGAGAACACTTTCTACCTCTACATTTTAGTTACAGCTATAAAAATGACATCTAAGTGATGTGATGAGGCGCTCCTACCCTGTTATACATAGGACACAAAGCTCCGCACATTAGTAATTTAGCCCGTGGATTGTGCGGTATGGACAGGTGGGTATAAATAAATACAGTATATGGCCACCATGGACACAAGAAGATATTCCAACAGTAAAGAGTTATGTATCGTGGAGTTTCTCCATTTTAAACACAATTTTAAATAAATCTTACACTTCGAATCCCATCTGTATCAACCCAATTCTTTGGGGCTTTTAGATAGGAGCTTGCTTACAGTGTGATGCAGTACTTTATCATTAGTAATGACGGCTTCCCTTTTTAAAGTACCAAAATTAAGCAGTCAACCTGAATATCTAACAGACCTCATGAAGGAGTCCGGTTGATACCCTGTCAGAGTGATCTATTAAAGCCATTTATCATGGAGTCTGTTCCTACTCGGAGGACAGAACAGTCCACCACTATGTCTAATGTGAATGCGCTTTAGGTACCGAATACCTGTCAGTGGTTTATTCTTCTCATGCCTGCTGATAATCAAAGAGTTCCGATTTAACAACCTCATAGTCATAACATAATTGGAGATGCATACCCTAGGGAAAACCATTCATGAGCGGCTATTCAATATTCCA
This sequence comes from Eleutherodactylus coqui, assembly GCF_035609145.1. NCBI lineage: Eukaryota > Metazoa > Chordata > Amphibia > Anura > Eleutherodactylidae > Eleutherodactylus > Eleutherodactylus coqui. The sequence continues at coordinate 133,627,768 of NC_089838.1, read as the reverse complement.
GTCTTCATAGATGTTCATACACCTCTAGCTCATCTCCTACTTCACCTTGACATGGGTTCTGATTTCTTTTTTTTTTTTTTTCTTTTTTTACTAGGAGTTTAGATTTCCATAAGTTTCCCTTTCAAGTGCAACTAAAAACTTTTGGATAACTTTTTTAGGATAAGGCTAGGGCTACACAGCAACACAACACTAGTTGCTTGACAAAGTCGTGCAAAAAATAAATGCAGCATCTTGCTATTGGAGGATGGCTTACAACAAGTTGGTTGTTAAAAAAAACAACGCAACAGCGAAACTACAGCCGGGTCACAGGTGCATGCGACATACATTGCAATTTATGATAGCAAAGTTGCATGCGACCTGTTCCTAGAAAGGGGTATTCTAGTAAGGGTCGGCTCACACAAGCAGACTGTGAATAGCATATTTTATGGCGAATGGAGTCAATGAAAGTACATTAATTTTTATTGATCCAGTCACACTTGGGTATATACATTGCACACAATAAGCGCATTTAAAGGGAAAAAACATAGCATGTTCTATTTTACCGCATCTTACACATGACAGAGCCCCATTGTTCTCTATGGGTGCGTAATAAACACTGTACATAAGCAATTATATTGCGTATGTGCGGCCTTTATACGCAACGTCACTAAAGGCCCATTTACACGGGACAAACTGTCAAGCAAACAATGCCTGACAGCATGTCCCAATGAAGCTCGCTCCTGTGCCGTTACACAGAAGCAAGCATCGCTGAAAGTGCTGTCGGTATGGAGGCGGAGCGGCTGGAGAGTTTTCCCCCCACCCACCTCTATTCACTGTAAGTAGACAGTTCAGAGTAAACGGCAATCATTCAGTTCTTATCAACTATCGGTTTAGGTTTCTGCATGCATGAACACCTCTCACCCAGTCAGTCTCTGCATGCATTTACACGGGACGACCATTGTTCAAATCCCCGCGCTCCCTTGGGAGTTTGAACAACTCTGAACAATAATCGTCCCGTCTTAAGTGACAGATGGGTGAAAAAACCCTAAACACCTTACTGCAATACCCCTCCTTTGAATGCAATGTTTTAGTGTGGCACTGTATTCTTCATGGCAGGCATGTTGTGTTACCTTAGCGGTTGTATGTGTAAATGAGGAATGACAACCTTTCTGTCCATTAGAGGTCTTTTATTCTGCATTCTTTAGCAGTTTTCCATTTCTGAATGCTCAAAGGTCCATTTTCTCAGAACTCCGCTCCACAGTGGGTGGACCCTAGCTGCTACGATTCCTCCCATACACACACGGGCAGAAGAAGCTGTTATTCATCTCTCCATTGCACACCCTCAGCATTATCATGAAGGCCATGTCAGTCTAAGATTAGGGTGAGACTAAACACTTCCTAGAAGCTGCAGCCATATTAGTCTTCCGCCAGCAGCTCCCTCCTCCTCCTCTCTAAAGACTTCTATGTGCTGCCTCTGTATACGGATTTTCAGTACATTGAGAGTGTGATTAGTGCAAAAAAAATAGTGCTACGGCACGTTGCTTACTGAAGCAGCTTTCTGTAAGAAGATATTACAAAGTTTCTTATTTGCAACTATACTAAGTTTTCCATTAAAAAAAAGTTACTCTTTAAAATTAACCCTGTATGTTTTACTCCATTCTAGAGTGGGATTGCAAGAAAAAAAAGAAATAAAAATAACCACATTGTACAGGTGGACTGCACCAACTTATTGATGTAGGGCATTTTTATTTTTCCCATGTTTCACATCTAGTTGTACATAAAACTTTAGGATCCTACATATGTCAAGTTCGGGCCACATTGTGTAGAACAAAGTTTAATGAAGATTTAGCAGGTAAGAATCTCACTACTTTTAAAAGGACATGAAAATCAGGTGCAAACAGACGAACAGCAGCCATAATTTACTATTGTGCAAGTCTAGAGTATGTTACAATGTAGGTCTTATGCCAGTAATCTGTTCCTAGAGGGTCAGCATCCAGGGAATTATTACGCTTCGAGCATCTACCCATGTTCTTAATACATATGACCACATACTAGACAGACCGCAGGATCCAAGTAGAGTATAGAATGGAGTCACGATTAAGAAATTTGAGTATTGACACCTAGCTATGGGGTCTACTGATGTCTTGATGCCCGATATGTGTTTAGCATATCCAAATAACAAAAATATTCTTGTTACAAAAATAATTTGATTACAAGACATTAGTGCCGAGCAGTAGTTTAAGTTTGGATAACTGGATCAGCTCATTATCAAACAAAGCTTCAGTGCTTTTCATACTGGCTAGAAGACAGAAAGAGGACTAGTTCAGTTCCCTTTATCTTGGAAAGCAATAGCCAAACTCCGTCACAAGTGGTCTTCACATGATAGCAGTCCCGGGAAGAAGACATTGATGTGGCCAGAGTTGCCACAATTCACAGATTTCAACAAGGATAGCCAGCTTTTGATTAGGTCCTGCACAAAATATGACAGCAATAAGCCAGATCATGGAAGTCTCCAAGGCTGGTGGTAGGCAATCAAAGGAGCAGCTCGGTTACTTCATCAAAGTGACGTATAAGAAAATTCCAACCTCTAAAGTAAGGAGTTGTACTTTAAAGACTTCCTGCTCAACATATGGCCATAGTCCCCTTGATTTCGGAACATCAGCATTGGGTCAAAATGGTACCTGCAGGAAAAACATTACTACATGAGTCTACGGTTGCTTTAGTATACTGGATGGCCCATTGTGTATTCTTGGGTCACTTTCTGTGTTTCTTTACTTAGTAGAAGTATAACACACAACCACAGTAGCATTACATAAATCAGAGGAGCTGGACACAACAGTTTTGTCCCGTTACTTTGGCTATAAGGATAACTATACAATCCAGATGTATTCAGCATTTTGGTGTGAAATTCCAGAAATTCTTCCAAAAAGGTTGTACGGTATGATATTAGCAATATTTACATGATCACCAAATGGGAAACCGTAAAAGGGGTTGTCCAGTTGTGAAGTACTGATTGCTGAGGATAGGTCATCAGTAGCAGATTGGCCATCACCCAATGACCAGCTGTTCGTTGGACCAGTGCAGGACGATAACAACTACGTTCCCACTGCAGTGGCAAGGCTTGGTATTCCAGGTAAAGTTCCCTTTGAAATAAATGAAAACCTGGCCTGTAATACCAAGGCTGTCTGCTTCAGGCAAAAATTACCTTAGTGCATGATCACCCTGGTCTGATAACAGCTGATCAGCGGTGGTCCCAGGTGGCAAACCCCTCATCGGTCTGCTACTGATGGCCTGTGCGTTGGATAGGCTATCAATAGTTTACAACTGGATAACCCCTTTAAAGCTACAGCTGTATTTACCCTACTTACAACGGTCAAATTTTACTAGAGTAGCAAATTATTTTTGAGGTTCCCTAATTGAGTCCTCCTATACTCTAAGAGCATCTCCAACTAAAATATTTCTCCGTCAATTTCTTTTGGTTCTCTTGACGGAGTAAAGCAGCAGCAGCTGGAAGAGCCATTTACGTTCATACAACTTCGTCCACAAGCTCTAGCCCCATTTCTAAATAGCTTAACACAGATATATTACCTGGAATCAAAGACCCCCGGACTTCGACAGGAGACCCCAGAACAGGACTGCAGGACCATGAGCCGATGGTTCATCTTTTCAAGAATCTCTTGGTCTATGGTCTTAGCAATGTTTGTCAACTGGTTTGGATCTGCTGTCAAGTTATAGACTTCAACAAAGACCTGTAATGAGATATTAACATACATTATTTAACAATTATGCATAAAAGCTTTATAGTCCTGTCGTATGGATGTCAAATCAAGGCAAAAACAAAAATAGGTAGTATATTCCTTGTGTAACTAAAACGTCTAATCTTGCCAAATATACATCTGTGCTCATCAACTCACCTCTGCATCATCAAACTCACAATATTGCAAGTCGTGGTCCTTAGAAACGGTCCTCACACAGGCATATGTGTTGTTAAAGGCATCCTCACACACACAGTCTGGGAAACATTGCTGGAAATCAGAGAAAAAGAGGAAGTATAACACATGGTAGGATATCATCAATAGGAAATAGATCATCAATAGAAGACTATTAGTGACTTCCATACTATATCTGGCAGGTTATCCTGCACCTTATAAGTGAGCCACACAAGTACTGACACCCTGGGCTCTCCCCACATTTTAAAGCCAGACAGGGGCATGGTTATTCCAACAGATCACTGATAACTATTCTTGGACTCCTCTATGCTGGTTTGTATATGGCACGGGATTAGAAGCAATTGATTCTTCATCCCTTTCAGCCAGTGAAGTTTGTTCTAGGGTTGAGATGGTTGTGACAAGTTCCCTTTAACCCTTTCAGGACATGGGCATTTTCTGTTTTTACATTTTTTTAATTTTTTTTTTGAAGTTGGGAGGAAAAAAAAAAATCATTACATTTGTCGAAATGGTCTGAGGCCTTGTTTATTGCAGCATATTACAAAGGGTACCATCTAGTGTACTGAAAACTTTTAATTTCCAAGTGTAATCTGATATAATAGATTCTGAGATACGGCTGAATCATTAAAAATGAGGAAAGAGCCAAAGAGGTCGGCTTCACGTGTAAGCAAACATGCTTTATAAATGGTGCCAGATATCAGGAACAGGATGCGTTCTGACCCGATGCAGGTCTTGGTCACCTCTACTTCTAATTCGTTTGTAATACCGCTAGGACTGGGCAGTGTGGTCTGAGCTCCATGTCTGCATGCCATTACAAACTACAAAAGGATTTGGGTGAAGTAGAGGGAAGCTCATTATTTTTCAGATTTTCTGCAGCACTAAAAATGCCTGCGTGTTATAGAATTTAAATGTCCACTTCTTTCTACTGCGCCCCCCCTGCGTTTGGAGGAAGCTGGGATAATACAGCATTCTACTGCTTGTAGATACCAGATAGTAGTGATCCAATGCCCAGTGACCATTACATCACTATTAGCAGGGCTCTGCATACGAAGGATTGCTGGGAGGACACAGAGCACAACCTAATCATTGTTACAACATGAAGCGATAGATCGGACATACCGACACTCCAGCCCCGAGAGCAGGACATGATGGGTCGGTACGATTAACACCTTCTCCTTGATATTCAACCAAAATATCTGTTCGCCAGGTTCCATTACCGTTTCTCTAAAAAGAAAAAGAAAAATATCCTTTTTAGAACAATTCCTAGAAATATTGAAAATGGTGAAATGACAGGATGTTGTATACTATGGAGTCCATGCTTCACTCGTTAACAGCCAAACGGGCGCAATACTCCGTTGGGTGCTTCTGCTTATTTCATCAGTTGGGGTCTCAGTACTTCTGACGGGTCACTACTTTATTTTTTCTTTGCCTCAAGTTTAGTTACGCTTTGCCATCATCAACAATGATTGGATACCAGGTTTAAAACCTTAGTTGAATTTTCTAGTAATCAACATTACAAAGTATTGTAGATGCGTTATTTCTGCCTGAAGCACATCAGCCCATAGTATCATTACAGTACTAGTTGCTGGTTTCAATGTTTGACATAATACAAGACAATGAATCTACTTGCCAGAATTGGTAAGTATGACATCCCATCCATCTCCGTCTTGTTGAGGTCAAATCCAGCAATATCCAAGATGGTTGGCCCAAGATCAATGTTGGCCACAAGTGCCTAAATGAGAAGAAACAAGACATGGATATTTAGAAATGAGGATCAACCTCTTTGGGCTTACCTTTCACTAGATCTTGAGGATAAACAATGCAGAGATGGCCACTCATTTATAAAAAGTCTATAGTAATTGCTAAAAATGATATTTGATTTAAACCAGAAGCTAGGAAGTACAGGATTACCGTTTTATGCCCGAGTAAAACGCCACGTTCGTCAGATAGAACTGAATTCAGCATTTTTAACTTCAAGGGAAGCGGTCAGCATGAATTTCCAAACTGCAGTCATTATGTTCTAAAGCAGGAGGAACTGAGCAGGCTGATATATAGCTTTGTGGGATAAGATTCAGTTTAAGGGCTCATGCCCATGGCCATATGTGTAAGATACTGTGGGTCTCCCCACAGCGTTTTTACACATTTTGCAGTAATATGTTCTGCCAGCAGAGACCGCATATACAGCATATCATACGCAGCCCATACAAATGTATAGAGCTCGTGCTGGGTACGAACGCACAGAAATGGCACGTGCTACAATTTCTCTTGCGTATTGATACACAGTGTGTGAATAGATCAATTAAAGCCCATAGACTTTCACTGATTCCATTCACCACATATCACATGGAAGGTTCTATGAAAACACAGTCATGGACATGAGCCCCAACGTACTTTATTCATATCTCTGCTGTATAACATGATGCCTGCAGAATGGACTGCATGTTCGAGCTGGCAGATCGCTACACTCCTGCCCTTAATGAAATAAGGATGCTTACCTGCCTCGCCACAAGCACATGCAAGGTCTGATGGTGTAAAGCTCATTGTTTTAAGTTTACACTCTTCGAAGCATGTGTACAGCGGGTTGGACACCTTTAGTCTATGCCCTGCCGCCTCCCATCACTGCCAATATACTCGTACTGTTAGAGATCTTGGTGCAAACCGCAAAAGGGTTAGTGGACTTGAGATGGGCGAATAGTGAAGAGCTTTATTCGATGCCAACATGTTACGAGGCAAAACACCACAAAATTCATGCTGAATTAAATCTTCAGTGATGGAACATACATTCATTAAAAAGGTGAAACGGAACACCCAAATACTGTTATATTAGGGCATAATGTCTAAAGCAGTCCCCTGTGTGAAATGGACACTAGCCCCTTAATAGACTAAGAAACTAATTTCTTTTAAATTGAGGTTGTCCATAATGAATTGGATTCTTAATTTCATTTTTTGGATCCATTTCTTTTGCGTTTTGTCCCATGACTAGATTTTACTATTCACTAATTTCAATGCATACTATGTACTTCAGCTGATTGAGAAAGAGGCCATTTTGCCTTGAAATGCATCACATGCTAGCATCAAAAAGTTCTTCACTATTGTCCCTTCTCAAGTCCATTATCCCTTCTGCGGTTCACGCCAAAATCCCAGTTTTGTTCTTTTCTTCCCTACCCCTGGCACCAGTATAGCCTGCCGATTCTGTAGGATTGTAGAACCATTCGTCTTCAATCCTTCCACTCAAGAAGCTCTGCCCACCTGTCTAAGTTTTTGGCCTGTTTCACAATATACGTATACTGAAAGGATAGGGTAATAAGTCAGAATATGAAGTTACACTTGATATTTATAAAACTATGGAGTAGATGTAGATAAAAAGTATTTTCTTTATTTTGAGTATGTCCCATGCACATTGCACTACTTTTGGGTAAAAATAGTGCATTAGAGGCCTCTATCTCCAGTCTATAACTTGCAATCAATAATGGATCACAAAAGCTTACTACTGAAAGGACAGGATGGCAAGTGCTAATTTTGTCATAGAAATGCATCTACCTCCATTATGCCTATATAGTGCTAGGGGACCCTAGATGCAAAACAATGACCCTGTCAAGGTCTCTCTTCATTTTTAAACACATATTACAGTGGGTCGAGACCCTTGAACTTTTTTTAATGTTTTGTTCCGGCCTTATGCAAATTTTTTAAGAGTCAAGTTGGAAACACCCCCACATCATGACGCTGCCACCGACGTGCTGCACTACAGGAACGATATTGGGCAGGCGATGAGCAGTGCCTGGTTTCCTCCAGACATAGTGCTTAGAATTTAGAATTAAGGCTAAAAAGTTCAATTCTTAGTTTCATCACTTATGTTTTTTTTTTGTTTTTTTTTTAAACTGGAGAAGAGGCTTCTATTTGGCCACTCTGTAGTGATAGTTGACTTTTTTGAAGGCTTCTCTGAACTGCACGCAGGATCTTTGGAGCTCAGCCATTCAGAATTCTTGTTTACCTCTTTTTTACCTTTTTGACCCTTCTGGTCAGCTCTAGGAAAAGTCCTGGTTATTACAAACTTCTTCCATTTAAGAATTCTGGAGGCCACTGTGCTCTTGAACTTTCAATGCAGCAGAAGATTTTTTGAAGCCTTCTGTGCCTCCACACAATCCTGTCTGAGCTCTACAGGCAGTTCTTTCCTGCTCTTAGCTGGGTTTTGGCTTCAATATGCATTGTGAGCTGTGAGACCTTATATAGATAATTTTAAAAGACCTAATCCTATGTCCAATCTATTGAATTTACCACAGATTGACTCCAGTCAAAGTGTAGAAACATCTCAAAGATGATCAAGAGAAGTAGGAGGCCCCCAAAGCTAAACTTCAAGTGTTATACTGAAGGGTCTGAAAAACTGTCAATGCAAAATTTTAGTTTAGCATTTAAAAAACGTACAAAGATTTGTAACATTCTGTTTTCACTTTGTCATTATTGGGTACCGATTGTGGAATGATGGAGTGATGGAGGGGGGAGGCGCGGTGCGAAATGATTGCACAAAGCCACAACATAACAAAATGTAAAAAAGTAAGTGGTCTGAAAACTTTCCGGACCCACTATATTATATACAAAACCTAGGGGGGGTTCCTGGTAATGGAGGTTGTTCCACAAAGTAGCCCCTATGCATTTCACCTGAAACAACTGCCAGACTCATTAGGATATAGGTTACCAATATTTTGTTAACATGGCAGCAATTGTACTTTCACCAAGTACTTTGTTACATGACATCACCTTTGCAAATCGCTTATTTCAACACATATTAAAAGTTAATGACTTTCCACCTTGCCCTTCATGATTAACTTTTGGTGATTGTTATTGGGCTGCACATTAGTGGCTTTTCTCCAGTGTATAAATGTACTTGTATGTATGTAATAGCACAGCATGTATGGGACATACAATAATTAAGATGCTTTTTGTAATCTACACATCTACTCCAGTTTTATAAACGTGGCCCAATGAGCTTCGTGTGTAAATCCTACTTAGATTTGCCCTAAAGGCAAGTCATAGGCTCCAATTGTCATTGCAAAAGTGATTTGCTTAACACTGGAAGCAGCACTGTTCTAGGTGGACCCGGATACATGACCTCCTCCCATTATTTATGGAAAGAATACACGGCTTTATAAGACAAGTACTTTGAAAAACAAACACAAAACTTTTTCTTGTGCACTAAATTTACCTTGCTTGTCTGGTTAGGCTTCACCCCCGGTCCCCGGACAAGTAATGGGACTTTAATGTCAAACTCATAGAGTTGTCTTTTATCGATTGGCAAAGAGAATTGTCCTGCAAAAGAAAAGGGAAGGTAATGCCATATTAAATATTAGTGTGGTATGGGCAGCACAACTCATTTCTGTTAATTTACTACAGATGAAAAATACTATAATTTCTTATTCAGCCCCCTTTCAGAATCTATTGGTATACTGTAAAATCCACAGCCTTACTTTTACTGAAAGGAGCAATGAAGCATACATGACATACTGCTAGTCTAGACGAAAATACTTGAGCTGAATTTACATGATGGATAAATTAAAGATTTTTAGATTAAACTTTGTCTGGCAACATTATAGAAATTACTGAAAGTGTTTAATAGAGGACAAATACTAGATTGGACTAGTTAAACTGTCTAGGTTTGTATTTCACGCCAGGGATTTCTAGACTACCGAGATTACTTTAACTTTTTTTTTTTTTTTTTTTAACTATGGCTTCTGAGATTTATTTCCCTCAATCCAAACTCCGGTATGGTCACACTAGAGAGAAACTGTTTCTTACCTGTGTGGTACCCATTGTCAGATGTGAAGAAGATGAAGGTGTTGTCCAGTTCTCCTCGTGCCTGAAGCTGCTTTAGGAGTTTCTCCACCAGGTCATCGACAGACAGCAGAGTCTGCCACCTGTTCAACACATCACATTAATGGCGAGCAATAGTCTACTGCAGTCAAACTCTGCTATACTGTACAGGGTTTAGTATTCCTCAGCTTTATTCTAGGTCTTTTTATTGAAAGTCTGCAGATGGTCTCATTTTCAGGCACTGGGCGTTTAGATGGAAGTGAACCAGGCATATAGTAGATGGGAAATAAATTAATATCTTGTCTAAAGTTGCCCATTTTATAAAAGTTTCAATTTACTGTCTTTAGCAGATAACTAACAGAAAGGTTCAGTTATGGAATAAGCTTTCACTAACTATGGCAGCTAGAATTTCGTCAATTATGATGCGTCTCCTACTCTTAACACTATATTTCCTTAAAGAGGACCTGCACTTTCACCTTCCGAGTGCTTCTGCTTCTTTGGCCGTTTTCAGATCCTTCCAGCAGCTGAAGCCAGCCCCATGTAGCGCTATATGAGGCAGTTTTCAGTTGTTGGAAGGAGTCAAAAACAGTCGAAGGAGCAGAAGTACTCCGAAGGTGAAAGTGCAGATACTCTTAGTTCTCCTGAATTAACATCTCAGATTTTTTTCTTAAGATATGGATTAGTAAATCTCCTTTCACTTACAAGATTAATCACCATCACATTTAAAAATTTTGTATACATTAAAACTTGTTAATTCGTGGGCCCTTACAGAGATAGCTAACAGATACCTAAGACAGATAACAGGGTTATCGTATGATGCCCACAGACGTCTATGGAGAGAAAAAAAGTAAAGGAAGAAGCTGCTGCAGAAGGGAGAGAAACATGTGGCCACTATCAAGAGTAAGGGATTTGCATCTACACTATTGTCCTCCAGGCTGATGCGATTTATGTGTGTGTTAGAGTCAGGGAACAGAACCACCATTTTCCCCATGTACAGTATATAGAAGATATCTTACCAGTCTGCACATCAGCTAGGAGAAAACTAAAAGTTACGCATAAATCACTGAAGTGTGATTTTTTTTTTCTATAGAACTGTATTAGAGAGATACAGGATACTGATGCAAAGATATCTGCTCTTGTATCTCTGTATCAGTAATAGATATAGATCTGTAATTTTTGTTTAAAAATTAGAGTTGCACTCTGTAGGTGGGAAAACTGGCAAAAAAAGCAGGATACAAAAGTCCTATAATGGACAGAAATAGTATTACTCCTCATGTAAACCCATGGCAGCTTATGAGGTATGAGAAAAAGATGCCAGTCACAGTCAAGGTAATACCATCACACCCTACCTTTTGCGAAAAGCGTTGTCTAGGAACTGGATGGAAGTGTTGGACATAGGGGTCTTGGCTTGTCGGATTAGCCAATGTTTATCCTGAAAGAGCAATGATTTTCCATTAAAAGTATAATATACCCAAATCATATGGTGCTTTTACAAGATATTTGAGGTCCTTTCAATTACACATTGGTAGAGTTTGCTCACATATTCCACCAATCTCTGTGGGAAGTGGTATACGTACGGCGATCCCTATGGACAAGTCCTCAGACAAGCACATTCATGATATATTAATGACTGATACAAGTAATATGAGAGAGTATTACAACCTAGTCATAATTTTGACCACAGCTGAAGGTTTTGCACAAATCATTGCCTCTCACACCACTTTTGCAACCCTTGTGATCCAAGTGTCGATGCATTTGGGTATAAACACAAGCTAAGAAATATTCCAGGAATCCTGTGTACATGCATCATTTTCCATGCCCCATTCACACTAACCTTGCCATGCACATTGAAATTGCTATTCCTGGGTGCAGTAACATTCTGGAAGGAGCTTTCATATTGAGGAGCTGCTGTCCATGGAGAGTGCGGAGCTGGAGTGGCAATCATCATGAAGAAAGGCTCGTTATTTGATTTGTAGTTTAGAAAATCCAAGGAAATGTTGGCCTAGTCATGAAGAAAAATAGTAATAATACAAAGAACTTTGGTTTTAAAAAGAGAAAAAAAAAAAAAAAAAACACATCACCTATATAGAATTATATTCTTGTAATCCCTACATGGCACTTGTCCCTTGGCATAATGCCATCAAGTAAATGAGGACCTAGCCTCTGTTCCCGTATGCCTCGTAGCCCCTTCATATCTGCATGCGGTGCTATTTTGCCTGTCCAAATCATAGGCACGTCGGCGGAAACATTATGTGACAGATCCAGCAGAGCGTTGTGGCTTCGGTTATGAATTCAGATGGGAGCACATCAGGCTTTTCTGCTGACTGATCATCCATGTATAACAGCCGAGTGATAAGGGGTAATGTGGGATCTGTTTTCTCTACAAACAGCCTGAAGATTACAGTTGCGTCCATTTTATTACATGCAAGCACCGCCACAGTCACCTTACTCGTTAGTCCGTTGTAAGAGGGGCTGTCCAAGATAAACTGTAAAAATGGATACCCCACACCAGACAATAATAGACAACCTTATACTCACCTCTCCTGGCTCCCCGTGACATACTGTTTATGATGCAGGACATGCAGGTAAACCCAGGAGAGGGGGCTAAAGTTGTTTCTTATTCTCTGGCTTTGGGATGTTTGTTTTTAAAAAAAATTTTTATTATTTCAGACAAAGAAAATCAAACAGAACAATTTTTATTGAGAAAATAGTCAACTTATGAAAGGTATTTTCACAGATGCTGGACCCCCACCACACTTAAGTTGGATTGACATGTTAAATATCCATTCTGGAAAAAGAAACACTTGAAAAATAAGTGCTATAAGTAAATAACTCACCAGGACATCGGTCAAGTAATCTACACTGTAGTTCTGTCCATAATTCCGCGCCCGTCCGTTTTCTGAGAGGGTATAGTTGTAGTACTTTGAATTTTTTTCCTGGTGGGAGGGGTGAAGAGAATAAAAATAACTAGTATGGAATTAAAGGGGTCTTCCCCTCTACAGCAATACACATGATAGGATAGTAAGACCACTGGCATACAACAAGCACTATTAACCTAAACCCAGATCTAAAAAGGTATTAAAAAAAAATTAAAGAGCCCCCTTTGTTTTTCCCAGAAGAAAACCTGCCAATTCCAGTCTATGGAATTGTCTAGTATTGCAGCTCAGTTGTGTTCACTTAGATGGGGCTGAGCTGCAATACTAGAAACATCCCACGTGCAACCACTTTAAAATGGCAAGCATGTACATACCAAGACCACTCGTGAGTGAAGACGGTAAAAGGAAACAATAGAACTAGCTCAACAAGCCTCTACTTGGAGAATTAGTGAGTACTATAAATGAATCTGCATCATTCTCCAGCCTATACTCAAGAACAGCTAACAAGTGGTGAAGTCACATGAGCCGCTTGTTCAGCTGTTACACAATGTTCTGTCAGCTTTTTAATAAATGTTTCGAAATCTTGGCTTGGTCACCAAAGTCGGAAGAATCACTGTTGATAAAGTCCCTAATCTTTGACCGCTTCTACAGATGTTCCTTTATCGCATAGAAGAAATAGGGGTATGTACCAGAACAGCCCAAATATCTGGTATTACATAGCATCATTCCACAGAGAACAAATCAAGCGTTAGGCTGTGTTCACCCCGCATTGGAGTCTTCCGTTGGAGATATACAAGTCCATACTTCCCAACTTGGCAGTGTGAAGGATCTTTTTTTTTTTTTTTTTGCGGGATAACCTATTTACACGAGCGTATATCAGTCGGGTTTTCACACTCCCAGCCAATATACGCTCCCTTCTAAGCACTTCTCTTTCATTTCATGTAGCTATATCACAGGAAAAAATACAAAAAGGTTTTTCTTAAAAAAAAAAAAAAAAAACCCACAAAGTGGAGAGGATAAAATGGGGGAAAAAAGTTGCCGTGGGAAGGAATTAAACAGCTGTTCTTTCCAGAGTGCTGTACAAAATGAAAATAGGGGCTTAAAAACATTATGCATAGATAGGAATGACAGGAGCAATATACAGACTAAATGACTTACAAACTGATAAAAATAAATATGGAGAGAGGGCCCTGCCCACAAGAGCTTACAGTCTACAAGGGGAGAGGGAAGGACACAGTAGGTGATGGTAGTGGTGGCAGCAGGGTTACTGTAGGTTGTTGGCTTGTCAGGAGGGGTAGGTTTCCAGGTTCTTTTTGAAGCTTTTCTAGGGCGGTGGAGAGTCTGATGTGTTGCTGTAGCACGTTCAAGAGTCTAGGTGACACAGGGGAATCTTACACACAACTGTGTGATGCGCCGACCACAGAAGTAGGTCTTGTGAGAAAGATTACTTGTGGGTGGGTATCGATGCAATAGGTCAGATGTATGGAGGGAACAAGTTGTGGACAGCTTTCTAGGTCATTGATGATATTTTGAGCTGTATTTGCTGAACAGAGGGTAGCCAATAAAGGGACTGGCAAAGGGGAGAAACTGGCATAAGGGTGGGATTAGTCAGAGTCAGCAGAGGTGTAGGATAGATTGGAGAGATGCAAGAGTGTTGTATGGGAGACTGCTGAGAAGGATGTTGGAGTGGCCTAGATGGGAGATGAGGGAATGCACTAGAGTTTGTTGATTTGGGATTGAGGAGAGATTGTATTCGAGGGATGTTTTTGAGATGGTGGAGGCAGAAGGTGACTGGGGCTTGTATGTACAATTTGAAGCACAAAGTGAAGTCAAATATTACACTAGGCAGCAGTCTTGTGCGTCTGGGGAAGGTATGCAGCCTTAGATTGTCATTGTTAAATCTGGTTTGGAGATGGAGGAAATGGGAGTTTTCTTCATGTTAAGCTTTAGATACCAGGAAGAAAATAAAGACGATATTGTACTAAAAGCCATAAGCTATCCTAGGCCAATGGCATAGTTCTAGGACAGTGCCATAAGTGACGCCAACATAGTGGGCAAACTGAGGATGCGGTATGCGAGTGGGAGAAACTAAACGTTTCATCAGTGAGGCATGAGGAGATCCAGGAGAGGCCAAGGGAGGACAGTGTTGACAGTCGACCACTCCCTCCCGTTACAAAGTAGAGAACAGGTTTAGGAGGAGTATGAAGTAATGTTTTACAGCTTACATACCAAGAACCACTGCAGTTAGTTGCAAGGGCATTCAAAAAAAAAAAAAAAATGCAGGTAAGGTAAAACGTGCCAGCATTGCACAAGCAGCCAGTTATGCTGTAGCGATTTTCTAAACATAACTGGCTGCAAATGTCGGTTCTGAAGGCTGTACACTAGAGTAGTAAAGACAAGCTGAAGATGAACCTGCAACTCTGGAACTTTACTAACATACAACTCAAAAGGGCCACTAAAGTGATATGCTCTCTTACTCTATATGTAGCTATCCCCCTAGTATATATAAGTCACTTAGTATTTGGTTATGGGCCTTTTAGACAAGTAGATTCTCGTTTGAACGTCACCGCTAACTGGTCGCACTCCTGCCGCCTGTTTAGCAAATGCATGGCTGGCTCATTCATACAAGAATCCTTCAGTCCCTGTATAAGCGAACAGAGGGACTGAACGATTGCTGTTTAAACTGGAGAATAAGCAGGTGAGACAACAAGGATTGTTAGTCCTGCATAAAACGGAGGAATAAAAGACAAAGGATTCTTGTTCGGCGTCCAGTCGTTGGCCTGCATTCAGACTGAGCTATATCTGTTCACTTTTACTCGTCTGAGCAATGATCATTCCATCTAAAAGCACTTTAGTTACTCCTTTCAATCTGTAACTCCTGCCCCCCCCCCCTCAGGTGGTCATATGATCCCAGTTCTGACCAGGTCAGATTAATGCCTCACTAACACTGAAGTAGTGAATCATAATCACACAGTACACATTGGTAATGTGTGTCACTAGCATACATCCAGAGTATGATCACTGGTATTTACATGCACAAAAAAAAAAACGAAAAAAAAAAACCACATGAAGGTGAAGGAGATTTCATCCCTCCTGTGTAAATAGGCAGTGCCACAGGCAATCAGTTGAGGGGGTGCATGGATGGAAAGTTAAAGGGGTTGTCCCGCGGCAGCAAGTGGGTCTATACACTTCTGTATGGCCATATTAATGCACTTTGTAATGTACATTGTGCATTAATTATGAGCCATACAGAAGTTATCAAAAGTTTTATACTTACCTGCTCCGTTGCTGGCGTCCTCGTTCCCTTTAAGTTTCACCAGGGTGGCCCTTTAATAACCATCTGGTCATACAATTGCAGCATACTTCAGTATGTTGAGGGCTCAGAAGACATTAGTGCTAATTACTGATCGGTTACTCACCAAAGCAAACCAGAAGCTCCATCCAGGAGGGACATGAGTGATTCCACCGGCGTCTTCTGATCCATACTGCAGAACATTAAGAGATTAGTAGTCCATTACTGCATGTAAAACAGGAACCCACATCACAACTAACAGTACACAGTTGTATACTATTCCTATTTAGCCCCCCTCACTCTTTTCGAGTTTCCCATCACAAGTGAATCTGGTCTAAACTAAGGCCAAATACATTTTCTGTATGAAGCGGCCTAGTATTTCTTCTAATCATTCTCCTCTGGTGTTCTCCAGCTCCCCTGCCAAGGAAGAACAGAAGCACAAATCTACAGCACTTTCTTCAGAACATGGTGAACCTACATCTTTTTAGGCTGACAAGGACAAACCTCATAGACATATCAGAATTTTTTTAAATGACTAAAAAAAAAAAAAATCTACCGTGTTTCCCCCGAAAAAAGACCTACCTTGATTTTTGGCTATTTTTGGGGAGGCTTGAATTATAAACCCTAGCTAGACTACATTATATAAAAAAAACAAGACTACTACATTGCCTAGCAGCCGCGGTTGGTCCTTCCTGCTGGTCTGCCAAGTTCTGTAGCTCTGCCAGGCTTCCTGCACTCCTCAGCCACCCACAGAACATCACTACCTGGTTACGGGGTTACAGCCTCCAGGAAGCAATGACTCTGATTGGCCAGCAAGCGCTGCTCACATCCAATCAATGCAGCACTCGCTCCAGGACTCCAGGATAGAATACCCTCTTTTTTATTTTATGCAGAGCCCAGATAGGGGACGGGGTTTTGTCCTAATGACAAAACCCCTTTAAATCAATTTAACGTAATTTCCTATTAAAAGCAATGGGAGCTTCTGTGTTTTTATTGGCAAAAGAATACAGTAACACACATACAGACACAGAGAAGACTTATTTATATATCTCTCAGGTTTGATTGTAATATGAGAAACAGGATCAGAAGGAGAGAAGGAGATTGAGGGAGAAAGTGCCAATTTATTCTTTTTTGTGCACTTTATTTCTAGTGTTCCTCTAAAGCCGCACTCACATCTCTGTTGCTTTAAGGCAGTAACACCAATTGCTAAATACAGTGATGCAGGCCACAATGTATCACTGTCTGGGTATACAATCATAGAGCAAGTACAGTAACTAATAACCCTTTTCTGTCCTGACACTATACAGGCAGTACCTGATTTAAGTACTTCCCAGCAAAGAAGGTCTGGTAACCAGAGGAATGGAGCAGCGCAGGGAAGGTGTACGGCTCCTGGGTCTTCTGCCACGCTGTACTGCTGCAGTTCCCTTCAATTGTGTTGTTGACAACATGATGATTATGTGGGTACCGACCCGACAGAATGCTGGCTCTGCTCGGGCAGCAAAGGGCACTACCAACAAACTGCAAAGAAAATCGCAAAGTTTAATCCACGATATTCACCAACATCAAATACATCAAATACAGGAATCTTAAGGGTTGGTTTAGATAACGATTCTCGCTCAAAAATAGCTCAAAGCCGTCTTTTGAGCGATAATCGTTGTGTGTAACTGCACTGACATCATGCAGTTTTCGTTATCCCGTCGCTCATCGTTGTCTTTCAGTGTGCTGACGGACACTGATGAGCCTTATCAGGGATTCACAGCGGGATACAGCTGATACTATTGCTTCAGCTGGTACCCAGCTTGTCTTCTGCATACCCCACTCGGAGCACAAAGTGATCGCTCAAAACGGTTAATGATACTGCCGTTTGAGCGATCACCTTGCCCTTTAAATGCACACAAAGATATCTTTTGAGTGAGAATCGTTGTGTCTAAACCAGGCATAAGAAGTTTATTGCTCTCAATGTGCACATGCCGTGGATCCACGGGAAAGCAGGAGATTTAAAAAAAAAAAATAATAATTTTAAAAAATTGCACTGTGCATGCGTCCGAACGCATCTGCCATGCTGAAGAAAGAAGATCCGCCCGGCACGGAGGAGACCCGCACTGGGTCTGGACAGGTAAGAAAATGTCTTTCTGTCCATGTCTGCAGGCACGGCTGGATTTCGCTGTGAGATTAAGTAGATGGAATCCGTGCGTACAAGTGGACATGAGGCCTAAGGGTGCCTGTCCACGGGCGTGATTTCACCGACGGTAAACCGCCGTCAAACTACGCCCGCCGACGCTTTCCATAGCATTGCTATGAAAAGCGCCGGAACCTGTTCATGAGCGGAGAATCATTGCGATTCTCCATTCGCAGCATGCTGTAAATTGCCCCAATTCTCCGCGGCCAGCCTATCAGATAGGGCTGACTGGCGGAGAATCGGCGGCGGCAGTTCCTGCGGCAGAGCTCTGCCGCAGGACTTCGCATCGCCCATTGACAGGGGGCTTAACTCATTTATAACACGCAGTGAACAGTGGGTTTTTTTGGTTTGTTTTTTACTTCACCTGCAAAAAGAAAAAAAATATATATTTTTTTTTTTCAAAATACATTGCATTACCCCAAAACAGTGCAAGTCCTCATATAACTGCGCTGACATCAATTAAAAACTTATAGGCTCACGAGAAAATAATAAATTAATGCAAGAAAGAAAAAAACAAAAAAAAAAAAACCCTCAAAGCCCAGAATAGTTCTATACTTAAGGGGTTAATAAATCTACCAAAGATAAAACCACTTACTGCACTGGTAAAGGTTAAACCATGATCTGCAATCAGTGCTTTAGTCTTCTTCAATGGAGTCTAGAGACAAAGAACAAACACTTAGAGGGAAACATCCTGCTTTTATTACATGGTAGCTGTTAGATAAACCCCCTTAAATGTTTTATTTTTTTTAACAGAAGGTAAACATGGCTGCCACACGAAACTCATAAGCTGCTTTACAGCACTTGCGGGTTAGAGGAGGCTGCACCCTGGACGTCGCTGCGTGATGGTAGTGGCGGCCTGTAATTCAGTAATGTACCATCTGATGCCTTTCCTCTTCATCAAAGCGTGACAGGGCAGTGCACAAAGTGGCAATGCCTATGCGACAACATCATAACTAAATATTTAGCCCATGTTATATCTACTAGAATTTGAGCTCAAATTGTTGCCCGGTTACTGGACAATATCCCTTTAATAGTGCTCACTGTGGTAAAATAAACTGATCAGTTCTTCCCCCTCCCGATTGGCTGCAGGGTCACCTGCCTTCCTGTGATGTCAGCTGTCACAACAGATGCCAGAACCACAGTGGGGCTGCAGTGCTGGATCCCGGTGGTGGAGAAGGGGTAAGTACTGCTCAGTTAGTTATTATACTATAGTGCATGTTACTGACGTGATGTGACCCAGTAACTGGACAACCCCTTTAAGGAACAATTAGTTCTTAAACTGCCAAAAAGCTAGAACAGTATAGGGCACATGAATAGATATTATCCCAGTTACAAACTGCATGAATATGTAAAAACGCTGCACCCTTTGTCCATGTTCGACTATATTACATGGGATATTACAGACAAGCCTTAGAGCAGTTTGTTTAGGACGGCAGTGCCAAGTCTTGCACATAAATATGTCTTGCATTGCTTGCAGCTATGTAACCAGCCCTCCTCTATGGTCGAAACAGTTTTGTTAATACTAATGGAAACCACTTCATAAGCCTTGAGTGTAGTCGTCCATTCCTATGCCACACAGTAAGTTACACAATATCTTTCTACACATTCCTATATGATGGTATCTGACTACAATAAATGACTTATTACATGATCGGATGTTTACTTTGGCCACCTGCTAAAGTCCAAAACCCAGTTTGTTTCATCTGTGAAAAGCACTGTTAATGAGGACCCTAGAGAACAGCAATTATTTGTAGCCAGTCCTCTAGTTTCACTTCTTGTTTAGGGTTGGCTAAATATAGAGGATCTCGTGATGTGCAGCGCACTGGCAGCGCTAGAGGTTACATGTAGTCACTTCTAAAGTCATACTTAACCCCTTAATGACGGTCAATTCGTCTTCTTACAGATGGCAGTAATGGGCTGTAAACCTGCACATGCGTCTTTTTAAGGCGGTGGCTTGGCTGGCTACTGACAGCTAGGCTCCTGCACCAACTACCAGTACAGAGAAACCTTAGATACTGGCAGTTTAATCCACATGCCGCAATCAATAGCAACTGCTGTAGGTAAACAGATGACAGGTGGAGGGGGCTCTTTCTGTCACCCATGGCACCCTACAGTGCAATTGCAAGGTACTAGATGGGTTCCCATGGCAGTCAGAAGCCTAACAAAGGTCTGCATATCTGCCATGTAACAGCCTATTAGACCCCACGTCGGGCAGTCAAAAATCTAAAAGTTCAATAAAGTTGTTTAAAAAAAAAAAATTAAAAAAAATCTGTTTATACACATTTTTCCCCACAAAAAAACACCTTTTAAGTGGATAAAATACAGCCAAATTCTTTTTTTTTTTTTTAAATCCAACAGATAATAGGTATTACCACGCTTGTAATTACAGACAATGAACATATTTTGTTCATTATTGGGCATAGAGAACGGCATAAAAATAATTTGAAAAAGTAATGCCAGAATTACTATTTTTAAATTTTGCTTGTCTACCAAAAACTACAAAAGTCACAAGTGCCTCAGAATTATATAAATCTACAACCAATCCGGCAATAAACGAGCCCTCACGCAGCTCCACTGCTGGAAAAATAGAAATGTGACAATTTAATTTTCAACAGAAAACTACGGCAGAGTATCTGGAATCCCCCCCCAATAAAAACTGAGTAAAAGTTATACAGCACAACATACGTACCGCGGAGTTACCCCAAATCAAACGAGCCTTCATACACCCATGACAACAGGTTATGGCCCTCGTAAACAAATAGGCTAGTCACTAAGGGGTTAATAAAGGTTTCTAGACTCCAAGCTGTCCTGCAGAACGGGTTTTAGGAGTTACAGTCACGTGTTCTGAGAATAAACTATTGTGAGGAGCTGAAGCGTGCCGCGGTGCGGTCAGACTTAGCAGCAGGTACTTCTTGTGATGCCGTAAGAAATGGTGTTCAGACTGAACGAAGACGATTCCGGCTTAAACTAAGAAAACTTGGAGAATCACTCATTGAAAAATAAGTAAATAGTCCGTTATTCCCTATGAGAAAAAAAAAGCCTCACACCTGCATTTACATGTGAGCGCAATGCAATTTTTTTTTTCCTGCCTCCATAGGAAACAGTGGGCTTCAGCAGAATGGCGCAAAAATAGGACATGCTGCAGTTCTTCACATCGCTGTGAAAGACTAATCACACATATGCGTTTTAAACATTAGAAAGTGGCTTTCACGATAAAAAAAAATAAAATTGCGCGATTGCACTGCAGGTAGCAGCGATGCAGGATTATTCTCAAAAACAGCATCACCGACGCAAAAAAAAAAAAAAAGAAGAAACAAAGACAATCTGGTCGCAGCAAAAATCGCGATTGCCTGTGTGAAGCTAGCCTACGGCAAGAAGTGCGCCTTTTAAGGCTGGGTTCTCACAGGGCGGATTCTCGGTGGAAATCTCGCAATTTGGCCGCAGCGAACAACTGCGAGATTTCTGCTGTGAGAACCGCTGCTGCAAAACCCGTGGCGGCTGTGAAGCGGCCCAGCCGCTCGCTCTTCCGCTGTGGCGGCTTCTGCTGGCTTAGCCGCAGCGGATTTGCCGTCCCGTGTGGATGAAATTTCTGAGAAATCTCGTCCACATGGCTGGCTAATCCCGGGATTAGCGGCTGCATGCGGATTTGCCACGGCGAAATTCCGCACGGAATTTCCGCGGCAAATTCGCCCCATGTGAACCCAGCCTAAGGGTTCTTCACACATTGATCTAAGGCCCTTTTACATGGGATGAGAATCTGACAGTTCTTGTTTGCTCATGCTGCTGCCGTCATCACCAGCTCGTTGTCCGCGGGCCGCCCGTTTAGACTGCGCGATTCTCGCAGAGACGCGTACAGGGTCGTAGACCAGTTGTAGGAAGGTAAAGCACTCGGTGTGTAAACTTCACAAGAAGCGCATGAGCTGCCGCTGTTTTTTACAGCGTCTGAAGCTGAACGGCAGGCGCGGACCTCCCCGCTCTCGTTAGTCATTCGCCTGTGTTTAAACGGAACGATTATCCCTCAGTGTCGCTCACTGGAACAATTTCCTGAACGATAACCGTTCCGTCAATACGGGGGGGGGGGGGGGGGGTGTATATTTTGTTTGTTAAACTTGGTAGACAAGTCATTTGTAAGAAAGGAAAAAAAGACACATATCGCGCCAGAACGGACGAGTGATGCAAACTGCTGCACTTCGGCATCGTCAAGTAGCGAGGCGCAGGATCCGTGGACGGCGGTCAGAACAAAATACACCGTTAATAAGTCACTTGTCATCAGGACTTCCGATGCCGCAGGGACCGCGTTGGACCTGACCGCTCCATCATGCACCATGCCCCTGTGCCATCCGATGCCAGCGGCAGCTCACGCCTACGGGAAGTACGTGCCCAGCCTTAAGCTGGTTTCACACCACCAAGATTCCTGCGTGAGATCTGCACGTCGCAGGGCGCATGAATATGAACCCCGTTATTTCGAATGCGGTCACATGAGCGTTTTTTTTACACATTGTGATGTGCGAAACAAATGGCGGCACGTCCTATCTTTGGGTGAGCTGTCGCATCTGGAATTGCGTCCGACGGGGGCCGGTGGTGGCGGCAGCACGGCTGTACACACTAGATGCATGCCGTGCAGTGCGAGGTTTACCCATTGAAAACAAAAGGAGAATACTCTGCCATCCCTCGCCGCGGATCGCCATTTCCCCGAAGGAGAGACATTTTTTGATACAGAATCACCTTGCATCCGCATGTAGGCGAGTGTGATAAGGGGCCATGAATCACACCCCGATATCACGGTCCCCCATGAGATATTAGCCCTAGGCTGGGCCCGCACCGCTGCATGCATGCTGCACCCAAGAGGCTCGCACCGCCGCAGACCGTCTTAGTGCAGCCAACCGGCTGCACTCATAGACCCATAGACATCTAGGGGGGGGGGGGGACGGGGGGACATCATGGACGGCAGGGGGCGACACTACAGCCCCGGACATGTACTCTACAAGGGTCAGCGCAGACAGGAGGGCCGGACTAGAGACCATCCCGCAGCATGCACTGCACTCCCGCCGGTACTGCACTGTACACGGCCTGCACATACACTGCAGTAATGGACACTTACCATGCCGCCCAGGGACACGTCCAGGTCGTCGGTCAGGATGAGCACTACGTTGGGTCTCCGGGATGCGGCCGCCACTGGCAGCAGCGCCGGGCACAGGAGGCCCACATGGAGGAGCAGCAGGCAGAGCCATGCCGGGGGTGACGGGTAACACATCGTCCTCCGAGCAGCCCCGCCGCTTACTTCATTGCACTGCGCTCACACAAGGAGGAAGTGCAGCGGTCAGCTGGCTGCAGTCACATGCCGTTCACAACAGGAAGGGAGGAGCCGGCGAGAGAGAGGGAGGAGCCGGAGAGGGAGAAGGAGGAGCCGGGGAGAGGCCGGGGAGTGAAGCTGCCGCAGATGAATCGTGCATGCATGTCTGCGCTGCGGCATTTCTAGTGATTATTATATTTCGAGGCTTTGACGCTTTTTCTTGCGTCTCCCCGTGTTCTAGCGGCGGTGCAGCAGCCTGTACTCGGCTACCTGTGGCATCAGTGCGCATGCGTGGCCACCGCACCATGCACAGAGGGGACCTCTAGTGGTCATGTTATCACCTGTCCTGTGACTGGGTGATAAATGTAGTTCGTGGCTCAAATCTGTTCCAGGGAAGCTGTCAGCTACTTCATGCTCCCTGGTCAGCAATAAGGAAGACTCCGTGTCTTAAAGGGTTCTTCTGGGACTTTTTCATTCTTTTCTATTGATGACTGACAGAACATAGATCAGTGGGGATCCTCGCTGATTCTGGGGACCGCTGTCACTGCTGTCAGGGCAGAAAGCACTGCGCCCCGGGCAGCTACTACTGAATTCACTACTACACTGCAGTACTAATCTAGCCCACTGCACAGTGGTCAGCAATTTCTACTTACTGCACTCCTCCTAGTGCCAGTAGCCCCAGGAATCGGCTGATGGCCAGGGGTCCGAGCAGCAGATCCCTGCCAATCATCTACTGACTTGTCAGTCACCGATACAAAAATAATTACAAAGTCACGGAATAACCCTTTAGAACATTTTGCCATTTTTTTGGTTTTTCATCTTTATTTTTTATCCTCACCTTCCAAATTCCATAACTGTTATTTTTCTGCCCACATGGCTGTATCGGGCTTGTTTTTGCAAGACGGGTTATATTTTTTTTCTGGTAATAACATTTAATGTACAATTTATTGTGATAAAAACTTTCAAAAAATGTATGTTATGTGGTTCTGATCGGTGACTTCAGAGGCCCTTTTACACGCAACGATTATTGCTAAAATGGCCGCACAACTGAAGGAACTGACATTTTTGCATAAAATAACACTTACAGATGATGGCTTTTAATCCTCTCCATTTCCCTCCATACCTGTTGTTTGCTCAGCTGGGTGTATGTTTATGCCAGGGATTATCTCACCTGCAGATTCCATTGTATTCTGCCTAGATTAAACACTGTATTCATTATGCATGCAAGGCAAACAAAAAACACCCTGCAGCCATTTAAAAGACTGGACGCATTGCATAAATGTGAAACATCTTTTGAGCGCCCGAACGATGGATTTTATGCTGGCTAAAAATCCGCAGCTAACGACAAGTGAATAGTGCACAACTGTCTGCGTTTACATGTAAAAGGCCCTTTAATTAGCAAACAAATGTTTGTGCCCGATAATTGGACCGTGTATAAAGGCCCTTGTTACAAATCTTGAGTGATCGTTGCGTGTAAATGACTTTTGTACAGGGCCTTGCATGCACAATAAATACATTGTTTACTCATGTGGGGAGAAGACAATGGAATCTGCAAGACAGATAATCCCTCACATAAACATACGCCCAGCTGAGCAAACAGCAGCTACTGAGTTTACTTTAGCTAATGAGGGAAATGGAGATGATTAAAAGCCATTATCTGTACGAGTAATGTGATGCAAAAATGTTGTCAGTTTGTGCAGTGGTGTGGCTGTTTAGTAATCATTGCGTGTAAAAGGGCCTTAAGTAGCCTATGAGATCGATTTTGCATTTTTTAAGCAAAACTGAAAATGGTATTGATGGAAACAATTTTGAGAAAATCACTACACAAAAGTTGCATTGATGTCCAGACCACTGTCACTTAGGGTAGAACATTAATTACACAGGCTGCGCTCACAAAAGTCTGTTAAAACGCCACATCTCAAATGCATTTTTGAACAGCGTTTTCAAATGCATTCGAAAGCATTTGACAGCTTTTTTTTAACACACTCCATCATTACAAGGGGTGATGAGGTGTGTTAAAAAGCACTAAAATAGAGCAGACAGCATTTGAAAATCACTGTGTTAGAAACTCTGCATTCAAACGCTTGTTTACAAAGCCTATTGAAATCAATAGAGCCGTTTTGCAGCGTTTAGCGCGGCATTTCAAATGCCACTGTAAAAAGCATTGTGTGAGAGAGTGTCCTATGTCAGTAGTCTTTAAAAGAGCTGTCCAGTTGTAAACTATTGATGGCCTAAGCTCAAGATAGGCTATTAGTAGTAGATTGGCAGTTGTCCGCTGCCCAGGAACCCCACTGATCAGCAGTTTGTCGGGTCGGGGTGCTCATGCACTGAGCGGATTTCTGCAAGAAGTAGACAGCTCCATTCCTACTGCAGTGGCGAGGCTTGGTATTACAGACAGAGTTCCTTTTCACTTCAGTGGGAACTTTGCCTGTAATCAAGCCTAGCCACTGCAGTAGGAATGGGGTTATCTGCTTCTTGCAGAAATCCACTCAGTGCCCAAGCACCCCAGCCAGGTAAACAGATGACTGGCATGGGTCCCAAGCGGCAGACCCCTACTGATCTACTATTGATTGCCTATTCTGTCGACAGGCTATCAGTAATTTACAGCTGGACAACCCCTTTAATTTGAAAGATGCAATAAAATAGTCAAAACATATTCTGCACTCAACTGAAGGCCGGGCAGACAACGATGTATTACATATTCCATGCTTAAATGAAGCAAAGATCCCTTTTTAACGCTCCACTATCACCCAAGTGTTACTGTAGAGTGGAAAGCCACAGTACACATTTTTTCTTAATCATTGACAGTCTTGTGTTCAGCGGTTAATGGCAAATAATATAATGAGGAAAGGCAAACAATATAATCAAACTAAGCAGATGAAATGGCAGGCTTGTACAAAGGAGTGCCCTTGCAAGTAGCACATTATTACAGCGGTAAGCTGCACAGTGTTTATTTAACACCGCAGAAGTCTTTACACCACATCCCTTCCATGACTGTGAAACATCCTTAAAAGGATTATACAGATTTTAAAAATTAATGGCCTATCCTAAGCATTAGCTCTGCTAAGCTGTCTCCCCCTTCCCTCCCCCTCACCAACGCTCTGCAACGGGAGGAGGCAGGATGGGGCGATGCTGAGCTCCTGCCTCCCCCCTCCCCGCCCCTTGCCGCTGTTTGCAATTGGAGGGGCAGGGCTTAGCTCTGCCCCGCCCCCTCCCATTGCAAACAGCGGCAAGGGGCGGAGAGAAGGGGGAGGGAGTTTAGCAGTCACGCTGCTAAACTCCCGCCCACCTCCCTTCTCCATCCGCTGTCATTGGCTCCCATAGGAGTCTATGGCAGCAGCCGTAGTCCGGCCAGAAACATAGCTTCAGGACTATCCTTCCTGGCGTAAAAGCGCTCAGCTGGGCGCTTTTATGCCGTGGGATCAGATGGCAGCGTTTATCGGCCGGCCATGACAACGCCAGCCGATATACACTCGTGTAAATAAGCCCTGATCCTCTGAGTACTCAAAGCACTGTCGTTGTACTGTCGAGTACTACAGGCTTGTCCCATTGAAGTGAATAAGGCTTGCAGCTATCCGTGTGCTTTCCGCAAAAACAACCTCAGGCCGAGCTTCACACGGACGATACAATTGCATGAGATTTGTGTGTTGTGAGATGCACAAATATGAACCCCACTCTTTTGAACTGGGTCATACACATGAACGTATCACCGCAATGGTACGCAGGAAACAAATCTTGGCATGTTCTATCTTGCTGCGTGATCTTGCTTCGCAGCGCCCATTGTTTTCTGCGATCCTTTGCCACGACTGTGACAGCGGTAACAGAGGATCCCTACATCCCAAAAATGAAGCGAGGCTGTTTTCCCATGCAACGGCCCCAATTGTGCTCACTTGTGTGAAGCTAGCCTCTTTCAAATAAATGTAATTGACTTTCAGGGACAGACACTTCAGTAACAAATCTGCCACATGTGGGTGTTCCCTCTCTTTGGCCGAGCTCATACAAACGGGTCTGATTCTGCATGCGGTAGGCCAACAGCGTAGCTGCTAGAACTGTATTGCGTATGACCATGGTGGCTCGCCGGCGGTCATGCGCGGTAGGTTTTTTTTTCCTTTGCATTTCTTGTGCCATTGCTTAGTGATGACATGGGTACCTGCAGCACATAAACAATGTTAATTGCGTATGGTCTGTGGGTCGGATGCCTCCATTGACTTCATTTGAGGAGTTCGTGGCAAAACAGAGCATGCTGCGACTTTTCTTCCGCTTGCAGAATACACAATTAGTTACCACAAGTGTAAAGGAAAGATTGAAACTACATGCCTTTCAATTCCTGGGTTTTGCCGCGGATCCTTCGTGCAGATGGCGGTTGAGGATTCCACAATTAGAATCCATTCATGTGAGCCACCCCTTTCTCTTTTTTTTTTGAGAAGCGAAATAAAGTGCAACAGGCTTGTGTTTGTGTTAAGCCGTTACAGAGTTGCTAAAGTGGTGTGGACTATGTCGCAGCAGCTAAACTGCTGAATTCAAGTGAATGTACTGCTGATTCTGATAAGTGACTGTATCACTAAAACAGCTCTCAAGTAAGGCTACTTCATATCTGCGCTGGCGATGCTGCTTTCCTGCTGCGTTTGGGAAGCAGGAAAGGGTAATTACTGTGGCCGAACGGTTCAGTCTCTGGACGGAACCGAACAGCGCCAGGGAAACCCCATTGACTATAGTTTGGTCCGCCCAGCTGCCCGGCTTTTGGACAGAAGAAAAAGCACTATTTCTTCCGGTATTTTCAGCTTGATCTGCAACGGAACCTTCAAGCTTCTTCTTGCCTTTCGAATTCTGTGCTCTGTCTCTTATTACACCTGCATCTTCTTCCAAGATAAAAAAAGAAAATAGTATCACTGTGTTATTAGACATTTGATTAGAGCAGCAGCGGTTAGTACTTAATCAAAAGTCACATACAGCCAGGAAACAAAATATCTGCAGTACACCAAGAAACCCAAAAAGCAGTGGGATGTATAGACCCATGCACAGTGGTACAACTAAAGCACCTATAACAGCAGTTGTCCATAGTTTATTTCTTTATTTCAATGTTGCAGTGTATAAAGAAGAATTGCTGTGTATGACTGCTCCACTTTCTTTAATATCTCCAATGAATTTTTCTTTCTTTAGTTTAGAGTGCAATGAAAGCACAGAAAATGTGAAAACATGTTAGAATATAACTAGCACAATATGTACATGATTATGAAAGTTGTGTAATAACATCTTTTGTAACACTGTATATCCCCCAGGTAGCTCAACCAAGCTGTGATATTTAATCACAAGGACTGCAGAAATCGCAACAAACTTGCCACCATTTAATCACAAGGAACCACAACTGCTTTAGAATACATCTTATGACAATACAAGAAATTCTTTGCTTTGAAGTAACATATTCTAAAGCTAGTTTTGAAGTCGGAAGTGATATGGCTTTTCTAAAATTCTACTTCAATTTGCCACATAAATAAGACAAATCCTTCCATCTAGCACAGGAATCTGTAAAAATGACGTAAAAATATTTTTGGGTTTCTTGAAAGCTACATTTAAACAGATAAGCCTTCAAGTGGAGATGTCCCTCAAGGTACTGTATTAAACAGTTTTCTAGCTTTTCACTTTCAGGCTACAATACATTAGGGACTGCACTGAATACAGTATAATTGACTGACCTAGGCAGAGATTCTTTGAGCCAAGCCATCATGTATACAGAAGATGTTCACACTTAATTTCAATAAAATCTATGTGGTCATCATTGCGCACACACAAGATTTATCATCGATAACATCTAAGTGATTGTGAATCAGCCCATAAGAAATACACCCTAAGGCCTCCTGTCGGGTCGGATCCCACTGCGAGATGCGCGCGTGCCCCTGCAGTAACTGCTGCAGCTCACCTGCTCCCGGCATCACCCCGCTCTGCTATGTGCCGGCTGCCGCCCAGCCGGCATATGCGCAGAGCAGAGGCGGTGCGTCACTAGTGACGTTTCTGTGCGGGCCTCTGCGAGTCTTGCACAAAAATAGGACATACCACAATTTGTTTACCGCTTGAGATTTCACGTGGTCAAATCGCAGCTGTCTGCATAGGATTGCATTATCTAATGCAATCCCATGGTAGCAGGCACAGGTGGAAATTCTGCAGGAAATCCCTCCACGGAATTCCCGCCTGTGTGCATTTGGCCCAATGGCTAATGATTGGCTCCAAAGTCAGCTCAAATGGGGTTGCCTTCTGCTGGTCCTTTGGGGCATATTATTGTGTTAAAGCCTAGGGACACCAGAGGATCCTCTAGTACTCTGCCAACAGGTATTGAAGGTATTTATTGGCACCTTACTACAGACCAGTTTTCAATCTCTGGATGTAGATTCGATTTTTTTTAACACTGGCAACAAACAAAGAAAATCGTAAGACATTGAAATACTTAGTGCTTTGAATACTTTTTATGATAGACGTTGTAAATTTGAAAACTTTCCATTATACAATGTTTAAAGAGGACATAAAAAAATATGATCCAGCCTTAAAATGAAGAGAAATTGAATACTCCCATTGCAGGGGGTTCTCTGTCCAGTGCTGCAGCGCCGCTACTAGGAACCTGGGAGAAGCAGCAGACGTCACACACCGTTCATTTTGCATGTGACTGCTCAGCATTGAAGCAAAGCAAATAAACGTGTTGCCAGCAGCACAATCCTCATTGCTAGTTCCAGCAAGGCAACTTGATGCAGAGTCACAGAAGGAGCCAGAATCACAGGATCCAATCTTAAAGTAAAAATAAAGGAAGGGGGGACATCATATACATTGCAAAAAGCACAAAAATTCTTTATTCCTCCATTCAAAACAGCAACATTTCAGCTAAGCAGCCTTTGTCAAGCATGTAGACGTGTTCAAATGACATACATACAAAATGATAAAACAGCAACACGCATTTAGGTCCAACCCATAAGGACACAGACAAATCAGCTTGCATCATGGTAGAACACACCAGTAACAGCATGCAGCTCCATCAAGGCAACATTTAACATTAATTAGCATTCCTGATTTTTAAGCACGCAGGCGCAGCAATGAATGACAGTACTACATGAGATTTCGAGCAAACAACGCCACCAAATTCCAATGTGCAAATTGGCCACCAAATCTTGCGAGACCGCGGGTGCATATGCATCGGCATATAATAAGTCTCGTGAGAATATGGCGAAACAGCGCATAAAATAAAAATCGTGTCAATGTTTAGCTGAGCGAGGTACAGGCGAATCAAAACCTCACCAGGAAAGCTTCAGTATTGATTCTTTCATGACCACTGAAGCCTGTGAGTGGCCATATGCACAATGAAGGGCACATGACCGCTCGCCACTTCTTCCAGGGTCTGTGCGGCGTGCAGTGGGGTTGCAGCACTGGACGGGACCCGCCAAAATAGGTAAGTATTAAATTTCTCTTCATTTTAATCCTGTATGAATTCTCTTTAAATGTCCCAGAAAACCCCATTTAAGCTTTATTTCAATAAAACTGGAAAACTAATAAAAAAAATAAGTAAAGCTTATTAGAGACTGTCACAGATTCTGAGGGTAATGTAATACTGTAACAGAGATTCCTTTAGTTACCGTTGCTAGGGTTCTGTAGAGTAGTTCATGAATGAAACACCAACAGCTCAATTACCTTCCCACTAAAACATGAAATCATAGATCAGGAGACATAGCAGAGGCGGAACACTGCAATGTTAAACATACAATCCAAGAAAGTAAATGTCATGCCCCGTACAGTGCACTTTACTTAGTGCTACTTCTGTTACTTCTGTAAGGATGACTGGACAAGTATCGTCCGTTGTTCAGAATAATCGGTGAAGTGACTGTTAGCGTTCCAATGACTGTTGTATGCGCGCCATTACACAGAGCGATCGTTGTTCAGTAGTTGTCCCATTTCAAGGGAGTCACAGTATGACTTCACACCAGGCAACTTTAGATCAATCAGCAAGCATTTTTTAGATGAGCTGGAACTACATAATTAGCAAGCAAATTATCGCTTGTCAACCTGTTGGTGATTGTGTTTACACGGAACAACTGCCATTTTTGTCCAATCTTTCAAATGATTATTCAGCCAATAGTTGTCCCATGTAAAGGTACTTTAACCCCTCAATGACATGTTACATCCTGAACGTTTGGGGTATGTATGGAGGGAGATCGCAGGGCGATCATTCTCCATACAATGCAGGTGCCGGCTGTTTCTTACACCCGACCGCAATAGCTTTGATAAGCCGTGCTGCTCATCGGAGCTGTTAACCCTATAAATGCCCCAACCGATGTTCGAGGGTCCTATACAGCTCCCACGATGAGATCACGGGTTGCCGTACGGTTGTGATGGCAGCCAGGGGCTTCTGAAAGGCCCCAAAGCTGCCATTGCAGAGTGCCTATCAAGCCATGCCCGTGGCGTGGCTTGATGGAATGCCTGTCAGATTGCAGTATGATGTAATCCTATGGCATTACATCATACTTGAAAAGAGATCGAAGCATCACAAGTTCTTCTTCCCTATGGGGACAAAAAGTTTAAAAAAGTAAAAATAAATAAATAAAACTAATAAAAGTTTTTTAAAAACTCTTTTGCCATATTTTTAAAGAATCGAAATAATAAAACAAAAAACATATCTGCCCTTTACAGTTTACACAAAGATTAAAATAGAATATCTTATTAATATAATTACTAAAGAATCAACACCACCACTTCCTCCGAGACTACAGACAAATTGATGTATCTCAGGGGGATTAACAAACAGACAAGACACACATAAATTATATAGATAACATCAGCTAGTTTACACCAGAGATAAGAAAATACTGTTAGTAATCCGATAGTAATAGTAACTAGAATGTATTGACTGTATAATGGAATCACTACTGCTTAGTCTGAATGTCTATAACCAGGATTAGATTGTATTTAGGCAATCTCCACAGTCAGACTCAGGATCCATATAAAAATTGTCTGTACGGTCCAATCCAGGACGTATGCAAAAAAGTGCTTCTTATAGTGGGCGCATAAACAGACAAAATGATTCATATATCAAGGTGCAAAGCGTAATAGTGTTTGGGGATAGAATCATAAGGCACTGCTCGTCTCAGAATTGGACACAGTTATAATAAAAATCTGATGTTGTGTGTCTCATTCTACTTTCCTTATATAATAAAGCTCGAGTATAAAGGGCAACAATACGCCCGCTATATATTTTTGTTTCTTCTCTTTCTTCCACTTAACGCCTTTCACCGCTGGATAACAGTGGATGGTCAGGAGTGTACTGAGCTTAATATTGTAGACATTTATTTAGAGCAGCGTGTTTTTGGACTCTTAGCATTCAGGAATTTCACAATTTCCCAAAAGCGGAGACTTCAAAAAGAAGAATAGATGTACAGCTTCTTCTATTAGTTAGTTATGTAGATAATAGAAATTGTTTCTCTGGTCTGCTGTTACTAATACTGCCAGGTCTATGTAGAAATTGGTAATCTTGTTTAGCAAATATTCATGGTAAGGCCATTCATTATATTCATTTGTCAAAGGATGGCCCAGCTCTCTTATTCAGCCAATATCTAAATAGTGTGGCTGATAGAGAATTGCATCCACGTAGGGAGCAGTGTTATTTGCAGCGCAAGAATACCAGGCATAAAATGTAAAGATAGAAGGTATGGCTTGATTAAGGATTGCATCCACGTAGGGAGCAATATTCTTTACAGCACCAGAATACCAGGCATAAAGTGTTACGGCACTCTGCCCCCCGAGCGCCAGTTGGGGTGCCCTGATCTCCCGCACCCCCACTGTCCCTGCCTACTTGCCTCGGCCCTGGCTAACCCCAGGCGGACAACTGGACGGCGGTCCCTGCACTGGCTAGGGACCTGGCGACTGACAAGCAGGAAACTACCTAATGGGGGGAACAGAGTGCCGACAGAGGAGGCAGATGAATCCGACCAACAAACTGACAAGGCTGGAGATGGAACTCACAGGCAAACTGGCAGGGTGCTGGATAGCAACTAGTGCTGACTGGGCCAGACTAGATTAGAGGCAAACAGAACCAACACAAACAGACAGAGTAATAGGGGACCAGAGGGAGCTGACCGACAACTAGGGACTGGCTGAGGCGAACCGCAGACAGACTGGCTAGGTGCATGCAGAACCAATAACTGGCAATGAGCTCACTTCACTGCCAGTCTTTTAACCACAAGGTTCCGCCCAGGGGCGGAGAGTGGGAGGAGGCAACTCCACCCACTGCTGTATAAGAAGAACAGAGGAGGGCGGGCGGCACCCTACGGGCGGACACGCCCATGCCGCCGCCCACAGCTGCTGGGATAACCTCGACACAGGGCTCCAGGCCGCCGGAGCCGATGCCTGAGCGACGCGCCGCGCTGTATGGTAACATTACCCCCCCTCTGACGGGGGACCTCCGGGCCCCCGGAAACTCGACCAGGCTTATCCAAAAAACGGCTGTGAAAACGCTGTACCAACCCGAGAATGTGACCCTCCCGAGTGGTCACCATGGACTGATCCTCAGGTCCATGACTTCGGTAGCCTGTGGCTGCCCCATTTCCTTCAGGGGCTCTCCTTTCTACATCTTCTTCAGGGCCAACCGTTGACATATCGTCGTGTTTCAGGTCGTCTTCCGAGTCAATGCCCGAACGTTCACCACTATCTCTTGTCCCATCCTCGCTCCCAATGACGCTGTCTTCAAAATATGAGGCAACTCCAATTTTAAAATCACTGTCATCTGAGCTATCATACTCCAAAAAACTCTTCCAGGGCCCCAAATATTGTAAGGTTCCTGTACCCCGGCGAGAATCCGGGATCTCCTGAGCCTCGTGTTCAACTTCATCACAGACCAGGGTGGGCGGCGGGGGACCGGAGGTGGGCATCACCGAAGAGACAACAGGTTTCGACAACGACTTATGGAAGCCCCTGCGACCCCTCCTTTTGCGATTTCCAGAGGACCGGTACCCCTTCTGTCCCACCCTGTACGGCTCAAATACCGACAGACTCTCCTCACAACGCAACTGCATACGAGACCCCACCCCTTTCTTCCGTCCCCTATGCAGGGCATCGGTGGCGACATCCGCAGCAGGGCGGGCGGACGGGGTTTGAAGGTAAGTGAGACCTCGGGGACTGAGTGCGGTATCGACTGGGCAGGGAGGAAGGGAAGCATGATGCCTATGGCAGGATGGCCCCCACTGGGTTAGCTCCCCAGTGGCCCAATCGAATTGGGGGTTGTGCAACGCCAGCCACGGCATCCCTAGTATCATGTCTACCGACATTTTCTCCATTACCACGAACGATAGACCTTCCGAATGGCGACCCCCCCACCGTGAGTTGTAACACTGGGGTCCTCCATCGTACCAAGCCCGAAGCAAGAGGAGTAGCATCAATGCTAGCAAAACGAGTTGGCGTCTTTAGCGCCACAAATTCAGCCCTCAGGGGCTCAACGAGACGCATGC
The DNA here is from genome assembly GCF_035609145.1 of Eleutherodactylus coqui. Taxonomy (NCBI): domain Eukaryota; kingdom Metazoa; phylum Chordata; class Amphibia; order Anura; family Eleutherodactylidae; genus Eleutherodactylus; species Eleutherodactylus coqui. Next base: position 133,592,923 of record NC_089838.1, on the reverse strand, counting down.
TTATCAGGTTAGCAGCTGCTCCGGAATCAATGAACGCCTGCCCTAGGCGGGAGAAGTTCCAGAATCTAACCTGACAGGGTATCAGAAGTCTAGGACGTACCTGAGGTCCTAGGCGACCCTCCCTGCAATCGCCTAGGACTGGAAGTCCTTTTGCCGATTCAGACTGTGGACGCTGAGGCCTCCGGGGGCAGGTTATCACCCGATGTCCAGCTTTCCCGCAGTAGAGACAGAGATGATGTAATAACCGAATCCGGCGTCGCTCCTCGGGGTCCAGCAGGTCCAGTTCCATAGGTTCTGGAACAGAGACTGGTACGGACGGGGAGGGGACAGGACAAATGACCTCCCTGACTCTATGGGTCGGTCTATCTTGCTTCCCAGCCCTGAGCCTCCTATCTGCCTTCACTGCTAACTCCATAGCCTCCTTTAAGGACCCGGGAACGGGATGGGAGATCAACAGTTCTTTGACCGCGTCCGAGAGACCTTGCATAAAAACGTCTTTCAGGGCGCTATCGTTCCATGCAGTGTCACCCGCATAGCGTCTGAAACTGGAGCAATAATCCTCCACACAAAGCGACCCCTGATGCAGCGCCAGCAACCGTGAAACCGCCAACCCCACTCTGTCCGGTTCATCGAAGATGCCCCCGAGTTCCTGAAAAAAGGAGTCCACCGAATGCAGGGAGGGGGAACCCTCGGGAATGGAGAAGGCCCAAGTCTGGGCAGAGCCCCGCAGCAGGGACATTATGAGCCCGACCCTCTGGACCTCCGAGCCGGAAGAGCGGGGACGCATCCGAAAAAACAGGCGACACGCCTGTTGAAAAACGAAAAACTTGTTCCTCTCCCCAGAGAACACCTCGGGAAGAGGGCACTTGGGTTCGGGACTGGTAACGGCATTCTGCTCCTGCGACAACGCCCACTGCTCCTGGGCCACCATGCGAGCTGACAAATCCCGGATCACCGGCACCAGGTCTTGCAGCTGGTTTGCAAGGGTGCTGATCGCCGCCATGAAAAGAAAAACAGTATTTTAAGGGCCAGTTATTATGTTACGGCACTCTGCCCCCCGAGCGCCAGTTGGGGTGCCCTGATCTCCCGCACCCCCACTGTCCCTGCCTACTTGCCTCGGCCCTGGCTAACCCCAGGCGGACAACTGGACGGCGGTCCCTGCACTGGCTAGGGACCTGGCGACTGACAAGCAGGAACCTACCTAATGGGGGGAACAGAGTGCCGACAGAGGAGGCAGATGAATCCGACCAACAAAACTGACAAGGCTGGAGATGGAACTCACAGGCAAACTGGCAGGGTGCTGGATAGCAACTAGTACTGACTGGGCCAGACTAGATTAGAGGCAAACAGAACCAACACAAACAGACAGAGTAATAGGGGACCAGAGGGAGCTGACCGACAACTAGGGACTGGCTGAGGCGAACCGCAGACAGACTGGCTAGGTGCATGCAGAACCAATAACTGGCAATGAGCTCACTTCACTGCCAGTCTTTTAACCACAAGGTTCCGCCCAGGGGCGGAGAGTGGGAGGAGGCAACTCCGCCCACTGCTGTATAAGAAGAACAGAGGAGGGCGGGCGGCACCCTACGGGTGGACACGCCCATGCCGCCGCCCACAGCTGCTGGGATAACCTCGACACAGGGCTCCAGGCCGCCGGAGCCGACGCCGGAGCGACGCGCCGCGCTGTATGGTAACATAAAGTGTTTAGGATAGAGTGAGGGGCTCTCTTGATACGGCGCAGTGATATTCTGAGCCCATAAACACTAAAGTCTGGTGAGATAGAGTTTCAGATCGACCTAGCAGAGGATCAGGATAAGTTAAGTCATGATAGAGAAGAGACAGAGCCTCTGGCCTCGGTAGTAAGTCAGGGCTGTATGTGCTGGAGTGATCGATCCCGCATTAAATAGGTAAGTGAGCTCCTCCTTTCAGGAGTGTTCTTTAATCTGTTAACCAATGGGAGAGAACACAACATTGCTGACACATAGCCAAGAGGCGGTTAGATAGACCGGGAAGATTAAAAACATCTTTTAATAAGGATGAATTAAATGTAAACCACCGCGATACTGTGCTCATGTATCCGATTGCCATTATGAATATATCAGCCGCGTATAACCTTTACCGGTGTGTGTAGGGAGCGTCACTCGCCGCCAGGGTGATCCTCCCCTTCAGCGTCAGGGGTGTCTCGTGATTTGATGACGGAGTACACTCCTAGTGCGTCATGATGTAATGACGCACGTTCGATCAGGTGACCAGTGTTGTCAGGGTACATATCTACGGTGGCCATTTTGGAAAAGGGCATCTAAAGTGGTAAGATGAAAGGGATAGAGAACTGGAGCGACAGCAATGGGTTAGATCTATTCAGCAATCGCTAGGCATCATTGAGTTATGTTCAACTTGGTCTTCAGATTGCCAAAACATTATTGAATTATTTAAAGTGGTCAGAACATTTTGATTGTTGACTAAAAAAAACATGGCGTATGGTAGGTTCAATTAAATGTATAGATTGTTAATATATTCCACATGAATATGTATGACTATCAGGTGTAGAAATACTCAATGAAGTGAACTCCATTGAGTGGTATGCACAGCATTTTTATTAAAGTGAATATACATAAAGGATGGAGATATTCAACAATAGTTTATACTTCCATACTCTTTACTAACATTAATGGACCTAATAGATAACAATCAATTGGACCAAGTAGATGGAATGAATTAATATTCAAATGGTCCAAGTGACAAATAGATGAAAGCCAAGAGATTAGTCACAAATCAGATTAGTTTTTTCTATTCAATATGCTTTTTAAAGAAAACAATTAAAAAGCAATTGTTTGTTCCGACCCCTTGGCCTAACATTGTCTAAACTGAAGATCCATCCAGCTTCTTTTTGTAAGACGAGAGAGACACAATGTCCTCACCTCTCATGTCTCTCCTTACAAGTTCTACACCTTGGAATTTTAGGCAATCAGAGTTGCCGCCATGTTCTTGCCACACATGGTTGGATACAGGCGTGCTCTCCTTCCTTCTTATGTTTCCAATATGACCCAAAATCCTCCTCTTAAATTTCTGTATGGTCTTTCCTACATACTGTTTCTTGCACGAACAGGTGATGAGGTAAACAACATTTCTCGTTGTGCAGTTGAAAAAGTTCCTCATTTGGTAGGTTTTTCCTGTAATACTGGAGGAGAAAGAATCACTTCTCAAGATATAGGAACAGGCTAAACATCTTGAGCATGAGAGTGTTCCAGTGGGTCTGTTGCTAGACAACCAATTATCCTGCTGTTTTTTGCGGTTAAAGTGACTTTTATTCATATGGTCTCTAATATTACATCCCCTTCTATATGTGATCCGTGGTGTCTCTGGGATCAAATCTTTTAGGTCTTTGTCATTGGATAGGATTCCCCAGCATTTGTTTTATTTCTTTGACCTCCATGTGACCCGTGTCATACGTGCCCAGAACTCGCTTATCTTCGGTATCAGCAATTCTTCGCGATCTTGTTGTCAGGCAAATTGGTATGAATTATTTAGGATCTCCAAAGGGTATTTTCTATGTTCAAACCTGTTTCGCAATTTTTTACTTTTCTAGGTCAAAGGATAAAATATCTGAGCAGTTTCTCCTAATCCGTAGATATTGTCCCTTAAGGATCCCTTTTTTAAGGTTGTATGGATGAAAACTATCCCATCTGAGTAAATTATTGGTTGTCGTAGGTTTTCGGAATAAATTCGAGGAAATCGAGCCATCTTGTTTTATTTTGATGGTCACATCTAGGAACTCAATGGAGACTTTGTTTATTGATGATGTAAATCTGAGATTAAACACATTGTGATTTAGGCAGTGAACAAATTGTTCAAACTGCAGCATGTTTCCTGTCCAAAAAATCTGTATGTCATCGATGAATTGTGCCCAAAATAAAATATATTGGTTGTTATCCTCCGAAAAAACAACTCTTTTCTCCCCCCAGCCCAGGTATAGATTGGCATACGATGGGACACATGGAGTCCCCATTGCGGTGCCCCTGAGCTGGTGGAAGTACTTAGAGTCAAACAAAAAGAAATTATGCGTAAGGATGAAATTCAACAATCATAACAATGAAAATTGTTGTGTCCAGACATATGGGAACCCCTTTGAAACAAAAATTCTGAGTTGCATCAAGTCCACCCTGGTGTGGGATGGAGCTATATAGTGCTTCCACATCCAGGGTGGTGATTAGGGTACCGGGTTCTACAGTTATGACCTGGATTTGTCAAAGCAAATCCAGTGTCTCTTGTGAAGGAAGGTAGGGATGACACAAAAGGTCTCAAGATCTTGTCTATATAAAGGCTTGAATTTTGGGTAAGATTATCAATTCTAGATATGATTGGCCTACCTTTTAATGGGTTGAGTCCTTTGTGCACTTTGGGGAGTGCATGGAACGTTGACGTTCTTCAGGTATCGTTCAACATAAAGCGATATTCGGAATTGCTAATATATCGGCTTTCTTTCACTTGTTGGAGCAGATTTTTAAGGTCAATCAAATATTTCTGTGTGGGGTCGGCTTGTAATTTCACATAAGTCTCCTTATCGTCCAGGATGTGGGCGCACATCTGTATATATTGTTCTGTATCCATTAGAACCACGTTACCCCCCTTATCCGAGGGTTTAATAATCAATGTTTCATCATTTTTTAGTTTGTTGAGTGTGGAAAATTCATGTTTTGTCATATTCGGAAAGTGTTTCATTTTAGGCCGCAAGGCTTTTATATCTCTCAAAACTAGCCTTTCTAACAGATCCAGTTCTGGACAGTGGATTGTTGGAGGGGAGGACCTATTTGGTGATCTTAGATCTGTAAAGGGACCGGTCCCTGGTATTTATTTCTCCAGGGATTCAAGAATACATATCCCTTGCATATCGACTTGCGCTAGGCCTAATTCCTGAGCTTGTGTTTTATCTTTTTGTAGAAAAAACTTTTTCCAGCGTAATTTCCTGGTGAAGAGGGAGATGTCCTTCGTCCAGACGAACGAGTTATATTGGTTCGTCAGGACGAAGGACAGCCCCCTCTCCAGCACATCGCACTCCACTTTAGTTGGTTTGTGTCTAGAAAGATTGATTATTTGCATCTTGTCATGGGGCAATGTATCTGAGGTTTTATCCATCATGGTGTAGGTTGGTTCAATGGGCTCTGTGATCAACGTAGATTGTATGGGTCTTGGTTTCCCCCTCAAAAAATACTGAGAAATTCGTTGATCAAGAAAACCTTCTGGGGTTTGTCTAGGTCTACCTCGGCCGCGATATGTTCGACGTCCCCTATTTTGGCGAGGAGGGAGATAGGGTCTCTGGTTTCTAGAACCCTCGCTATCCGAGGGATCTGAATGAGAGGAGCTGGCTTCAGTTTCAGAGAAAGATTCGGCAGCAGAGTATGCTTTTTGTTCCCGAAAGTCCTGAAGATCTCGCATAAATGACTTGTACTTTCGCTCTTTAATATATTGAGTATATTTTTCAATTTGTTCTTGTAATGCTTTCTCTTTTGCAAAAAAAAACAAAAAAAAAACATATTTGGTATCGCTGCATCCGTAAAAGTCAGGTCTATCAAAGCAACGCATTATTTACCTCGCACGGTGAACATCATCAGAAAAGAAGAAAAAAGAATGCCAGAATTGCGCTTTTTTGGTCACTCCGTCTCCAAGAAAAAATGTAATGAAAAGCGATCAAAAAGTCGTATAATCTCCAAAATGGTACCAATAGAAACTGCAGGACACCCCTGTAAAAAAGTTATGTCTGCCAGAAGATGGCGGCAGGAAATAATTTAAAAAAAATTTAATATCTGAAAAAAAATAAAAGTAATACAGTAAAAAACAAACTATATAAATTTGGTATCGTAGTAATTGAACTGACCCATAGAATACAGTTATCCTGTCATTTTTGTTGCAGTGTGTAAAAACAAGACACACCCAAAGTTGGCAAAATTTCATTTTTTTTCGCATTTCACTCTAAGAATTGTGTTTAAGTTTTTCAGTATATTGTATAGTGCTGTAAAAAAATACAACTCGTCGAGCAAAAAAACAAGCCCTCATACATCTATGTCGATGGATAAATAAAAGAGTTATAATTTTTTAAAAGGGAGGAGGAAAAAACAAGCATGGAGAAAAAAAGGGCCGCGTCCTTAAGAGGTTAAAGGGAGTCGGCCAGCACCTTTGACCTCATAAACTACATTATGGGCCTCAAAAGTGAAAAAGCGAGGAACCTAGATTCTGGAGAGTTGCTTTTTATACTCATCAGCCCTCCATTTCAGTGCTGTGCCCCCCAAGAAATCAACACGCTCACTCTTTTCAAAAACCTATGAGCATGAGCTCTGCCATTCATCTCTGTCTTCTGAACAGAGTCACACTGAGTGTGTGCACTGATTTCACAGGGGCACAGCTCTGGACCAGGGGAGTATAAAAAGCAGTTCCTCAACACCCCTGTTCATGTAGTATATGGGGCTCAAAGGTGCTGACAGATTTACACTACCGTTCAAAACAATTTTGTGTTTTCCATGAAAAGTCACACTTATTCACCACCATGCGTTGTGAAATGAATAGAAAATAGAGTCAAGACATTGACAAGGTTAGAAATAATGATTTGTATTTGAAATAACATTGTTTTTACATCAAACTTTGCTTTCGTCAAAGAATCCTCCTTTTGCAGCAATTACAGCATTGCACACCTTTGACATTCTAGCTGTTAATTTGTTGAGGTAAGCTTGAGAAATTGCACCCCACGCTTCTAGAAGCATCTCCCACAAGTTGGATTGGTTGGATGGGCACTTCTGGCGTACCATACGGTCAAGCTGCTCCCACAACAGCTTCATGGGGTTCAGATCTGGTGACTGCGCTGGCCACTCCATTACCGATAGAATACCAGCTGCCTGCTTCTGCTGTAAATAGTTCTTGCACAATTTGGAGGTGTGTTTAGGGTCATTGTCCTGTTGTAGGATGAAATTGGTTCCAATCAAGCGCTGTCCACTGCGTATGGCATGGCGTTGCAAAATGGAGTGATAGCCTTCCTTATTCAGAATCCCTTTTACCCTGTACAAATCTCCCACCTTACCAGCACCAAAGCAACCCCAGACCATCACATTACCTCCACCATGCTTAACAGATGGCGTCAGGCATTCTTCCAGCATCTTTTCATTTGTTCTGCGTCTCACAAACGTTCTTCTTTGTGATCCAAACACCTCAAACTTGGATTCATCCGTCCACAACACTTTTTTCCAGTCTTCCTCTGCCCAATTTCTGTGTTCTTTTGCCCATCTTAATCTTTTTCTTTTATTGGCCAGTCTCAGATATGGCTTTTTCTTTGCCACTCTGCCCTGAAGCCCAAAATCCCGCAGCCGCCTCTTCACTGTAGATGTTGACACTGGTGTTTTGCGGGTACTATTTAATGAAGATGCCAGTTGGGTACCTGTGAGGTGTCTGTTTCTCAAACTAGAGACTCTAATGTGCTTATCTTCTTGCTTAGTTGTGCAACGCGGCCTCCCACTTCTTTTTCTACTCTGGTTAGAGCCTGTTTGTGCTGTCCTCTGAAGGGAGTAGTACACACCGTTGTAGGAAATCTTCAATTTCTTAGCAATTTCTCGCATGGAATAGCCTTCATTTCTAAGAACAAGAATAGACTGTCGAGTTTCAGATGAAAGTTCTCTTTTTCTGGCCATTTTGAGCGTTTAATTGACCCCACAAATGTGATGCTCCAGAAACTCAATCTGCTCACAGGAAGGTCAGTTTTGTAGCTTCTGTAACAAGCTAGACTGTTTTCAGATGTGTGAACATGATTGCACAAGGGTTTTCTAATCATCAATTAGCCTTCTGAGCCAATGAGCAAACACATTGTACCATTAGAACACTGGAGTGATAGTTGCTGGAAATGGGCCTCTATACACCTTTGTAGATATTGCACAAAAAACCAGACATTTGCAGCTAGAATAGTCATTTACCACATTAGCAATGTATAGAGTGCATTTGTTTAAAGTTAGGACTAGTTTAAAGTTATCCTCATTGAAAAGTACAGTGCTTTTCCTTCAAAAATAAGGACATTTCAATGTGACCCCAAACTTTTGAACGGTAGTGTACTTTAAAAGGAATCACAAATACAGAAAAGCAGGTGTGATAGCCTCAGATGTATATCCTTACAGTTTTCAATTTATAGGAAAGCCCATTTTAATTCTCTAGCGTTCCTATGAATAGTAACCCTGAAGAATAATTATACACTAGCATTGATCATGAGTCACAAATCTCTGTGCTATTTTGAGTACAAGTAGCATAGTAAAACGCACACAATTATTTTGGGCACATGGATGTTATATGAATGGATGTGTAACGTCCTGTAACGACCGAGACACGAGGCACACGTTGAGGAGATGGCGGGGGTAGAGATGTCACTTGTCATGGTGCCTCTACCAAACTCCTCCCCAGAGGGACGTGTATAGCCTGAGCCAAGGCTCCGCTAGCCCTCTTCCAGGCAACGCTGGGACAGTGGTTATCTGTATAGATGTGTAGTGGACTGAAGCAGTTGTCACTCGTGACGCCACCATTCCTTCACACTGTGGGTTGTCCGGCGGAAAATAATAGAGTCCACACATGATTATAATGAATTCCTCAATCACTGGGAACGGGCAGTGACTGGAACTTTACTTCTTTAAGGCAACTTTCACACACCAGTGCAGGAAGAAAAATTCAGCAAGGTGAGGGAGGAGAACACAGGATGACACCAGGTCCACAGTCCTGGGAAATTGTATGCAATAATAAAATATGCTGCACTTACCTATTAATTCCTTCCTTGTTCTTGCTGTACCCCAATGAGGTCAATGATTGGCTGCAATGGTCACGTGTTGTCATGACATTATCACTGTAGTCTAGTAACCGGAGACCCACAGGAAACACTAAAGTGGCACCATGTGAACTAGGTGGGATCACATCACTTTTTGGGTGTATTTAATTTGATACGGTATATTATAGAGTTGCATATCTTTCTATTACCTAATTATTATGCCCTATTAAAAAAGAAACAAAATAACAGAAATTGTATTCTGATCCGTGTTTCACAATGTTTCGGTCAAATACCAGTTGTACAATAGGAAACTTCATTTCACAGAACAATCTCTCAACGGATGTATAGGAATGCTCTAATTAAATAGAAACTGAAGCTGAACAAAGTCAGCAGGAAGTCTGTTGTCACTGGAGGCCATTGTCTTCCTTTGTTGCTGAGTTGGCATGCTATTGATTTTCCTGGAACCCAGTAATGTATTATTACATAAGAACTGCAAACACGTTTTATACTCTTACAATTGTGTGTACACTAGAAATTGCCAATGTAATTATGGAGGAACAGCACATAAGTGTCATTATTGATTTACTTCACAAAGTTTTAAAAAAACACCAACATCTCGCACACCAACAACTACAAGAACACTATGGGATATTGTAGAGAAAACAAATATATGATCAAACTTAAAGGGAACCTGTCACCAGCTTGATGCTGCCTAATCTGCAGGGGCAAACACAGTACTGGCATGTTTAATTCTGCAGTGTTTCAGAAAAAAAAACATACTTTAAAAAGCTGCTGAGAATGAAGTTAGGAGTCACAGGGGTCCGGCTTTTCTCTGCCCAGATGGGCTATGACAAATCTCTGTCTGTTTGGCTACATTGACAGGTCTCTCTCTATGCACAATCTGGATGGAGAGAAGCAAGCAGCACACCACCCCCGTGACTCCTCTTAGTGGCTTTTCAAATTATCACTTTTTTTGCAGCATCTCAATATAAAACCTATAGGGCTGCTTCACACTGGTGAGAAAATCGTGCAAGATTTGTGCGCTGCGAGACACACGAATATGAAACCCATTCTTTTGAATAGGTTCATTCCCATTAGCAATGTTTTCCTGCATGGCACCACGATGCGATGCTATGCAGGAAACAAATCACAGAATGTTCTATCATTCTGCGACATCACCCATTGTTTTCAATAGCACCGGCCCTATTAAAAGCAAAGGGAGGACTCTGCAATCCTGTGCCGCAGCTGGGACAGTCGCAGCAGGGGAATCCTTTCATCCCTACAGTGATGCAGGGCTGTTTTTACATGAAAACGACTCGAATCCACCGGGCTTTCACATGGTGGCAAATGCGATATGGCCCTCGACAGTGTGAAGGACTCCTTAGGCTGCTTTCACACGGGTGCGATTTTGTAGCAATGCAACAGTGCTACAAAACGCATGTATGTGAAGCCCATGGTTTCCTTCAAATTAGCAATGTTTTGTCTGATGCTATGTTGCAAGAAAAAAAATTGCGGCATGCTCTATACTGCTGCGATTTGCAATGTTTTGTAGCCCATGTGTCCTTGTTTATCGCATCGCATAGCATTTGCGATTTTCATGTGATGCAATGCGATTTTAACATTAGAAAGTCCTATTACCTTTCTCGTGATAAAATCGAGTGATTTTATTGTGCAGGAAAATGGCGGGTAGCAGCGACGCCATGCAAGATTTCTGGTGGTGTTTTTCTCAGTGTAGGTGTATTTTTTGAGACCATTGGGTTTTTTTTATGGATGGCATGTGTTTTTTCTGTTTACTTTTTTTTTCTATGGAGAAGCCTATGGAAAAATGACAAAAAGACAAACATGCAGCTTGCTGAAAAAAGCCACACAAAGCACGGTGTGTCGTTTATTCCATCAGATAACAACTGGCTGCATTTTTTATTTTGCTGCAAAAAAAATGTGCTCGGAAAAATGCCACTAAAAATGTGGCAATTTTCTGAAAAACAGTGCATCAAACCACATGTAAGCAGTTGCATAACTAGATCAGAAGAGACAATCAGGGTTGCCAACTGTCCAGAAATTCTTGTACAATTGAGAAAAATAGGGCACTTTTTTCCATTGTTCGTGACAAAAAGATAGATGTGTCTGTGATTTTTTTGAGCCTGCTAGTACTTGAGCGGGTTAATATGATTGTAATTCTTGTCATTTTACCAATCACAGTAAATACCGGTAATGATCATATCAATATATGTCCTCGCACCATGTATCACTTCCAGTCTTTCTCATTCAGTTTATTTTTCCAGTGTGTCCTAAAAAAAACATTGGATGTCCATGAATGAGTTTTGCATAACTTCTCCAGAAAAAAAGAAAAATTCAGGTTGGCAACCTAAGAGACAACATACGTATGTCCAAAGAATGTCACTTTAGTAGTGACACAAAGTGGCTGCCAGTACTGGTGAGACTGTATGTGGGCACTGAAAAAGGACACAATGATTATACAATCTATGTAAAAAAAAGTCAAGCACCTAGAAGGAGTTGTCATTTTGCTGTAAAACTCGGCATGCAGTTACATCTCAGGCAGGTATGGAAATGATGAGAGTTGTGGCATGAACTGTCTTGTCACCTGAGGCCCTAAAAGTGGTTACCCCCTTGGCTCTCAGAGGCTCTCAGAGACTCTGTGTGTGTAGTGAGTAGGAAAGATAAAAATGGAGAGTGGAGCAAGACCCGGTGAGAGGGGTGAAATGATTCTGGAATAAAAAGTGTTTCGAATGATGGAGGTGCTGCCAACCAGATAGCGCTCCATAAAGGTGGGCGTGAGTACAGTGAAAGAGAATATGATGCAATACTGGTAGTGAAGGTGCAACACTCTAAGCTAGTTGAAAGCTAAAGGTCCAAGAGGCGATAGTGAAAGCACTTCTTTTAAATTTAACAACATAGAGAACCAGCAAGTAAATATGCGTTTTGGGGTTGAGCCCCTTCGTCAGTTCGCCTGGATTAAACACGACAGGATGCATGGGGGTGATACAATTCCAAAGGTTTTTGGATATGTCAGAGGTCCTGTATGTGGCAGGGAGACAGGGAGGGAAGAGGTGCTTCAGTGTGTAGTGACCTACTTTTTCACATATGTAGAGCTTGTTGACCACTAGACGCCTCTATGATGCAATCAAATAGATTTTGCCCAGTGAACTGAATTTGAGAGACACAAACTACTGGAATGTGAAAAGCTGGATGGTCGTATTGACGAACTGTCCACCACCTAGGCCGTTCTGGCCAGACTGCTAGAAGGTGTTGAACCAGTGGATGCATGAAGGCAGATACACACGGGCTCAGTACTCTCTCAACAGACCACCAGTAGAGTGGATCGTCTGATCGTCCGACAAGCACGAGCAGCTCCAACTGTTTTATTGTCTGCCAACCAGAGACAGGTAGCACCATCGTTACGGACCCCGTGTATATCAGAACCATTTCCATTTGTATAGAACAGTTGGTCACCCCTACTAGTGGTACGAGGGACAATGACAGCTCAGCGATATGTTCAGGACATCCTGCAGCCACATGTGTTCCTCTCATGGCGGCTTCCAAGAAGTATTTATCAGCAGGATAATGCTCAGCCGCACACACAACTAGTGTATAACAGGGATGTCTCCACAACATTGTCACACTGTGGCTGCCCGGTCACCAGATTTATCTCCAATAGAACATGTATGCGACCATCTGGGATGCCAACTTTGACAGCCTACAAGTCTGCACGATCTAGAGGCTGTTACAACAAATGTGGAGCAATATGCCGCAGAATACCAGAACCTGTGTGCCTACATGTATGCAACAGGGTATTACAGCCTCCACGCCCATATATATGACATCTTTTATTCAAGCTAGTGGCGGTACAACAGGGTGCTAGAGGCGGTACAACAGGGTACTAGAGCCTACATGCCCAACTGTATCACATCTTGTATCCAAGCTGGAGGTGGTACAACAGGGAACTAGAGCCTCCATGCCCAACTGTATCACATCTTGTATCCAAGCTAGAGGCGGTACAACAGGGTACTAGAGCCTACATGCTCGCCTGTATCACATCTTGTATCCAAGCTGGAGGTGGTACAACAGGGAACTAGAGCCTCCATGCCCAACTGTATCACATCTTGTATCCAAGCTAGAGGCGGTACAACAGGGTACTAGAGCCTCCATGCTCGCCTGTATCACATCTTGTATCTAAGCTAGAGGCGGTACAACAGGGAACTAGAGCCTCCATGCCTGTCCGTATCACATCTTGTATCAAAGCCAGAGGAGGTACAACAGGGTACTAGAGCCTCCATGCTCGCCTGTATCACATCTTGTATCCAAGCTAGAGGAGGTACAACAGGGTACTAGAGCCTCCATGACCGCCTGTATCACATCTTGTATCCAAGATAGAGGTGGTACAACAAGGTACTAGAGCCTCCATGCTCGCCTGTATCACATCTTGTATCCAAGCTAGAGGCGGTACAACAGGGAACTAGTGCCTCCATGCTCGCCTGTATCACATCTTGTATCCAAGCTAGAGGCGGTACAACAGGGTACTAGAGCCTCCATGCTCGCCTGTATCACATCTTGTATCCAAGCTAGAGGCGGTGCAACAGAGTACTAGAGCCTCCATGCTTGTCCGTATCACATCTTGTATCCAAGCTAAAGGTGGTACAACAGGGTACTAGAGCCTCCATGCTTGTCCATATCACATCTTGTATCTAAGCTAGAGGTGGTACAACAGGGTACTAGAGCCTCCATGCTTGTCCGTATCACATCTTGTATCTAAGCTAGAGGTGGTACAACAGGGTACTAGAGCCTCCATGCTCGCCTGTATCACATCTTGTATCCAAGCTAGAGGCGGTACAACAGGGTACTAGAGGCTCCATGCCCGCTGGTATCACATCTTGTTACCAAGCTAGAGGCGGTACAACAGGGAACTAGAGCCTCCATGCTCGCCTATATCACATCATGTATCCAAGCTAGAGGCGGTACAACAGGGTACTAGAGCCTCCATGCTCGCCTGTATCACATCTTGTATCCAAGCTAGAGGCGGTGCAACAGAGTACTAGAGCCTCCATGCTTGTCCGTATCACATCTTGTATCCAAGCTAAAGGCGGTACAACAGGGAACTAGAACCTCCATGCTTGTCCGTATCACATCTTGTATCTAAGCTAGAGGTGGTACAACAGGGTACTACAGCCTCCATGCTCGCCTGTATCACATCTTGTATCCAAGCTAGAGGTGGTACAACAGGGTACTAGAGGCTCCATGCCCGCTGGTATCGCATCTTGTTTCCAAGCTAGAGGCGGTACAACAGGGTACTAGAGCCTCCATGCCCGCCTGTATCACATCTTGTATCCAAGCTAGAGGCAGTACAACAGGGTAGTAGAGCCTCCATGCTCGCCTGTATCACATCTTGTATCCAAGCTAGAGGCGGTACAAGAGGGAACTAGAGCCTCCATGCTCGCCTGTATCACATCTTGTATCCAAGCTAGAGGCGGTACAACAGGGTACTAGAGCCTCCATGCTCGCCTGTATTACATCTTGTATCCAAGCTAGAGGCGGTACGACAGGGTACTAGAGCCTCCATGCTCGCCTATATCACATCTTGTATCCAAGTTAGAGGCGGTACAACAGGGTACTAGAGCCTCCATGCCCGCCGTATCACATCTTGTATCCAAGGTAGAGGCGGTACAACAGGGTACTAGAGCCTTCATGCCCGCCTGTATCACATCTTGTATCCAAGCTAGAGGCGGTACAACAGGGTAGTAGAGCCTCCATGCTCGCCTGTATCACATCTTGTATCCAAGCTAGAGGCGGTACAAGAGGGAACTAGAGCCTCCATGCTCGCCTGTATCACATCTTGTATCCAAGCTAGAGGCGGTACAACAGGGTACTAGAGCCTCCATGCTCGCCTGTATTACATCTTGTATCCAAGCTAGAGGCGGTACAAGAGGGAACTAGAGCCTCCATGCTCGCCTGTATCGCATCTTGTATCCAAGCTAGAGGCGGTACGACAGGGTACTAGAGCCTCCATGCTCGCCTATATCACATCTTGTATCCAAGTTAGAGGCGGTACAACAGGGTACTAGAGCCTCCATGCCCGCCGTATCACATCTTGTATCCAAGGTAGAGGCGGTACAACAGGGTACTAGAACCTCCATGCCTGCCTGTATCACATCTTGTATCCAAGCTTGAGGCGGTACTACAGGGCACTAGAGCCTCCCTTCAAGGGGTCAGTTTTCTGCAGTAATTTCTCCTCTTGCTCTGATCTTGTAATCACTGAGATGGACACACACAACTGTATGATAAAACGCAGTGTTTTACCGAGATATGGAGTGGCATATCACTGCGTATGGTCATTTCTTGCCTGCACATGACAGTGTATCACACGCACCATGTCAAGCACTGCCTTTCTGGCTTCTTTTCCCCCAAACCTTCCTTCTATTGTCTATTAGCAGCCTTGTGTAGAAGCACCGCACATGCGCAATGTAATATCGTATGGACCATGTTTCCGTACGCGCCTATAAACAATAGGGCTCTATCGCCCGTAATATGCTGTGATCTGGAACACGTTGTGTTGTTTTTTACGCACATATTATATGCAAGCAATATTTGCGAGGGGAACAGCGAAAATCAATTTATTTAAATTGCTACGATTTACCACATATTATGCAATTCACATGCGCTGGTGTGAGCCGGCCTATCTTATACCCCCGGTACCATCACACATAGAAAGTCATGACAGCTCCATGTGGGTGCTGGGTGTTTATAGACAATGAGGGTATATTTCTGCTGTGCCTTTACTTCTTTTTACTTTTTAGGTGACCCCAGCCTGCCATGTATGAGGCAGCCTGTAAACACCCTGAGCACATAGCACTGTTTGCACATCCTGGCACATGATACCGGTGTGAGGCTCCGAGCGGCTGACATCAGCCTGTGTGTCTCCTCAGCCGGCCGCTCCCGCCCTACTCCCATGGCTCCGCCCACTGCACCGCACGGCGGGGGTCACAGCTCTGCCTCCCGCAGCAGGTGGAGGAGTCGTGGAGACTGTCAGCATGCCAGGTGTGTATGTTGTGCCATGTGCCGGGGTGCACTGCTGCAGAGAGGAAATGCCAGAAGTCCCTGCATGATCACAGTGCACGGAGACAGCAGGCACACACCAGGTTGGCACCATCTTGGATAAGGTGAACCTGCTGCCCCTCACCTGGCACGGGGAAGTGCTTGAGGCCATAGTGTGTACTTGGGGTGCTGGTTTCTATTTATGGTGTATTAGGTGTGAATTAATGGGAGGGGGATCCCTGTGTCCAACTTTGCTACTTTTTAGAAGTTTCCTAGTACTAACTGATACTTATATGTTTTGCTGCAGTGACGGTAAAGTGGGCAGGGGGCACGCTGCAGACCCACAGGTGTCCTCTGATGTATATAAAGCCCTTGTGTAAACAAACAGTAACTTGTTACATTGTATATTATGTCATGCAGAAGTCCTATTTTGTGTAACTCTCTGTTTCTGCACACAGGGCAGACGCCACCAGCTGCAGCGGGTTGTAGATTTTGCAAAAAGTAGCAAATAAGGCTCAGTTTTTTTTCCTTTCCACTGTGAAGACATTTTGGGATGGCTTGTCCTGTGTCTCCTGGTCACCCCACCCATCCTGCCAAGGAGCAGAGGTGACGTGTGTGAACGCAGGCTGCCGCAGGTGGAAGGACTGGAGGCGGCACTCTTCTTCTTCACTTGCTCCTCAAGTCACTGAGAAAAAGTTACCAGACCAGTTCCAACCATTGTGAGCTGAAAGAAGGGGAGAGTAAATAAATGTGTCGGCTCAGGAGAGAGGACGGAATCATGGAAAGCGCTTTACTTCCTCCCTGCCGCTGTGAATAGTCCATTCCCGGAACTTTTCAGTGGAGGAAAATAGGACTGCAGCGGTATGGATATTGTCTTAGGATGACATGAGTACTAAAGCCATGTCTGCACAGGAAAATGGGGAGGAACTCCTCTATGATGAATTGGATGATGAGAGTGGTGTTTTTGTTAACAGCACTCAGCCCGACTCTGGGGGCACACAAAACTTGAATTCGTGGCCCAATAGTCACCCAGTTGTGGTCTGGCCACTACCGTCTCCTGAGGATAGTGAGGCACAGACGCTTGCTAGTGAGAACTCAAGTGGAAGAGGGAGCACTGATGGGGCCAACTGTAATGATCCCCAAGAAGTCCGCAGCCGCACATCATCCCTGGTGAATGGTTTACTCACAGAGCTCTATGACTCTTATCGGAACGGGGCCGGGTCTGCGCTTGGCCTGTACCATGACAGTGTGGACAGCTCGACGGAAGCGTCCGGGTCCGATGCCTTTCTTAGTAGGAGTAACCCCGAGTCCGGATTCCTGCTAGAGCTGTCGGAGAAGCAGAGCCGCAGGCACCAAATACAGTTCCTGGGGCAGAAAGGTAAGAATGTATCACCTCCTGTGGCAGATTGCACAGAAAATAAATGCATTTTTAAGCCGGTCTCGCATGTTGCATTTGGTGACTTTTTTCCCCCCACTGTAACACATTTGCATCATCCTAAGGGCTCATGTCCATGATCGTTTTTTTTTCACAGCGTATTGTGCATGCGTTGCACGGCCGCATGATATATGGTGAATAGAGTCAATGAAAGGCAATGGACTTGCATTGATCTATGTGTGTGTAGACACTGCGTGTTAAAATGCACGAGAAATAGATCACAGCATGCTCTATTTCTCTGCGTACCATACAGCGAGAGCCCTATACATTTGTATAGGCAGTGTATGCAAACTGTCCATATGCAATATGTTACGTATTTACAGTGTTTTTAATACTCCATACCGATTATAAAAGAGCGAGGGGAAAAAAAAAGTCTCACTGCGAATGTTTGTGTGCGTGAGAGATGCGGAGACCCACAGCGTTTTACCAATACATTCGTAGACAGGAAGCCTCAAGGCCGGGCTCACGTGAGCGTAATTTCATTGCGTGTTATAATGTATAATACATGGTAAATGGGGGCAATAAAAAGTACATTGATTTTCATTGATTCATACACAGTTACATAAGTTACACAGCCCCCAAAAAAGAACAGAACGTTCTATTTTACCACATATTACGCGTCATAGAGCCCTATTGTTCTCTTGGTGTGTGATAAATGCTGTACATACGTAATTATATTGTGTTGCGTTGTTCTTATGCAACGTTGCTAAGCGTCAGAGATGGAAATGAGAGTAAAAAAAGTCAAACTACGCATGTCAGCGTGCGTGAAATATGCTATGCTGCACAGTCAAAAATCGCTGTCTACGCCGGCTCACAAAGCGATTAAACGCTGCGTTATAACTGCAGCATTTTACCACACACCTGCGTGAGCCCGGACCGACTTTTTTCTAATATCTAATCTGTCTTCTTCCTTACAGTTTCGCATTGCTTCTAGTCTTTCCTTGTGCAAATGAGAATAGGGCTGATCCCTCTGCACTGTGACAGCCCTTCAGATATTTGTAGATGGCATTAAGGCCTCATGTCCACGGGCCCGCACGGTTTCCCCGTGAAGAATCCCACAGCGGATTACTCCCAGCTCACAGACATGAGCCCAAAAAATACATTATACTCACATGTCTGGACGCTGACGAGTTCTTGTCTCTCGCGGCCGGATCCTCTCTCTTCTGCACAGCGGATGTGCTTGAGACTCCTGCTTCTGCGGTCCGTGGCATGGACGCGGTGACAACTACGGAAGTGTTGTGGCTCCCATTAGCTTCAATGTAAGCCGTGGGAGCTGTCCGTACAAGAAAACTGCGTAAAAATGGAGCATGCTGCGGTAGTTTTCCCGCTCGTGCGATCCGCACACTGGGGGAAAATGACATCCACAGGTATTTAATTACCTGCGGGTGCCCAATTATTCCGTATGGGCGTTGATCACACGTGTGGGAGACCCGTGCAGATTTTGTAAATTGATTTATGCCATGGGCATGAGACCTGAGTTTCCTCTTAACCTTCTTTTTTGCAAGCTAAACATTCCCAGATCCTTTAACCGTTCCTCATAGAACATGATTTGCAGACCGCTCACCATCTTGGTAACTCTTCTCTGAACTTGTTCCAGTTTGTCTTTGTCTTTTTTAAAGTGGGGTGCCCAGAACTGGACACAGTATTCCAGATGAGGTCTGACTAAGGAAGACTAGAGGGGGATACTTTTTCACATGTGCTGCTTAGCCCAATTCCTCCCATTCTGTATGTCCTTTTTTCATTTTTCTTGCCCAGATGCATTTCTCCCTGTTAAATACCATTCCGGCTGCTGGCAGTTTATGAACAGGTTAGATATAATTACGCGGGATAGTTATTAATCGTGCTGGTTAAATATTAATTCTACAATATGGATGGTATCTAAAGACCTCACACACTAAACTGAGGCAGAATTATCATGGAGGTTTTTGACTGCATCAAAAATGGAAGTGTCAGGATGAAGAATGTCATGTAATAAGGTATAAGCGGAGCCGCTACTAGTACAGGTGTAGCCGGGTCTGGAGAGTCTGACCTCCTTGTCATATGCAGTCCACCTTTTTTTCTCTTTTTATATTTCCCAATGGCGTGTATACACACCGCCCATACGTAATCACATTGCATATGGCCGCACGTATATACACACCCATAGAGAACAATGGGCTCTCATATACGCTGCAAATAGAATATGGTGCGTTTTTTTGCTCTTGCATATTAGACAATTCCAACACACTAATGTGTGTTGGAATTGTCTAATTCCAAGAGTAAGGCTAAGTAAGGCAATGTAATTGATTGCCTGCGAGTTACCACGTATCATGCGGGCGTACAGCGCACGCGTAATACCCAGTAATCATACGCCCGTATGAGCTTGGCTTAAGGCTGTATTCACGCAGGTGATTTTCATGGGTGAATTCTGTCACATTGCGAGATGGACAGAACTTGCACGTGAAAAGTAGCCATTTTTTCCAGTGGGTTAACACGCAAACTATTTTTCTCTTGGGCCAATAGTCCAAGATGGAATAAACCACAGCATGTCATCTTATCTTTATGCGATTCTTAAAGAATTACCCATTTTCTATGGAAGTGTAAAAAAAAAATAGCATTGCATGTGATTGCCATATGTTTGTCATGCAGGTTACTTTGGGGACCACCTGAAGAAAAAAAAAGAACTAGGAAGTGCAGAGAAAATCACATGTAAATCTGATGCAAAATGCATCACTCATGCATGAAAATCACATGTAACATGGCAGTGAAAACGGTTAGTTTCACTGACCTACATCGTACTGAACGTGTGAGGTACCCGTGGATGCGAGGAGTTTTTTAGAGCAGTAAAGTAGAGATCTCCGGCCTGGCTTTCAGGTAGACTGCTTTCACTAACTGCTGCATTTAGGTGAAAGATGGAGAAGTAGTCGCATATCCTGTGGATATGCCATAAACGTCTGCACTGCGAATACTTCTTTTAAGTGTCGTTTTTGCATCCAGCATTTTTTTTTAAATGCATATTTTTCTTTTAGCCCTTTCATGACTAGCGCCATACATATAAGGCATAAGTAAGGTGTTACTGTATACCTGGGCTCGGCGTTAACTAGGATTGCGTCCGCTAATACTTTAGATGCTGATGTAAAAAAAATTTTCTGACAGTGTTCACCATGTATGATAAATATTATGTTAGATCAGACTTTTACAGATGTGGTTATACCAAATATATTTTAGTTTTGCTTTTTTTATTATAAATACGGCTAAAGGTTTTTTTTCCATAGCTTTCATAGCCTTCTTTACAGAAAAAAAATAAAAAATTAAAAAGAAATTCAAAGTCGAGTGAAATGGGGAGAAAAAAAGAATTCTGACATCTTTGGAGGGGGGGGGGGCTTGTTTTTATGGCGTACATGCGGCACATAACTTTATTCTGTGGGTCAGCACAATGATTACTATGATACCAAATTAACTTTTTTTTTTTTTTTTTTGCTGTACTGCTTTTAAAATATAGAATATCTTAGGAAAAAAATCAAATTATTTTCAGCCACCATCTTCTGACAGCCATAACTTTTTTAAAAAATTTTTTTAATTTTTCTGTTGACATAGTTTTGCAAGCGCTTGTTTTTTGCGGGAAGTCCTGTAGTTTCTTTTGGTACCACTTTGGAGTACATACATACGACTTTTTGACTGCTTTTTATTACATTTTTTATTGGAGATGAGGTGACCAAAGAAGCGCAATTATGGCTTCTTATTTTCTTCTGACGACGTTCACCATGTAAGGTGAATAATAATAATAGTTATCCTATAGATAGATCACACTATTATGGATGTAGCAATATCAAATATGTCTTATGTTTTTTTTGTTTGTTTTTTTTAAAATTTAGATTCTTTTATTATAAAAATGGGTATTTTTAAAAATATTTTTATTACCCCTTTATTACCCCCCCCCCCCTTTTTTTTTAACTGTTTTTTTTTTTTTTGTTTATTAGTACCGATAGGCGACAGGAGCTTGTCATGGTTTTATCACTCCCACAATGTTATGTAATACTACAGCATTATATTATACCGCGATCTGACAGGCAAACTATCAAGCCATGCCTGCAGTTCTCTGTTTGTGGCCTCAGACCTAGTTCAAAGTATGGCCAATACAAATATTTGCAGGTGTAAGGGCCCGAGACTGCTTCCGCCCGCCCCACATCCATTCACAGTAAACAGGCAGTCATTCATAGATGAACAACTGTCTGTTTACAAGGGCCGATCATTGTTTGATTTTTATGCCTGCCTCATCTGAACGATGAACAAATGATTGTTGCTAGTGCAGATGGTGCCGGCATTTACACGGAACGATGTTGTTCACAGTCCCACCATCCAGCGAGAATCTGAGCCATAATTGTTCAGTGTAAAGCAGCTGCCTGTGGGGTGAGGGGAAGTAACTGAAGCTCCACAAACCAAGGACAGTTCAGAATATGCAATAACTACTCTCTGGCTCTCCCCACACATCGTGCCACCCTGGGATTGTGGCCTACTGGCTGCTGGTGGGTTTTTGTGAATTTAAAAAAAAAAACCAAACAGTAAAATGTAAAAATGACAGTGTGTGTTTACGGTCCCAGACATTGTTTGAAGTTGTGAATCTGGCCAATACAGATTACTAGCATACGTGATGCAACTACCAGGGGTTTTCTGCAAACTACAAAGCTAGCTAAAAAGTTAAGTAAAACCTAAAGACAAAATGAAAACCTAAAGAAAATAAAGGGTGGGTGACCTGTTGGTCATGGTGGTAGTAGTAAAGGACGGGCCAAATTGGCATGTCAAGTGGTTTCCACTGAAGCATGAGCTCCACGTTCTACAGGAAGTGAAGCAAGCCGGCTGCTATCCTGCAAAAGGGGTTCTACATGTCTTTTGCATGAGCAGTACACAGAACAGGTCGTAAAATGAATGATAAAACATGCCTCAACTACCGCCACCTCCTCTTCCTCCCAGCTGCACACACATGGCAGTCAGCCTGCACTACTTGGCCACGAGCATGCCCCCTCTACCTCACCCCATGCCAAATGCCCCGCACACTCTAAAGCAGTCCACATAGATTTAGCAGCTGTTTGATCCAAAAAATTTTTTTTCCTTTTAACCACCAGTTAGAATTTTTTTTTGAGTTTTCCTATACATTAAACTAAATGGTACCACTGAAAAATACAAATTGTACTGCAAAAAACATAACTTATTTTTCTGCATACATAGTTATGGTTTTTTTTTGTTTTGAAGTTTGAATGGAAAAATGAAAAAGGGCTGCAATGCTAAAGGGTTAAAAGCTGCAGCGAGATGTTGGTTCAAAGTCAATAGAGAAGTATAAAAGTACTATAGTGTGTGTGTCTTCTGTTGGTGTTTTTTCTTGTTGTTTGTTTAGTATTTTTTGTCAGCTTGCTTTAAGCCGGTCTCACATGACTGGGTTTGAATTTCAGAATCTGCCATTGTCACCTGCACGGACGATCAGCGGCATTCTGCAGACATTCAAACAATAGAACATTCGCACATCCGCCCACATGAGCGGACAGCGATTTACGATTTTCCAGTCACGGAAATAAAATTGCAGCATGTTCTATTTTGGTGTGGACCCGCGGCCCAGTACAGATAGGTCGTGGGTACCCGTGTCATCACCTAGCAACCGCGCGAGAAAAAGATTATTTTATTAATTTTTAAAAAATCTGTACGGCACATGTCTGAAGGTGGCTTGCTGTGACCATCCACAATACAAGAATTGAAAGGTACATGCGGACGCCAGCCGGGGACAGGGACGGATTCCGCTGCAGGCTCCCGCATGCGGAATCCGACACGTCTGTGTGAGACCGGCCATAAATGTGGCTTTTCATACATTTTCTCCAGGGTTGTGGAGTCAAAATCCGTTTTTGAGTTGGAGTGAGACGGTAGAAATGTATCGGTTGCAGCTTTAAAAGAAAAATCTATTACTTATTATGTAATAAGTCTGATTTTACTACAATAAATTTGTTAGTACTAATTCTACATGAGCCATTTATCAGGGAGTTGGAAGTTTCATTTGCTGATTTTAACCCCCCCCCCCCCCCCCCTCCAACCCCCTGCTGTAGATTTCCCATGGGCTTGGAAAAGACACATGTAAAAAATAAACCGTCAGCCAATAATGCTTGTAAGAAATGCATTCAATTCATGGAGTTTCTTTTACAAACCAAAAAACACAGCAGAAAAGTGTGACTGCAATAAATATATAATCCTGATGTGTAAATGGTAAAGGATGGCTTCTTCTATATACAGGCGTCTACAGCTGCAACAATCAGTCATCAGGGATAAGCCCGCAGTAGTATTTGCACAAGGGCAGAAGACAAATGGCACAGTATTTTTAAAAGGTGTCTCTTAGTTGTGTGTAAATAAAGCTACTTCACCTATCCGGTGGGCATGCCATAAATGTCTATAATAGGAGTAACCTTCTAGAGCGAATCTGTCACCATATTTATGCTGCTGTACTATTGCGAAGTGGGCTAATGAGCTTTGCCTATGCTATTACAAGTGCCTGCTTTATTACATAGCTGGCACCCTGCACAACTCTGATCCCGGTCTTGGCAAGCGCAGGAGAAATTGCAGCATGCTCCATTTTTGTGCCGGCTTCGCATGGACTGCTTACATTGAAGTCAATAGAAGTCGTTTGATCCGTAGCCCATCGGCAATTATTATTGTGGGCAGGCCGCAGATTCCGCCTAGCGACGCCGCGGGGGAAAAAGATTAAACAAAAAAATCTAATATCTGTATTGCGCATGTCAGACGGCGACTCTAGTGGACTATCCACAGTACAAACGTAGTAGACGAGAGAGGTACATGCGGATGCAGCTGCTGCCAGGATCGGATTCCGCATGCCGAATCTGCCGCATGCATGCGGCCTTATAATGCCTTCACATTGCAATCGCGAAATCACTGCGTTTTTTTTTTTTTATATAATGCAAATGTCAATACGACTTTCTAAAGTTAAAAACGCTTCGTACACAAATCGCAGGTTTGTGCTCTGCGATTCTTGGGCGATGCTTTTTTTTAACAGAAAGTCCTATTGGCATTCACAATAAAAAAAAATGCAGCTATATCACGTTCACAAGTGTGAAGGCTCCCTTAGATAAACTTATTGAAAAAGAGACGTTTTGGTATCTTCGCAATTGTAGCAACCTGCAGAATAAAATTATGTCATTTATAACTGTACTGTGGATGCCATAAAACAAGAAAAAAGTTGGAAGTGCTGTGGTCTTTCACCCTGTGCTGTAATTTTTAAACTAAATTATAATCTTATGTTGCCATTAAAAAGTCTTGCATTTGAAATATGGAGATAGATGTAATTTTTCTTACAACAACAATATTGCGTAACATCAAATTAATTACAAAGGTTTACGCTGCACAAGACCGCGTGCGTGAGGTACGTCAGGCGCAGTGCACTCGCTGCCATATGCGTTCTCAGGTGGGTCACACAGACCAGTAAAATGCTGCATGACCCGTGCAGCGTTGATGTACATGCTCATGTGAATGAGCCCAAAGAATGCATTCAAAACCAGAAGTGTTAATAGTTCATTTTTATCAATTAACAGAGTGCAAAGTGAAGGAACCAAAGATAAACCTAAATCAAATCAATATTTGGTGTGACCGCCCTTTATCTTCAAATCAAAATCAATTCTTCACACTTGCACACAGGTTTTGAAGTCACTCAGCAGAGAGCTTGTTGCAAACATCTTGGAGAACTAACCACTGATCTTCTGTGGATGTAGACTTGCTCAAATCATTCATAAATTCCCAGACAGACTTGAAGATCTTGAGATCAGAGCTCTATGGGTCTATATCATCACTTCCAGGACTTCTAGTTCTTTACTCTGAAGATGGTTCTTAATGACATTAGCAGTATGTTTGGGGTCAATAAGGCACCTTATATTTTTGAAAAAGGACTTCTTAATTTGCAGCATTTTATCTACACCTTTCACACAGTACTGTATACACTTTTTGTAAAATAAAAAAAACAATTTCTGTCAAACTCGGCATGCAGTTACATCTCAGGCAGGTATGTAATTGATTAGAGTTGTGGTGTGATTGATGAACAGATTTGCCACCTGAGGCCCTAAAAGTTGTTCCAGCTGTGGCCTATAAAAAGGCTCTCAGAGAGGACTTGAATGGAATCCCTATACCAGAATCCTATGGCCTCTGCAGGGGTAAACTGAATCTTCTCAACCTCATTCCCCGTAAGAAATGGCACTCGACAGGGTTGCCCACTATCTGCCTTACTTTTTGCCTTATACTTAGAACCCCTGTTGAGAACCATCAGAACTAATCCCAACATCACAGGTCCCCCAGATTGACAAAAAGGAGGTCAAAATAGCTGCATATGCAGATGACCTTTTGCGTTTCATAACTAACCCGATAACAACCTTCCTTTGCTTATTAGATGAATTTCATAAATTTCAAATTATCTCTAATTTCAAGATAAATTTTCAGAAATCAGAAGCACTGAATATATCCCTATCTCAAATATTACAAAGTTCCCTCTCCTCGTCGTTACAGTTGAAGTGGTCCCAAGATGCCATCAAGTACCTAGGTTTGTGGGTCCCTAAAAACCTAGACTAACTCTATACGCGTAACTTTGTCACTGCTTAGAAACATCCGGAAGACTTAACGTGCTGGTCCAAGGGCCTATACACAAGGTTTGGACGATGTGCAATCTACAAAATGAATGTCCTACCACACATCTTATACCTCTTCCAAACCTCTCCTTATCAAAATTCCGGCCCATTTGTGCAACTCAATCTCCTCAGACCTAATAAAATGTATTTGGGCAAAGAAACCTGCAAGATTATCGCAATCCAATCTTTGTCTACCAAAGTCACATGGGGGAGAGGGCTTACTAGGCCTCAATCCTACAGAGGGTGGTGGACTGGTGTAGACATGACTCCCTGAAGCAGTGGGTTTCTATAGAACACACCTTTTCTCCGGCTCCCCTGCACCTTTTTCCCTGGGTGTCCATCCCCATCTAGTCCTCATTACGAGTTCACGCAACGATAGGACCAACACTCTCCCTATCAGGAAATTGTTACCCAAGACAGCACATGTTTTGGAATTCCTTCCCCCAACAGAAGGTTTTTGTAGATCAATCACGATATTAGAGAAAACCTGTCTGGGGCAAGGGCCCATTCAGCATTCAATATCACTGATATACGCTATGTTGATCTCGCAGCCGCAAGAACGCAAACCATCTTATTGAGTAAATGGGAGCGAGAGCTCGACTGCACCTTCTCCACAGCCCAGGTTAACAGAATATTGGAATGTACACACACAACTTTTATCACAAGTAGATATCAAGAAGCACGTTTTAAGCTCCTATTGAGATGGTACTTGGTCTCCGACAAACTACACAAAATTCATCCGTCCTCATCTCTACTGTGCTGGTGATGTAATTCAGAAGTTGGGTGTATTGCACATTTTTTGAAAGTGTCCACTAATACGCAATTATTGGAAGGCAGTACACTTTACCATTGGGAGGATACTACATGTGAGCATTCAGCAATCACCAACCCTATACTTATTCCATCTCCTTGAGCTACCCATACGCACATACTGCAAATCAATACTCGGACACCTCATTAATGCGGAACAAGCTTGCATCCCAGTACTCTGGAAGTTTTTTTCCACCCCTCACTGTCTCAGTGGGTTCATATGGTGGAGGAGCTCACAGCCTCCCTACAGGATAAGCATGACCTTTTGGTACCAAACATGGACGCCTTGGGTTTGAATCCAAAGTGTTAGGTCCATTGTTTAGACTTTCTCCTCTTCCCCTGTGTATGTCAGACGCAGGCATCGTCCTGCGCTTTTTGTAACCTGAGCTCATATCTTCTTCCAGTACTTCTAGAGTGAATGGCTTCAGAACTTCCAGCTCAGCCGTAGGACCTTTTCAAATCCCTGCCTTATATAGCTGACCTGGGACTTCCTTTTAGTGCTGTAGTGTTGTTGTGAATTCAACTCCTGTAACTTCATGCTTAGCCCATGCTTCTGCAGTTATCTTGTGATCATTCCATACTGTGTACCTTATTGTTTTTCCGTCCATGTAGACTGCTGTCTGCAGTTCCTGTGTACCTGCTCCTCTATTTTCCCCTTGTAAGCCTGTTCCTTCTGTTTCTGTATTCCTCTCTGTATAGGTTTGTCTTTGTTTGTATAGGTGTTCTGTCCTGTCAGGGTCAGTCAGCGCCTAGAGGAAGACCACAGGGTCGTCCTTATCAGGACACCAGCCCTGCCTACAGGCAGCATCTTCCCTCTCCCTATTAGTAGCTCAGGGCAAGATACCTTCCCTAGTTCTCACCTACGGACTGGATTTCATATATCTGGTATCTTCCCTCCGTACTTCAAAGTCAGGTGTCAGCCGTGCTGGGCTGAGTCATCACCTATCTGGTAGGTTGACACAGCGGTTCTACATCCAGTGTCATTTCACAAAGCACTTTGGAATATCGAACAATAGTGGATTCCAATTAGGGGAGAGGGTAAAGGAATTGGCGCCGAGAAGTGGGGAATGGGATAAACCCAACGAGCACATCCCATCATATTGAGATGGGAGACTGATGAAATCCTGAGCTTGTAAGCAGGTTTTTTGTTTTTGTTTTTTTCCTTTGTGTGATCGTTTTTGTTTTTTTTGTCTTTTTTTAATGTAGCCCCAATAATGAATTATTGTTTTGTTTTTTTTGTTTTTTCTGCTTGAATCAATCTTCAGGGTATACATAAAAAAACTGTTTGAAATGCAAAACACAATTCTTATAGTGGCTAGAAATAGAGCTATTCCTTATGCAGGGGCTTAGCTAAAGCGGGGCAGGCGAGGCATGTGCCCCTGGTACAGAGTTACTAAGGACTGGAAGGATGCATGTACACCTAGAAGTATGTTTGTTTGTTTTTTTCTTTCACATTTTGTCTTTCTTTCCTCTAATCCAGTGAAGTGAATGCTTGTACACCTGCATCTATGTTATCAGGGCTGCAGGGGTTAACCTTCCTTCTTATCTCCTTTAGGCCACCTGCACACAGGATTCCCACAGCAGAGTTCGACCCGGTGCCCAGCCGGTGATCCGAGCGTACCTCTCCTCCATCTTCTCCTCTGCTGCTGATGCACCGTCCGGAACACATGCACGTAGAACGAGGATGCCGTGCATGCTGCGATTTCTTCCCCGTGAGCAGAAAATCGCAATCGATTTCTGCTCATGGGCAGGAAATCGCGTTTTGCCATAGCATGATATGGGCTGGATTTGCTGCAGAATCCAGAGGTGGAATTCCGCTCCAGTTTTCGCAATGCCAATCCGCTCGTGTGCAGAAGGCCTTAATTTGCTGGATATCTCCTATAGATCTCCTCCTACCTTTACTGATTAGAACTGAGCTTCTAATGGCTGTAGCTGGGCGAGTAGGAATGAGTTTGTGGACACATTGGGAGAGCAAGCCATGAAGAATTCAGGCCCAGCCCAGTCCTCTGCTTTCCCTCTAGAAGCACTTTTTTGTATGTATTATGTGTGTGATATATCTGTGTGTGTGTGTGTGGTACTGTGTAGTGATACTACCAGGCTGCAACCTGAAGGTTGCGGGTTCAATCCTCGCATGGTTCATGGTTAACTCAGCCGTGGTCGGTAAAATGAGTACCCAGCTTGCTGGGGGGTAATAAATTACCTGAAAGCGCTGTGGATAAGTTGGCGCTATATAAATGACAAGTCCCTTTCCTATTTAGTGCCCACAGTTACATTTAAACATCTTGTCTTCCTGAACAGGAAAAGAGAATGCCAGCTGGGGATGGATTCATCTAATGATGGAGCAAATGACAGCCAACATAATTAATTTAATTATAGTGGGGTCCGTTGAGCTTCTGTTATTTCACCCAGCATTTTCCTGCATATATAATATAATTATAGAATTCCCTAAATACCACACCAAACATTGACCTTTTGCAAACACATTGTTTCTGATGAGTCAATCCAATACCGGAGATTGTGGTAATTGACCTTATTGTTCACATAAAACAGTGCAGAAAATATACGCAATATGGTTCGCAACCTGAAACTGCAAATACTTCTGTGCTGTGAAGAAATATTAATGCATTGCGCCCCGTCACATGGCAGCTTCTAGTGAGCGCTAAGGCGCTGGCTTGGTGATTTGGAAGTGGCGATCTCTCTTCATACACCACGTGTGCCTTGCTTATTACAGCTGATACCCGGCTATGGCATTACATCATACTGCAGGAGTGATTAAAGCATCGAAAGTTGTTGTCGCCTGTGTAGACTGAAAAAAAAAAATAAGACCAGTAAAGTTTTAAACTTTTTTGTCATATTTATAATAAAAGAATCTAAATCATAAAACAAAAATACATATTTGGTATTGCCGCGTCTGTAAAAGTCCGATCCATCAAAATAACGCATTATTTACCTCGCGCGTTGAACGTCATCAGAAAAAAAAAAACACACCAGAAATGCACTTTTTGGTCACCTCGTCTCCAAGAAAAAATGCAATACAAAGCGATCAAAAAGTCGTATGTATTCCAAAATGGTACCAAAGCAAACTACAGGACATCCTGCAAAAAAAAGAGCCCTCACACAACTGTCGTCGGAAAAATAAAAACGTTTTAAAAAGTTATTGCATGCAGAAGATGGAAGAAAATTTAAAAAAATACAAGCAGTGCAGCAAAAAAAAAAAAAGTTTAGTATCATAGTAATCGTACCAACTAGAGATGAGCGAACGTACTCGGATAAGCACTACTCGTCCGAGTAATGTGCCTTATCCGAGTACCGCTGTACTCGTCCTGAAAGATTCGGGGCGCTCCGCTGCTGACAGGTGAGTCGCAGCGGGGAGTGGGGCAGAGCGGGCGGGAGAGAAGGAGAGAAAGATCTCCCCTCCGTTCCTCCCGACTCTCCCCTGCAGCTCCCCGCTCCACAGCGCGTCCCGAATCTTTCAGGACGAGCACAGCGGTACTCGGATAAAGCACATTACTCGGACGAGTAGTGCTTATCCGAGTACGTTTGCTCATCTCTAGTACCAACCCATAGAATAAAATTATCATGTCATTTTTCTTGCAGTTTGTGCGCCGTAAAAAAAAAGACGCACCGAAAGATGGCGGAATTTCATTTTTTTTTCTCATTTTACTCAACTTAGAATTTTCAAAAGTTTTTTAGTACATTATATGGTATATCAAATAGTACCATTGAAAAATATAACTCGTCCTGCAAAAAACAAGCCCTCATACAGCAACGTATATGGATAAATGAGTTATGATTTTTTTAAAGGGGGGGGGGGGGGAGGGAGACGGCTTAGACATTAAGGGGTTAATGTATTTCTCATGAATTATCAGTGATCAATTGTTGTGCTATTGTGAATACGTATTTAAATGATGTTGCACAAGTCCCTCAGAAGTTAAAGGAAATCTCTTTCTTTCTTTTTACTATAAGTAGAAAAGAACTTAAGTCAGCAACTTCCTAACTTTGTTACCCAATTGTTTATCCCAATGTCACCCAATGGGATAAAAAATATAGGGGAGGTTTATTGGCTTGGTCACAGAGGTGTGTCTGGGTGACACTGAGCCACCTATTGTGGAAAAGCCTTAGGATGTGGTGGTAGGAACTAGGTGTAATGACTGGTGCAGCACTAACCATTAACCATAATACTAGAGTAGAACAGTATGTAAGAGCTGTAAAATGTCATTGAGGTAGTATTCGCATGAGCTACAAAATTTTGCTACAATGTGAAGCCCATGGTTTCCAATGGGTTCTTTCACATGAATGATGTTTTGTAGCGAGATTTTGCAGCCCGTGCGGATGCAGCCTAAGGCCTCATGTCCACGGGGAAAATCAGGCCCGCTCCAGATTCTCCATGGAGAATCTGCAGCAGGTCCCTCCTGCCCCGCGGACATGAGCGCTGAAAAAAAGAGTAAATAAGAATAAACTTACCTCCCGCCCGCTCCGGATCTCCTTTTCGCCGCGACGTCATCTTCTCTCCGACGCGGCCGGATCTTCTTTCTTCGGCTCGGCGGATGCGCAGGATGACGTCGGTGACGTGCCCTGCGCATGCGCCGGCCCGAAGTAAAAAGATCCGGCCGCGACGGAGAGAAGATGGCGCCTCGGCGAAGAGAAGAACCGGAGCGGGTGAGTAAATTCCTATTTTAGGTCTCCCGCGGATCCGGACGGCTTCCATAGGCTTCAATAGAAGCCTGCGGGAGCCGTCCCCGCGGGAGACCCGCATGAAAATTGAGCATGGTCTGGTTTTTTTCATGCTCCATTTTTTTTAAAATCGCTTTTATTGACCATCCGCGGGTATTTATCTACCCCGCGGGTGGTCAATGCATCCCTATGGGCGCGCGGACCCGCGTGCAGGAGAAGAGTTAAAATCCGCTGCGGATTTTAATTCTTCTTTTGCCCGTGGACATGAGGCCTAAGGAGCACATTGTGGATAAAATGTGAATCCTCTTATTTAACTTTTTTTTTTTTTTTTTAAATGAATGAAGATTTGAAGTCTTGTTTATGTGGACACCTGATCATCACACCTATATGAGCACGTCTGTCCTCTCATTCCAAAACTATGATTATTCATTTCGAGCTGGGCCCTCTTTTACCCCTGGAACATCATACACTGGTCTGTGGAGGTTTTCCCCAAAATTGTGAAGTGCACCTGTGAGAATTTGTATTTGTGAAATCAGACATTAATGTTGCAGTCGCTTATCTAATTTATCTCGAAGGTGTCCGATGGGGTTGAGGTCCCCATGCCAAAATCACCAAACTTTGTCTTCATGTCCATTGCTCCATAGATGGACAGTGCACAGGGCTGAAGTCTTAATGGAATAGGAACAGATCTTCCCCAAACTGTTGTCTAAAATGTGTTTTGTATGCTGTAGCGCTGCCCTTCACAGGAAATAGTTTACCATTTCCTCTCCACCAAACGTTACAGTAGGCACTATACGTTCTAGTAGGTAGCGTTCTCTGGGCATCTGATCTAATGTGCCTAAACCCCTCTACTCCAGAATAATAGCACTTACAGTTGACAGCTCTAGCAAATCAGCAATCTGGCTTGTGGCAAAGGTAACATGACAGCGCCACATTTGAAGGGATTTCCCACTATAAAAAAAAAGAATAAACTGTCTGGGCATAGCATAAAATAAAAAAGGAATATACTCTCCTGTCTTCAGCCCCTTGGGAAACAGGACAGCAGCTCCGACTACTGGAAAGTAAGTCCAGTCAGAGGCTACAGTGTCAGCGTCCCAAACTCCTGGCAACATGGTGCCCAGGATGTGAGCACTGATGTCAGATGTTTGCACTGTGAAGCTGCAGGCGTCACCTGACGTAGAAGACAGAGCTGCTTAGCTTTTTCCCAGAGGGCTGCAGGCAGGTGACTAGAATGCATTTAATTTAGCCTTTGGGAGAAAAAAATATTTTAAGCAAGTAATACCCTTTAAAGTCATTGAGCTCTTTATGCACCTGTTTGCAAAAATAGGTGTGGCCGAAATACCTAAATTTAATAATAAAGGGGGTGTCTGGATACATCATACATTTGAGGGGGGTAATTCATAAATGTGCATTCACATGGGCATATTTAGTTTCAGTCCTTGAATACGCCGTGTTTTCACAAACCAAAGCTGTGCCTCTTCCTGTAGATTTGGCCCTGCTTATGAATCTTTGTGTGTAGATAAAGTTTTTTTTTTTCATGGGCGCAAAAAAAAATAAATAAGTGAATATAAAAAAAATAAATCTTATTTGTATAGCTCCTATTTATTCCGTAACACTTTCAGGTATTTTTTTTATTTATTACCCCCCCACCAAGCTGGGTACTCATTTTACCGACCTCGGAAGTCAACCTTGAGCCGGCTACCTGAACCATGTGGGGATATTTCGGTCCGTAATACGGATCAAAATACGACAAGCCTTAAATTTTTTTTATCCCCGCACGTAAGTACGCTTGTGAAAAACGCAGATCTGACTAAGGCCGCCTGCACACGGGCGGAAATCCTGCGGCGGGATTTCCGCCACTGAAAGTTTGCATAGGAGTGCATTACAATACGCACTCCTATGCAGACGGCCGCGGTTTGGCCGCGCGAAATCTCGCGCGGCAAACAAACCGTGGCATGTCCTATTTTTGTGCGGGGCACGCACTCACCCGGCCGCCGGCTCCGGTCTGCGCATGCGCCGGCTGCGCTGCAGCCGGCACATGAAAGAGCCGGGGCCGCCAGGCGCGGGTGAGTACGCGCTCGTCTCTGCAGGCTCTCAGGTCGAGTCCCGCGGCGAGAATTCTCGCTGCCGGATCCGACCCGCTCATCTGCAGGCGGCCTAACCCAGTGCAAAGAAGGGGTTTTAGTAGTGCATATTACACAGCACAAATACACCTGTGTGTATGAGCCGTATTTTACACCAGAATTCTGACATAAAGTTGCAAATATTTGTGCAAGTCCCACTTGACAAATAACTGCAGCTGTTCCCGAAAAATGAAACAATTACAACACCCATGTAAGAAAATCCCCTAAAGGGATTGTCCAGTTGATCAAGAAGACACAAAAGTAACAAATGTTCTACAATTTAAAAAAAAAAAAAAGGCAAAAAGATCATTTGTCGCCACTTCAGTTACCAGCCAACCCAACGCTGGAGCTCCAGTGGCCGCCTGTTGGAGTTTCTTCACAGGCTGCCAGTGATCTGCCATGCCAGCATGTGACTGCTGCAGCCAATCACTGTTAGGCACTCATAGGCAGCATCGCTGGCATCCTCGCTGATCGCTGCAATGTGTTTATCTTAATTTATGCTTTGTTCAAACATAATATTTTGCCACAGCATGTTAACTAATTTCAATTGATCTGCACCGTGTTCATACACATGGAATAACCAACTGAGTATAATTTAACCTGCTGGTTTAAATGCTTTCTTTTATTGAATATACATTTCCCATGTGCTTCTAAATGTGAAGTAGTTTATTTCTAATTAACTGAATTTGATATTTACAGATTGCAATGAATTGAAAGCTATAAGAGAAGAACTAAGACGTCGAACTGGAGTTCAGTCTGCCAAGTTACTTCGACAAGTGAAGCAGAAGGATAGACTTCATCAAAAAGTGCAGAAGAATTGTGACATTGTCACCGCTTGCCTGCAGGCCGTCTCCCAGAAGCGCCGTGAGTATTCACTGGGAAGAAGCATACAGGATGGCATGTACAAAGCTGTGAGCTTTACAATATGTCTGTAGAGCTATGTACAGGAAACGTGCAGCAGCACACGTAGTTTCTTTGGCTCTGTCCTATATACCCGTAGGCACTCCATGTGACACTGTATGCTGCTCCATATGGCACCATACCTTCAGACATATACTCTACACATAAATCAATAATTCTAATTAATATTATGAAGATATTACATTATTTCTTTAAACATGAGACTAATGAATCCTACAGAAAAGGAAACCTTTCTGTGCTTCTTTATGAAATCAGAGGTACAATAATGCTCCATGCACTTCTGTGGGCACTGTTTTATGGCTTCATACAATTTGTGCAGAGCCATAATACTGCTATATGCTTGGGGCCTATCTTGAGCACAATGTAAAGTGTTTTTTCCATAACTTTAAAATTTTTCTACCACCTTGTCCTTCCTGGTTGCTGCTAACCAGGACCTGTTACTGCTCCAGCCAATCACTGACCACAGTACTAGTTATCTATAGCCAGTGATTGGCTGCAGCAGTCACCTGGCCTGGTCAGACGCAACCAGGAAGAACAGAGTGATTGTGAAGCAATTTTAATTTGTGGAAAAACCCCTTTAAAGGGGTTTCCAAAGCTTTTACTGCTAGAAATTTTCAGTATTTGCCGCTTTCAGTTGAAATGTAGGCTTTTGGTGTCTTAATGCCCTACCCGAAAAGTTGTTTTTATTAATGTCCTCTCTCTGTTTCATTGACATGCAGCATGGCATTATATTGTATTAAGGTACAGTACAACTGCACAGAATGCATGATGTTTGTGATGTTTGCGTCAATGTTTTTCCTTGCATCGAATTAATAATTTGCAATGTTTGGAGTTTTTTGTGCCTCAGTTTCAGTTGTGTATGTTATGTATGTTATAGATAAATTACACTGTTTTATGGCCAGTGTGAAAACTAGTGGGGAGGAATGGGGATGGCTTTCTGTCTCTTTAAGGCCCCCTGCACACGGGCGGAAATTCTGTGGCAGGCATTAGAATACGCAATCCTATGCAGACGCAATCCTATGCGAGAATTCTCGCAGCGGGATCCGACCCGGCCACCTGCAGGCGGCCTATGAACAAGACCTAAATGTGTTTATTCACCCACAATGTTATGCTTGTTTAGCCTACCACAGTCCTTAATGACAGCATGTAAGCAATTGGACAAGGATGGGACTTCCTATGTCTCCCCCTCAATATCGCAAGATGCCAATGCATTGCCGCCAAGGTCCTAACAATGGCTTAACAATTATTGCTTGGATAGCATCCAAGTAAAAATTCTATTTTTTTTGTTCCCTCCCCTTCCAAAAAGTGTAATTAAAAAGTCTTAGGCCTCCTGTCCACGGGCGATATTTCATTGCATTAGCCGCGTCAATAATCCGCATGCGCTTAATGCATGGAACTCTTTCCATAGGATAACTATGACCAGCACAGCCTAATCTATAGGAGCAGAAATCCGCCACGATTTTCCACTCGCATATAAAAATCGCGGCAAAGCCAGCACATTGTGCAGTGTAATAAAATGTAAAAGAAACTACACTTCGTCAAAAAATAAAAACAAGAACCTAGAAGTTGTCATTTTGCTGCAAAACTCACTATGCAGTTACATTTAGCAGATTTGTAAATGATAAGAGCTGTGGTGAATATATGAATGGTCTTGCCACCTGAGGCCCTAAAAGCAGTCCCCCCCCCCCCCCCTTGGCCTATAAAACGGCTCTCAGAGACTACTTGTGTGTATTAGACCTAGTTTTCAACTTGTATAGAGCTTGTTGACCACTAGACGCCTCTATGATGCAATCAGAGATTTCACCCAGTTAACAGAGTTTGAGAAGAGGCACGTTATTGGAATCTGAGAAATTGGATGGGCGTTTAGACGAATAGCCCACCAACTGGATAGTTCTGACCAGACTGCCAGGAGGTGTTGGGACCAGTGAATGTGTAAGGGCAGGCGCATAAGTTGACCGGGCACAGGATGCCTTTAACAGATCACCAGTAGAGAGGATTGTCTGACAAGCACAAACAGCTTCAATTCCTTAGTTATCTGCCATATGGAGACAGGTGGCACCATCATTACAGGCCCCTTTTGTAGGTCTAAACCACTTCTAGGCACTTGGATGAAGGACATTTGGTCTCATGGCACCCATTATATGTACTGCCTTTGACACCCACCCACCATCGCCTCCGTTTACAATGGTGTTGGGAACAATAAACTGGACTGCTATGGCGTGGATCCGGGTTGTCTTCAGTGACAAATCCAGGTTTAGTTTGTGCACTGATGACGGACGTGTTCATGCCTGGAGGTGAGCGCCTCAATCTTGCCTTTGATGTAAAGTGGCACACTGTCCCCACTGGTGGTGTGATGGTCTGGGAGCCATCGTATACAACAGGTTGTCTGAAAATTAGAAAAAAAAACCCTTTCTGTTGACATTTTCTGAGTTTTTAAAAGGAGTACAACATGGACTATATAATGCTGTAAAAACGCACCCACTATCCCCCCCCCCCCCCCCCCAATTTTTTTTTAAAATTTGCATTTATTTTTTCACCCACATAAATCTTTGATGTTTTTCAGTGCATTACATGGTGCATTAAATTGCATCATTAAAAAATACAACATGTTCTGCAAGAAACAAGCCCTCATACCGCTATGTCAGTGGAGAGATTTAAAAACGTTACGGCTTTTGGAAGGTGGGAATGAAAAAGCAAAAACTTAAAACTGAAAAAACTTTTTTGCTTTGAAAGGGTTACGGTTCCTTTCAGCGCTTACGTTGGGAATGTTACCTTTCATGAAAAGGTGCCGCCACACATTAATCTATTCAGGAAAGAAAATCTCATTTAGGAAGTGTGAATTCTCCCTCCATATCTTAGCGCTGGCTCTGTGTATGTGTTTATGAACGTCCCCGGCCTTTAGTGACATTATGATCTGCAGTGTGGTTTCCATAACGGCTGCTTGAGTTTGATTAAAAAACGAGGTTCTCAGAAAAGACATCGATGACATATTTGTGAGTGTGACCTGCACATCGCTGGGATGAGGTGTCAACGCTGTTCACATGCTGGCCACTGACCATTAACAGCCAACCTTTACTAACCACTTCCTGGCATTGACCCCTTTTAGAAGCAACGTGTTAGAAGTATATTGTCTTATGAGACGCGGCACACAAGGTCCTCAACAGGTTTCCATTACAGAAAATCTAAATGCTGTACTGCATTCTTTTTCTACTTTGTTGTTTTCTTAATGCTGGTTGACCACAGTGGTACAGAGGGTAAATAGTAAGTGTTTCTACTAATTTCTTACAGCACTGTATTAAAGAATCTTTCTTGCAGTGGTCATTAGGGACTTCATAAAAGCTAAAGTGTCTGCCATAACATGATGGGTAGCATGTGCTGGCAGTTGCAGTTTTACAAACTTTGCAGAGCCACAGGTAAAAGGCCACAGTAGTATACTAATATTATTTTTTTTTAAAATTTTCACATTTTACTTTATGCTAATTTCGACACGTTTTCTATGGAAACTGTTTCATGTCCGGTGGCATCGGTTGTGATACTTGACAGAAAAATGTTACATTCAGCATTTTACTGTCTGGCTATAGACTGCAGACCGATGCACTCAGTGCACAACATTGTCATCAGTTTTGTCTAGTCCAGGTTTAAAAGACGTGATGTAGGAAAGGAAATGTCATCCAGCTCCGGAATAGGCAGAATAAAATACTTCTTTATTGGAGTCTATTAAAATCCAGCAATATGACTCCTCACATGCACATTATTGTTGCCTGGCAATGCAGGATCCGTACATCGGAGTGGGTGGATATACACAGGACTGGTGAGCTGGTTGCCCTTTCTTTTTAGAAAAGAAGTGACAAATATAAACCCAGCCTTGCAGGATTACCTGTGGGCTGTACAATATTACTCACCTGCACGAAGTTGTACACAATGGCATTGTATGTGAACCAGGGGGAAGCAGCCTTAGAGAGGTGGAAATATACTGTTGTGCCTTGGGAGAAGAATTTTGTCTAAATTTAAAATATTGTGTTTTTTTTTCTTCCCATTTCACATCTGCGTTGGAACCGCCGGCTGAAGGTTCCGTCACAGATGCGGCTCAAAATACCAGAAAAATTAGTACTGCATGCAGGGTTTTTTTTTTCCGTCCAAAACTGAGCATGAAAGCAGAATTCCCAACAGAAATGTGAAACCACCCAAACTGCCTACAAGAATACCAGGACACCTTTATTTAACATAACTTAAATGCATGCACAGCAGTGCCTGCACTCCAACCTGGGCCACTGCATTACATGTCAGTTTCTGCATGGGTTTTGGGTGGATTGTTTCTACAACTTGTGGACACAATTTTTAAAATCTCATCCATTTTGCCACTACTGTAAATGCAGCGGGATTTCTGTGGAGGGAGGGGGGGGGGGGGTAGGCACATGGAAATTCTGCAGCAAATCCTCCCTATCTGGACCTCTGTTTAGGGTATGCTTACCCACTACCGATGTTGGTGCGGATCTGCACCAAAAGCCTCATCAAAATCCACCCTATTTGGGGCGTATTTTGCTGTGGTTTTCGATGAGGATCTGCCACAGATTTCGCCCTTTTCAATTGAAGCGGTGAATTCTGCTTTGGATCTGCACCAATGGTGCGGTTATTGACGAAAATTTTGGTGTAGATTTTCTGCTGCGGATAATCGGCACCAATTCTGTGCATGTATTTCCATTATATAAAAAAAATAAGGGGAAAATTTCTAAATTACAAGTATATGAAACATGGGGTTCTCCAGTCTGTAGAGCCCCCCCACTACATCAGCATCACACCTTCCCCCCCCCCCCCCCCCACAATGGAGAAAGTTCACAGATCAGGGGTACAGCACACATTAGGCAAATTGGGGCAGTGTGTGTTCTCACTGAAGACCCAGAGCACTCTGCTTGTCTCCTTCACTGTTTAGATAAGGATCAGCACACAAGAGATGCTATAACACCCTCCCATCCTGCATACAAGGTCACACTTAACCCTATACACTACACAGCTGAAGGGACACGCAAGGACAAGCCGAGCCCAGTAGAGGACACAGAGGAGGAGGCAGGGCTTCTCAAGCTAACCCTTTCACTGCTGCATGGACTCCACTCACCCACTGAAGAGAAGCGTT
Organism: Eleutherodactylus coqui; assembly: GCF_035609145.1. Classification (NCBI taxonomy): domain Eukaryota; kingdom Metazoa; phylum Chordata; class Amphibia; order Anura; family Eleutherodactylidae; genus Eleutherodactylus; species Eleutherodactylus coqui. Next base: position 133,553,358 of record NC_089838.1, on the reverse strand, counting down.
GCACCTTTTGCAGTGCACTTTGCAGGTCCTCCTACTTGCACTGCCTCTCACTGCCCCCTCTCCTACATGTGATGAGAGGATGCTGTGGGATAAATTAAATTCCGCAATTTTCACGAAATTCCGAACCGTAGAGCCCCGAAAAGGCAAATTAATTTAATTTGGTTAATCACCCAGCTCTATTTGGGAGGTTCTTCAGCTCTAGACATTTGTTTGGTGCCGAGTTGGAACAGAAGCCTGCAGATGGGGGTTGGTATGAGATATCTAGGATGGACATCACTTTTTTAAATTACATTGAGCTCTACAGAAGATGCAGAAGACCCTGATGATCAAGTGCAGTCACAGCACAATACACAGCAATCTGATGACTCTCAGTGGATATCTTCTCTGATACTAGTCGTTCTCCTTTCTCTTTATATCCATTTAGCAATGACGCTTCTTCTAGTCGTGACTCGCCTGATGCCATCTTGGGTTCTCCACTTTCTCCATCCTCCTCCTCGCCTTCTCAGACACAAACTCCCCATCCTGGTGCCATAATAATGTCATCTTACTGCTACTCCTAATACGGTGCTTAGTGTTCTATGCAGTACCCCCAAATACAGTACTACGGAGATATTAGCAAGATAGTAATCCTTTAAATATATTGCTATGGAGTTAGTGCACCAAAAATTTTGGTGCACGTACACCTAGTGTAATTGGAGCCACAAAAGGTACCCCAGAAAATAATTGTGTACAGATACTGCCCCCTACAGTAATTAATGCCATACTGTTCCCTTGACAATAGTAGTGCCAATAAGATTGTGCCCCTTGACAATAACCCTACTAAGGAGACAGTGCCAACCAAAAATAGCTGTGATCAACAGATGCTTTGAATCAGTAATAGTGTCCACATAGTACCCACAAAATAACGTGCCCCCATAGTGCCTGGACATTAATAGTGCCAGCATTGTATCCCCCAAGATAACTGTGCCAAAGTAGAGATCGCCCCAATTTACCCAAAACATTAATAATCGCCAAAGTGACTCCAATATTCAGGGATGAACATGCCTTGTACCCACTGGGGAAAAGTGAGCTGGTCGGGTGCTGGGGCTGGAGCAGATGGAAGTGGGAAAGAAACCTTATTCTCACCTGCGTCTTTCCTCCTAGCGCTGTCACATGGTTGCTTCATCCAGCATGGTAGAGCCCTTGATGTAACGTGACAGCGTAATACTGAAGTCACAATTTGTCCTGAGCGGACTGGACTTCAGGAGCCAGGAGGAGAGACACGGATGAGTATATGAGCTTTTTTTAATACGTGTAAAACATTGCTATAAGGGTAACAAGAGGGGGCGTTAATACCAAAAAGAGGGCCAGTAGGGGCAATATTACTAAACAAGGGTCTTGAGGTGCAATCTTACTAAAAGGAGGGCCAGGATGGGGCATTATTACTGAATGTAGGCCAGGAATGGTATTATTACTACTAATTGCACGCTAGAAGGGGCATTATTATTTGAAGGAGACCATGAGGGGCCTTATTACTGAGTGGAAGCATAAAAAAGGGCACTACTACTGTGTAGAGGCACTAAAAGTGTCACTTACTGTGTGGGGCCTCTAGGGAGCACGCAGAGGAAACTACCATGTTTCCCTGAAAATAAGACAGGGTCTTATATTAATTTTTGCTCCAAAAATGCACTACGGCTTACTTTCAGGAAATGCGTATGAGAGCCCGGCACTTCCAACCCTTAAGCCTCCCTCACAGACATTTTTTACTGCGATTAGCATGGCGCTTTCAGCACTGCACTAATCTAGGTATAACGCTCCCATTGTTTTCAATCCGACCCCCTCAGACAGCCGCTCGATCGCAGGGCTTTTCAGCACACACCACAATTTAAATTGCATCAATTACTGCAACGCCTGTGTGAGGGCGGCCTTATTGTCGCTCGCATAAGGCCGCGTTGTTATCAGTATTTGTACTGCGTATTTTGCGCAGTAAAAACGCTGACAAAGCCCTTGGCTGCCCACACAGGATCACTTCCTTGGTACAGGATTCATAAATTCCGCCTCCATGAAAGATAGCTGTGATTGGTTCTTTGAGCACTGCAATGATTGGCTGAGCAGTGGGAATTACCTGGACCAAGCCTCCTGGGTAAATGACTTGGCTGACCTGCATAAAAAGCGCTGTAAAAATGCAGCAATTGCATTTTTATGTCCCTTTTCCATTACCTAATGCATTTCTATTTACTTTTTTCATGAACTATAACTTGGGTTTTATTTTGGGGGTAGGGCTTATATTTCAAGTCTCCCAAAAATCATGCTAGGGCTTTGTTTGGGATCTCTGCCTGGATTTGACAGGAAGATTAGTGCAGCACACAGCACTCTTCTGTCAAAAATGACAGGCATCATGTGGGGAACCCAATGAACTCCACTGTAAGGTCACCATGGTGTCCCGGGGAACCTAATGAACTCTACGGTGGTGTCTTGTGTGATGGATCTGGCACTGCATCATGGTTTGCAAACCGGAGATGGGAATAAAAAGCTGCACATTTTTATACTATGTCTTGCCAAAAAATACATATGAACGTCTCTAACAGGTTCAATGGATACAGACCACACACTAAGCCTAAATAGAGAGATGTTGTTTTTTTGCCTTCCTCTGGATCAACAAAGGGGGGTGGAAACAGGCTGAACTAGATGGACATTGTCTCCTTTCGGATATATAGTAACATAGTATGTTGGGCTGAAAGGAGACATTGTCCATCTAGTTCAGCCTATACATCCTAAGCCAGAACCTCCTTTTATGAAGACCCCAGATCACACCTGCTAAAAATTATAGACCCCATACCATTTCCCTGTGTATATAGAGACTAATTCTCTATATATGTATGTATGCATGTGCATTACTTTTATATATGATGTCTCCCTGAAAATTACATAGCCAAGATCAGACCCCCCCCCCCCCCCCCTCCTGGTTGAAAACCCTTATAATATGCGGATGCCAGATTAAAGAGTGGGCTACCTGTGCTCGGCGGGCTTTAAAAGATGACATGGTTACTATGTGAACTTTGTTGGCTCACAGATTAGCCCCCTAGCGACTAACAAGAAAACATTGTTGGACTCTGGGGATGTCTTGGATTTTTTTCCTTCTCCCAACCATTGTACCTCCTGAGGCTGCAGCACATTCTCCCTAATGTATGTGTACAAGGGCAAGTCTTTCCACAGTCTCAAAAATAGAACACCTTGCGTTCTGGTGCTGTGCCTTTACTACATTACACAAATGTGTTTTGTTTCTGGGATTAGGCTTTTATCTTGACATGCAACAGTTTTTGAGTGTTTTGCTCACAGATGTGTTTTCTAACCACAGTCAGATTCTACATTGTAATAAATGGGTTATCAAAAATCTTGTAACATAACGCATCACAGAGCAGAACAGTATCTCAACCTGCATTATTGTGCCCATCTGTTGACATATCAGGTTCTGAAGCACTTTTGTATCCATTAGTGTTTATATGCTGGAGTGACCGGCTAATTGCCACGATCAAGGGTGCATAGCTCCAAATGTCACAGCACATCTAGAAAACCTCCCAATCCAAAAACGTTTGCAATATCAAGACAACAATGCCTTTTCTGAGTCCCCAGACTTTGAGATGCCAATGGAGTCCCTAAATTGTTGCAAGCAGTAGTGATTACAACAATATGTATTACAGTAATCAGTTGAGGCAGCTGCACACAACCGAATTCCAATTGCGGAATCCACAACCGTCACCCGCGCAGACGATCCGTGGTATTCTGCAACTATTGAAAAAAAGGAACATTCGCATGTCTGCTCTGACAATATGCCTTTTTACTGACCTCACTAATGGGCTTTAAGCTGCGCAGACAACTTTTTAAGGTAGTGGTTTGGTCGCCTACTTACAGCCAGGCTCCTGCTCTAACTGCCATTAGCAGTGAAACCTTGGATCCTGGTAGTTTAATACCTTACACATCACAATAGTAACTGCCACATGTAAGTAGATGACAGGAGAGGGTATTCTTCCCATCACCAATTGGCACTTCATAATGATGTCACAAGGCACAAATGGCCTTCAATGGCAGCCGCAGGCCTGACCAAGGCCTCTGTGAAGACTGAAGAACGATAAAAAAAAAAAGGTCAACAAAAACCAGAGAGTCAGAGTTTTGCACTACTTGCCAGAATTAGCAAAAATGACATTTCTTGGTGTATGCGTCAAACATTTAAAAAAAATATTTAAAATGGCTTACAAGAAAAGCTACTGCATAATCACCGGCACTGACAGGGAAGGTGATCAATGAGTGGAACAGGTTACCACAGGAGGTGGGGAGTTCTTCAATGGAAGTGTTCAAACAAAGGCTGGACAGACATCTGTCTGGGATGATTTAGTGATCCTGCACTGAGCAGGGGGTTGGACCCGATGACCCTGGAGGTCCCTTGCAACGTTACCATTTTATGATTCTATTCAGGATCCCCCAATAGGAATATTGGAGATGTAGTATAACCCCTATTGGAGGTTATACTACATCTTTCCGGGATATTTCCCCTATTTTGCTAGAATATTGCATCCATAAGGCACTTCTGTGTGTCCAAAGGGTCCATGCACCTCATGCGTGTTGCCTGTAATTGCTCCCCAGGAGCGTTAAATACTGAGTTCTTGTGTACCTTCTTATAACCTACTATTACTCACACAAGTGCTCACTCACACCGTGTATGTACATGCATGTTTGCTGTGTATGTTAAAGGAGTTTTTCAGGCAGTGCTGGCTACAGGTGTTGGAGTGGATTTTAATGAGTGCTGCACCTGCAATTACAAGCATCGGCCACTATACAGGTCAGAGGTGCGGCTTTCACTCCGACCACGGTGTATCACAGCACTTACAGTATGGGCACTACCTGGAAACCCCCTTTAAATCTCTATAGCCTTTTATTGATGCGCATTATCCACCAAAAAAAGGACACGCTACCTTTTTGCGTGCATAAAAAACTCGAGTGTGAGTGGCCCAATAGAAATCAATGGGCGCCACACATTACCATACACATGTGAAAAATACTTGTATAATATTTACCCCATGCATCAGGCAGGCAGCTGAGGTAAGTGTTTTGCCTTAAACGTGATCACGTAGAGTAAACCAATAGTGGACAAATGTTGCTGTATGCATTTGCAAGGCTGTTCAGTGGTCTGTCGCACGTAGAACTTGGAGCAGGAACAAGCTAAGATGTAAACCACATTATGGCTACATGTGATGTATTGTTTTATCCTATAATTATGATCAGCTGGATTTGTAAATATATCCCTGTTGATGATAAACTGGCAAATACTGCATTCCCCGCATGCATATGAGCCCTTAAGTATCTGCAATTGTGGCGTAGGTCGCAAAAAGTGCCTTCTACATAGATGGTCACGCAGATTTTTGGCTTTTTTTTTGCCACTATTGAGTGTTTTGTGGAAATATATTGAGACAGTCTGGGATCTGATTGTAAAATGTTCAAGTTTTCAATCTGCGCTCTATGTATCCTTCCACTGGTTGTTGAACGTCATAACCAAGTGTACTGTTTGGTTTGGTGTGCGTGTTCAAGGCATGAATGTGTCCAGTCTATCAGTATTCAAGTCTCTATTCTAAGCCCTGGAGATGGTGTGCCGAGGGTACCCCCTGTCTTTAAATCTCTGTGTAAAAGGAACTGGTCTGTTGCTTGAAATCTTGGGGGAAACTACAGTTTCTCTTCTAAGGCACAAGAAGTGACCTATTGGTATCCTATCTCGCAAGTGCTTGGGATGGAAGCTGGAATAACAAAGAAGACTGTTGGTAGCAATGCTTTAGTGATGTAAGGTAGTAGCCACTTCAACATAAATTGTAAGGTCCAAAAAATCTACTGAAACAGTTGACATCTGCAAGAAAGATAAACCACTGATTGATTTCACCAATAAATTGCTTACATTCTTCATCCGTTCCTTTCCAAAGGAGCAAGATGCCAATTTATCTAACTGCATGCGTGCCGTAGGCACAAGATGGGCACTCGTGCATCACCTCCAATCAAACAAGAAATAGGTTTTTAAGACCAACTCTCTGCAAAAAAGATATACATCCTTTATAAGTGTGTTTCTGTTGACTCCTGTTGTGCTGGTGTGCCGCGGCGATGTAATTCAGTGCTGTGGTCTCCTCCCTGTTTGTATTCCGCTTGTGCTGTCTGCATGCTTGTTCTGCATTGCTTGTGTCCATGGTCAAAAAACTGGTCTTATTATCTGCGCCTATGGATGCGTTATTATTTTTAGTGGTGACATTTGGGCCATTTTTCTTATTGCCCTTATGTGTCCACTTATATGCCCTTCTCTTTTCATAGTTGGTTTTATTGTTTTGAAATTTACATTTCTTTGTAGTTATAAAATCATATAACACTGGGGCTGCATTATCTGTTGTGACATTAGGAGTTGTCATGGGGACCTTAACGTGCAACATTGCAGATTTCATGTAGCTATTTTTGTACATTTTCCTTTCATTATATAGAAGTACCATACTATGGATGATAAGGGGAGGGGTGCGTCGAACTGGCACAATAATGGTTTGCTTAAGGGTACCTTCACACTGGCCATAAAATAGTGCGATGCAAGAGTGAGTGAAAATGCAGAATTATAAAGACGATGTTTTTCAATGGTTTGCTTCCCATTTGTGATGTTTTAACTCATGCGATGTTGCAAGAAAAGAAAATCGCGGCATGCCTTATCTTTCTGTGTTTTGCGTTTTTGTTCTTTTTTTATCTCCCATGTTTCCCTGTGGAGCCTCCTTTTTATTGCATCACAAAGCACGAACTTGCAATTTTCGTGCAATGCGTTTTTAACATTTGAAAGCCCTATTGACTTCCATGGAAAAAAAATCACGCAATAAAAGCGTGTGAGAAAATTGTGAGCAGCAGCAATGTTTTAGTGAGGAAAAAGCAGCGCTGACGCTCAAAAATCATGGAGGAAAAAAAAAGCTATTTTTCTCGTGGCGATATCGCTCTCAGCAGTGTGCAGAAGCCCTAAGGCCACTTTCACACCAGCGACAAAATTGCATGATTTTCTTGCAATGCGACAGCGCTACAAATCTCATGTATGTGAAGCCCATGCTTTCCAGTCGGTTCTTTGACATTAGCAATGTCTTTTGTAGGCTGCTACGTTGCGAAAAAGAAAAATGCGGCATGCTGAATATTGCAACTTTTACAGTAGATGGTCCTACTGTTTGAGCAGTTTTCATGCAATGCAGCACATAGTAAGGCTCCATAGGGAAACATGGGCTACAAAACATCGCAAATCGCGGCTGTATAGAGCATCCGGTGATTATTTTTATTCTCTCAATGTAGCAGCCTACAAATCATCACTAATATTAAAGAACCCATTGGAAAGCATGGGCTTCACATACATACGATTTGTAGCACTGTCGGATCACGAGAATATCGCATGATTTTGTCGCCCGTGTGAAACTGGCCTCATACAAAGATAAGTTTGGACAACATGGTGCCTGTTTAACAAATGTATGGTTTGATTGTTGCTGCAGTTGACATGCATATTAATACAATAGTTAGGTGCAGGCAACTTCTGTACTATCTATTGTGACATTAGGAGTTGTCATGGGGACCTTTAATGTGTAATATACATGCAACATTGGAGCTGTATCTTTTTTAGCAATACGGACAGAACCCTGGAACTGACAGGCTGCAGCCGCACAAAAATCTTGTGTTAACCCAACCTTGACGGATTTTGACTATAGTTCTGCATTCCAGTTTTGGGATGGCACACTTGGACAGAAGCAGAAAGGCAGTGTGATCAGAGCCTTCCACTTAGAGCTATAAAGATGCTGTACATCTATAGGAAAGCCGGTGTGAAGGTGCAGAAAGCCTTGAGTGCTCTCCAGCAGGATGCTGTGCAGCAGGATGATATAATGTAGTAGGTGGAGCCTCTCCTCATCCGTACATGCTCTCTCTGCCGCCTCTGCACTGCAGATTTCCTCCACAAAACAAAGCTGGAAATACGGGCGTTTGCTCCGGACCCTGGAAAGCCTCTTCCGTTTGTGGTCACATCTGGGAGTTATTTGCTTGGATCCAAGTGTATCCATGCCAGGTGGCTGCCCGAAGCCTGGACATTTCCCAGATGCATGTGCGTCATTCATGTGAAGAACAACGCCTGAGCTCAGCAGCTGTCGCCCAGGCTTCTGCCGGAGGATTTTTCCAGCTCCTATAGATGAGACAAGAAAGGCTGTCCTGTAGCCTGAGGCGAGGGGGCAAAGGCTTGAAGAGGCAGAATGCAGGAGGAGGAGGAGGAGGAGTGGGCAACATCCTCAGCAGTGTGCTCAAGAAGAGAAACTGCATCTCCAGGACGGCTCCCCGCCTGCTTTGCACCCTGGAGCCAGGTGAAGCTATAGCTTCTACTAGGATGGCTGCATTGTCAGAGCCTTCCTTGTATGTTGTGTAGCATGGCTGATTGAGTCATCCGTTTGCCTGGGAAGGAGTTCTTAATTAATCATGGCTTAACCCCGGGTTGGTATGGTAATCGGCTCAGCACCAGTTGCACTGTTGTTTTCCCTGTGTTGCAAGACTGGGGCCGGAAGAGTAGCACCATGATGGAGATAGCTGGTAAAGGAGAGCCGTTGTTATGTGGTGCAGCATATGGAGAGATGGCAGCGTTTTATCTCTCTCCCTTTCACAGGGCATCAGTAGATCTCCTTTTTTTTGTAGATGGAAGTGTAGTAGTGTTTGGCATGTTGTAGATAACCGCAGGTCCAGTATATGCATGTAGTGTGCACTGCTGGGGGAGAGCTGGTTCAGCACTGGACAGCGCCCTCCACCTTCTAGCCTGTGGATGGTGACTGACATGGGAAAGCCTTGCTAGCTGTCATCTCTGGACAAGCTCACATACTAGAAATATATCGTCTGTCTTGTTCTTATTGTATTACCAGGGTCGAAAACTAGCAATGTAGATAATTCCAGGTGCGTTTTACAGTGTATCAATTGTGGAAGTAACATTTTTGTCCCTTCCCGTAGGTGTAGACACAAAGTTGAAATTTACACTTGAGCCTTCACTGGGCCAGCATGGCTTTCAACAGGTAAGACAGACTGATGGTTTTTCTTCTATTTTACTGTCTATCCATTTTTTTTACTGTCCTTAATCATTCAGTACTATATGACTTGGGTCTCGCTGCATGATATGTGCTTTGTTTTACATCTTCGTTAATTCAGCTTTTCAAATGTGGCAAAAGTTGGAATTACGAGCTCGTGGAATTCTTGTAATTTTTCTCTAAAATCTTTACTGTGTTCCGTTTTAACTGAGTTTGCTTATTTTTGAGCAGTTAATACATGTAATATTCATATACAAAGTTATAAGGGGAACACGTCAATTTGTGGTAAAATGCCAATTAGGAGAGTAAGCAGGATGCATATAATAAACACACACGCTTTATCTGATTATAGTGAAATCGCTCAAAAAACTGTATCTGCTCAACTTTTTCTTTACATCTCCTAGTCATAAAATAGTGCAACTATGTACTGTTTTAGTTTATTCTGTTTGCGAAAGCTGAAACAGATGCTTCCTTTATTATATGTAACATGTGAATACAAATCTTGGTCAGCTTATGAGAATACTTTTATCAGAACTGCAAACTAGACCTTCTAATTAATTATTAGGAAGTGAGCAACGCAATACAGAATTATCATTTTGTGGGAAAAGCTTTCTTTCAAATGTACACATGCATTTCTCCATGGAAAATGTGAGCCATAGAAATGGTTAAAAATCTTTCTTCACATTCTCATATGAAGCTACATTTGTAATATGCGATTTCAGCATTGTGTGTGACATGACTTATTTGATATAGATTATTTGAAATGAAGAATAGCGCTATGAATGACTGACTTTTTTTTCCTGAAAAGAAAGTACCTGTAAATATAAGTCTTTTGATTAAATTTGAACTTACAGGGGTTTTTTTTTGTTTCTTTCCTTTCGTCTTCCAAAAGAGACCATGGGAAGTGACTGTATCTGATATTAGGGCTGCTGACAAGGCTTCACAACCCCTTCCAATGTTAGATCTACAGTCATAGGGGACTACAGTCATAAGGGGTTTAAAAGGGGACTTGATGTCTTTCTGGAGGGGAAGGATATTACAGGATATAAATCTTAGGTTAATTGTTAATCCGGGTTTACAGGCAGATAGGAACTATTAGGGGTTGATCCAGGGAACAGTCTGATTGCCATTAGGGAATTGGGAAGGAATTTGTCCCCCAAAAGGGCTAATTGGCTTCTGCCTCTTGGGGTATTTGCCTTCCTCTGGATCAACAACACAGGAGGATAAACAGGCTGGACTAGATGGACATTGTCTTCATTCGGCCTTACATACTATGTTACTATACATTGTCTGTACTGCTACTGGGCAGATTCTTAGATCCATAAAAGCCCAGTGATTACATACTAGTAGCTGGAATGATTGGTATTCTTTTTTCTTGCTCCTTTTTGAACATCATGAGCGGTGGCATACAAAGAAGAGAGGAGCCCTGTAACAAAGATATATGGGAAGCTTCTTAATGTGCAGGATTTTGGTACCTATAACATAAGTGTCTGGTGTCTTTTTTTTTCTTTTTTTCCTGAACTCCATTCCCATGACCCCGAAGATATTTCCCAACCTTCTTGTTTTAGAAGGACTCAGTTCTTCTGGAGAAGGGAGTTCTGCACTAGCTTCAGCCACCCAGTAGAAAAGTGAGTGGAACCAAATATTGATGGCTCCCTCTGTCCATAGACCCCATAGCAGCAGACATGGTCTGCCTCTGTGGTATGTGCACCCTTGTCCCATGAGAGAAAAGCAACTTGACTATGAAAATTGTTTTCTAATTTTACAGAAGACAACAAAAGAACTTGTATTTACCTGTACAGTTTAACTCTCAAATGATTTTTAGACTATAAGCAATCTACTATACTTGGGTGGAAACCTTTTCTTGTAGTCTTTTAAATTGCCTTTCATTTTATTATGATCTAATTGTTTTATAGTGGTACGATGCTCTCAAAGCTGTTGCAAGATTACCTACTGGAATACCAAAAGAATGGCGGCAGAGGGTAAGTTCTTAAAAATGTATGTATTTTTGAGAGAAATATGGATTTTAATTGAATTTTTGAAGGGTTCTGCAAATGTAACTGCAGTAATAGTGTGAATATTCATACTGCAAGCATACAATGTATGTATTTTATTAGTTTGTGAAAAGGGAGAATACTTAAGTTTTTACATAAGGTCACTCTAGGTGATGGTTAGTATGTTAGGCATGTCCATACTAAATATTTCTAATTTCTTATATGTTGGTGTCTAGCCACAGTATGAGGCCAGTCATACAATACATCATAAAAAATAATAAACAGAACATTGAGCATAGCAATGTTTAAAACAAAAAGACATTTGACTGTGGGAATCTTCTACTATTACTTAAAGTGTGCATCCAGTTGTCAAGAAGGGTATGGTTTCTTCTTGGGGAGACCACCTAGTGAGGAGACTTATAAGGTCATCCATGTACCTCTAGGACATTTATGCAAATTAAAGATGGAACAATGCCTCTGCAGCGCCACCTTTTGGAAAGCAGCATTACTGCAAGTCAACATCTGACTTTTTAACAAGCCTTGTAACAATAAGTGGAAATATAAGCCAAAGCCAAAAGGAAAAGATAATCCATACACAGACAGCTGTTTTGGGGTATTTGCCAGCCATCAGTGTGCTGACTTGACTAGGTGAGAGGCCTTTGACGGGGGTCTTCTCATTAGGTGCTCTTCTCAATGAGAAAACCTACCCTTCCTGACCCATGTCAAAGGCCTGTCACCTAACCAAGTCAGAAAACCTACTATTTACTGACAAAGGGCAAAAAACCCTGAAACAGCTCTCTGTGTATGATTTATCTCTTGCTTCTGGAGATGACTCCGGCTTTGGCTATATTCCCAGTCATCATTACAAGGCTTGTTAAAAACTTTGACATTGACTTGCAGGAATGCTGCCATCCATTAGGTGGCGATGGAGAGGCATTGTTCTATCTTCCCATTTCAAGTTGCGTTCTCCTGCCTGATCAGAAATTGAGAGATGCTACTGTACAGTGGGTGATACCAGGAGAGTATCTCTTGAATGGGTCCTATTTTAATTAGAATAGGAGTCATGCCACCCAACCCGTTAAAAGACAACATTTCTGCAATAGCTCAAACTGTATTAAAATAGCAGAGCTGTACTTGCCTGTCTTCCTGTTGCGGTAATCCAGCGATGTTACCCCAACATCCTCCCGGTAATTGCTGTGGAAGATTACGTCATCAGAAGGCACCTAACTGCTGCAGTATCTCTGTTTTGAACTCCTGACCTCCTGACGCCCAGGATGTGAGCACTGATGCTAGGATAATGAACAGTAACGCTGCAGCCCCTAATTGGCTGCAGGGGTCAGGTGACTCCTGTTGACTTGGTCCTCCACAAAAATCACCGGGGAGGATGGTGGAGCAGCATTGCTGGATCCTTGCTGCAGAGGACGGGTAAGTACTGTTGTTTATTATTTAAAGATAGTTCAAGCTATTGCAGCACTGTTGTCCAGTAACTAGAGAACCCCTCTAATTTAGTCCTTCAATGGAAATCAACCCTCCACACCAAAGGCTTTGATGCCACCCAAATATACTACCAGTGAGCTGGTAGTAGATTTGTACTTGTATGCAACAGCTAATTTGAAACTTGCCGAACTGTCCCATAATGCATTGGGGAAGGACAGATTAGCAGCCTGCACCGTGTCAGCCATATACAACTGTCATAGACTTGGACAGCTGAAGAGAGGTTCCTGTGGTTGGAGCTGCAGGAGAAGGAGACCGCACATTGTTGATTGCTGATTGAGAGGACCCTGCTTATGTGCTGCTGTGACTGCATTGATGAGAGGACCAGCGGCAGAATGAGGGCGGCCTGAAACACAGCAACAGAGGGAGAAGACCACACATGTGGGATTCCCTAGGAGCAAAAAGAGGCAGCACCAAACCGATTGTCAGCAGGGACATCCTATAAATATAGGCGGTGTTATATTTATGGGACATCACAGCCTTTATCTCCTACGTGATGTCAAAGGTCACATGATCGGTCTTGGAATCATAACATGAGCGCATTATTATTATTTATTTTTTTTATTGAAAATTATATTTCTGAATACAATTTAGCCATTGATTTTCTGACATTTATGTATAATATATGTATAATATACATAAAACATATCATTACCCCACCCAAACAATACAATCCTAACGTAGAGGAGATCTCTCTCTTCCCTCTCTCCCCCCCTGCTCACTCCCGCAACTCACCTGTCACCTGCGGCGGCAGCCGACTCTTTAGAGACGAGCGGGCAGGTACTCGAATAAGGCACTACTTGCTCGAGTAGTTTGCCTTAGCGAGTATGCTCGCTCATCTCTACCTAAATCTTTTTTTTCCCAGTTTTTTTTTTTTTAACCTTTTATTGGCAATTGCTGTAAATAATAAGAAAGCATATGTCTATATAAATAAAATATTGCACCCTTTGTAGCGCAAGAATACCCAAGAAAATTCACCAAAGGGTGTCAAACTGTTAGCACAGATACTGACCAGGCCTGAGCAGCAAACACATGTCATAACTGAAGGAACTGGAAAATAGAACTGTGGGAAACATTATAAAGCTCTCTAAATTGTTTTAACACTTTCCAATCCACTGTCTGACCTCTGATTTAAGGCTGTACAGTTCCGATGTTGGAAGACCTCCTTCGGGGTTCTCTTACTGTATATTGCCAGCCTCTCTGCTGTCAGAGCCGATCCAATGTGTCATCTCATGCAGTACTGGCTTTAGCCAGCAAATAGCGCCGTTGCATAATGGCAGAAAAAGAGTAAGCCCCCTAGGAAAACCAGGATACAAATTGGATTGGAAGGGTTAAACTATAAAAAGACCTCCCAGAATGTCCCTGTTCCAGAAAGATTACTCCTCTCTTCTCCCATTGTGAGAATCCCTCCAACTTTAAACCCTGAGGCCTCCTGTCCACGGGCAAAAGAAGAATTAAAATCCGCAGCGGATTTTAACTCTTCACCCGCACGCGGATCCGCATCCCATAGGGATGCATTGACCACCCGCGGGTAGATAAATACCCGCGGATGGTCAATAAAAGTGATTTTTAAAAAAATGGAGCATGAAAAAATCTGGACCATGCTCCATTTTCGTGCTGGTCTCCCGCGGGGACGGCTCCCGCGGGCTTCTATTGAAGCCTATGGAAGCCGTCCGGATCCGCGGGAGACCAAAATCGGAATTTACTCACCTGCTCCGGATCTTCCCTTCGCCGCGGCTTCAACTTCTTCTCTCCGTCGGCATACTAGCACTTTCTGCTTAGGTTAAGCAGCGCTGCTGATTAGAGCCACTCTTCGGCACCACGTGACTATAATCCGCGTGCACGCTGCGTAGTCAATCAGGTGGCTCTAATCAGCAGCGCTGCTTAACCTAAGCAGAAAGTGCTAATATGCTCTCCGTCACAGTCGGATCTTTTTTTCTTCGGGCCGGCGCATGCGCAGGGCACGCAACCGACGTGCCCTGCGCATCTGCCGGGCCGAAGAAAGAAGATCTGGCCGCAATGGAGAGAAGATGAAGCCGCGGCGAAGGGAAGATCCGGAGCGGGCGAGAGGTGAGTTAATTCTTATTTTTATGCCTCATGTCCGCGGGGCAGGAGGGACCCGCTACGGATTCTACATGTAGAATCCGTAGCGGGCCTGATTTTCCTCGTGGACATGAGGCCTTAAGGTTAGGCCTATTTTGGCATTGAGGATCAAACGATTTTTGGTATTTTTTCATCTCCATTTTTCAAAAGCCATAACTTTTTTATTTTTCCATGGACGCGGCCGTATAAGGGCTTGTTTTTTTTTGAGTGGCCAACTGTAGTTTTTATTGGTACCATTTTTGGGTAGATAGACTATATTGTAAAACTTTTATCATTTTCTTTTATGATCGTAGGGAGAGAAAACGCATCAATTCTGCCATAGATTTTTAGTTTTTTTTTTAAAAAAAAGCGTTCATTATGCAGCACAAATGAAACACTACATTTTTTTCTGCGGGTCGGTACAGTTACAACGATACCAAAATTATTACATTTTTTTTTAGGTTTTTCCACAATAAAAACCCTTTTTTTGAAAATTATTTTTTTCTAATCTCACTGCATTCAAAGTGCTATAACTTTTTTATTTTACCATGGACGGAGCTCTCTGAGGGCTTATTTTTTGTGAGATGAGCTGTAGTTTTTATTGTTACCATTTTGGGGGAACACACATTTTTTTTAATCATTTTTATTGCGTTTTTTGGGAGGCAAAATGCTAAAAATTAGCATTTTGCCTCAGTTTTTTAGCATTTTTTTTACCACTTTTTGCCGTGCAGGATAAAAAGCGTGTTCAATTTATTGTACGCGTGGTTGCAGACGCGTCGATACTAAATATGTGGGATTTTTAATTTTTTATGCTAGTATGAGAAAAAGCATAAAGTGTTTTTTTTGTATTTTTTGTACTTTATTTTGCTCTTGTTTTTACACAATCTGTGTCCCTCTGAGGGACTTACACAGCAGGACTGCAGATTGCTACGATAAGGCATGGCAGGACTTCTCTCCTGCCATGCCTTATCGCTTACTATAGCGATCACAGGCTATGGCAATACAGGACGCCAGTATCTGGCGTCCTGGTGCCATAGCAACCAGCCGGGCTCTTGCGATGTTATCGCGAGAGCCGGCTGGAGTCAGATGGAGCACGCTCCCTCTGTGAACCCTTTCCCTGCAGCAATCTACTTAGATCACGGCAGGGAACGGGTTAACAGTGGGGGGGCGCATCTCCGATGCCCCTCCGCTGTCGCAGCGGGAGGTCGGCTACTAGTGACAGCCGGCTCCCGCTGCGGGATAGTGTGAGATCTGCTATGATCTTGTGCTGCTATCCCTATGACGTAAGGGTACGTCATTTTGTGGGAATTACCCCGCTCCCATGACGTACCCTTACATCATGGGGTGGGAAGGGGTTAAAAAAGAAAAGCTCTGGCAGTTTAGGGTTCCTCCAGAGAGGAGCATGTATAGTAAATCCATCTAATTTCAAAATTTGCTTAAATCTATTCCATTATTTAATTAACGTAATAGTCTGATATAATCACTCCTTTCATCACTCATATTATAGGGGGGCTACAACTTGTCATTTTAGAAACCAATCTGCCATTCAATCCTATCCCATTTCTTTCTTTTACCGCTTCAACTGTTGCAATTGAGATGCCAAAAAATATATCCAAGCTTTTGGAATTGCCAACCCTCCAGACCATTTATCCCTTATCCATTATGATGGAATCCAAACTGGAAAGTTTTGAAGTATACAAAAAAGGTTGCGGCATCAAAGCCATTTTGATACGATTTCCCCTGCCAATTATTGACGATAGGAGAAGATTCCAGAATTTGACCTTGTCCTCAAACTTTCATACCAATAGAAGTAAATTGGCAGAAATATAGTCTTGAGACTTAGAAGATTTCACAACTCCCAAATATTTGAATTCCTCTCCGGTTTGTAATTGCATATGTTCCAATGAATAGTTCACTGGCAAGGGATCTAAGGGAAGAATCACAGATTTTTCCCAGTTAATAGTGAGACATGACATTTTACCAAACCTATATATAAAAAATGGACTTAATAAGACTCCTATATATCAAAGAGGGCCGTGCGTACTTCTCTCAGTAAGGCAGCCCAGCAGAGTTACAAACACCGCCTTAGGCTAAGTGGGCATATTTTTGCCATGTGAGTAAATTCTACAAGTCCAGGGTATGGGCTCATGGATGCATATAACACACACAACTATAACCCTGACAACCCCTTTAAGATGACAAGTGCACATCTTTTAAAGTAATACATTTATATAACTATCTAATAGAAAAGAAGGATAAACAGAATATTAGTGACTTGACTTATTTAGAGAGGGTGTAAACAACTACATATGAAAATAAATCTGTAATGAAACATATTTGGACATATAATTTGGACTAGAAAGTCTTAAAATGTGCAAGATTTATCATAGAGACTCTTGCTGGTTAATAAGGCACAATATCAGATTGTCTAGTCTAACTTTATACCACCTATTGGCTTAGTTTACACCAGATTCTGTGGCACAATTTTAGTGCAAAATTAACGCAATTTTTGCTGATTGATGTTACTTAGGCCACACACACTTTATTGGCAGTCATGCCCCCCTTTCAGACGATCTGAAAAAAGTGTCCGAGTATGTAATATCAATCAGCAAAAATTGCATTAATTTTGCACTAAAATTGTTATATGTCCGAGTATGTCTGAAACACATCATAAATGGGATGCAAAGCATGTAAAGTAGTTTTCTGGTGCACTGTGCACCAGAAAACTGTCAAACCTTCAATAGTAAATCTGTCTCATTGTTTGTTTTTTTTCTTCAGTACTGATTTGTATTTGTATTTTTAGGTATGGCTGACACTTGCAGACCAATACCTGCACAGTATTTCTATAGATTGGGAGAAAACAATGCGCTTTACATTCAATGAAAGGAGCAATCCCGATGACGACTCAATGGGCATACAAATTGTGAAGGTAATAATAAAGCCACATGGGGAACTGCAGTCATATGTAGTTTTACAGCAAAGTGCAGTGGTTGTGCAATACATCTCTTGCCTGTGTAGTTTTATGGATTTTTAATCTGTTTTACTGTGTACCCAAAAACTGCATCTACACCACTAGAAGTGCTAAGCGGCATATTTAATAGTTACACCAGATTCTTAATTCAGATGTCCAAACAGAGTTGAGTAGAAGCATCTCAATGCATAAAAACATGGATACATAATCAAGAGGTTCAGTTATTTAAACAAAGGATGAGAACGTAATAAATGTGATCTGAAGGCTTTTTGAATGTGCAGTGATTGTTGATGGCTGACATGTTGACTTGCATAACTCCATAAGCATTTTGTAAGGGCCTGTTCCAGTCACTAAATAACTTGAAGGGGTTTTCCCACAACTTAAAATTGCTTCACAGCCGTTCTGTCCTTCCTGGTTGCTTCTAACCAGGACATGTGACGGCTGCAGCCAATCACTGGCTATAGAAGGTCAATACTGTGACCAGTGATTGGCTGCAGCAGTCGCATGTCCTGGTTAGAAGCAACCAGGAAGGACAGAATGGCTGTGAAGCAATTTTAAGTTGTGAGAAGACCCCTTTAAAAAGAGGTCGGATAAAAAATGTTCATACTGCATTTTGCACTTAGAGAAGTCATAAGGATTATTTTACACAAGTAGATTTCTGTCCTAATGAGTTCTGATTGACGATCTAGCTAGTTGGCACCCAATTAGGCCCCCTGCGCACGGGCAGAAATTCTTCGGCCGGATTTCCCGCAGAAGTTCTGCCTGTGCCCACTGCCATAGGATTGCATTACAAAACACAATCCTAGGCACACAGCCGTGATTTGTTTGCGTGTATCGCAGCATGTTCTATTTCTGTGCGGGTCTCGCAGAGGCCTGCACAGAAATGTCTCTCCCGACACGCCGGCTCTGCTCTGTGCATGCACTGGCTGGGCAGCAGCCAGCACATCACAGAGCAGACGCGGACGAAGGTGAGCCGTACTGCTCACTGCAGGGGTGCGGGTCTGGTCCCGCAGCGAGAATTCACAAGCCGATGCAGACTATATGGGGTATGATTGTTAATAAGATTGTTTGAGTCCAGTACAGTTTGCATATTGTACAGTGTACAACCTCTCTTCATGCAGGAAGGAAGATGTGCTGCCAACAAACGATTATTTTTTTGCCCCACTCAATGTTTGCAATCAACTGAAAGAAATAGTGCTCATTTATCAGCTGATTGTTGCCCTGATTACACAGGGCAGTAATTAGGATCTGACCACTTACTATCAGCTCATGTAAATGGTCCTTAACCATGTGTTTATAGTAATGCTTTAGGCCTCCCTCACACAGGGCGTTTTATACAGCGTTTAGCACTGCCTTTTCAGCCCAGCACTAAACGCTGTACAACACTCCCATTCATTTCAATGGGGCTGCTCACACAGAGCTGAAAACGCAGCGCCTCCCAACGCTGCGCTTTGACAGCGATGCATGTTCTATTTTTGGCCGTTTTCAGCCCTGCGTCGCCCATTGAAATGAATGGGCAGCGGTTTTAGCACTGCTGAAAACGCGGCAACACTTGGTGCCGCGTTTTTGGCAGCGTTAACCGCTCTCCGATTTTCGGGGTGAGGGCTTGCAATAGAAGCCCTACCCCGAAAATCAGTCCCAGCTAGATATAGAAAAAAAAGAAATACTCACCTAGCAGCTGCAGTCCGGGTCGCGGCCGCTGGTCTCTGCCGCTGATCCGGGCTTCTCCAACACTCCCAAGTCTATTGCCGGAGGCCAGGTTTGAGAACCCTGGCTCCGGCAATAGAGTGCTGTGATTGGTTGTCGGCGCTTGCTCGATGCCCAATCACATCGCTTCATTGACTGTCTCAGCCAATCAGAGCTTGCCGGCGCTGATTGGCTGAGACAGTCAATGAAGGGCTGTGATTGGGCATCGAGCAAGCATAAAGTATGCCAGCGCTGCTGAAACGTGGCAGAATCTGCAGCAGATGCAGCGTTGCAAAGCGCTGCGTTTCTGCAAACGCCCTGTGTGAGGGAGGCCTTAGAGATCTCCTTTTGAATGGGATGTTATAAGAAGTTAGACTTTAGACATATCGCTATCTCCGAGGAATCCTAATTTTTCTGAATACAGTCTGCCATATGCAAGTATTTTAAAGGTTAAAGTTGGTGTAATGCAATGCAGAATGTTTTCTTGACACACGTGAAACATAAGTTGGCCATCATTTAAATGCCACAGGCCAACTGAATATCCCTGCTGACCATTTGCATCCCTTGACTTAGCCATCTGTTTTCTAATGGCTAATTAAAACATGACAATTATCATGTTGCAAAGTGTTTGCCACCTTGAGCCTTATCCATAAATATGACCATGAAATTATGTATCCTTCAATCACCCGTTCAATCATCAGTGTACAGTCTCAAGGCCACAGATATTTGCAAAAGCAAAAAGCCTCTATGTAGACTATAGATATGTCTAATTTCAATGGAATGTGTCATCAGAAAATGACTTATTGTATAAGTCAAGTTTTTATGTGAAATATATTTTTTAAGAATCCTTAGTGATTTTTTTAAATTTTATTTTAAAGAAAAAAAATCCTAAAATCCTGCAGTTTTCATACTGACTACTAGGCCTAATAATAGTCTGACACTTCCTGTTCTGTAGAAAGAACTTTTCAGCCATCTTCTCATTCTAATCACAGTCAGGGTTACAATAATCGGTGACCCCTATACAGGGTGATTCGTAAAGAACCGTGCAAAAGTAAATCTGACTTATTGAAATACAACAGCCAGAATTACATCAAACGTTAGAAAAAATCTTCAAGTATTTAATGCACCTTACAGATGTTCGATGTAGGTGCCAATGGTAAGATAGAAGAAGTCAAGTCAGTAGCCCAGTTCTGTTCAGTCGTGTCCCAGCATATCCTCTGTTATCAATATCACTGCAGCAGAGGTGGGTTGTTTTAGGTCATTTAGTGTTGCTAATGGCGCCCGCATTAAAAACGTAGTTCTATGGTTTGTGGGGGCGGCCTGCTCTCCCTCGTACCGTCTAAGTTAGGCTGAGTACATCAGCTGAATCAAGCAAATATTTTGTAAGTGTTTATACCAGTCTTATAACTCGTTTTCTGATCTGTCATTAGATGATGTTTAACGCCACACGCAGGGCTATTCATGCATATAATCCATGCAGATTTGCTTTACTTTAGTGGTGTCTGCTCTCCCCTTCCTTATGCTTGGTTTTGGATATGTATGTAAACCTATAATAATATTAATAAAACTTATTTGAACCTAAAAACTTAGTTCTATCTTTAAATGTCATTCTGGCTTGTGTGTCAGTTTTTGAATCAACCTGCACTTAAATAACACAGGATCCACTATTCACAATAAGTGATTTACCCTCCCTGCACAATGACCTCTGTACAGATCACAAAACCTACCTAGAAAAGTCTCCCATAAAAATTCCAGTGGGTCAGCTCCTGGGTAGTATTGTACCTTAACGCCACCAGGAAGTAGTGCTGGAGAGAGCACTGACAGGCCGGTGACGCCCCCAATACCTCATTCGCTGCACAGGTGTCTTCCCTGCAGGTCCTGTAAGGTGAGTGTAATTCTCCCCTCTGCTACCGGGCAAGAGTTGTCACTCTGCCATCAGTCTGCCAGGCTCCCCGGGGCGGCCCACATGTTAAGCTTCCCAATGCTGCTTAAACTTTCCCAGGCTCCCCGCTCAATACGTTACCTCCCTTCTGCAGTTCTGTATTGGCCGTCCGCTCCCTGCTGCTGCTGCTGATGTTCCTCGTTGCTGCTGCTCAAACCCCCGCTCTCCCTGCTGCTGATCTACGGGGTAGGTGTCCAGACTGGCCGCAGCCAGATATGAAGTGTGTGCTCAGCCAGCAGCACCAGAACAGTGCTGTCGGGCCCTTGCTGCCTGCTTCCGCCCCGCCGTCTGCAGCACACATCTACATCATGGTGATGCAGTGTTGGCAGGATACTGCAGTCCAGTTATTCCTCGGCACTGCTGCTCCCTGCTCTCCATCTCCCTTCTGTCCAGAGGCAGCAGTTGGCAAGGCCACATGGAAGGGGGACGCCAGGTACACAATGCAGCATCATGTAGCATCAGAGCATTTTGAGATTTTTGCGGCCCCTGGACGGTTAGGGTTAGGGGTAATTTTCCAGTGAGGGTTACATTATTCACTGTAAATGCCACTGGAAAATAAACCCTAATCGTAACTGTCCAGGGGCCGCACAAATCTCTAACCACTGTGCTGCTAGGACCTTAATGACTCAGCCTATGGGGAGCTAGGGGTGTGACTGGGGCGTTCTTGCATCCATTCTTTGTCAAACCCCTAGCTTCCTCGTGGTGTCAAGATATAATAATACCCAACTCCTGTCCATTGTGTGAATGACCCATGATTTCTGTTGTAAAGCTTATCTGCAGCAAAAGCAAGATGCCAGCTCTCAGTTATATGCAGAAAATCTTCAATCAGAAAATAACAAATTAGAAAAATGGAATATATTTTAATATTTTATTTAGTAAAAAAATATGTAGTTGATACATTCCCTTTAAGAAGTAGTTAGGCTAATGCTATTAGGGTGATTTTTTTTCAGACTCTTGGGCAATCTATATATTAATGTTAAATAAATGCATCGCACAGATTTAGAGTTTGCAGCACAGGTAAACTGCACCATCAGTATTTATGTACTGTAAATGCATCTGCCAATATAGTGTATATTTAGCTTCTTCTGTAGCAATAGTGGCATGGTCTGCCCCTCATAAGCATGTTTATGAAATAAATGTTCATGTTCATGTACAGTTTGGTGTAGTTAATATTGTACAACTTTTTAAATGTAAAGTGTGTAAGAGTTGTATGCTGATTATTCTTGTAAAGGTCTATTTACAAGGGATGAATTTCAGGCAAATGATGCCTGACGCTCGATCCTGTTTGTGTTCTCAATCCCGTGCAGCTGCACAGGAGCTAGCATCGCTGGCTCGCTCACAGAGCGGCCAGCAGGGGGCGGGGAGGCTGCAGGAGATTTCACACCTCACTTTCCCCCGCCCCTCTCCATTCACTTAACACAGGGGTCGTTCAGTACTGAATGGCTGCTGTTTACACGGCACGATCATCGTTTAGGATATTAAGCTGCATAAAATCCTTAATGTGTGTAAACAGCAGCCATTCAATACTGAACGACCGCTGTGTTAAGTGAATGGAGAGGGGTGGGGGAGAGCGAGGAGTGAAATCTACTGCAGCTGCCCCGGCCCCTTGCTGGCCACTCTACTTGCTCCTGTGTGACATCATGGGAGCGAGGACACACAGGGATGAGTGTTGAGCATTGTTTGCCCTACATTCGTTCTGTGTAAATGGAGCTTTAGTCAGTTCTTTAAAGTTGATTAGTAGTTGTATGTTAATTGTGTAGGTATTTGACATGTTAATTGTATGGGTACAATTAACATGCCTGAAAATTCAGACCAAGAAAAAGCCAGTGTGCATATACTCTATTTTATTTTTGTTTGTTTTCAGGATCTGCATAGAACAGGTTGCAGCTCCTATTGTGGACAAGAGGCAGAACAGGACAGAGTGGTACTTAAACGCGTGCTTTTGGCTTATGCCAGATGGAACAAGACCGTGGGCTACTGCCAAGGATTTAATATTCTGGCTGCTCTTATACTGGAAGTGATGGAGGGCAATGAGGGTGATGCACTTAAGGTGGGTAAAGCTCCTTGAACCTGACCCTAAGGCTGAGCACATACTTAACAGCCTGCGGGTCGACCAAAACCCCAACACATTCAAGTTGATGCTGTCTTCGGATTGAGCAGAAGCTAAAGCAATTAGATACGGTAGTAAATGGCTGTATGCTAATGCCCCCAAAACTTGCAATATAATTCAGTAATTTGCAATCCAACTGCTTTTATCTGTACCCAGTTAGAAGCCTGTGTTGACTTGGATGTGATGGAATGTGAAGCAACTTTTGCAAATGACTCTTTAGCTAGCAATCTCTTAGGCCCTGTTAACACAATGCAGTTTCAGCACAGATCCTGTACCAGTTTGCATTCTATTAAATGCTATGGAAAAAGGCACCGTACAGCACAAAGTTTTCCACTTTCTGATTTTGATATTCATGTTGCAGGAAAAAATTAACATGTCAATTCTTGGTGCAGTTTTCTCATTGCGGAACGCAGAATTTCCCTATTGGCTTGGGGCTACATTGGTGCGCAGCTTCGTATTAAAATAATGTATTTGCGACCGAAGCCTTTGAGTTCTTCCACAGATTAAAGTGTCAGATCCACGGTAGAATGTTCTAACATTACTGCAGTTAGCTGGCCATGTGAACAAGGCCTTTCAGTTTTGTTTTTTTGTCTCCTTGCTCTTATAGAAGCATACTATGTGTTTCCATGGTAACAGAATACAAACAAAAGCTGTTCTCCTCAGTATTTGTACTACAGAACATCAGATTTTCTTTAGAGAAGTTGTTTTTTTTTTAGGCCCTGCTCAACTAAAAAACCCAGTTAAGAGAAAGTACACCCTCCTGAACTTCTGTGTTTCTAAGTATCTTTTCTGATGCAAGAGCAACTGCCGCGTCTTAATGGATGCATGAGAGATTATATAACCCAGCAATTTCCTACAGTGAAAGTGCCTGCTCTTGTTAATAAATCATGAAGAACGGCAGCTGCATAACTTACAAAAAAAAATAATAATTAGTCGCGTTAATTTCATCAAAGCTTCCCTAATGTAACTTATTTCAGAGAACAAGTGAAGAAAAAAAGATGAAATGAATATTTATCAAAATTCAGATGAGTGCTTTATCGCTTTAGAAATCTTGAAAGGATGTGCATTAATTATTTATATCTGTTCACAGCCATTGTTGTGTCTCAAGAGTATTTAACCCTGCATAAAGCAATGCTATCCGTTTTAACTCCTGATGGTCATGAGCTACTGACTATCCTCTACTTTATTTTAATACATATTAAAGGGATTCTATCACCAGGTATTTTGGACTCTGAGCTGAGCTCCAAGTCATGGAGGTGGGCCATGCTAGCCTTTCCCCTCCCATAGCATGAAGATTGACAGCTTTCTCCCTATACTCAAAAGGGGAGAGAGCTGTCAATCTGCACAATGCAGATGGAGATAAGCTGACACGGCCGGCCTCTGTGGTGAAGTTTGACTGAGAGCTGAACTTCGAGTCAATCTAGTGACAGCTTTCCTTTTAATGAGACTCTATCAGCTTCTATGAGCCCCATAAATTAAACTTATTGGCTCCGAGGAGCTGGGGTGCTGAGTCGGGGAGTGTCACTCTGATGCTAGCCTGCCTCCACTTTCCCTCATTGACCACCCGCAAAGCTGTGACTGTTTTTGTACAGTGGGCTATATATGTGTGTGCTCCTAATGAAAAGCCCTGTGTGTATGTCTATCATATACAGTATATTGTTTACATGGTAAATACTCTGGTATTTTTCTGTTCTTTAAAACACTTTTCTATGTGATATGAAGTTTTTTCAACCATTATTTAATATTTTGTTGACTAAACATAAACCTTGTTTATCTCTACAACAGATAATGATTTATCTTATTGACAAAGTGCTGCCAGACAGTTACTTTGTCAATAATCTGCGGGCACTGTCAGTGGATATGGCTGTTTTTAGGGATCTCGTGAGACTCAAGCTTCCAGATCTATCTCGCCACCTGGATGTGCTTCAGAGAACGGCAAATCGAGAAAGTGGAGGTATGCTAGTTACGAATGATCACATTTAAACTCATTATGTGCTTTTTATTAAAGGTATATTAAAATGGAAGTTTTATTTTACAACTATATTAATGGGACTTATTATTATTATTAGATGCAGTAAATGCAATGTTTTATGTATTGTTTTAAAATCACTGTATTTTATACAACTGTGGTCAACATTATTGGCTTCCTTGATTGTATAGTATAAAAAAGTCAATCTCTTCAGAGAAAAGTGAAAATGTACTAACTTTACTTCATTGGAGTATTTTAGTAGCATGTCCAAATAGATCTAACCTGTCACCATGCATGCAGTCATGTTTAAGGTCGCGCCTTGTTTTCCCCCCATTTTCGTCCCGTCTTGTCCCCCTTCCTTTTAGAAAAAAAAAATCATAACTTTTATCTATCCATCGACATCGCTGTATGAGGGCTTGTTTTTTGCAGGACGAGTTGTATTGTTCAATGTTACTATTTAATGTACCATATAGTGTACTGAAAAACCTTTGAAAAAATTGTAAGTGGAGTGAAATAGAAAAAAAATAATAAATTCCATCATTTTTGGGTGCATCTTATTTCTACGGTGTACACACAGCAACAAAAACGACATAACTATATTCTATGGGTCAGTACGATTACTACAATACCAAATTTATATTGTTTTTTCCTTTACTGCTTTTATTTTTTTTCAAAGATATTTAATTTTTAATAATTATTTACTGCCGTCATCTTCTGACAGCCATTACTGTTAATTTTCTGTCTACAAAGTTGTTCAAGGGCTAATTTTTTGCGGGACGCCCTGTAGTTTCTTTTGGTATCATTTTTGAGTACATATGACTTTTTGATTTCTTCTTTCATTTTTTCTTGAAGAAAAGTTGACAAAAAAAGCACAATTCTGGCGTTCTTTATTTTATTTTCTGATGACTTTCACCATGTGTTGTAGATAATGCGTCTCTTTGATAGATGAGACTTTTATGGACATAGCGATACCAAATATGTTTTTTTTGTTGTATTATTTAGATTCTTTTTATTATAAATATGGCTAAAGTTTTTTTTTTTTTTCTTTTAACCTTTATTACTTTTTTTTGTAAAAATCTGTAAAACTTTTTTAAACTTAATTTTTCCTTTTTTTTTTTTTTTAGTCTCCACAGGAGACAAGAACTTGCAATGCTTTGATCGCTCTTGCAGTATGATGTAATGCCATAACATTACATCATACCATGATCTGACAGACATTCATTCAAAACCACTCTTTCAGAAGGCCCCGGTTCCCATGATAACCACACGGCAACCTGCGATCTCAACGCTGGAAAGTGAACTTCGGTCAGGGCATTTAAATGCTGCTTTCATAATTGATGGCAGCATTTAAAGGGTTAGCAGCTCCGATAAGTGGCGCAGCTTATTGGAGCTGTTATGGGTGTCTGTAGGCTGTAAGAAACAGCTGTTACCCGCATTATATGGAGTGGAGTCGACCCACAATCCCCTTCCATACATACCCTGAACCTCCAGGATGTAACTGTACACCCTGTCATTAAGGAGTTAAAAAAGAAAGGAAGAATACGCATGGGCTATGACACACAGGATAAAAGGCACTCTTCCCTAATACTTGGTTCCGCACAACCTTTGGCAACAATGACAGTCTACAAATACTTTTCTAGCCATCTTTGAGCTTCTTGCGCCCGTCTGCTGCTAGTTTTCTTCCACTTTTTCACTGCAGTTATCTGAAGCTCTTGAGTATTTGCAAGATTCATTTTCCCAGGAGCAAATTTCAGCGCTCTTTAAATATATTTCATTGGATTGAAACCCAGACTGATTGCAAATTTAAAATGTTCCATTTTGTATCCCCTTCTTAACCATTCTTGCGTACGTTTGGATGTGTGTGTTGGGTCATTATCCTGCTTTTGAACACCTTTTGTTCAGGTGAAACCTAGTTTTCGTATACTTGTGAGCACATCTTGCTCTCAAAGGATCTGATAAACCTTTGATTTCATTGTCTCTGTAACAGAATCAAGACTTGTAGTCCCAGAGGCAGCAAAACACCCGCCACTTATGGATTTTTCTTTATTTTTACCTGTAGTTTGGGTGTATGTTTCTTTATAGGTCGCATCCAATCATCTTTAACCATAACAATGGTATGCATTGCCTATGAGTTCTAGTTTGGTTCAATCTGTCCATAGAACATATTTCCAGAAACATTGGGGTTTATGTATGTAACTTTTGCAGAGTTTAGTCACTCTTTTTTTATGTCTCTCTTTAAGCACTGGGGTCCTCCTTGGCCTTTTTCTTAGAGTCCTGTTTTAGTCAGTGAGTACATATGTTACTTGTTGAACCCATCACTCCCAGGTTTCTCCAGCTCAGCCCAATGGTCTTTAAATGGCTTCTTTGCCACATTTTGAACCGACTTTCATAGGGTTCCTGTTTCCAACACTTCCTGGAAGGTTCGTGATTTTTCCATGAAGCAAACTTCAAGCTGTTGAAGCTGGGATGCAGAGGTCTTTGGACATAGTCTTGTATCATTTAGACTGCTTGTTCTTGGGGATAGTAGCATACCTGGTCTATTCGTACAACTCTCTTGTCTGTCTTTTTCATTGTGAACAGGGAATTTAAACTGGCTTTTTAAAGCTTCAAAGCCACCATTCATAGGCTAAAGTCATGTGAGCACTAACAAGGTGGAGACAGGGAATCTGATTATTGTCCTTTGTGCCATTAATTATTTCCTTGCATTTTTTTCAATTTCTTTACCCCTTTTTTCATTTTTGTGTCTTGTGCTTTTCTGTATGAAATACGTGAGTGCGGGGAAACGGCTAGGATTAGGGATGAGCGAGTATACTCGCTAAGGCACTACTCGTCCGAGTAATGTGCCTTAGGGCTCATGTCCACGGGCAAAAGAAGAATTAAAATCCGCAGCAGATTTTAACTCTTCTCCTGCCCACGGATCCGCACCCCATAGGGATGCATTGACCACCCGCGGGGTAGATAAATACCCGCGGATGGTCAATAAAAGGGATTTTAAAAAAAATGGAGCATGAAAAAATCTGGACCATGCTCCATTTTCGTGCGGGAGACCTAAAATAGGAATTTAAAAGAATTTACTCATCCGGAGCGGGCGGGGAAGGTCTTCTATTCCTCACGGCCGGATCTTTCTTGCTTCGGCTCGGCGGATGTGCCCGGCGCATGCGCGCGGCGTGCCGGCGACGTGCTGCCGGCGTGACGAGTTCATCCGCCAGCCGAAAAAGAAGATCCGGCCGTGAGGAAGAGAAGACTTTCCCCGCCCGCTCTGGATGAGTAAATTCTTTTAAATTCCTATTTTAAGCACCCATGTCCGCGGGGCAGGAGGGACCTGCTGCAGATTCTCCATGTAGAATCCGTAGCGGGCCTGATTTTCCCCGTGGACATGAGGCCTTAGCCGAGTATCTCCCCGCTCGTCCCTAAAGATTCAGGGGCCGCCGCAGCTGACAGTTGAGTTGCGGCGGGGAGCAGGGGAGAGCGGGCGGGAGAGATCTCCCCTCCGTTCCTCCGTGCTCTACCCCGCAGCTCCCCGCTCCGCGCCGGCTCCCGAATCGTCAGGGACGAGCGGGGAGATACTCGGCTAAGGCACATTACTCGAGCGAGTAGTGCCTTAGCGAGTATACTCGCTCATCCCTAGCTAGGATACATATAAACACATTTTTTTTAGAAGGGTCTATAGTGTTGACCATAACAGTGCTTTAATGAAAAATGTCACTTGTACTATGATGTACAAGCATAAAAGAGCTGTTAATTAAAATGTCAATTAATGAATTTTAGTGTATTAATACATTGTTTTGTTTTTTTTAACCTTCACTAAACTAAAAAAAAAAATGTACCTTTTGTTGCAGGTGGTTATGAACCCCCTCTCACTAATGTGTTTACTATGCAATGGTTCTTGACTCTATTTGCAACTTGTCTTCCAAACCACACTGTTCTTAAAATCTGGGATTCCGTGTTCTTTGAGGGCTCTGAAATCATCCTAAGAGTAGCACTGGCCATTTGGGCAAAGCTTGGAGAGTAAGTTTTTTCTCTTGGATAATAACATTTCCGTGTGTAATATCTTTTTTTCATATACACAAAAATATCTTGCTTTGTCGTTAAATGATTGTTACAATGGACCGGACTTTCTGTTGGCGACCGACATAGAAAGTGAATCTACACCTTAAAGGGGGTCTCCGGTCTAATGAAGATAATCACTTACCATCATAGGGATAGAATTAGTATACATACAAATTATATACCACATATCAAGTTACAAAGAGTTTTATGGTCCATGAATGCATTAATGATTCTGCTGGCTTCAGAGCTGAAATTTCCCAGCATTCTTAGCTGGCTGAGTGAATGCAAAAACTCTTGTGGTTTCCATTCTGGGAAGTTTCACCAGACTCTCAGCAATGCTCTGAAGAAGAAACTTAATGCCAATTATTTTTATCAGCTATTAATAGTTTGAAGCCTGGCTAACAGGAAATGAAAAAATTGCAAACTTCAAGTTTTTTTTTTTTCTTTGCTTATATGCACATAATTTTGCATATATTATGGTTACTCATTGGTGGTGTTAAATGCTATTAAAATATTCTTGTTTTCTTCCAGGCAGATTGAGTGTTGCCAAAATGCAGATGAATTCTACAGTACAATGGGAAGACTGACCCAGGAGATGCTTGAAGATAACTTGATAGACAGCAATGAGCTGATGCAGGTAATAAGCAAAAGCTCATTTTCTAGGTCATAGTTAATTTATAACTTCTGTGCACGAATTGATCTACAGTGCGGTCACTGCAAGCTGGTGTGATTTGGCGTATAAGCTGCATATTATCATTGGTGTCATTTAAAATATGCCTCAGCAAAAAGCGGTAACACTGTTTTTTTGGCTGCTGTCTCACATACCGTATTTTTCGCTTTATAAGACGCATCGGATGATAAGATGCACCTGGGTTTTAGAGGAGGAAAATAGGAGAAAAATATTTTGAACTCCCCAGACCAGGCAGTGAGGGAGGTATTACAGGAGAAATAAACAGCAGTAGTACCGCCTCGGAATGAAGTATATACCACTAGGTCAACCTGTCATTCAGGATCCAGGAAAGCTGAGTATAAATGTAATGGTGATCTCATTACTTGTCATCCAGCTTTCCAGGAGCCCTGAATCCCACGTTGAATAGTTATGGCAATGCATGTGGTATGCATGCTTGCATAACTCTGCAGTTGGCATTCAGGATCCTGGAAGAGCTGAGTGACAATGTAATGATTCCATTAGTTGTCACCCAACTTCCCCGGAACCCTGCATGGCATGTCTCATTATGGTTATGCATAACTAGGCACAAATATATACACAATGCAGGCAGCTCTTTCTCCCTCTGCCCCTCCCTCTCCTATGTAGCTAGCAGATGTGAGAGTGTCTGTACATACAGCTGATTGCTGAGGCAGGGGGGAGCAGCAGCTTCCTCTCACTAATCAGCTGTTGTATGGGTGCTGGTGTGCAGCGGACCTGCTATCTTTATCACACTGTCAGCAATATAGCAGGAGCTGCCTGTCTGTACAATAGCTTCCTGCTCCTCCCCCCGCCCTCAGCAATCAGCTGTTGTACGGGCTGCTGTGCTCCCTGCTCCTCCCCCGCCCTCAGCAATCAGCTGTTGTATGGGCCGCTCTGCTCCCTGCTCCTCCCCCGCCCCCAGCAATCAGGTGTTGTACAGGCCGGGCTGCTCTGCTCCCTGCTCCTCCCCCGCCCCCAGCAATCAGCTGTTGTGCGGCCGCTCTGCTCCCTGCTCCTCCGCTGCCCCCAGCAATCAGCTGTTGTACGGGCCAGGCCGCTCTGCTCCCTGCTCCTCCCCCGGCCCCAGCAATCAGCTGTTGTGTGGCCGCTCTATTCCACTGCTGTGCCGGCTTTGTATGCAAACCGCCGGCAGCACAATGAGAAGGACTTGCGATCCTTTTCAGCTCCGGCCGGGTCTGATCTCAGCACGTTCGCTCTATAAGACGCACTGACTTTTTCACCCAACTTTGGAGGGGAAAAAAGTGCGTCTTATAGAGCGAAAAATACGGTATAGTTCTGGTACTTCAATCTCTAATAATCTCGCACTGTGATCTGCAAGCTTTCCTTTCTAAATATTTAAGAAGGATTATGTGAACATCATAGTGATTAACCTTCATGTTAACCCCGCTCATTTGGTAAACTGCATAATTCATATGGAAATGGTATTAATTTAATTTCCACTATGTTTTTAAAAAAAAAAATTTATTTTCTGAATTGCGTTTTGCTAGTTAATAAAATGTATGTTACTGTTTATCCATCTGGGTATGAGATGTTCTCTTTATATGTGCATTGGTACAATATTCAGAATGAAGGCTGAGTTTTTGTTTCTGTTCTTTTAGACTGTATACTCAATGGCTACCTTCCCGTTTCCACAACTAGCGGAGCTGAGGGAGAAGTATACATATAATATCACACCTTTCCCAGCACCAGTCAAGTCTGCCTCATTTTCTGGGTAAGCCATCAAGTCTATGACCAATCCCAAGTTAGGTGGTAGAAAGATTGATACCATATGCTTGATACCTATTAAGATTGTGGTATATATTATCTCAACGCTTTTAGTAAATACCAGTTTAACTGAATAAATGTTGCCATGTTATATGCTGAGCTCTTAGGCCGACTTCACACGAACGGATTCCTATTGCAGGTTTCTTGATTGGTGTCTGCTCTGAGAATCCGCAGCAAATCACACGCGTTGAAAGGCATGTACTTTTGGTTTTTCGCCCACACTCGTGGATGCAAATTGTGTATTCTGCAAGCAAAGGAAAAATCGCAGCATGCTCTATTGTGCTGCGGACTCCATGCAGACTGACTCCATTAAAGTCAATGGAGGCCATCTGACCCCCAGCCCATACGTAATGATCATTGCGTATGGGCCGCAGGTACCCACATCATTGCTTAGCGACGTCGCAGGAAATACAAACATTGAAAAAAAAATCTGTACTGCGCATGATCAACGGCGAGCCGCCATGGTCATCTGTAATACAGGAATCACAGGTATGCAGGGTCGCCAGCTGGAATCCGCTGCAGGATCTGACCCGGTTGTGTGAAGCCGGCCTTAATCTATTGTCATTCTTCATGCAAGGCTATTTTGTGTATGGATCACATGCCTTAATATAGGCTGCGGCTGAGCAAATGCCAAAAGTCTTGGGACAGGAACTAATATCGTGTTGAACCTCTGGCCAGGTGAAGTGCAGCAACTTGATGTGTTATCAATTCCAAAAGTGGATGAAAGACATCTGGAGGGATGTGGAGCTATGTTGTCTGGGTATCCACCTCCACAGCCCCATATTATTTGTAGGTGCAGGATCTTGTGTGCAAATGAACCTCTCCACCACATCCCAGAAATGCTTAATTGGTTTCATGTTGGCAACACCATTTCTAGAAACTCTCTACAATGCTCCTCAAGCCAATTCTGAACAACCTGGGCCAGATGGCATGGTGCCTTATCCTGCTGGCATATCCCATCATTATGTGTTGGGGGAGGGGGGGGGGGGGGGTTACATGAAGTTCATGAAGGGCTGTAGATGGTCACCAAGTAGTGAAATGTAGCAGGCATCAGTCAGTAACTTATTTAGGTGGACCCAACCCATGCCATGAGAACACAACTTACAGCAATATAAAACCACCACCAGCCTGCACAGTGCCTTGTTGACAACTGGGGTCCATGGCTTCATGGGTCTTTGTCATGCACAAACCCTACGATTAACTCAACAACTAATGCTGTTACTCATTGAACCATGCCACTTGTTGCCAGTCCTGTACGGTCCAGATAGCAACACCTTATGAGCCCAGGTGAGATGCTGTATCCAATGTCGAGGTGGTAACAGAGGCCCTCTGGTGGGTCTTCTGCTCCCATATCCTATGGGTGCTAAAGAGTGCTGCACTGACTTGCAGAACATGTCTTTAGGGCTTCCTACATTGAATGTGGATGCGATTTTTTTTTTTTTTTTTTGGCAAGGTCGCTTCACAAAGATAGTTCTATCCAGACGCTGCCAATCACGATCATTAAGCACCCGTGGGCGGCCACCGTGCAGTGAGATACTAGCGCAGCCTGCTGCTTTTACTCATCAAACTTCTAAGTGTGTTTTTTCTGAAATGTAGCAGCATTTCAGAATAAATCATATGTGGGACGAATGGGTATACCTGTTCTGGGTTTATACTGTTCATGGTTTGGGCAGCATGAACCCGGTGACAGGTTCACTTTAAATGCACACACAACTTTGGAAATTGAATGTCCCATCTGTCTGACACACTCTATCATGCCTCATCCGAATCCTGATAAGTCATGTCTCCTTTCCATGACTATGCTAGCCAGTATTCAAGCTCGTTCACAAGATAACACCTCATAACTTATACTGGTATGAACGTTCCAAAGCCATCACCTGAGGTAACGCCACTTCATAATAAATTTACGTACTGCTTTCCCATGACTTTTGGCACGTTGGTGTAAATTATGCTATTTGGGGACTAACACTAGAAGGCTATTTAAGACTTCTGAGCTATACACATGTACGCTTCATGAATTGATGAATTTGGAAGAAGTCCTGAATGAAGGTACAAATACTTCCTGATCTTTACATTTCTTTATTATAGTGAATTACTATAAAGAATAAGCCAATTGGACAGTGTGAGCCAGTTTCTTTTGCTTGCCCTCAACCTGGCAAGTTGCAAGTCTTTCAGTGATACTGGTCCACAGCCAACCTGTAATGTAGATTTGGATAATGACAGATAATTATGAGTTTGGAAAACTACACATGGTGTTTGTTCTATAGCTCTATTATGCCTTGATATGCCTTATTGTGGCAAGTTAAGCTTAACTTATATCTAAACATGAAATCTTCAAAAAATACTCAAACCATTGTGTTTTTTTTTACCTATGAAAGAAAAATGATCTGTCTTATAATCTTAAATTATATAAAGAATTATTATATTAAAGAATAAACATAATGATCATTATTTAGAACCTAACAAGTGGCATTGAAACTGTATCGTATTTATAAACGTTTTAATTTTATAGACACCCAAGCAAAATGCAAGACAGTGATGAAGAAAATGACATTGACGATGATGACATAAACGCTAATTCTGTTGGGTGTCTTGGCCCATTTAGCGGATTTTTGACTCCAGAATTGCAAAAGTATCAGAAGCAAATTAGAGGTAAATAAGAAAAACAAAAAATATTTGCGGTCTAAAATGGACCTATATTTGAATACAAAAAGATTAAATTGTATAGCATACAAGGAGTGCAAAAAAATATTTTATTGGTCACAAAGAAATCTACAGACACATAAAGCAAACCGATGTAATAAAAATTAAAACAACCTATCTAAGGTTGTATTAAGCCGACACTCGTCCCAGTCTTACTTGCTCCTGTGCTGTTACACAGGAGCAAGTATCGTTGGCGTTGCTGACAGCGCTGCCGGAATGGAGGCGGAGCAGGCCAGGGGGCGTTGTTCTCCCGTCCGCCTCTTTTCACAGTAAGCAGACAGTTGTTCAAAAGTGAACGGCTGCTGTTTACACTGAACGGCATGTTCAGTTTTCTGCATGCGTTTACACGGGACGACTATCATTCAAATTTCCGCTGAACATGGGAATCTGAACGATAATTGTCCCGTTGAAAAAGGGCCATTAGACTTTGTGTATAATTGGTGTTAAAAAACTCTGTAATGTGTAGGTTAAATTATTAGTGGCACAAAGAAAAAGTATAAAAAGTAGACATAAGAGTAATTGGTTAGCTTTGAGGATGCTGGGGACCCCACACTTATGCACCCACACCTTGAGAACGTGACAAACTAGTATTATTCCTGAACATGTTGTTGACATTCCAGTTGGACCTCCTCTCTTGTTCAATCACATCAGTTCAGTACAGTGGAAAATCTCCAGAATGTGCTGAAGTTAACACGCAACATTGTTCCAAATGAGGACTATTACACTATTACAGCAATACCAAATTTACCACTCTTTTTTTTTTGTTTTACTGTAAAAGCGCTTTTTCTGTGGGGCAAGTTGTCGTTTTTATCAGTACCATTTTGGGTTATATGAATCTTTTTGTTAAATCTTTATAGATTTTTGGGGGGAGGCAGGGTAACAAAATCCTACCCTTACACACACTTCTGTAATACAACCTACCCCCGCTCCCATAATATGGCATTCACCCTGTGGGCTAAATAGTGCAATATTTCAATAGTTCAGTCCTGTACGGATGTGACTATACTAGTGATGTGTTTTTTTTTTTTTATTTACGTATTCTTTTATATGAAATATGGGGATTTTTTTTTAAAACTATTACTATGGTTTTATTTTATTCTAAGTTTTTAACCATTTTATTACTATTCTTTTACCCCCCCCCCCCCCCATAGGGATAGAGGACTTGAACTTATGATCACTTGTACTAAATACTACCATACCTTTATATTTTACTATGTAGTATTTTCCAGTGTCATCTGCTAAAATAGGCATTCGTGCATGACAGCCCTTGGTGTCTTCACTAGGCCCCAGGCTGCCATGCTAACCCATCCCCTGCGATTGCTTCACAGGATGAGAGGGGCAGCGATGGGGTGCTTAAGGGGGTTTCCTTCCCCCCTCAGGCTGCTTAGATGCCCAAGAACATCTTTGATCGTGTCATCTAAGTAGCTAATACCCATGAATGGAGCTTACTCTGATGACAGCAGTTGTGGATGGATTGGATTTGGTTCCCGAATCTACCCTATACACCCATGGCAACTGCATGATGAAAATTTTTGGCATTCGGTTGGGAAGTGGTTATCCTCCCCCAAAATGCTTACAATTTTTATGCTGTTTTGCACATAATACATTTCTTTTAGAGAGCAATGAATTTGATCCTTTTATAAAGGTAATACTCATAAAAATGGCTAATATTTAAAAATAATGTATATTTGTGGATGTTCTTACAACTGGATATGCAGACTAAGATTGTGGCAGGTTCTGGGTGACTTCCAAACAGCCCATAAAACCCTTTTTAAGTTTAACTTTGCTATGAAGACCTTTCAATAACAATTTGTACTCACATTTTTGACTCTTGGTCCACTCTTCAGATCAAAAAGAAGAGCAAAGCCTGAAACTTGGCAACATTGCAGAGCTAAGTCCGGGTGCCATTGATTCCTGCCGAGGAGAATATCAAGCTGTATTTAATAGCATGATGATGGAGCGCATGACAACCGATATCAATGCCCTGAAACTGCAATACTCCAGGATTAAGAAGAGGCAGCTGCAGCAACTCCATCAGGTTTACATTCGAGCAGGTATAGCTCCTAGACTATCCACAATTGTAAATATCTTAATGCACATGTTTAAATCCTTTATTTTGCCATTTACCTGCCTGTTTTATTTTTTAACATAGGACTCGAAGAAGATAAAGATCCTGGGATCCCACTTGATCCTAGTGATCAACTTAACAATGGTATTTAAAAAGAAAATACCTATTTGGGCTTC
The DNA here is from genome assembly GCF_035609145.1 of Eleutherodactylus coqui. Lineage (NCBI taxonomy): Eukaryota > Metazoa > Chordata > Amphibia > Anura > Eleutherodactylidae > Eleutherodactylus > Eleutherodactylus coqui. The sequence continues at coordinate 133,516,569 of NC_089838.1, read as the reverse complement.
TTAGTTTTGTCTCTAACACATGTCTGGTCATCTTTTGTCATGAAACATCTTGATCACATTTCTGGATAGACAGAATGAGGATATGGGAATATTATATGTCCTTACTCATTGTTAGGTATATACAGCAGGTTTATGTTTAATTTACAGTGCATTGTAGCATTTAACTGCTAATGAACTGCACAAGCTCGTATACGTAATATAGTGTATGCTGTAGGACTCTGAAGATGTTTCACCACTATAAAGGATTGCCATGCATATTTTGATTATCTTGAATCACAAACCAGCTTTTCAAATCTTTCTTCACAAATCAGGTTATGGACTTGGATTACCTCATTTGCTCAAATCTGTGATTACTTTTTGATTTAATATTCTGTCTGGTGGTGGAGAATTATGATCTAAATAGTTTTTTTGTAATCAAGGGTGAGGGGACAGTTGTTTGTCTTTTGGAGTAGTGTAGGGGTTAAAAGACTTATCCAAGACAGATACTGATGACTTGTCCTTAGGCCTCCCTCACACAGATTTTTTTTACAGCGTTTAGCGCTGCCTTTTCAGCGCTGTGCTAAACGCTGTACCACACTCCCACTCTATTCAATGAGGCTGTTCACACAAGTGTCTTCAACGCTGCGCTTTGGCAGCGTTGCATATCCTATTTTTGGCTGTTTTCAGCCCTGCGTCGCCCATTGAAATGAATGGGCAGCATTAGCAGTGCTGCTGAAAGTGCGGCACAACTTGGTGCTGCGTTTTGGGCAGCCCTAAACACAGCGCTAGCTGCACTACCAAAGTTATACTCACCGATGCTGGCGCTGTCTGGGTCCCTGGTGCTGATTTCCAGGGCTCCGGGCACTTGTCAGAGGATCTTTTCCTAGTAACTGGGTTTGAAGGCCCCACCTCCAGCAAGAGATTGCTCTGGTTGGCTAATCTAGCGTCAATCAAATCCAACGCTGGATGCACCAATCACAGGCATTCGATGAATAAATGTCTCATGGCTGAGCCAATCAAAGCAATCTCTTGCTGGAGGCGTGGTCTTGAAACCCCATTACCAGCAAGAGATGCTCTGCAGGCACAGACAAGTGCTTGGAAGCCTGCAGGGATGGCGGACAGCGCCTACTAGGTGATTTTTTTTTTTCAGCTTCCTTGGCTGCGTTATTAGCTGTGCTGAAAATGCAGCCATAATGCAAGCCAGCGCTGCTGAAATCACAGTAAATGCAGTGTTGAAAAACGCTGCGTTTACTGCCAACACCTGTGTGAGGGCGGCCTTGGGGTAAGTCATTACTATCAGATTAGTGGATGTCCAACTCCTGAAACTTCTGCCAATCTGCTATTTCAAGAGCCCATGGCCCTTGGATTAGTGGTGTGGCCTCTTGGCCTGTGACTCCACATTAATCTGTCAAATGGCCTTTGTGTAGCTGAATGGGATTGAGCTACCTCATCAGGCACAGTCACTACACAATTTATGATGCCGTGCCTGGTATACAGTAAAGAGGCCAAAGTGCTTACCTGAGCCTCCTCCCCTTCAAATGACTGATCGGCAGTCACAGATAACCCCTTTTAAAAGGTCTTCAGAACAGCTCTTAATGTATCCTTAAGGAGAGTATCTGCACCTTCATGCTGGAGCACTTCTACTCTTCTGGCCTTTTTGGGTTCCATATAGCACTACATAAGCGCCGTATGGAGCTGTCATCAGCTACTGGAAGGAACTGACAACGATTGATGGAGTACAAGCGCTCCAGCATGAAGATGGAGGGCCTTTTTTAGGTATACCATCCACAGTGACTATAAATGCAAACCTCCATCTGGTGTGATGATGTGCACTAGAAAAAGGACTTCACATGTTTAAATTATGCTGTATCACCTCATTTCAGATAAAGGACCTGTGAGCAGCATACTGCCATCGCAAGTTAATCATTCCCCAGTAATAAACCATCTGTTACTTGGCAAGAAGTTAAAGCAAGCAAACAGAGCTTCTAAAAACACAGTAATTCAGTTACCAACCTCTAAGTCCATGATTCTACCAGGTGAGGAAGCCAAAGCAAAGCTGAATTCTCCATGGTGTACCCACATTCGAGTTCATAGGAAAAACATAGCAAGGGCCAAAGGTTATGGGGATACAGTTGGACTTATAGAAGAGCAAAATGAAGTCCCTAAAGACCAGGTTGATGCCGCCAAAGAACCTGAGGATATTGAGCATGATAAGCCCACAGTGGAAAGTGCAGACAGCAGCTTAGATAGGACTGTAATGAAGGCTGATGGACACTCTCCTGAACCTGTTTTCGAGGATGAAAATGCAAATGTGACTGTTGTGCAGAGCAAGCTGGAGACCTTGGAGCTCAACTCTAGTAAAGACTCTAAAGACATGTCTGGGGTGATTCAAAATGTTCAAGAAACACCGTCAAAGTCACACAATTCCTCAAGTGAAAGTGGAACTTTATCAAAGCCTCCCAAAGTCCCTATTTTCAGCCCCTTCCCAAGTGTTAAGCCTCTTAGAAAATCTACAGCTGCAAGGAATTTGGGGTTATATGGGCCAAATAATAGAACCCCAACAGTAAATTTCCCACATATGAGCAGAAGCTTCAACAAGGCTGCCAATGGTGCCACTGGGAGCAAAAAACGATAACACAATTCTAGCACTTTATTATTAATGTTGACTCTTTTTGATTGCATTCTATCAGTCCTTAAGCTTTCATAGCTGTCATGGAAAATGTGTCCACACTTGACATGTTTCTGTAGCTTTGTGGGTCTACGTGAAAGGCTTTGCTTGGGTGTTAAAGGAAAAATTATTGGAAAAGGCCTCAAATAAGGAAGACTGCTAGAATGATTTAATTTCTGTTTTACCTATCTTGCCTTGTTGCATTTTGCCATTGACTATATAGTGGAATTTTTGTTTGCAGTCATTCCAGTAGGGGTAGGGTACTGTAATTGGAAAATGTTAGATTGTATGGTGGTTAGGCATAAATGGCATAATGTGTTTTCTGGCCAAATACAATGCAGTCTTGATGTGCTATGTATGAGAAGACACAAAGTCTTCCGCCCACTTTCAATGGAGTTTTTTCTTTCCGAGCTAGGATTTATATATTTAACTTAGATTATTATCTAATTATTTGTGTTAAGGGATTATCAAAAGTGGACATTTTGTAGGATCACTGTGTGTTGCCAAATGTCAGCATGTATACATTTAATGGAAACCCAGGTATAATCCAATGGCCAACTGGCTTATACTTCAGTTTTGTGTAATTGACACAAAGGTAAGTTATTGCAGAGCAACGGAATAGTGTAATATTTATATCTTTGCGCCATGATGAGGTTTGCCATCATATAATTCTATTTAATTATAAAATTGTCCTATATGTTCTGAAATTGTGTACATGCTTTAGGTTTATGTAGTGCGGCAACATGGTAAGAAAGCATGATTTCCCTTATTAAGCCCTGGGAAATGGCGTTGTCTGAAAGTAAAAGGGAAAGTCTCCATATGAATGCTTCATTTGTGCATGCTTTAATTTGCATCTTGCATTAACTTGTTCTTCAGATTTGGTATTAGAAAGAGATGATTTCTTCCTAGAATGCAGTTAAGATGTTCTTGCTGATCTTTGTCACTGTTCCCATAGAAAAGTTTCACTGATGTGCTAACTTTACTTTTGACCTAACTGTAAAATGTCCAACTAATTGTAATTTCCCAAATATCATTTGTTCTTATTTCAAGTGCCAAATGCATGGTTTCTCTAGAAAGATAAAACTGCAAGGTGGAATCTACTTATGTGGTATGTGTTGTCTTTCTTCCTTCTTTTCCATAATAAAGTACTAGAACAGCACAGTGTTGGTGTCATAGTTATCACAGATGCTTTTGACAAGTGCCGGATTAACAGAATCTCTGGATTATTAGTTGATAAATGCTAACTAAATAAAAGAGAAGTTCCTTGCCTTTAGTAGCAGTCATCCGTACAGTAGCACCAGGGAATTATTCCTGTGCATCCATGACAGCTGTAGTTCAACCACACACAAGGAAAAGCCTAGAAAAGAAGCTCCAAGATGAAGGAATTCTGGGCAAACGTTGCATTTTCAACTTGGTCAGTCTCACTTAAAGGGGTTGCAGCAGAATTACAGGTTAACTTGCTGATTGTTGGGGGTTTCACCACTGAGAACCCAGCCGAAAGTGAGAATAGGGATCCTGTATACCACTCTCCTCATCGATGTTGGGATGCTACTCCCCCCACAGTGACATCACAGTAAATGGAGCACTGGTCGATCATGCATGGTCAACGTTCTATTCATTTCAGTGGGGATGACTGAAATAACAGACTCTTGCAGTCTCATTGAAAGTGCATGGAGAGGTAGTGCTCCTCTATGACCATCGCTCTATTCACTCTCTTTCTCACTGGGAGGTGGGGGGTGGCGGCACCACCCCTCAGTGAGGATCATGGGGAACATGGGATCTCTGTTCCCAGGATCTGTAAGGGTCTCAGCAGTGAAACCCCCATGGATCAGCAAATTATTCCCTATCCTGTAGGTAGGGAATAACTTGTAATTCTGGTAAAACCCCTTTAAAGTTCAGACTAAAATTCACACTGCATGTCCAAGGTGTCTGTCTTATCCTTAGGATAGGCCAAGAATAGTAGATCGGCAAAGGTCTGAAGAAGAGAGAAAAGGATTCTCTGAAGAAGTCCCTTGAAGCCTGTCCTATTGATCACAACCAGTGGTCTACTCTTACCTCCAATGGCAGAGCTTAGAGGCACATCATGTACCAAACTAACTGCTCTTCTGAGAACACCCGCTGAGTTGCTCTCGAGGACAAGAGGAGACGGAGAAAAAACTTTCTCTCTGTGGCTGGATCTGCCTATCCTGGATTGGACTCATGAGCCTGTAATAGACATAGACAGCCCTTTGCTAAAATCTTTGTTCGCAAAGTCAAGACATACTATACTATAAGTTTATAGGTACATACCGTGTTTCCCCGAAAATAAGGCACCCCTGAAAATAAGGCACCCCCTGAAATTTGCAGAAGTCCAAAATATAAAGCACCCCCCGATAGTAAGTCATAGTAAAGTGTGCAGGCAAGTCAAAAGGCCTGTCCCCTGCTGCCATCCCCGTTGTCTCCTACCTCCAGATGTATAGGTAGATCTGCAGACAGTCTGCTGTTATCCTGTCCCAGCTGTGCTGTTGTGAGCTCCCCTTGCTGGCTGGAAAAGTCCATACTGTACCTTCTGTTCCTGCTGTACATGTCTGCTGTGATGAGCTCCCCCTGGTGGCCGGAAGCTGCAATACCATCCCTGCTTACAAGTGGTACAGGAACTTCTTTCTGCAAACAGGTACGTTACTGTACAGCCCTTATTTTTTTATGGCTCTGTGTGTGAGTCAGGCAACCTGTGTGTGATTCTTAAGGCTGGGTTCTCACAGAGCGTATTTCCAGTGGAAATCTTGCAGTTTGGTCATAGCGATAAACGGCGAGATTTCCGCAGGGAAAGCGCTGCTTCAAAACCCACGGCACTCAGCCGCTTGTTTTGAAGCGGCCTGGCTGCATGCTTTTCCGTTTCTGTGGCCGGTGAATCCGCACCACAACACCGGCTTCTCCCAGCCTTGCCGTGACAGATTTGCTGTCCCATGGGGACGAGATTTCTGAGAAATTTCGTCCACAAAGCTGGCCAATTGAGGGATTAGCGGCCACAGACGGATTTGCTGCGGCATAATAAGACACCCCCTGAAAATAAGACGTGTCGCATATTTGGGAGCAAAAATTAATATAAGACGCGTCTTATTTTCGGGGAAACAGGGTAGCATCAAGATTTGCATTAAATGTTAATATGTCAAAGCGGCTATAGCTCTCCGACTTTGCAGGGATCAAGGATTTACCAAGCAATAGCTACTTATGCTCCCTTTTGTGGCTGTCTTTAAGGATTAATTTTGAAGCGCCGTCTTTGTTTGCACAATGAGTTATGATTTCAGTTGGCGCAATCTGGTGCTCCACAATGTGTTCATATACATCATTAGGTAATGGACAGTTACTAGCTGTTATTTTATTCCTTGTTGCTTTTGTCCGAACTACATTTATTTATTATATCCAATATAGTAACCTAGAATATCTAAAAAGTTTTTGTTACTTTGTATTTAAATATACTTATGATCCAGTTTTCAACAACAGAGGGCGATATTGCACTATGCTACTTCAGTGGGTGACACAACACGAGGCGGACTGTAAAGTACATGAATTTGTTCATTTAAGCTGCATTTCGAACTTTTCTTTAATTTGTATTTTCGCAAATTTGATTGTAATTGATCTCTATTGTATTGCTGTTGCTTATGGTGGCAGTTTGGTATTCAGTTTACATTACAAGTAAAAATAGGCATGTAGTGTCTGAAGTGTCGGCCATCAGAATGGGCCCCCGGTTACCTGCGTTGGATGCATTGCCCGATACTTGGGTGGAGTGGATGCATGTCATGCCACATTAGACTTTTCAAATAAGGTTTTGAAACCTTCATATATAACACCTTTGATTGTGCTAATTCCTTGGTAGTCATGACCATTGTTTTTGGACACAGACTTTATCGTGCATTCTGGTCACTTAATACAGTATGATGTATTCCGGTGATGAAAATTCGGTTTTGGGGTGCGTTTACACATAACTGATTGGCTGTAGATTTGATGGAAATGTGGAGCAGACCTCATCCTTCAATTTGAATTTAAAGGGGAGGTCTCGCGAAAGCAAGTGGGGGTATACACTTCTGTATGGCCATATTAATGCACTTTGTAATGTACATTGTGCATTAAATATGAGCCATACAGAAGTTATTCCACTTACCTGCTCCGTTGCTAGCGTCCTCGTCTCCATGGTTCCGTCTAAAATCGCTGGCAGCTTGCTTTTTTAGACGCGCTTGCGCAGTCCGGTCTTCTCCTTTCAGCACGAGCCTCTTCAGTGTGCTCGCCGCTACAGCTCTTCTGCGCATGCGCAGACGAGCTGTCACTTCTCGGGAGCGCGCTGGAGCGGCCATTCTGTACCATCCTCTGTTAGAGGAAGGTGCAGAAACTGGAGCTGCCCAGCGGAGAAGCCCAGCCCAGCCGCCCTGAGAAGCCGCCCAGGTAAGTGATGGGTCGGGGGGTGATCTTCACTAACAGGTGAAGGTCCCGGGCCACAGCGGTAGGCCCCCGGAGCCCACCGCTGGGCTCCGGAACCTAGCGCTGGGCTCCGGAACCTAGCGCTGGGCTCCGGAACCTAGCGCTGGGCTCCGGGGCCTAGCGCTGGGCTCCGGGGCCTAGCGCTGGGCTCCGGGGCCTAGCGCTGGGCCGAGGGGGCCTTCGTCTGTCAGGGTCTAGCGCGGGGGAGGCGGGGCGGTAGCGCGGGGGAGGCGGGGCGGTAGCGCGGGGGAGCCGGGGCGGTAGCGCGGGGGAGCCGGGGCGGTAGCGCGGGGGGGGCCGGGTCTAGCGTGGGGGGGCCGGGGGCTGCGCCGGTTACCTGCTGCCTGGCGGTGGGTGACTGGTCGGCCGTGTTCAATCCAGGGGTCCGGTCGGCGGCTGCGGGGCGTCGTGTTGTCATGGAGACACAGCTGGCAGCGTCTCGGGAGCGCGCACGTCGGGCTACAGCAAGCGACGGGAAAAAAGCCGG